>NC_135712.1:63671871-64299038 GCF_964656455.1 Halichoerus grypus
TCATCTTTTAATATGATGTCTCCTATAGGTTTTTCAACAAATATATTTATCAAATTGAGAACATTCCATTTTATTCCACGTTTACCAAGATTTTTAAAAATCATTAATGTCTCTTAAATTTGCTGAAATGCTTTCTCTGTATTTGTTGCAATGAGCATGACATTTCCTCTTTTTTTTTTCTTGATAATGTATAAGTTACCTTAATTGAGTTATGAATACTAAGCTACCATTGTGTCCCACTGGTCATGTGGTATTACCCTTTTTACATACAACTGGATTTTTTAAAGTGCTTTATTAGGAATTTTTCGTCTACATTCATGAGAAAGATTAACCAATAATTTTCTTTTCTTGTAATTTCCTTGTCAAGTTTAAGAATCAAGGGTATACTGGCCATATATAAAGTAAGAAGGTATTCTTCTGCCTCTATTTTTTAAAAAGATTTTATTTATTTATTTGTCGGAGAGAAAGAGAGAGCTCAAGCAGGGGGAGTGGCAGGCAGAGGGAGAAGCAGGCTCCCCACTGAGTAAGGAGCCCCCCTTTGTGGGACTTATGACCTGAGCTGAAGGCAGACACTTAACTGACTGAGCCACCCAGGCGTCCCTCTTCTGTCTCTATTTTAAAAAAGAATTTGTGAAAGACTTGTTTTGTTTCATCCACAAATGTTTGTGAGAATTTACTTGTGTGTCCATCAAACCTGGGTTTTCATTATGTAAAGTTGTTTCTTCATGGACAATCTTTTTAATAAATATTACACTGTTCAAGTTTACTATTTATTCTCTGGCAGCTTTGGTTGGTTGTTATTTTTCAAAAATCTATCCCTTTTATCCAAATTTATTGGCTCCAAATTCATAATAATCTCAGTGTATATGTGATTTCTATAAAACCCATAGTAATATTACCTTGTTAATAACTGATGCAGAAAATTTGTATTTACCTTTCTGTTACAATAGTGGAAAAATAATAGGAAAATAGTTAGGGCCCACCAGGATTAAATAATCCAGGATGATATACTCATTTCAAAATCCTAATTCCATTACATCTGGGAAAACCCTTTTTCCAAACAAGGTAACACTCATAGGTTTCAAGGATTATGACATGGATATGTCACTTTGGGCATCACCCCCCAGCCCATTACACCTTGAATTGCAACAGTATTACAATAAGGTGCAGTATTCTTTGTGTAGTATTCTTTGTATTTATCATGCTTGTAGTGGGCTGAGTTCTTTAATCCATGGCTTGATTTATTTTTAAAGTTTTGGATATTCTCAGCTATAATCTCTTCAAAGGTTGCTTCCACCCCATTCTATTTTCTCTTTCTGGGTTTCTAACATATTTTAGAGATTCTGAGTATGACTCACATGAAGAGTGCAGTACAACTAGCTTGTACCAGCTTGCCAAAGTCAATTGTTAAATATTCAGGTATCTGTGACGTGGCTATTAAATCATTGGTTGCTTGAAATCAGCCACAGTGACAGTATTTATACCATGACAGTAAGTTATATTATTACAAATCAAGACTTTCTTTTCTCAGAGAGCGGGATTACAACACGCATTTGTTACACTGTTCTGTTCTTTCCATTTTTGTGTCTCTCTATGGATATTTTCTTGGATATTTTCTCTTTAATTGTCTTCCAGTTTATTAATTCTGTGTTCAGCTGTGTCCAATCTCATAAAACCTATTTATTGAGTTCTTAATTTCAGATATTGTATTTTTTAGTTGTATATGTCCATTTCACTTTTTTATAGATTACAAATTTCTGGTGAGATTTTCCATCATTTCATCTCTTTGGCCATGTTTTCCTTTATTTTCTCAGAGATATTAATCATAGTTACTATAAATTCCTTGTCTGCAAACTTGAATATCTAGACTATCTGTGGCCCTACTCAATTGTCTTCTTTTTCTCTTAATTATAGGCCTTATCTGTCTTGCCTCATTGTATGCCTAGTAATTTTTTATGGTATACCAAACTCTGTGTGTTATCCTTCACCAAAGAGGGTTTTTCTTGTCCTTTACTAGCATATAGGAGGAGGGGTTGATTGCCTCAATCCAATCAAGTACTGACTGGGTTGGGACTAAGTTTCAGTTTTAGTAAAACTCTGGTCTACCTCTGGTTCCCCTCTTTTCCTCAGGCTTTCCTGAACTGTTTATTGAGAACCTGGTGAGTTTCCATCTCTTCAGCTCTAACAAACTGTGAACGATCCAGCTCTACCTTTCCCAAAGTTCTCAGCCCAGCTTTTCAGTCTCCTGCCCCTACATTTTAAAATCTAGCAAATGTCTTGAAGGGGAGACCAGTTGTGCATTTGAGGCATGTCCCTTCCGTGGCAGGTCTTTGTTTCCTAAGTATCATGAGACTGCAGGGGATTTCACTCTGCCTTTGAGAAGCTTTCAGCTTCGCTCTTCAGCTACCTGTACAAAACCAAAATTTGGCGAATGTCCGGTGAGGGAAACCAGACATGCATTTAATGTGCTTCAAATTTCCTTTTTTCACTCCAGCCCTGCATGACCACTAAAAACTTCATACATTTCTCTTTTCATTAGCAGAGTCTTCTACCTAGGCTGCAATAGATCTGCAGCCCATGCCCAGAGCTGGCAGGTGACTCCTAGAAGAGAAGTGGCTGTTATTCATCCACCTACCTGAGAACAGTTCTTTCCTCTCTGGAATTTTAGTATCATAAACTTGCTTTTACAGCTCTCTGATACTTTTTTTTTTTAATATTTATTTATTTATTTGAGAGAGAGAGAGAATGAGAGAGAGAGAGTACATGAGAGGGGGGAGGGTCAGAGGGAGAAGCAGGCTCCCCGCCGAGCAGGGAGCCCGACGCAGGACTCGATCCCAGGACTCCGGGATCATGACCTGAGCCGAAGGCAGTTGCCCAACCAACTGAGCCACCCAGGCGCCCCTCTCTGATACTTTTAGAAATATATTTTTAATTTGTATGGCTTTTGCTACAGAAACACTGGCCTGCCACTATCTGCTACATCATACCTATTAGTAGAAGTCCCAACACCTAATTTTTAAAAAGTATCCTCTGGCAATTCTAAGAAGCAGCCAATCTAAAGCAACAATGACCTCATCAGGAAAACTATTACAAGACTGAGGTCTGAGTTGAGGTCTCTGTGAGGTACCTAGGCTTTCCCTTACCTCTACAAGATAAATAGACCCACATCCATTATGCATTTCATGTTTCAGTGGGAAAAAAAGGAAAAAGTCCATAGAGCAGCAAAGGCATACTAACATGGATCACTCACTTTTAAGAAGTATTGCCAAAACTTCCAACCTCAAACTTCCATTTGTACATCATTGAACTGAACTGTATCACTTGCCCACTTCTATTTATAAGGAAGGCAGAGAAAAATAATATTTGTTAACCTGAATACAATATCGCCCCCAAGAAAACTGGGCTTCCCTTACTAAAGAAAAATGAGAGAATGGATATTAAGTGAGCAGCTAGCAATCTCTGCTACAGTTCCATTCTTAGCACTTTTAGATTCTTTCTTATCTAATTCCTCTCTATAATTGCACATGAGAAAAATTATTTTCTGCTCCAAATACCTTACCAAAAGCCCAGAGAGTTCTTCCATTTCGTATTTGCATGCAAGAAGCATGACTTCCATATCTGCAGTAATCCTTTATCAATGAGACGGGAATAATTTTACTGACATGTTTCTTTGTCATTCAGTTCTTTTCTCAAATAGAAAATTTCAAATTAATTTTCAAATGAAAAAAAAATCTCATTCACAATTACATCAAAAAGAATAAAATACTAGAAATAAATTTAACCAGGGAGGTGAAAGACCTGTACTCTGGAAACTGTAAGAAATTGATGAAAGAAATTGAAGATAATATAAATAAATGGAAAGCTATTCCATGCTTATGGATTGGAAGAATTTTTTTTTTAAATTTCCATATTACCCAAATCATTCTAAAGATCCAATGCAATCCCCATCAAAATCCCAATGGCATTTTTCACAGAACTAGAACAAATAATTCTAAAATTTATATGAAACCACAAAAGATCCTGAATAGCCAAAACAATCTTGAGAAAGACCAAAGCCAGAGGTATCACTCCTTAATTTCAAAATGTACTGCAAAGCTATAGTAATCAAAACAGTATGGTATTGGAACAAAAACAGACACATAGATAAATGGAACAGAATAGAAAGCCCAGAAATAAACCCATATGTGGTCAATTAATTTTTGACAAAAGAGGCAAGAATGTACAATGGGGAAAGGACAGTCTCTTTGATAAATGGTACTGGAAAAACTGGACAGCTACATGCAAAAGAACGAAATTGTACCACTATCTCCCACCATATATAAAAATTAACTCAAAATGGATTAAAGCCTTGAATGTAAGACCTAAAACCATAAAACTCCTAGATGAAAACATAAGCAGTAAGCTCCTTGACATTGGTCTTAGCAATGTTCCTTTGGATCTGACTCCGAAGGCAAGGGGAACAAAAGTAAAAATAAGCAAATGGAAATATATCAAACTAAAAAGCTTCTGCACAGTGAAGGAAACCAACAAAACAAAAAGGCAACCTACTGAATGGGAGAAGAGATTTAAAAATCATATATCTGATAAGACATTAATATCCAAAATATATAGAGAACTCATACACCTCATTAACAACAAATAAATAGTCCAATTAAAAAATGGGCAGAAGATCTGAATAAACATTTTTCCAAAGAAGACATACAGATGGCCAACAATCACATAAAATGATGCTCAACATCACTAATCAGCAGGGAAAAACAAATCAAAACCACAATGAAATATCATCTTATAACTGTCAAAGTGGCTATTATCAAAAAGACAAGAAATAACAAGTGTTGGCAAGGATGTGGAAAGAAGTGAACCTTTGTGTACTGTTGGTGGGAACATAAACTGGTGTAGCCACTATGGAAAAGAGTATGGAGGTTCCTCAAAAAGTTAGAAATAGAATTACCATATGATCCAGGAATTCCACTACTGGGTATTTATCCAAAGAAAACAAAAACACTAACCTGAACAGGTATCTTCATAGCAGCATTATTTACAATACCCAAGATATGGAAACAAGCTATGTGCTCATCAATGGATGAATGGCTAAAGAAGATGTGGGGTGTGTGTGTGTGTGTAATATAATATATGATTTTATATACATACACTATATATTTATTTTCATATACATATATACAAATATATTTATTTTATATATACATATAATATATATTTATAGATATTATTTTGTATATAAATATATATTTTACCTATATAATGGAATACTACCCAGCCATAAGAAAAAATGAAATCTTACCATTTGCAACAACATGGATGGACCTTTAGGGTATCATGTTAAGTGAAATAAGTAAGAGATTGACAAATACTGTATGATTTCACTTATAAAAAAACAAAACAAGCAAAACAAAAACAAATAAACAAAAAAACCCAGACTCTTATATAGAGACTAGACTAGTGATTGCCAGAAGTCAGAGGGCTTAGGGAAGGTGGGACAAAATGGGTGAAGGGGAGCAAGAAATACAAATGTCCAGTTATAAAATAAATAAGTCATGGGAATATAATGTACAGCATGGGGCATATAGTAAATAATATTGTATTACCATTATATGGTGACAGATGATAACTAGCCCTAATCATTTTGCAATGTATACAAATATTGAGTCCCTATGTTATACACCTGAAACTAATATAGTGTATGTCAACTGTAACTCAATAAAAAACATTTTTCATTCAATAACTTCTTTACTGATCTCTGAAGCCTGGCCTTTGTTACAGATCTCTACCAAACTGCTTTTAAGGAATCAGGCTTCCAAAACAAACTTTAAAAAAATATGTTTTGGGGCACCTGGGTGGCTCAGTAGGTTGAGCGACCGACTCTTGATTTGGCTCAGGTCATGATCTCAGAGCTGTGGGATCGAGCCCCCTGCCACGGGCTCTGTGCTGGGAATGGAGCCTGCTTAGGATTCTCTCTCTCCATCTGTCCCTCCACCCCAGTTCATGCTCTCTCTCTCTCTCACTTTCTCTCTAAAAATAAATAAAAAATAAAAATAATAAAAATATGTTTAATGGAACATTGTTTTAAAATAGCTTTGTACTAGAGTGCCTGGGTGGCACAGTTGGTTAAAGTGTCTGACTTTTGGTTTCAGCTCAGGTGGTGATCTTAGGGTCCTGGGATCAAGCCCCCCGTACCGGGCTCTGCACCCTGCATTGGACTCCACACTGAGCTCAGAGCCCGCTTAAGACTCTCTCTCCTCCTGCTGCCCTTTGTCCCTGCTTGCTCTCTCTCTCTCTCTCTCTAAAAATAAATAAATAAATCTTTAAAAAATAAATAAGTAAATAATAAAA
Organism: Halichoerus grypus; assembly: GCF_964656455.1. Lineage (NCBI taxonomy): Eukaryota > Metazoa > Chordata > Mammalia > Carnivora > Phocidae > Halichoerus > Halichoerus grypus. The sequence goes on from NC_135712.1 coordinate 63,678,223, forward strand.
TAGCTTTGTACTTCACATGACAAAAAGTTAACTATCATAAAGAAAAGACCGTAACTTGGGATCTTTCTTAATTAGAGCAAATAAAAATATATTAATAACAATGATTAGCTATTTTCTATATCTTTGGTAAAAGAGAGAAGAGGCTTAAGTCTTAGTAGGTTGGGTTGGTTATTAACACCACAAAAACTATGAAGGAGTGAAATATATTACCATGGAAATTAACTGACTCAACTTTAGGCATGTCAAAACAAAGAGTAGAAAAATTCTTTTTGGATATGATTCTATTTAGAGGGTGAAAGAAAGTCTAAATGACCATTGTAACTCTGAGATTTTATGAATAATATATAAATATAGCTTAAAGACATCTGACAAATACAGACATTGATTATGAAACGATCTAATTTTAGATTATAATAAAATCCCAGGTACTTTCCATGATATTCTGCAGGCAGCAGTTAGAAGGCAGGTGATATAAAAGTACTAGATATCATTGCTAATATTTTCACGGTAAGTAGAAAATCACTAACTTCTCCTTTTGGTCAGTTCAGAGTAAATACACAGGATTAGGGAAACTAGTTGAAGCAAAGGGGGAAAGAGAAGGAAAGAAATCACGTATTTGCCACCAATTAAAAAGGTGCTACTTTGTTAGCAGTTGCTCCTGTTTGGGAAGGAAATTTTTCACTGCTCTGATTCTGTTGTCATGGCAATGAAAATTGAGATCTATTTCTTCCCAGCTCTGAAATTCCATACAGCAATGATTCGCTGAAGTACGAGACAACTCTGGAAGAATAGGCACTGTGTAGGAGGAAGTAACAATCGTCGACCCTCTAGGTACGAGGCACTTTGCATCATCTTATTTAACCCAGACATGAATACTGGGAAGTATCTTCAATTTTCAAAGGGGTAAACTGAAGTCCATAAAGCATAATGACCAAGAATATGTAAGTAAGTGAAGTTGGAATTCAGGTGTTTCTGACTTTGGAGCTGATGCTCTCTCACAGTTCTTCTAGACCAAAAAAGGCAGAGACTCTAACTTTTAACCCTAGGCCCTAAGCATGAATTTCAAATGTATTTTTCTTATTCTTTTGAAAATTGAAAGCAAAAATAAATTGATCTCTAATAGAAGGAGCTTACCTCTTTTCCTGGGATTCAGCCTGTAGGATTACTGTATTTATATCCATGCCTGAACCAATATATTGCAATATTGTTCTAGATATAAAACTAGTATATATTTGGAATACTTAAGGGAAAAAATATAAAGTAATGAGCTGGTAAAGCAAGCATACCCAAATAACAACTGACTGATGATATTTTATGCAGATTCTAACATGAATTAACAATTTAAAAAAATTTTTTTAATTGTCCCACAGTACCTTCCTAGACAGCTAAGAATCAGATTGTCTGAAGTATCAGTAGCATCTAAGTATCTATCTTTAGAGAATATGTGCCTTTTGGGGTACAGGGGTTGGCTATTTTCTGCCTTTTTTTCTTTTTGGTTTGGGGTTTTGCTTTTTTAATTTTTGCTGAGAGGAGAAAGAGAGGTAGAGATGCAGCTGTGGAATAAAGACCAGAGGAAATTGGGGACAGTGATGGGAATGCTATGCCCTTTTTTTCATTTCTTATTTCTCATTTCTCATCAGTACGTGGCTGTACTGATGGATGAGTTCAAGTTCCTCTGAGAACAGTAGTAGGGCAAAAGGCCAAGGAAGTATATTTATGAAAGACTGCAGGAGGCTCTGAACACAACAGAGCCACCTTCTGTCTAGGTGACCAAATGCATATGGAATCAGAGAGACTCCTCTCCCTTTCCTCCAACCCCACCAGGAAACACAGCCTTGGCATAGAGCAGGTCGAGGGCAGCAGTGCCCAGCAGAGAAGCATCCTCAAACAAAAACTCTTTGCCAGGGGAAATTTCCTCTCTGGTGGTTTGCAGTCACGGGGTTATGCAAGAGGGGAAGAGCGCAGACATAGTTATTTATGAGCATATGTGAAACATCAGAATTGTGGAAACTGCCTGAAACAGCTAGAGGAAATCTCTGAGAGGGATTTGAGGTCCCACAAGAACAAGGAGAGCTAAGGAACAGGCTGGGCATAAATGTCCCATGGTCACAGTCATACTCACAGTTGGGTCAAGCCTTGGATGCCTGGGTTACATATTTTCCAGACAGAAAATATTTACACTAAGGAGGGGTGCCTGGCTGGCTCAATCAGTGGAGCATGTGATCTTGATCTCGGGGTTGTGAGTTTAAGCCCCACGTTGGGTGTAGAGATTGCTCAAAAATAAAATCTTGAAAAAAAAATTACACTAAGGAAAAAAGTCCTTAAAGGAAATAGTGATACATCATGTATCACAGCAGTTGCAATCTTCACATCATCTGTGATCACTGCTTTTGACAAAAAGTGATCCTGCCATGGTTAAAAGAAAAAGAGACTCAGGATGAGGGCTCATAAGTGAGGATATTCATTTGACTGAGGAAGTATGGTATATTCACTGTGTATCTTACCTGTGGGATATTGTATGTCCTGGAAATTTAAACCCAATTATTTGACACAACTATCAATGTATAGGTACTGATGCTGATTTATTTCATTTACTGTTGAAGTTGAGGAATTTAAGTTCTATTTCTTTTTTTTATTTTTTTAAAGATTTTTATTTATCTATTTGACAGAGAGAGAGACACAGCGAGAGAGGGAACACAAGCAGGGGGAGTGGGAGAGGGAGAAGCAGGCTTCCCGCGGAGCAGGGAGCCCGATGTGGGGCTCAGGACCCTGGGATCATGACCCGAGCTGAAGACAGACGCTTAATGACTGAGCCACCTAGGTGCCCCCTGAGTTCTATTTCTACGGAATGTTATATCTGATGCCTCCTTTAATCTCCCCAAATCCCAAAACATGTAAGATTGGTCACATAAGTCATCACAGCCAGTACAGTAATACCCTTCTTTGTCTGTTGATTCTGAGGCAGGAGGAGCCCAAAGTTGACAGGTGGCCATATCAACTTCAAGTCAATGAAACAACTGTGTGCCTTGGTGGAAGATTCCTCTCTTTGGAATGAAGGCTTCTAGGCCAGTGGAACCGAAAGATACAGGGCCAAGAAGCAAGACTTTTGTGTGTCACTAGGGGAAATACTGAGAGGAGGCAGTGGTGTGATCACATCTTGATTCTTGGCCCCATGAATCCTGGCTATGGAAGGAACAGTCTCAAATACTATACACTCAATTTAGAATACATACTGCATCCTGGAGGATGCTGTCTCAGTTCTGCAAAGTATTTCTATGCACCTGGCATCATAGCTGGTTATTCAGAGAGGCATTCACTTATTATTTTAAGCCAGCTTCTTGGAATGATGGAAACATGAAAAAACCAGGGAATTCCATGGCCATGGGTCCATTGCTGCATTTCATGTGCTATGAAATTACTTTCTTGGTTGGAAGTGATGCTATGTGGACTACTAGGACAGTGGAAAAGGCATTCTATAAATCTATGTATGGTAGTTCTGGTGGAAGCATTTGTGTACAGAGAAGGAAAATCCATATTGAGAATAAGTATATATTTTAGTAAGGACAAAGTGATGTATTTTCCATGATGAAAGCTGTCCAATGTAATCAACCTGCCAACAGGGAATCAACTGAGCACCCCAGGAAATGATGCCATAAGGGGGGCTCAATGTTGGTCTCTGCTTCTGGCAATTTGGTCACTGAGCAGTGCCTATAGCTAGGCTGGCCTTGATGAGTGCTCTTCCCTTTTGCCAAGCCCATGCATAACCTCAGCCCTTTCACCATGGCCACTGGTTCATGAGTCCACTGGGTAATGACAGGAGTGGCTGGGGAAACAGGCTGACTGGTATCCACAGAACATGTCATTCTATCCACTTGATTTTTAAAATCCTCTTCTGCCGAGATCACCCTGTGGTGAGGATTCACATGGGACACAAACATCTTCACACTTTTTCCCATTCTCATCCCTCTTCCCCAAACTTCCTGGTTACCACTTTTCTAATCACGTTCCTCCTAAGTCCCTGACCATCCAGCCAAACCATTGGCCTTAGCCCATGAATCAGTATGCAGTCACACACCTGGCCATTTCTCCTTCCAAGCAAAATAAACAACCAGGTGCACTGTTCAGAGTTTAACTCACTTGGAGGATTTCCCCTCACCACTTTCTTTCAGGATGTCCCAGAGAGGGGCTGTATATAGTATGGCAGTTGTCCACTTTGGGTTGGTGCCTGAATATCACACAGAAACATCTGTAAAATCAAGGTTGAGTTTTTTCATGCTCAGTCAACTGGCCATAGAGAACTCCTAATGAGGCTGTAAGAACAGGCTGGGAAAGAGAAAGTAATAAAGCAGAAGAGATCATCGGCATTTGGACCACTTCCTCCTGCAATGTGCTTGTGCCTTCACGGTCTATTTCATACTTACTGGGCTCAAGCCCCATCTCACATATACCACTAACCTTCGCAGGCAGGAGTGTAAAGGTGCTTCTACTAGCAAAAAAAAAAAAAAAAAAAAGCCTTTTAAATTTAGGGGTCCAAGTTTCCTCATCTTCACTGGAATCTACCATAGGTTCTTGATCCGTTTCCATCCCAGTAAAGATCTGTTTTTAACAGAATAGATACTGTAGGGTTGTAAATTCAATTTGTGTCATAATTTAGCCACTTGCAAAAGGAAACTCTGGGTTTGGTTTTAGGAAATCTTGGCCTTGCAGCTAAAGTAAACAAGGGTTTCTTCCAAGAAAGTTAAAGAAGCTTTCAGGTCATTATGTGTAACTTGAACTGGGAATTTGAAGCCCTGAGCTCATCATTTTCGTCCCCTACTTCTTCTGGTGCAGTTCAAAACAACCAAACAATCCCATTAAATTCCTTATTTTGACTAAAACGTACTGAGGTTGTTAATACTTGGTGACCCAGAGCCTTGCCCTCTGTAGTTGATTACGGGTACCTAAACATGATAATTTTAACATTATCGCCACTTCATGCCACTGGAAATAGAGCCAGTTCGTCTTACTCTTGATGTGGGCTCAGGTCATGATCTCAGGGTGGAGCCCCGTGTCGGACTCCACTCTCAGCCAGGAGTCTGCTTAAGATTCTGTCTCTCCCTCTGCCCCTCCCTCTGCTCAGCTCTCTCTCTCTAAAATAAATAAATAAATCTTAAAAAAAAAAAAAGATTCTGTTCCTCTGGAACCACAACTTCAGGTACCAACTTCTATATTGGTCACCATTCAACTGGAGAACCAGTAGGGCACACACACACACACACACACAGAGATCTAGGTCTAGATACAGGTCTATATGTAGATACAGATACAGACATAGACATGGGAGAACTTATTACATGGAACTGGCTTGCCCCATAGTGGGGGCTGGCTCAGCAGTTCTGAAGTCCACAGGGCCCACACACTGGAAGGGGAGGTCATGAGCATGCTGGAGCTCCATGGGCCCAAGGTAAAGGTCATCATTCACAGGTAGGTGTCTCTGCACTCAGAGAAGGCCCAACCCTCTTTTAAAGGCCTTCCAATGATTAAGTCAGACCCACCCAGCATAATCTCCCTAATTAATTTAAAGTCAATTAATTAGAGGACTTTAATCATACCTGCCAAATCTCTTCTCTGCAGCACCTAAATTAGTGTCTGCTTGAATAACTTGGAAAAGGTGTATGTTGCTACCATCCTCCAACTCTCACATCCTAACTAGGTACATACTAGAAATGAAATTACGGGGACTTTTGTTCAGCCCAGCCAAGTTGAGATGTCAAAAACTACCGCAAGAAGCTACCAGAGGAATTTAAGCAAGGGAGTAACACATTTGGTTATTTTTTTGAAAGAATACTCCAACAACAGTATAGAAAATCGATTGGCAATTGGGCAGGAAGGCAGGAATTTCAGGTCTGTACCACAGTAATTCAGGCTAGATTTGATCAAGGCCTGAACCAAGGCAGTGACAATAGAAAGGAGAGGCGGGGATGGGTCAGCAGAGAGACTACAGAAATTAATGATTCATTGTGAGAAGCGATAGAGGATCTACTTGGCAACAGAGTGAATGTTGGTAACAATCACAGAGATAAGCAGCATAGAAAAAAACTCAGATTTGGGGGAAAGATCAATAAATTTGCCTTTATACCTATTTAATGTGCCTATGAGATACCCAGGTGAAATAAAGATTTGTGTACAAATCTGTAGTTCAGAGAGGTGACAGCTGCGGAGTGGGAGGCAGGAGTATATGCTTGGATGGAAGTCACGGTGAGAATAAGATTGTCCAGAGCAAGTATAGAGAACAAGAAGCTGAGGAGAGGGCTTGGCTCACAACCCTGTTGTGGCTGAGGTCACAGCCCAGTTTTCTATTGATGCTGCACCAAATTACCACACTTTTCGTGGCTTAACCAATACAAATCTATGACCCTACAGTTCTAGAGGTCAGAAGTCCACAATGGGTCTAGAATCCAGGCATAGGCAGGGGGGCTTTTCCAGCTTCTAGAGGCTGTCTGCACTCCTTGCTTTGTGGCCCTCTAGATCCTCCATCTCCAACAGCAGGTTGAGACTTTCTCATGTTGTCATCCCTCTCCTGCTTCCCTCTTCCACTTTTGTAAGGACTCTTGTGACTAAACTCGGCCCACCCACATAATCCAGGATGATCTTCCGATTTTAAGGTCAGCTGATTAGCAACTTTAATTCCATGGGCAACCTTAATTCCCTTTTGCCATGTGACCCAACATATTCACAGGTTCTGAAGATCAGGACTTAGATGTTTTGGGGGCCATTAGTCTGCCTACCACATCTTTCCAGCTCACTCATTGCACGTGTTTCCTAGCATCTTGGCCATCTCTATTTCCTCTGCTGACTCCTCCTTTGCTCAACTTTAAATGTTAAATATTCTCTTTTCCATCTTTAAGTGATTCCATCCATTCCTATGGCTCTATATGCCATTTAAATGCATTTCTTCTGCTAGAATATTCTTCTACTCTTCACACTATTATTGGTTTCTCCTTCAAGAGACCTTCCCTACTCACTATATCTATAGTGGGTCCCCCAACATTCACTCCATATTTCTTTACGGCACTAATCATAATTTGTAACTGTTTATTTATTTGTTGGTTTACCAAAGATTTCCCCAATTAGAATTAAGTTCCAGGAAGGCAAAGGCCATATCAATGTTATATTCCAGTGTACTTATCCCAGTACCTAGGACAGAGCCTAGCACATAGTAGGCACTCAAAAAACTGTGTAGACTGAAATCTATCAATAAATGAAAGAATAAGCAGATGAGAGAAAGAAGAGCCTTTAAAGGAGGGTATGATATAAAGATCAGATAAGCAGAAAGAAAACCAGGACAGAAAAATGTCTCAGAAGCCACAGCTGAAGGGGTGAATTGTCAAAAGATTAAATAACTTAAAAGGGTTAGGAAATATCAGGAGAAAAAAAATCCCATTGAATCCTAGTTACTTGAGAAATTCCAATATTAGAAACAAGTCAGATTGGAGTGGGCTAAGGAGTATATAGGAAATGAGAAAGTAAAGAAAATAAGCTCTTCTGGGGAGTCTGGGTGGCTCAGTGGGTTGGGTTTCAGCTCAGGTCATGATCTCACGGGCATGAAATTGAGCCCCACATCGGGGTCTGCTTGAGATTCTCTGCCTCTCCCTCTGCCCGTGCTCTCTCTCTTGAATAAATAAGTAAAATCTTAAAAAAAGAAAAAGAAAGAAAGAAAAGAAACATAAGAAAGGAGGGTATAATTTGCAGGTGTCAGAGGGGGAAATTGAGGAGGAACCTGATGTTGATTTTCTCAGCTGAAAAAAAAAAGGACAAGGTCAAAAGGTCAAATTCTTGGAGTAGGAGATGAGATGCTAGGTATGGTTTGAGAAGAGAAGTAAATGAGAGAAAATAATACTATGTTCAACTTCTGATCTCTGCAAATCATAGCACTGTACGAAGGAGGTTAGGCCTAAGTCACAAGGCAAATGGCCAGTACTCATAGTCTTCTAGTAATGCATTTAAACCATGAGGACATTGCCACCACAGAGGCCTAAGAGACCAAGGAAGCACAAAGGACAAATTACAATTACGTTGTCAAGAACATGGAGAGAGTCTGCGAAGTTACAGAGAGGAGGCAACAATGTGAGCTGGGCCTTAAGGAGTCAGTTCCCCAGTCAGGTGAATTTAGATTCAAATTACCATTCAGCGAGAGTCTTCCTTCTTTGTGCCAGGCACTGTGCTATATGTTTTCATACACACAATCTGCTCCTCACCACACCTTAGTAAGAAGAATTACATTCATTGTACAAAGGTTAAGTGACACATATAAGGGACACAGTTCACACTTGTAGAAATAGCGAGGACTTGATACAAGTCTGGAATTGATACAATGCTCTTTCCACTCTCCCATACAGCCTATTGTAACCTGAAATGTTTATAACACCCAGTCTGAAAGCAGCCTATCAGAAATAAACCATGTATACAGCCGACGCAGAAGCACTAATACTGCCTATATTTTTCTACTGCACGCTACTAAGCAACTTTGTATATCCTGAGAAATTATGTAGGATTCAGAGATACTTCTGTTTCTGGCCCTGTCCAAGCAGTTGGTGCCCATGTGTTGATTTCTCTCTAACACCAAGGGAGCCAATCCACGTCTGAGAAAGACTTATTTTATACTCAGAAGTCTTTGAGGACCATGTGGGAGCTGCTACCTCCTGAGGGCTACCCTCTCAAAGGAAATATACAAGAAAACATGAATACTGACTTATATTTACAGTCAACACAACAGTCTGAGAAATCTGTTAAGACTGAGGCTGCAGATCAACCCTTATCTGAAAAATCACATTCACCCAGCAAAAAGTTCTATTAGAAATCCAGAGTATCAAATTCAACTACATAAACTGAATAGCTCACCCCCTATCAAAAATTCAAAACTAAGAATACAGAATTTATAAACAAGTTGCTGTAGGCTAACATGTTACTTGCCATAGATTCAACTTACTTGCATCAAAGAGTGAAGACAGCTGTAGACAGTCCCCTGTTTTAGGGAGGAACTTGGCGTCCCCCAAGAAAACCTTCTGGTATGAATTTGAACTGAGGTGGGTTGGAGAGACTTGCTCTGGTTCACAGGAAAATCCACAGTACAGGCCTCAGCTGCACCAGGGTTTGGGGGACACTTGCAGGGCTCACAACCACTGAGATTCACTCAGGGGTTTGAATTCATCACCATGTCCTTTCAGAGTCCTCTGGAGAGAGAACACTGTTCCAGGTGCATTAGATGTGGGAAAGGATGACCCTAATACCTCGCCAAGCCGGAAGGTTCTGGAGGATTTTTAAGAGCTCAGAACACAGGCTTACCAGGATGGATCCAAGACCTCAGTAACAGACCGTAAAAAGTACCCCACTTCCCTGGCCTCTCTGGGCAACTATGCCACAAAGAATTACAAAGGGTGATATATCTAATAATGGTCATTTCAATCTGACAAGAAGTAAAAGGTAAAACAAAATGGTAAAGAGGAACCTAGTTAGATACTTTCCTTGGTGCTTTACATGTTATCTCATTGAATCCTCCCAATTTTGAGGTATATATACAGTATTTTTATATTAGAGATAACCATCAGTTCCTCTCACACCCCATCTTTGAAAAGCTATGGCCCAGTTTGGAGACTTAGGGGTTACATTCAATCCCTCTCCCCTCCCCCAGTAAGCAAGCCAGAGTCACCACAAATCAGAAAATGTGAATCTTTTTTTAAAAAAAAGCCTTATTGAGACATAATTCATCTGTCATACAATTTGCCCATTTAGAGTGTACAATTCAATGGTTTTTAAAAGTCACAGAGTTATACAACCACCACCACAATAAATTTTAAAATATTTTCATCCCTCCAAAAGAAACCCCGTACTCATGAACAGTCACTCCCATTTCCCGCCCCCAACCCCTTCCCATCTCTAGGCAACCACTAATCTACTTTCTCTCTATATATATTTTCCTATTCTGGACATTTCATATATATAGAATCGTACAATCTTTTGTGACTGTTTTTTTCTTTCACTTAGCATAATTTTTTCAAGGTTTGTCCATGTTGTAATATGTATCAGAACTTTATTCTTTTTATGGCTGATAGTATTCCATTATATGGAGGGACCATATTTTGTTTATCCATTCATCAGTTGATGGACATGTGGTTTGTTTCCACCTTGGGCTATTATGAATAATGCTGCTATGAACATTCTACATAAGTGTTTGTGTGAACATATATTTTCATTTCTTTTTGCATATAGCTGGTAGTAGAATTGCTGGGTCATAGTAATTCTATATTGAACCTTTAGACGAACTGCCAGACTATTTCTAAAGTGGCTGCACCATTTTACACTCTCCCTAGCAGTGTCTAAAGGTTTCAGTTGTTCCACATACTAACCAACGCTTACTACCTCTCTTTGATTCTAGCTATTCTACTATATATGAGGTGGTATTTCACTGTGGTTTTAACTTTCATTTCCCTGATTCTTAATAATATGGAGCATCTTTTCATGTACTTATTAGCTATGTGTGTATCCTCTTTGGAGAAACGTCTATTCTAGTCCTTGGCCCATTTTTAAATTGGGTTGTTCTTTATTTGAGACTTCTTGAGACTTTCTGTCTTGAGTTATAGGAATCCTTTATATATTCTGGATATTGGACCCTTATCAGATAAATTATTTGCAAATATTTTCTCCCATTCTGTGGGTTGTCTTTTCACTCTTTTGATAGTGTCCTTCCATGTTCAAACATTTTTAGTGTTGATGTAGTCCAATTTATTTGCTTTTTCTTTTCTTGCCTGTGCTTCTGGTGTCATATTTACAAAATCATTCCCTAATTCGAAGCCATGAAGTTTTAGACCTATTTTTCTTTTTTTTAAATTTTATTGTTATGTTAATCCCCATACATTACATCATTAGTTTTAGATATAGTGTTCCATGATTCATTGTTTGTGCATAACACCCAGTGCTCCATGCAGAACGTGCCCTCCTCAATACCATCACCAGGCTAACCCATCCTCCCAACCCCCTCCCCTCTAGAACCCTCAGTTTGTTTTTCAGAGTCCATTGTCTCTCATGGTTCTTCTCCCCTTCCGATTTCCCCCCCTTCATTCTTCCCCTCCTGCTACATTCTTCTTCTTCTTTTTTTCTTTCTTAACATGTATTGCATTATTTGTTTCAGAGGTACAGATCTGAGATTCAACAGTCTTGCACAATTCACAGCGCTTACCAGAACACATACCCTCCCCAGTGTCCATCACCCAGTCACCCCATCCCTCCCACCCCACCCCCCACTCCAGCAACCCTCAGTTTGTTTCCTGAGATTAAGAATTCCTCATATCAGTGAGGTCATATGATACATGTCTTTCTCTCTTTGACTTATTTCGCTCAGCATAATACCCTCCAGTTCCATCCACGTCGTTGCAAATGGCAAGATCTTATTCCTTTTGATGGCTGCATAATATTCCATTGTATATATATACCACATCTTCTTTATCCATTCATCTGTTGATGGACATCTTGGCTCTTTCCACAGTTTGGCTATTGTGGACATTGCTGCTATAAACATCGGGGTGCACGTAGCCTTTCGGGTCCCTACTTTTGTATCTTTGGGGTAAATACCCAGTAGTGCAATTGCTGGATCATATGGTAGCTCTATTTTCAACTTTTTGAGGAACCTCCATACTGTTTTCCAGAGTGGCTGCACCAGCTTGCATTCCCACCAACAGTGTAGGAGGGTTCCCCTTTCTCCGCATCCCCGCCAACATCTGTCATTTCCTGACTTGTTAATTTTAGCCATTCTGACTGGTGTGAGGTGGTATCTCATTGAGGTTTTGATTTGGATTTCCCTGATGCCGAGCGATATTGAACACTTTTTCATGTGTCTGTTGGCCATTTGGATGTCTTCTTTGGAAAAATGTCTGTTCATGTCTTCTGCCCATTTCTTGATTGGATTCTTTGTTCTTTGGGTGTTGAGTTTGATGAGTTCTTTATAGATTTTGGATACTAGCCCTTTATCTGATATGTCATTTGCAAATATCTTCTCCCATTCTGTCGGTTGTCTTTTGGTTTTGTTGACTGTTTCCTTTGCTTTGCAAAAGCTTTTTATCTTGATGAAGTCCCAATAGTTCATTTTTGCCCTTGCTTCCCTTGCCTTTGGCGATGTTTCTAGGAAGAAGTTGCTGCGGCTGAGGTCGAAGAGGTTGCTGCCTGTGTTCTCCTTTAGGATTTTGATGGACTCCTGTCTCACATTGAGGTCTTTCAACCATTTGGAGTCTATTTTTGTGTGTGGTGTAAGGAAATGGTCCAGTTTCATTCTTCTGCATGTGGCTGTCCAATTTTCCCAACACCATTTGTTGAAGAGACTGTCTTTTTTCCATTGGACATTCTTTCCTGCTTTGTCAAAGATTAGTTGACCATAGAGTTGAGGGTCCATTTCTGGGCTCTCTATTCTGTTCCATTGATCTATGTGTCTGTTTTTGTGCCAGTACCATACTGTCTTGATGATGACAGCTTTGTAGTAGAGCTGGAAGTCTGGAATTGTGATGCCGCCAGCTTTGCTTTTCTTTTTCAACATTCCTCTGGCTATGCGGGGTCTTTTCTGGTTCCATACAAATTTTAGGATTATTTGTTCCATTTCTTTGAAGAAAGTGGATGGTATTTTGATGGGGATTGCATTGAATGTGTAGATTGCTCGAGGTAGGATTGACATCTTCACAATATTTGTTCTTCCAATCCATGAGCATGGAACGTTTTTCCATTTCTTTGTGTCTTCCTCAATTTCTTTCATGAGTATTTTATAGTTTTCTGAGTACAGATCCTTTGCCTCTTTGGTTAGATTTATTCCTAGGTATCTTATGGTTTTGGGTGCAATTGTAAATGGGATCAACTCCTTAATTTCTCTTTCTTCTGACTTGTTGTTGGTGTATAGGAATGCCACTGACTTCTGTGCATTGATTTTATATCCTGCCACTTGACTGAATTCCTGTATGAGTTCTAGCAGTTTTGGGGTGGAGTCTTTGGGATTTTCCACATAAAGTATCATATCATCTGCAAAGAGTGAGAGTTTGACTTCTTCTTTGCCAATTTGGATGCCTTTGATTTCTTTTTGTTGTCTGATTGCTGTGGCTAGGACTTCCAATACTATGTTGAATAGCAGTGGTGATAGTGGACATCCCTGCCGCGTTCCTGACCTTAGGGGGAAAGCTCTCAGTTTTTCCCCATTGAGAATGATATTCGCTGTAGGTTTTTCATAGATGGCTTTTATGATATTGAGGTATGTACCCTCTATCCCTATACTCTGAAGAGTTTTGATCAAGAAAGGATGCTGTACTTTGTCAAATGCTTTTTCTGCATCTATTGAGAGGATCATATGATTCTTGTTCTTTCTTTTGTTAATGTATTGTATCACGTTGATTGATTTGCGGATGTTGAACCAACCTTGCAGCCCAGGGATAAATCCCACTTGGTCGTGGTGAATAATCCTTTTAATGTACTGTTGGATCCTATTGGCTAGTATTTTGGTGAGAATTTTTGCATCCATGTTCATCAGGGATATTGGTCTGTAATTCTCCTTTTTGATGGGGTCTTTGTCTGGTTTTGGGATCAAGGTAATGCTGGCCTCATAAAATGAGTTTGGAAGTTTTCCTTCCATTTCTATTTTTTGGAACAGTTTCAGAAGGATAGGTATTAATTCTTCTTGAAATGTTTGGTAGAATTCCCCTGGGAAGCCATCTGGCCCTGGGCTTTTGTGTTTTGGGAGGTTTTTGATGACTGCTTCTATTTCCTTAGTGGTTATAGGTCTGTTCAGGTTTTCTATTTCTTCCTGGTTCAGTTTTGGTAGTTGATACATCTCTAGGAATGCATCCATTACTTCCAGGTTATCTAATTTGCTGGCATAGAGTTGCTCATAATATGTTCTTATAATTGTTTGTATTTCTTTGGGGTTGGTTGTGATTTCTCCTCTTTCATTCATGATTTTGTTGATTTGGGTCATTTCTCTTTTCTTTTTGATAAGTCTGGCCAGGGGCTTATCAATCTTGTTAATTCTTTCAAAGAACCAGCTCCTAGTTTCGTTGATCTGTTCTACTGTTCTTTTGGTTTCTATTTCATTGATTTCTGCTCTGATCTTTATTATTTCTCTTCTCCTGCTGGGTTTAGGCTTTATTTGCTGTTCTTTCTCCAGCTCCTTTAGGTGTAGGGTTAGGTTGTGTACTTGAGACCTTTCTTGTTTCTTGAGAAAGGCTTGTATTGCTATATACTTTCCTCTTAGGACTGCCTTTGCTGTATCCCAAAGATTTTGAATAGTTGTGTTTTCATTTTCATTGGTTTCCATGAATTTTTTTAATTCTTCTTTAATTTCCTGGTTGACCCATTCATTCTTCAGTAGGATGCTCTTTAGCCTCCATGTATTTGAGTTCTTTCCGACTTTCCTCTTGTGATTGAGTTCTAGTTTCAAAGCATTGTGGTCTGAAAATAGGCAGGGGATGATCCCAATCTTCTGGTACCGGTTGAGACCTGATTTATGACCTAGGATGTGATCTATTCTGGAGAATGTTCCATGGGCACTAGAGAAGAATGTGTATTCCGTTGCTTTGGGATGGAATGTTCTGAATATGTCTGTGAAGTCCATTTGGTCCAGTGTGTCATTTAAAGTCTTTATTTCCTTGTTGATCTTTTGCTTAGATGATCTGTCCATTTCAGTGAGGGGGGGTGTTAAAGTCCCCCACTATTATTGTATTGTTGTCGATGTGTTTCTTTGCTTTTGTTATTAATTGCCTTATATAATTGGCTGCTCCCATGTTAGGGGCATAGATATTTACAATTGTTAGATCTTCTTGTTGGATAGACCCTTTAAGTATTATATAGTGTCCTTCCTCATCTCTTATTACAGTCTTTGGTTTAAAATCTAATTTGTCTGATATAAGGATTGCCACCCCAGCTTTCTTTTGGTGTCCATTAGCATGGTAAATGGTTTTCCACCCCCTCACTTTCAATCTGGGGGTGTCTTTGGGTCTAAAATGAGTCTCTTGCAGACAGCATATCGATGGGTCTTGTTTTTTAATCCAATCTGATAGCCTGTGTCTTTTGATTGGGGCATTTAGCCCATTTACATTCAGGGTAACTATTGAAAGATAGGAATTCAGTGCCATTGTATTGCCTGTAAAGTCACTGTTACTGTATATTGTCTGTGTTCCTTTCTGGTCTATGTTGCTTTTAGGCTCTCTCTTTGCTTAGAGGACCCCTTTCAAGATTTGTTGTAGGGCTGGTTTCGTGTTTGCAAATTCCTTTTTTTTGTTTGTCCTGGAAGCTTTTTATCTCTCCTTCAATTTTCAATGACAGCCTAGCTGGATATAGTATTCTTGGCTGCATATTTTTCTCATTTAGTGCTCTGAATATGTCCTGCCAGTCCTTTCTGGCCTGCCAGGTCTCTGTGGATAAGTCTGTTGCCAATCTAATGTTTCTACCATTGTAGGTTACATATCTCTTCTCCCGAGCTGCTTTCAGGATTTTCTCTTTGTCTCTGAGACTCGTAAGTTTTACTATTAGATGTCGGGGTGTTGACCTATTTTTATTGATTTTGAGAGGGGTTCTCTGTGCTTCCTGGATTTTGATGCCTGTTTCCTTCCCCAAATTAGGGAAGTTCTCTGCTATAATTTGCTCCATTATACCTTCTGCCCCTCTCTCTCTTTCTTCTTCTTCTGGGATCCCAATTATTCTAATGTTGTTTCGTCTTATGGTATCGTTTATCTCTCGAATTCTGCCCTCGTGATCCAGTAGTTGTTTATCTCTCTTTTTCTCAGCTTCTTTATTTTCCATCATTTGGTCTTCTATCTCACTGATTCTTTCTTCTGCCTCATTTATCCTAGCAGTTAGCGCCCCCATATTTGATTGCACCTCATTGATAGCCTTTTTGATTTCTACTTGGTTAGATTTTAGTTCTTTTACTTCTCCAGAAAGGGTTTCTCTAATAACTTCCATGTTTTTTTCAAGCCCAGCTAGTATCTTTAACGTGATGATTCTGAACTCTAGATCTGACATCGTACTAATGTCCGTATTGAGTAGGTCCCTGGCAGTCGGTACTACCTCTTGTTCTTTTTGTTGAGGTGATTTTTTCCGTCTTGTCATTTTGTGCAGAGGAGAATAGATTAATGAGAGAACAAAATGCTAGCAGCGTAACAACGTCCCCAGAAAATATACTCTAAACAAATCAGAAAAGACCTGAAGCAGTGGGAAAAGAAAGGGAAAGAGAGAAAAAAGAAAAGGAAAGAAAAAAAGAAAAAAGAAAAAGATAAAGATAAAAACAAACAAAAGCAGAACAAAACAAAACAAAACAAAAACAGAATGTGATCAAATATGATCAGGCTGGGTTATAGATCAGTGCCACACACTAGATTTTGGGTGTATTTTGGTCTGTTAAAAGAAAGTGCCTCCCAAAATTTTAAAGAAAGAAAAACTTATATATGTACAAAAATAAGGGTTGATATGATGAAGGGATGGAATATGACTGTAAAGATGGAAATTATAAAAAATTTTAAAAAAGGATTTGATAAGTTGTTTGAAAAAAGAAAGAAGAGGATAAAAAAAAAAAGAAAGAAAAAAGGGAGAGAATGTGATCAGGCAGGGGAGTAGAAAAAAACCATACACTAGAGATTTAGAGTATATTTTGATCTGTTAGAAGAAACTATCTCAAGATTTTAAAGAGAGAACAACTTATATATATATGCCAAAAATACGGGTAACTACTATGAAGGGATAGAATATGACTTTAAAAATGAAAAATAAAAAATTTTTTTTTTTATAAAAGGGATTGATAAGATGTTGGTTGAAAAAGGGAAAAAGAAAAATTCAAAAAAAAAAAAAAAGAAAAAAGGAAAAAAGAAAAAAAGACAGTTAAAAAAAATAATTAACTTTGAAAGACTAAAGAATCATGGTAAAAAAGCCATGAATTCTATGTGCAGTATTCCCCTAGCGCTGGAGTTCTGCCGTTCTCATTGATCGGTAAACTTGGTCTTGGCTGGCTGTTCTCGCTGATCTTCTGGGGGAGGGGCCTGTTGCCGTGGTTCCCAAATGTCTTTGCTGGAGGCAAAATTGCCCCGCCCTTGCCGGTCCGGGCTAAGTAATCTGCTCGGGTTTGCTCTCCGGAGCTTTTGTTCCCTGCAAGCTTTCCGTACAGCTTTGGAGGCGGAGAGTGAAAATGGCGGCCTCCCAGTCTCCGCCCTGGCGAAGCCGAGAACTCGGGGTCCCGCTCCTCAGTGCGCCCCCAGAGAAAAGCCGTCAGTCACTCCCGTCTCCCCGGTCTCCGGCCACACTCCGCGCTCACCCGGCCTGTGACCGCGCCTTTCTATCTGGCACCCGACCCCGGGTGGAGTCTCCAAACCCAGCAGATCCCCGCAGTGCGCTCCCGCACCTCTCCTCCCGGGGGAAGAAGGTGAGTCTCCCCGGATCTGCTGCTTGTTGGGTCCCTGTAGACCTATTTTTCTTTCTAACAGTTTTATAGTTCTGGTTTTTCTGTTTATGTCTTTCATCAATTTTGAGTTAATTTTTGTATGTAGTTTGAGGTAAGGCTGTAACTTCATTCTTTTACACATGGATATCCAGTTGTCCCAGCACCATTGTTGAAAAGACTACTTTTTTCACATTGAATGTTCTTGCATCCTTGTTAAAGATAAGTTGACCATAGATTTATGGATTATTTCTGGACTCACAATTATATTCCATTGAATATATAGGTCTGATCTCATGCCAGAACCACACTGTCTTGATTTCTGTAGCTTTGTAGTAAATTTTGAAATCAGGAAGTATGAGCTTTCCAACGTTGTTTTTCATGATTGCTTTAGCTATCCTGTGTCTCTGGGATTTCTATATGAATTTTAGGATCAGCTGTCAATTTCTGCAAAAAAACCCAAAAAAACGAAAAACACAAACAAACAAACAAAACCTCCACACTCAGCTGGAATGATGATAGGGACTGTGTTGAATCTCTAGACCAATTTGGGGAGTATTGCCATCTTAACTATATTAAGTTTTTTGATCTGCAAAAAATAGGATGTCCATCTATTTATTTAGGTCCTCTTTAATTTCTTCAGGAAATACAAACCTTGCACAGGAATCATAAATGAGAGACTCTAGGAAAACACTCAGAGAAAAGGAAAAGCTGCCTAAAAACTTTTCAATTTCCGTAAGGCTGGACTATAGTTAGTGCGTGTGTGTTCCATGAGATTCCTTTGTTTCCTTGTAGTAAATCTGCTATGCTTAATCTGGCTCGAATGGGTTTCTACTCTGGGTAATCAAATGACCCTGGGCTAAGACATTACCTATCAAGATCTGAAAAGATTTTGGAAACTTCAGAAAGGGTCTAAAAATCAGAGCACTGATAAATGGCAGAGGTGAAATTTGAACTCAGCTTCAGCTGACTCCAAAATCCATGTTTTTCCCTTCACCATCCTTTGAATCCTTGGATTTAATTGTTTCCCAATGTACCCTTAAGAGTTAGGCCAAACTGCAGACCTACTAAGTAACTATGTATTGAATTACACCTCTGCCTTCTTAAGTAACTTTTCTTAAACCGCACTTCTAATTTTACATTTGGCTCTCTAACTATGCTTATTCTTATCTTTCAGCTATAACCCCTAGAAGTTTCCCATTTTATGATTTTTCTATGCTTAGTGGTTGAAGCTTTGATTCTTCACACTCTGAGGATTATGGGAGAAATTGCTTTATTCTTGAATATTATGCTTCTATTAATATATCTATCCTAACATCATGTTGGCTTTTAATAATAGCACAATTCTATGGTACCTCTCATCTTGCTCCAAAACATTATGGACATTTGCAAACCCCAGCTTTATACCAATCAATATGACAGTGTGGAAAAAAGGAAACACTATCTACACAGTCTCAGCAGACAGATTTTTCTTCTCCTCTTTCTTAATAACAGTGGGAAGTCTTCTCTAGTAACAAATAACATGGAAGAGACAAAGCCCAGAGAGGAGGGGCAGAAGCTGAAGATGGTGTATTTTTAGTCATTTGATTAAATTATGGAGATGTGAAGTTGATAATTTATTGAAGGGGTACAGGGAAGTCTATGTAAATGTTTGCAGATGAATAATTAATGTGACTTTCTGACATCACTGGGCCTTTAATTAAAGCCACCGTGAAACAAAAGAAGAACCAAAGAGCATATTATTATAGCAGCTAATTGTAACTTTCCTATCCTAAGTAACATTTGAGAGTCCATGCTTAATTTGCATCTTTAAAGGAAGATACACCATACCTAGGGTGACAGTTGTTTTTTTTTTTCAGTTTAACTACTTCCCTGCAGACCAAAAATCTATTCATATATTAATGAATTCCCTCCTACCAAAATTTTACCCAGGAAGTTTTCTGTTTTATTTGTTAGTTTTGCCTTTTTAGATGTTCCATTTAATTTTCATTTTAGGGCAATATATTGTTGCCTCTCAACAACTTAAAAAGTAAAATAAATACTCATTTTTTTTTAACGTTAATCACTTAATGTGTTGTTTCACCTGCTATTTACAATATTTGATGGTGCATCTGACTGCCCACGGGGTGCTCCTCGTCCCTTTCGTGTCTTATTCTTTTTTTTTTTTTTAGATTTATTTATTTATTTGAGAGAGAGAGAGAGCGCACAAGTGGGAGGGGCAGCAGAGGGGGAGAGAATCTCACTCAGACTCTGTGCTGAGCCGGATTCAGGGCTCCATCTGTCAACCCTAAGATCACGACCTGTGCCAAAACCAAGAGTTGGAGGCTTAACTGACGGGGCCACCCAAGCACTCCTCATGTCTTATTCTTTACTGTATCTTTCTCACTCACTTTTCAGCCTCAGTCCCTTTTTCTCAGCTGTTTTTATTTTGCTCGTTTCTATTCTCTTTTCTGTCTCCTTCTCTTCTATTTTTGCCTCGATCTTTCCCATCTGCTTCTGTTTCTCCTCATAACCTTCTCCTTTGCTTCTCTCCCCTCTCCTCTTTATTTTTTTTAAAGATTTTATTTATTTATTTGAGAGAGAGAGATAAAGAGCACGAGTAGGCAGAGTGGCAGGTAGAGGGAGAGGGAGAAGCAGGTTCCCCACTGAGCAGGGAGCCTGACAGGGGGCTCCATCCCGGGACCCTGAGATCACGACCTGAGCTGAAGGCAGACGCTTCACCGACTGAGCCACCCAGACACCCCAGCCCCTCTCCTCTTTATTGCCACTTGTTTTCATGTATTCTTTTTCCCAGACTATCTCTTCGTACCCTACTCAACCTCTATTCTCATTATCACGACAATAATACTTGGAGGAACACTGAATCCCGAAGAGCCGGGGGGGTTCTGTGCCAGCTCCAAAGGGACACTCCTTTGGTGGAGCATATAAATAAATATACACTAAATATATATAAAGAACTGTACGATGCCATACAGTTCTTCTAAAAATCTATTTTCTATCGTACACTGGGTTGGAAGTCAGGAGTTCCGGTCTGGTCCTGGTTTTTTAACATTTATACACTGTATGCCCTCGGGCAAAGCACTTTAATCTCCGGGAGTTTCAATGTCCTCTTTTACAAAGTGAGGGTTCTTTGGGCTCTCTAAAGTCCCTTTCAGCTTTTTAATGCTGTTGCTTATCCATACCCACTTGTGGAGGGAAGTAGAAATATCCAATTCTTAGGCCTTCCGTAAGCATTTGCTTGGTGGTTCAAATAAATCTGTGTCTGGTGGAATTTTAGGCAGCAAGAGAAGATGTTTGAGGGAAAGAGGCCTCCCCTTATAAGAACACTCTTGGTCTGTGCTGCTGAGGCAAGCTCTGAAAATGGAAGATAGGGAAGAAAAAGGAGAGAGTTTGAGGTCACAGTCCTCAAGTTTGAGGTGACGGTCCAAATTAAGAGTGGGAGGATCCAACGAAAGAAATTGTAAAGCGTGACCTCTTGCTTCCTCCTACATTATGGGTTGTGGGATCATCATCTAGAGTTCAGAGCAACTTCCTGCTTCGTGCAGTCTGCCCATATTTAGCACCAACGCTGGAGCAGCTGAATTGGACTATGAAAATGCCTACCACTTGTAATTATTTATAAGGGCTAGTCATTTTGTTTATTCAACCTAATTAAATTTTGTTACTTATAAAAAATAAACAATATTATAAGTTATATATAAAAATTAATAAGTAAGAAACAATGGTAAAGTAAAAATTAGATGAAGTGTGAGGTTAAGGCAGATAATATATGCCATGATATCCTCCAAATTTACTATGGGTCAGCCATAAATATGGCTCTGAGCTTCCTGGCAGGCAATGCAAAGAGGAACATAATCAGTTAAAAAATCCTTAAAAGGGTGGTGCCTGGGTGACTCAGTCATTGGGTGCCTGCCTTCGGCTCAGGTCATGATCCCAGGGTCCTGGGATCGAGCCCTGCATCGGGGTCCCAGCTCAGTGGGAAGACTGCTTCTCTCTCTCCCACTCCCCCTGCTTGTGTTCCCTCTCTCGCTATGTCTCTTTCTGTCAAATAAATAAAATCTTAAAAAAACTTTTTTTCTAAAATAATATTTAATTGATATCTAATTTTTTTTTAGTTCTGGGAGTCAAAATGGAGCAGAATAGGGAAAAGGGAACAAGAATATCGAGACCAAGTAGTATATGTAAACAAAGCCAGAAAGCTCCAGAAAGCAACCACCATATTTTTAACACCATATCAAATAAGGAGCAGTGTACACATAGATCAATGGAACAGAATAGAGAGCCAAGAAATAAACCAACGTTTATATGGTCACTTAATCTACAACAAAGGGACAAGAATATAAAATGGGGGAAAAGTCGTTTCTTCAATAAAGAGGAAAACTGGACAGCTACATGCAAAAGAATGAAACTGGACCACTTTTTTACACCATACACAAAAACAAACTCAAAATGGATTAAGGACATAAATGTGAGACATGAAACCACAAAACTTCTAGAAGAAAACATAGGCAGTATTTCTTTGAAATCAGCCATTCCAACATTTTTCTAGACATGTCTCCTCAAGCAAGGAAATCAAAAGCAAAAATAAACTATTGGAACTATACCAAAATAAAAAGGTTTTGCACAGTGAAGAAAACTATCAACAAAATGAAAAGGAAGGGGTGCCTGGGTGGCTCAGTTGGTTAAATGGCCCACCCTTGATTTTGGCTCAGGTGGTGATCTCAGGGTTGCAGGATCAGGCCTGGGATTCTCTCTCTCCCTCTCCCTCTGCCCCTCCCCTATCCACCCATGCCCATGTACGCACATACACACATACACACACACTCTCTCTCTCTCTCTTTTAAAAAGAAAAGAAAAGGCAACCTATTGAATGAGAGCAGATATTTGCAAACGATATATTTGATAAGGAGTTAATATCTAAAACATATAAGGAACTTATACAACTCATACCAAAAAAGCAAATAATCCAATTAAAAAATGGACAGAGGACCTAAATAGACATTTTTCAAAAGAAGACATGCAGATGGCCAACAGACACATGAAAAGGTGCTCAACATCATTCATCATCAGGGATATGTGCATCAAACCCAAAATGAGATATCACCTTACATCTGTCAGAATGGCTAGAGTCAAAAACACAAGAAATAACAAGCATTGGCAAGGATGTGGAGAGAAGCAAGCCCCTGTGCACGGTTGATGGGAATATAAATTGGTGCAGCCACTATGGAAAACAGTATAGAAGTTCCTCAAAAAATTAAAAATAGAAATACGATATGATCCAGGAATTCCACTACTGAGTATTTACCCAAAGAAAATGAAAACACCATTTGAAAAGATACACGCACCCCTATGTTTATTGCAGCATTTTTTACAACAGCCAAGATATGGAAGCAACCCAAGTGTCTATCAATAGATGAATGGATAAAGAAGATGTTTATGAATGGAATATATATACGTGTGTATACATATATATACACACACATATACATACATACAGGGGAGTATTACTCAGCCATAAAAATGGATGAGATCTTATCATTTGTGACAACATGGTTAGACCTAGAGGGTATTAGGCTAAAAACTGAAATAAGTCAGACAGAGAAAGACAAATACCATATGATGTCACCTATATTTGGAATCTAAAAAACAAAACAAATGAATAAACAAACAAAAAGCAGAAACAGACCCATAAATACAGAGAAGAAACTGATGGTTGCCAGAAGGGTGGGGGATAAGAGGAGGGGCCAAATGGGTGAAAAGGAATGAGAGGTACAGGCTTCCAGTTATGGAATGAATAAGTCACGGGGATGAAAGGTACAGCATAGGGCATATAGTCATTGGTATTGTACTGGTGTTGTATGTGACGGACGGTAGCTACGCTTGTGGTGAACGTAGTACAATGTACAGACTTAGGAATCACTATGTTGTACACCTGAAACTAATGCAACATTGTATAACAACTATACTTCAATTAAAAAAAAGCCAACTAAAAAAGTTTAGCTTCTGCATTGAGATGTGCTGTAAGTATAAAATATACACTGGACTTCAAAGACTTAGTATGAAAAAAAGTAAAATACTTCATTGCTAATTTTTAAATATTGATTATATGCCACAGTTAAAATATTTTGGATATATTGGGTTAAATAAAATATGTTATTAAAATTTTTTAAAAAGAAGGAGATCTGTGAAACTAAAGAAAAAAAAGCAAACACAAAAAACTTTTCTGAAACCCACCTTAACTAAAAGTTCAGGAAATCAACACTTCATATAAAAATGAGCTAAGGAAAAGTATCAAATAAACCCCCCCAAAATTATTATTTAAAAATGACACAAGCTGAATCAATATCTCTCTCTCTCTCTCACATGTGCACACACACACACACACACACACACACTCTTCACATTATATGGTTCATGCTCAGGTCTGAGAATAAGTAATCTTTCTTTTAGCTGCTACCCTTTCCTTCACACTAAGAACCATGAAGTAGCAAAGATCTACTGCAAAGAGGATGCACATGCTCACTTTTCCCAAGAATTAAACCCATGAACCGAGTAGATCTATAAAGGTCAGAATCAGCAAGATTGCTAAAACCTTCACAGGATAAACTTGCCTGACTCAGTGTTATCTGACATGGTGTGTGTGACCTTCTCGTCAGCCTAGAAAATCCATGTTCATTCCTCAAGTCTCAGTTTACTTCCCCAATGCAGAATACAGTCAGAAATTGTGAAAGGTCTGGGATTTTACCCTACTTACAAGCTAAGAAGTTAGCTTCCTACATTTCATGGACACTGGCAGAAGACATGAGATTGCTGGATCAGAGACAAAGGACTTTTTTACTTACAGCTAAGTAGTAGCCAAAACTTCCTGTCTGTGCCAGTTCCTTGGGTCCTCCAAGTCTCACAGGGGTGACACAGATGGGGCTAGAAAGTTGTCTACATACGCAGTGGGTTGCATTACAGGAGAGAAACACTTAACTTGGAGATTCACCACTTTTATAGCGAGCAGTAAGCTATTCTTTGGAGAAAACATTATCTTATCCTTGGGGTTGCTTGCTGCAAATCTAACTCTGAGAAATCAACCAAGTAAAGAAAACTTGGGGCCTTTATTCTTGGCATAGCGAGCAGGAGCATGCAGGATGCTCAGAGCTCATGGAAATTGCCTCTTCTAAACATCTTTATTTTTCATTTATATCCTACTGTGTTTTAACTGTTCATTTACATTTCTTTCTTTTTAAGCATATTTGAGCTCCTTGAGGACAGGGCAGTTTGGTTTATATATTTTTTTATCTCTGACAACTACCCAGCACATGTTTATACTTAATAGGGACTCACCAAATAAACAATGGGTGTACTGAATAAAATCTACCATGGTTAGTGACTTTTCTTTCAAGTATTTTTCTTGGTGGGAAAGTACATATTGGTGGGCACACTTATTCTCAAGGCTTTCTTAACTGGCCTACTCTCATGGCCCAGGCTCTGGGGCATACATGTGGATATAGGATAAATAGTTGTAACTCAAATGGAACATATATGTGGCTTTAACTTCTTAAAAGGAAATGCGATCTTTATTGATGACAATAAAGTCCAAAAATCCTAAAGACTCTTCAAATGAAGAAAACAACTAGACTATACTCCCTGACCCTGAATGAGATTCTTCCTGTTTCTTTGGGTCTTCCTGCAGATTACTAATGCCATCATTATATTTGCCTCTGGTTGTAAAGTTGCACTACTTTGCACTTAACTATCTACTGCATACTGTGCAAATGTGTCTTTATGTCCAGCAGCTGGGAAAGACTGGACATTCATGCTGTTACTAAATGCCAAGGCATATCAAAAGGGAAAAGAAACAGAGAGAGGAACATAGACCTTGATTGGCTTATACAAATTGTTAACTTTCTCTCTGTCTTGCAAGCCCCATTTTATCTCATGGGGCCTTAAGCAGGGAGCATGGCCATGGAGTTCCTCTTTTTTTTTTTTTAAGATTTTATTTATTTATTTATTTATTTATTTGAGAGAGAGAGAGAGCATGCAAGTGGGGGGAGGGGCAGAGGGAGAGGGTCTTAAGCAGACTCCCTGCTGAGCCCAGAGCCTGACACCTGACATAGGACTCCATCTCACAACCCTGAGATCATGACCTGGGCAGAAATCAAGAGTCAGACACTTAACCGACTGAGCCACCCAGGTGCCCCGTGGAGTTCCTCTCTTTAATCCCCTGAGCCTTACTCCTAATCCATACCATACGGCCTTCTACACCAGGAGTCTCAGATATGTTAGACAAGCATTTTGTCACAAGGTCTGTGTTCTCATACTTTTTGAGCCAAGTCTTTGTCATGCTGCAATCTCCTGGACTCTTTCACATTCCTACTCCACTTTTAAGGGTGATTACATTGTACCTAACTTGTCTCAGTCAGGGCGGGCTACTATAACAAGACACCACAGGCTGGGTGGCTTAAACAACAGACATTTATTTTCTCACAGTTCTGGAGGCTGGAAACCCAAGATCAGTATGCCAGCATGGTTGAGTTCCCCTGAGAACTCTCTTGCTGGCTTGCAGATGGCTGTCTTCTCACTTTGTGCTCACATAGCCTTCCCTCTATGTGTGCTCAGAGAGAAAGAGAGAGAAATTTCTTCTCTCCCTCTTGTTATAAGGACACTAATCCCATCAGTAGGGCCTTGCTCTCACAGCCTAATCCAAACCCAATTGCCTCCTAAAGGCTCCACCCCCAAATACCATCACATTAGGGGTTAAGGCTTCAACATATGAATTTTGGAAGGACACAAGCATTCCATCCATAACACTACTGGATAATTCAGGACAATCTCCCATTTTAAAGTCAGCAGATGGGGTGCCTGGGTGGCTCAGTCGTTAAGCGTCTACCTTCGGCTCAGGTCATGATCCCAGGGTCCTGGGATTGAGCCCTGCATCAGGCTCCCTGCTCTGTGGGAAGCCTGCTTCTCCTTCTACCAGTCCCTCTGCTTGTGTTCCCTCTCTCGCTATGTCTCTCTGTCAAATAAATAAAATCTTTAAAATAAATAAATAAATAAAGCCAGCTGATTAGCAAGCTTAATTCCATCTGCAAACTTAATTCCATTTATAACCTTAATTCCCCTTTGACATGTAACCTGACATTCACAGGTTCCAGGAATTGGGATGTAGACATATTTGAGGGATGATTATTCTGTCTACAGCCATGACCTCCTAAAACAAAAACAAAAACAAAAAAACTAGTAAATAGCTGGCAAGAGCTAGAAAATACTAGGGAGGTATGAATCTCCATTACTTCTGATGTTTCCTTCCCAGAAGGAACTCACTAGTTGTAATTACTGGCTTCTCTCTGCTCAGAAGACATAAGGTGATTTATCTGAGTGGTGAATTTGGGAAGAATAAACTGGTCATGTTTGGCTCAGAGCCTCCCTTCTTCCTTTTGGGGGCGAGGTGCTTATAGGAAGCATCCATTTCACTGCTCCTCTATGGACTGTGCCCCTGCTGGGGGCAGGTGCTGGGTGGAGGGTTGGGGGTGAGGTGTACCCTAAGCCTGGGCTTCCCTTCACAGGGTGGGGAGGGGTGAGTGGGGAAGCCTGCTAATTCTGTGGTTCAATATTAGTAAGCCCATTTGGCTAACAGATCTAAAACCAAATGTTCCCGTTTGGCTTTTATCAGTAATAAAGGTGATATTTTGGCCCCATCTCCCATGTCTTCTGTTTATTCCTTAACGTGGTCAGAATCTAGTTGAGAAAGAGGAATCCTTCTATTAACACTTTGTCATAGACCTCAAGAAGAAGCACTTAAGTCATGATGCTGTTTATTTCCCCAGGATGTCTCATTTCTCCACAAGTAACTGTTTTTTGAGAACAGAGCTTACATGGGAAACAGTGGAGTAGTATAGTGATGGAGTAGGTGTTGTATTAAGACTGCCTCAGTTCAAATGCTGGCCCCACCACTTAAATGTTGTATGATGCTTGGCAAGATACTTAACCTCTTGTGCCTCCATTTCCCACCTAGAAAACAACAATACTGGTTCCTACTTCTTAGAGGTTTTTTTGAGTAGTGAGATGAAAGAAGTAAAGCAACTTAGAACAGTGCCTAGTGCATTGTATACATTTGATGCATGCTATTTATTATTACGTCTTATACATATCTGGATCCCCTATTTTATTTAGCATAGGAATACTCAAAAAAATTTTTTAAATAAAATAGGGTTCTCTGCAGCAAGGACTATGTCTTCTTCAGCTTTGTATTCCCAGGAAAAGCACAGGGCCTAGCACAGAATAGAGCTTAAATCACATTTGCTGCGTGAACAAATAAAGCGAGAAAAGTTGAAAACTAAGGTAAGAGAATTGTTCTGCTACATAACAATTTGCTTTGTTAAACTTAATGGCTAATACTAGGGCTTAATTCCTACTTGGTCAGAAAGTCAACAAAGTATATGCTTTTTAAACTAGTGACAAATGCATTTTGTCCAATTTTGCATTGGAGACTGTATTCCAGGGGTAATTCCAAAGCATTTTTACTATCGCCTAATGCAATCCTGAGTCATTGCTGCCCTCTAGTGGAAGAAATCATATGGTGCACATAAAGGTCCTTAGCTAAGCGACTTCTTTAAAAATAACTTTTCTACTCATGTATTTCTTTCAAATACTTTTATACATTTTCAAAAACTGTTCCAAAATTTGCATTAATATTCTAGGTGACAAATTTGTTTGCATTCATCATCTAGTCTCTTTGGGAAATCAGTCATATCAAATACAATGTTTCACTTTTAAAAATCTGCACCAATTGTAATAAATAGCAAAATAAATAGACATGGGAAAACTGCAACTAAGAAAAGGTCACAAGTGGAGAATGCCATTTAGAAGTATAGCAAGTCTCCAGGGTACTTCTATTGTGCTATTACTTAAATATTTGTGGTTAATCCTTCTGGTTTCTAACCTGTTTTCAAGCCACTTTCAGACCACTAAAGTTCTGCACAAATTTCTGATTCACCTGGGGCATCATCTCTGAGCCTATAAAATGTGCAAAAGTTGGGAAAGAGAAAGTTGGTGGAATATACCAAAATGAAAAAGACACAATCTCTCTATGTAAAGAAAAAGTACATGGACACAAACACCACTAACTAAAAAAGAAAGCAAACCACTGTCAGAACACTATTCTATTGATGGCCCAAACTCAAAGACATGGGGGTAAAGGGAAGATTTGCTCTAGAAAGCCAGATTGTAAATGAACAGCCTCTTGAAGATGGATAAATTTTCAATAAAAATAAACAAAGGAAAAGTTACTTCAGAGTGAAAAAGTACAGATTGAATTTTGGGAAAGATGACTAGTCAGGTACGGCAACAGTGGTAAGTATATTCAGAAATAAAATAAGAAACAAAGGCTAGTTACAAATCATGGAGGCCTTGAATGCCACCCAGGAAATCTGGACTTCGATTTACCTGCTTTGAACAGTTACTGAAAATTTTGTGAGAGGTCACAGTAAGATCCACATTTGTACAAAGTAACATTGGCTGTAATTTGGAAGATAAATTGAAACAGAGAAATGCTATGGACTCTGAGAAACAAACTGAAGGTTTTAAAAGGAAGGGAGGATGGGGGGATGGGTTAGCCTGGTGATGGGTATTAAGGAGGGCACGTACTGCATGGAGCACTGGGTGTTATACGAAAACAATGAATCGTGGATCACCACATCAAAAACTAATGGTGTAATGTATGGTGACTAACATAACATAATAAAAAAAAAGAAAAAGAAAAAAAAAAGAAAGAAACAGAGAAATGCTAAAGTCAAGATCAGTTTGAAGGCCACTGCTATATGGTCCAGGCAAGAGAATCTGAATTCCAGCTGTAATAATGGCAATAGAAGAAAAACACCAATGTGTTTCAGAAGAAAAACAAGTCATTCAACAGTGGATTGATGCAGGGTATGGGATAGGAGAGTATAATTAAATAAAAGAGAATAAAAAAATCTTTACCTCGAGTCTAGGCAGCTAAAGAGATGTTGAAGCCAATGAAACAGAGATCACAGAGGAGACAATTTGACATTCTCATTCTTTTCTATTTGCCACATGTGGTTAAAAGACAACGGTGTTCTAGTATCCACCACTTAGGTGTGTTATATTATCCTTTAAATAAGGGTAGAAAAGGGAGATCAAAAATATGTGAGTTCATAATCCAACTTATTTAAATTTTTAACAAGAATCTAAATCACGTAATGCCTCTGCCATTAGGGTTTTCATTGGTAAAATAAAATGATGAAACCATGATGCATTTCTAAGGTCCATTTTAAGATTTAAATTTTATGATTCTTTAGTCCTAATTACCTTAATTAGGTAATCGAGAATATGATTTGAGTTGACGTCCAGTATGCATCTGATATTCCAGATAATCCTGAGCTTATAAAAGACAGGGAAACTGCCCACAAAGAGGTGAAAACATGTCATGGAAAGGTGGAAAGGCATGAGATAACAGAATTCTACAGAGGAAGAGAAGGGCTGAAGCCTGAGTGTCCCACCTTATGGAATGGTACAACCACCCGCCCAGTGCCCCAAGCCAGAAGAAACTTACATGTTAGCTTTGACTCCTTCTCCTCACTACCCATCATTCCAACTGGTAATACTTCCAATCCATCTGCTTCTCTCCATCCCCACCGTCATTTGTCTAACTCAGGTCACCATCCTCTCTTACACAAATAACTTAAATAACCTCTTTTAAAAAAAATGTTACTTTGTAAAAGTAATGGTACAAAATGTGTGGTACAAAAAAATACATGATACAAAATCTTAAAATTACCATGAGGTATACTATAAACATTTTCCTTTCACCCTTGACCCTCAGTGACACAGTTCCCTTAACAAAAGGAAACCAAGCTAACCAAAGTTTTGTGTGTCCTCCAAGATACATTTTAAACATATACAAGCAGCACATATATATTGGTTTTCCTTCCCCATTCTATTCACTCAGTACCTTGTTTTGCCACTACATAATACATTTGGGAGATGATCCCATGTGAATATATAGAGAGCTCATTCTTTATAACAGCTGCAATGTATGGATATACCATATGTTATATATTCCAATATATATTATTGATATACTATATATATGTTACTCCCAACCTTTTGCTTACATAAACAATGTCGCAATGAATATATTTTCACTCACTTTCTCACAGTTGCAATTATACCTGTGGGCTTACAATAAGTTTATAATATGTTTAATCCTCTATTTCTATGGATTAAATGATTCAGTGTTTACATTACTTTATTTCTATTTCCCTTCCACTTCTCTCCTCACTCCAACACCTAATTTTCATGGATTATAAGATTTCTTTTAGTATTTATCTTTAAAGTTTTAAATATATTTATACTTCTATTACTTCATTTATCAGCTTTAAGTAACTTCTGGCTTCCAAATAAAAAAGGTGCTTATGGTACATTCCATTTCTCATCTTTTATTTATTCTATCATTTCCACCTCTCCAAGTTTATAAAATAGATTCCATTCTAACCATAACCCCCACTTTTATTTCCATTTTGATTCTATATTTAATCATACTGGCACCTCGCTCCACTCCTTCTGTCAGTTTCTCCACTCATCCAAGTTGTTCAAGCTTTCCTGTTAGAATCTTGATGAAATATCTGGGGCAACTGGGTGGCTCAGTAGTCGGTTAAGCGTCTGCCTTCGGCTCAGGTTATGATCTCAGGGTCCTGGGATGGAGCCCCCTTGAGTCTGTTTCCTCCCTCTCCCGCTGCCCCTCTCCCTTGCTCATGTCCTCTCGCTCTCTCAAATAAATAAATAAAATCTTTAAAAAAAAAAAAAAAAAGTATCTTGAAGAAATCCATCTACTATAGATATTCATGGAAATTACCTTCTCTGGAGTTTTTAATGTTCAAAGATATCTGTTGTCTTTATAACGAGAATGATAATTTCACAGTGAATACATTCCTTGAATCCACATTTTCTTTTCTTGAGGAATTTTAGGCACTGTTCCACTGTTCTCTAGTATTGATTGTTGCTGTGCAGAAGTCTGAGGCATACTTCATCCCAGGAAAACTTGACACAGAACAGTCAGCACTGATATCATACTTTTTAAAGATATAAATGGTCCTTAAAGATTAAGACTCCTGTGCAATGAGGCAAAAAGATCAGATTTCATACATGGAAAAAAAATGTTTTCCTGGGATGAAGTATGCCTTTTCCATAAATAGATCCAAGGCTTTGTTTCTAGGGAAAAATTCTTAAATTATACATTTAAAAATTGATCTGTTCCATTTAATCTGTACCCTCTGATGTATGTTGGATCTTCTTTACCTTTCCTATCAATTATTTTTTAAATTTAATTTAATTTTATTATGTTATGTTGGTCACCATACAATACATCATTAGTTTTTGATGTAGTGATCCACATCAATTATTTCTGTTCCTAATTCTTTTACTTTTTTAATGGATTGTTTCATTTTTCTTGCTTTTCTTAATTCTACCTATCCTCCTTGTCTCCAAAGTGTTTTCAGTTATGTCTAGTCTCCTTTGGGCTAGTTTCAATGAGACTTTCATTTCTATAATACTTTCTTATTTCTTCCCTGAGGTCATTACTCAATTCCTTCTGTGGTCTCGGTATGTCTTCCTTGAGTCTTTGGAGCTCTCTGTTTTGAGTTTTAATTTATAGAGAGAATGCAAGATTGAAATTTGCTATTATTTTGTTTTATCCTTTAATTCATGACAACATGCTTGGTCAAAATTTATATCTGATCCATTATGACCATTTTCCTAATGAGAGTTTTCTTTCTCCACTTATTTTGCCTGTTTATTATTTCTATCTTCCTTTTTTGGAGGGTGGGGGATATATTTATAAGATCCCATGCTGATTCCTTTTTGAATTACTGCTCATATTTTAATGTGTTGAGTTCTTCCTGTGGTCACTATTGGTAAGAGGTTTATAAGAGAAAGGAGCCAAGACCATGTTCTAGATTAGCAGAAATTCTTCCTGGTTCATAATGATGTTCCTTACGGTACAGGATTATGTGTGTAAATTTTCTTTGCTTTTAGTTCTTCTTAGTCAACAAAGATCAGTAGCTCTTCTAGCCAAATGCAGTATCTCTCTTACCAATAAAATCTCTCTTACCAATAAAATCTCTCTCCTCCACCCTATCTCACCTATAAAATAAAATAGAAAACCCAGATATGGCTTAACAGTGTGATTCTCCATTCACTCTTACTGGCTTGCTTCTCATTTTTCTGAACTACATCTAGGGATGCTCCCACTGGCACACTCCCATTTTTCCAAATAAGGAAATGTTTGGGGATCTTTTCCCCCTCTTCAAAGTATAGCATCTCCTCTGGAGAACTTTTCCCTGCCAGTTTTGGCTGAAATATACAGATGCAAGCAGTATCTTTCTCTATCTGTTCATACTCCTTTTAACCATAACTGCTCTCAGGAATCCTTTCTCATATATTGTGGTTCAGGGATATAGATCTCACCTAATTTTTTTTTTCAAAGATTGAATTTGCAATTCTATTTCTTGCTCTTCTTATCTTGCATTGATTTTTGAGAGAAGAGTGTACTGCCATCTTTCCTTGGCCATTTTATAAATGGAAGTCTCTATAATAGCGTTTTATTAGTCTCCCCACCTCTGGTCTACTCCTTCAGTCTATTTTTCTTTACAACAAAAATGATCTAAAATGCAAATATGATGTCAGTACCTTGCAAGAAACCCTTTCATGACTCTGCATACTCTTTTATCATTTAAATTTCAGTGTAGTTAGCTTACAGTGTTATATTAGTTTCAGGTGTACAATATAGTGATTCAACTGTTCTATATATTACTCCATGCTCATCAAGATGAATGTACTCTTAATCCCCTTCACCTGTTTCATGCATTTCCCCCCTTCCACCTCCCCTCCGCTATCTCTTTGTTTTTTGGTTTGTCTCTTTTTTCCCCTTTGTTTTTTCCCCTTTGTTTCTTAAATTCCACATATGAGTGAAATCATATGGTATTTGTCTTTCCCTGACTGCCTTATTTTGCTTAGCATTATACTCTCTAGATCCATCCATGTTGCTGCAAATGGCAAGATTTCATTCTTTTTGATGGCTGAATAATATTCCATTGTATGTATATACAACATCTTCTTTATCCATTCATCTATTGATGGACATGGGGTCCTTCCATAATTTAGCTGTTGTAAATATTGCTGCAATAAACATAACGGTGCACAGATCTTTTCAAATCAGTGTTTTCATATTCTTTGGGTAAATACCTAGTAGTGTTGATTCCTGGATCATAGGGCAGTTCTATTTTTAATTTTTTGAGAAATCTCCATACTGTTTTCCACAGTGGCTGCACCAGTTTGCATTCCCACCAGCAGCACATGAGGGTTCCTTTTTCTCCACATGCTTACCAGTACTTGTTGTTTCTTGTGTTGTTCATTTTAGCCATTCTGACAGGTGTGAGGTGATATTTCATTGTGGCCTTAATTTG
Source organism: Halichoerus grypus (assembly GCF_964656455.1). Taxonomy (NCBI): domain Eukaryota; kingdom Metazoa; phylum Chordata; class Mammalia; order Carnivora; family Phocidae; genus Halichoerus; species Halichoerus grypus. The sequence continues at coordinate 63,712,123 of NC_135712.1, forward strand.
CATGTCCCTGATGATTAGTGATGTTGAGCATTTTTTCATACATCTGTTGGCCATCCATATGTCTTCTTTGGAGAAATGTCTGTTCATGTCTTCTGCCCAATTTAAATTGGATTAATTGTGGGTTTTTTGGTGTTGAGTTGTATAAATTCTTTATATATTTTGGATACATTAATTGGATATGTCGTTTACAACTATCTTCTCCCATTCCATTGCTTGTCTTTTAGTTTTGTTGGTTGTTCCCTGTTGTGCAGAAGCTTTTTATCTTGATGAAGTCCTAGTAGTTTATTTTTGCTTTTGTTTCCCTTGCCTCAGCAACATACCTAGAAAGATGTTGCTATGGCCAATGTCAGAGAAATTACTGCCTGTCTTATCTTCTAGGCTTTTTATGGTTTCATGTCTCATATTTAGTTCTTTAATCCACTTTGAGTTTATTTTTGTGTATGGTGTAAGGAAGTTGTCTAGTTTCATTCTTTTGCATGTAGCTGTCCAGTTTTCCCAACACAATTTGTTGAAGAGACTTTTTCCCATTGCATATTCTTGCCTCCTTTATTAAAGATTGGTCATATAATTGTGGGTTTATTTCCGGGCTTTCAGTTCTGTTCCATTGATCTATGTGTCTATTTTTGTGTCAGCACCATACTGTTTTGATTACTATAGCTCTGTAATATAACTTGAAATCTGGAATTGTAATACCTCCAGTTTTGCTTTTCTTTTTCAAGGTTGCTTTTGCTATTCAGGGATTGTTTATTCTAGTTCTGTGAAAAATGCTCTTCATATTTTGATAGGATGGCATTAAGTATGTAAGTTATTTTGGGTAGTATAGACATTTTAACAATATTTGTTCTTCCAATCCATGAGCATAGAATGTCTTTCCATTTCTTTGTGTCTTCTTTAATTTCTTTCATAAATGTTTTATAGTTTTCAGAGTACAGGTCTTTCACCTCTTTCATTAAGTTTATTCCTAGGGATTTTATTTTTGGTGCAATTGTAAATGGGATTGTTTTCTTAATTTCTCTTTCTTCTGCTTCATTATTAGTGTATAGAAATGCAATGGATTTCTGTACATTGATTTTGTGTCCTGTGACTTTACTGAATTCATGTATCAGATCTAGTAGTTATTTGGTGGAGTCTTTAGAGTTTTCTGTATATAGTATCATGTCATCTGCAAATAGTGAGTTTTGACTTCTTCCTTGCCAATTTGGATGCCTATTATTTCTTTTTGTTGTCTGACTACTGTAGCTGGGACTTCCAGTACTATGTTAGATAAAAGTGGTGGTAGTGGACATCCTTATACTGTTCCTGACCTTAAAGGAGAAGCTCTCAGTTTTTACCCATTGAGTATGATGTTAGCTGTGGGTTTTTCATATATGGTCTTTATTATATTGAGGTATGTTCCCTCTAAGCCTACTTTGTTGAGGGTTTTTATCATGAATGAATGTTGTACGTTGTCAAATGCTTTTTCTGCATCTATTGAAATGACTATATGGTTTTTATCCTTTCTCTTATATATACATCAACATGATGTATCATGTTGATTGATTTGTGAATATTGAACTACCCTTGGATCCCAGGAATAAATCCCACTTGATCATGGTGAACGATTTTTTTAATGTATTGTTGGATTCTGTTTGCCAATGCATATGTATTTTAGAGAGGGAGGGGGGTGGAGGCAGAGGGAGAGGGAGAGAGAGAATCTTAAGCAGGCTCCACGTCCAGCGTGGAACATGATGCGGGGCTCAATCTCAGAACCCTGAGATCATGACCTGAGCCAAAATCAAGAGTCAGACACTTACCTGACTGAGCCACCCAGGCGCCCCTGTTTGCCAATATTTTGTTGAGGTTTTTTGTATCCATGTTCATCAGAGATATTGGTTCTCTCTCTCTCTCTCTTTTTTTTTTTTTTGTGTGGTGTCTTTATCTGGTTGGGTATCAGTGCAATGCTGGCCTCATAGAATGAATTTGGAAGTTTTCTTTCCTCTTCTAGTTTTTGGAAAAGTTTGAGAAGAATGAGTATTAACTTTTCTTTAAATATTTAGTAAAACTGTTGTTCAACATAGTACTGGAAGTCCTAGCCTCAGCAATCAAATAAAAAGAAATAAAAGGCATCCAAATTGGCAAGGAAGAAATCAAACTTTCACTCTTCACAGATAACATGATACTCTATGTAGAAAACCCAAAAGACTCCACCAAAAAATTGCTAGAACTAATGCAGGAATTCAGCAAAATCGCAGGATATAAAATCAACATACAGAAATCTATTGCATTTCTATACGCCAATAATGAAGCAGCAGAAAGAGAAATCAAGGAATCAATCTCATTTACAATGGCATCAAAAACCGTAAGATACCTAGGAAAAAACCTAACCAAACAGGTAAAAGATCTGTACTCTGAAAACTGTAGAACACTTATGAAAGAAATTGAAGACACAAAGAAATGGAAAAACATTCCATGCCCATGGATTGGAAGAGCGAATATTGTTAAAATGCCCATACTCCCTAAAGCAATCTACACATTCAATGAAATCCCTATCAAAATAACACCAACATTTTTCACAGAGCTAGAACAAACAATTCTAAAATTTGTATGGAACCAGAAAAGACTCTGAATAGCCAAAGTAATGTTGAAAAAGAAAAGCGGGGCGCCTGGGTGGCTCAGTCAGTTGAGCGCCCTACTCTTGGTTTCGGCTCAGGTCATGATCTAAGGATTATGAGATTGAGCCCCACATTGGGATCCCTGCTCAGCAGGGAGTCTGCTTGACATTCTTTCCCTCTGCCTCTCCCCCCATTCTCTCTCTCTCTCAAATAGTTCTTTGATTGTTTCTTCTCTTGCTCTCTTCTCTCATGGTTTGCTAGCTTTCTTTAGTGATATACTTGGATTCCTTTCTCTTTATTTTTTGCATATCTATTACTGGTTTTTGATTTGCGGTTACCATTAGGTTTGTATATGACATCTTCTGCGTATAGCAGTCTATATTAACTTGATGGTCACTTAAGTTGGAGCACGTTCTTTATTCTTCATCCCTTTATGTTTTTGGTATACAGTATCATACTTTATATCTTTTGATTTTGTGAGTCATTTGACTGATTTTTACAGATACACTTATTTTTACTGCTTTTGTGCATCCTACTTTTCTTACTCTTATTTAAGCCCTTTCCTTTGCACTCAAAGAGTCCTCTTTAACATTTCTTGTAGGGTTGGTTTAGTAGTCATGAACTCCTTTAGCTTTTGTTTGCCTAGGAAATTATCTCTCCTTTTATTCTGAATGATAGCCTTGCTGGATAGAGTATTCTTGGCTGCAGACCTTTTCCTTTCAGCACTTTGAATATATCATTCCACTCCCTTCTAACTTGTAAAGTTTCTGCTAAGAAATCTGCTGACAGCCTTACGGGGTTTCCCTTGTATGTAATTGTCTTCTTTTCTCTTGCTCCTTTTAAAGTTCTCTCTTTATCACCACTTTTTGCCATTTTAATTACTATGTGTCTTGGTATGGACCTCTTTGGGTTGATTTTGTTGGAGGCCTCTTATATTTGGATATCTGTTTCCCTCCCCAGATTAAAAAGTTTTCAACCATTATTTCTTCAAATAAATCTTCTGCCACCTTTCCTCTCTCTCCTCCTGGGATCCCTATAATGCAAATGCTATTACGTTTGATGGAGTCACTGAGTTCCCTAACTGTATTCTCATTTTGCATAATTTTTTCTCTAACCTGCTCAGCTTGATTAGTTTCCATTATTCTGTCCTCCAAGTTTCTAAGTCATTCTTCAGCTTCCTCTAGCCTGCTATTTATGCCATCTAGTGTATTTTTAATTTCATTTATTGTGTTCTTCATCTCTGATTGGTTCTTTTTTATGTTTTATATGTCTTTGTTAAGGGTCTCACTGAGGTTCTCCATTTTTCTCTCAAATCCAGTGAGTATCTTTATGATCATTACTTTACATTCTCTATCAGACATCTTACTTACAACCATTTCACTTAGGTCTCTTGCTGTGGTTTTGTCCTTTCTTCCATTTGGGACATATTTCTGTCTCCTCATTTTGTCTAACTCTCTGTGTCTGTTACTCTGTGTTAAGGGTATCAGCTCTCTCTCTTGCTCTTGAAAGTAATGGCCTTATGAAGAAGATGTCCTGTAATGCCCTGCAATGCAGTGTCCCCTGTTCACCAGAACCTGATGCTTCAGGGGTGTCTCCTATGTGTGTGGTGTGTGCCCAGCTGTTGTTTCTTGGCCACTTTTTCCTTCAGTCCAGTCATTTGCAGAGGTTCTCTTTGCCTTTTATGGACAGTGTTTGGTCCCTTGCCAGGGTGGCACATGCAGTTTTAACAAGGTGAGCTCTGGTATGCTTGCAAAATGAGACCTGCCACCACCACCACCACTGGGACCAAGGCCACATAAAATGCATGTGTCAGGAGATGCAGCGTTGGCAAGGTTTGTACTGGTCTTCTGGGGGAAGAGAGCTGCAGTGCTTAGACTGAGGCAAACATGACCAGAAGGGGTGGATCTGCGGGGGGGCGAGGGGGTGGTATAAGCAAGTTAGGTAGTGAATGTCAGTGCCCCACTGGTGCCCATATGGCACTTGCCAGTTCCTTTGTTCCTGGAGAATTCCCTCCAGGACATGCTCTGAGATAGGTAAATAACTCTGCCTCCCATGTGCCCTAGGTGTTTTCAAGCTGTTACTTCTACACTATATCTCCAAGAGCTGTTTGTTGTGCTGTTAATTTAAGGTTGAGGACTCAACTTCTTGTCACCCTCAGGGCTCTCCCAGAACTGAGCCCACTGATTTTTAAGATTCCAGGATTTAAGTACCACTGGTTGTAAGAACTCATGAAATTCAGCCCCTCCAATTTCCAAGCCAAATGCTATGGGGATTCATATTCCCAGTGCAGGATCCTATGTGATAGTGTGTTTCTCACCTTTTCCTATGCCTGGGGCTCCCTCCCTGCAGCAGATGGCCACATCTCCACCCTTCCTACCCTATTCTATGTGGCGTCTTCTCTACTTTAGTTGTGGAGTTTGTTCTGCCAGTCTTTGGGTCATTAATTACACTAATTTTAGTATTATCTAGTTATTTACACTAATGTGAGTATTATCTAGCTGCATCTGTGGGAAGATGTGAGCTTAGGGTCCTCTTACTCCACTATCTTGGCCCCCCTCTCAACTCTGCATACTCTTGGCATAAAGACCAAACATCTCTCTGATCTGGCCCCTGTCTATCTCTCCTGTCTCATTTATTTTTCTCCAGCTCCCTCCTACTCAGTATTACAGCATAATAAATTTCATTTAGTTATTCAAACTCTCCATGATCTGTTCTGCCTCCAGGCATGCAACATGCTCTTCTCTCTGCCTGAAATATCCTCCTGACATTGACCACACCATTTACTTCTTAACTCTTAATAACCCTTCAGAATAATAATTCTTTCAGAATCATAATAATGAGTTACCTTTTTTATTGTTTACTATGGCACTATGCTAAGCACTCGATAATAACTCATTTATTTTCTTTGAAAACCAATGAGATGAGTATTATTATTGTCCCTATTTTATTTTTTATTTTTTATTTTTTTTAAAGATTTTATTTATTTATTTGAGAGAGAGAGAATGAGAGAGAGCACATGAGAGGGGGGAGGGTCAGAGGGAGAAGCAGGCTCCCTGCCGAGCATGGAGCCCGATGCGGGACTCGATCCAGGGACTCCAGGATCATGACCTGAGCCGAAGGCAGTCGCTTAACCAACTGAGCCACCCAGGCGCCCATATTGTCCCTATTTTAAATATGAGAAAACTAAAGGTACTAAAGATGAAGAAATTTGTCTAAGGTGACAGAACTAGTAGATGTTGCACCTGCAGCTAGACTCTAGCACTCCAAAGGTCCTACAATAGCAAACTGACTATACACTACACTACTTCTATGTCACTGCTCCTCTCCCTTCAACTTTGATTCAAGTGTCTCACTTATATGCACCAATACCTGTTTGTACTTCTCCTGTCATGGCTCTTAACACATTGTATTATAGTTGCTTCTTTTCTTATCAGAAATCCTTTCTAGAATATGAGATTCTTCAGGTTAAAAACTATCTGTCTTGTTTCCTTTTGTATCCCCCTTGCCTGACACATAGCAAGTGCTCAAAAAATATATATTATTGAAATTTAAAAAATATTTTTTCCCAGGATTGAGAAATGGGAGAGTATAAGAGGTCAGTATCATAAAAAGCCCTTCTTTCAGCTAGGTCATCAGAGATAATAACTACGAATAGTTTTAAAATTTAGTATTAAGTAACTCACCACTATTAGAAAAGTAGTCCCACCAGAGCAAAAGTCCCACCAGAGACATCTCCTCTTCTTACCTGAGAGAGGTGAGGAAAAGAAGAAGAAAAGATTCTATGTTTTGATAACATGATAATAAACAAATCCCATATTCTAAAATTTAAAAATAATCGCTTTTAATAAGACATCTTTGGATACATGATTTGAATACAAAATATTAGGGTGGGAACCATTTCATTAGACTACTAGTCACACAGAAACATTAAAAAAAAAAAAAAGGTTTATCTGAAGCTAACCCAGTTTAGATTTACATGAGATCACCTAATGGGATGGGAGCACCATGCAGGAGCTCTGACCTTGCTTCTCTCCTGTTTTACTCCTTGTAGTAAGTCATCTGCATCAGTTTCAACAAGTTATCAGAATAGTAGCACACTCAACCAATCTTTCTTAGTAAATTATGGCTTCTCTGCCATAATCAGTAAGGAGTTAAATGTTACAAGCTCTTTGCAGATTAAGAAACCAGATACATTGAATCTCTTCACTAAGAAGATGGCACTGACTGGTTTTCATCAATAGATCTAAATCTTTGAGATCTAGGATTAGACAATGTTTTTTTAAACATGACAACAAAAGCACAGGCCACGGAAGATCATTAAAATTTAATACTTCTGTATGTCAAAGGATACCATCAGGGAAGTAAAAAGACAACACACAGCATGGGAGAATATATTTGTAAATCATATATTCCGTATGGGATTTATATCTAGAATATATAAAGAATTCTTACAACTTAGTAATAGATAAACAACCCAATTTAAAATGGGCAAAGACTCTGAATAGACATTTCTCCAAAGCAAATACACAAATGACCAATAAACACAAAAAGTTGTTCAACATCAGTAGCCATCAGGGAAATGAAAGTCAAATCCACAAAGATATACCACTTCATACCCACTAATAAGGCTGAAATAATAAATACATAATAATAAGTGTTGATGAGGATGTGGAGGAATTGGAATACTCATATACTGCTGGTGGGAATGTAAAATTGTGCAGCAATTTTGGAAAAGAGTTTTGGTGGTCCTCAAAAGATTACACAGAGTTATCATATGACCCAGTAATTCCACACCAGGTATATAGCAAATAGAAATTAAAATATACATACACATAAAAACCTGTACATGAATGTTCATAGCTGCATTATTCATAATAGCCAAAAAGTAGAAACAATGTGAATGCCCATCAGCTGAAGAATGGATAAACAACATGTGGTATATCCAAATAATAAAAATCATTTGACACTAAAAAGAAAATGAAATACTGATACATGCCACAATGTTGGTAAACTTTGCAAACATTATATTAAGTGAAAGACATAGGTTATATTTTTTTTATTCCATCTTTGTGAAATGTCCCAAATAAGCAAATCCACAGATACCAAAAATAGAATGGTGATTACCAGGTTTGGGGTTGAAGTGGGGGGGAATGGGGAATGACTGTTAATGTGTATAGGATTTCTTTTTAGAGTGTTAAAATACTCCAAAATTAGATTGTGGTGTGGTTGTAAAACTGTGAATATACAAAAAAACCACTTAATATGCACTGAATTAATCTCATAGTATGTGAAATACATGTTAATAAAACTATTTTTTAAAAATACATAATTAATTATGTTTAAAACACTTAGCCTTGGGGCGCCTCGGTGTCCCGGTCGGTTAAGTGTCCAACTCCTGGTTTTGGCTCAGGTTGTGATGATCTCAGGGTCGTGGGATCAAGCCCCACGTCAGGCTCCGTACTCAGCACAGAGACTGCCTAAATTTCTCTCTCCTATCTGCCTCTGCCCTTTCCCCCGCACTTTCTCTCTCTCTCAAATAAATAAATAAATAAATCTAAAAAAAAAAAAAACTTTAAAAACACTTAGCCTCATGCTTAAAGAACAAGAAATTCCCAGACACCAACCAAAAGGAATAAAACAAAGCAAAAACAAGAAAAAATTATCTTCCCTAGTCCAAACCATAGATTCTTAACTAGGTTTAAGGATAGGCAAAAACGATACCTTGAACTCAGCTCGAAGTTGCTTTCACTTTGGTTTACTCACAAAGCAATAAATAAGTAGGCTACAGAATATAAATGAGAAAAGATGCAGGAGGGTCCCCACTAATCCCTTTGTACATCATGGACACAGACTTCAAATCTATTGATCTTGGTAGTCCATACAGAGATATTATCGGTCAGAGGATCATGAAACTATAAACTCACTGTCTAGTATATTATATCCTCAACACCCAAAAACAACTCACAATATACCTGATAAACAAAAGAGATGTTTCTTTAAAAAGGCTGTTTAACAAACATTAAAAGAAACACACTAGGAAGAAAGTATAACTGAATCTAATCAAGAAAGAATGCGGACTTAATATTGGAAATTTAAAAGGAAACATAAACATATATGGGGATTGAAATAATATTCTAAAAAAATATTTATGCTCAATAAATTTTAAATTTGAAAGGAAATGCAACATTTTTCTAAGTAAAGTTGAATTTTCCAAAATTGTTCAAGTAGGAGAAAATTTAAGTAGACCAATAACCATAGAATAAATTGGAAAACCTATAAAAGATCTGTACACAACCATAACCCCCACACCCCAAGAAACCAGATTGTGTGATTTTATAGGTGAGTTTTAACAAATCTGGAAGAACAGATAGTTCATATATAAACTGACCCAGGTCAAAGAAGAAGATAGTAGGTTTCTAAAATCATCTTATAAAGCTAACATAATGCTGATACAAAAGTTGATAAATATAAAACAAGAAAAGGTAACAACAGACCAATCTCACTTGTTACTAAAATATAAACATCCTAAAGAAAATATTAGCATAACTGATCCCAGAATTGTACTAAAAGACAAATACAGGATGACCAAGTAAGGTCTATTCTAGGAATGGATTACTGATTTAACATTTAAAAATCTATGGATGTAACATGAATAAATTAATGGATACAATCATATGATTATTTCAATAGATTCTACACATTATTTTATAAAATTCAAAAGCCAATTAAAATCTTTTGTAAAGTGGAAATAGAAAGAAACTTCCTTATAGAAATTATTTTGTGATATATTCTTATTCATATATCAGAAACAAAAATTAAGCATTATACTTAATGGGGCATTCCCATTATATTCAGGAATAAAATGAATCTGTAATCCTAATTATTAAACATTGTTTGGCAGTCTTATTCAATATTAGGAAAAAAAGAATTAGAGAATAAATATTATAAACATAGAGGAAAATTATCATTACAATGTCTATTAAGAAAAATGAAACTATTATGAAAATCTATTTAATCTAATAAGAAAATAAAAAAGATGGCAGGAGGAAAGAGAAACATGATTATCTTTCCTACATATTAGCATTATCTATTTAGAAAATAAACTAGGAAAAAATATCCAATTCACAGCAATAAAATTCATAAATTACATAAGAATAACATTTTTAAACAAATATACTCAACATATAAGAAAAAAATTCCAAACATTACCAAGGGACATAAAAAATGACTTTAATAAATTTACATTAAAACTCATGACAACTGGGGCGTCTGGGTGGCTCAGTCATTAAGTGTCTGCCTTCGGCTCAGGTCATGGTCCCAGGGTCCTGGGATCGAGCCCCACATTGGGCTCCCTGCTCATCAGGAAGCCTGCTTCTCTCTCTCCCACTCCCTCTGTTTGTGTTCCCTCTCTCTCTGTGTATCTCTCTGTCAAATAAATAAAATCTTTAAAAAAATAAAATAAAATAAAATTCATGATAACTATATTTACTTGCTGAATGTTAGGCACTGGGCTGAATTCTTCATAAATGTTATATCATTTACTTATCTGAATAACTCAGTTGAGTAATTATGTTTCTCTTCATTTTACAAATGAAGACATTAGGGGCGCCTGGGTGGCTCAGTCATTGAGCGTCTGCCTTCGGCTCGGGTCATGATCCCAGGGTCCTGGGATCGAACCCCGCATCGGGCTCCCTGCTCAGAGGGAAGCCTGCTTCTCCCTCTGCCACTCCCCCTGCTTGTGTTCCCTCTCTCGCTGTGTCTGTCACATAAATAAATAAAATCTTTAAAAAAAAAAATGAAGACATTAAAGATCACAGAGGACAGGTCACTTTTCTAAGAACACACAGCCTTTAAATGGTGAGGACAACATTCAAATCCAGTTCTATCTGGCTCAAGGCCTAGGCTCACAGTCACTATGTAATACTAAAGAGACTAAAAATTAAAATGGGTGAAGGAACCAATGAGGTGACTTAAATGATTAAGGAGCAGGAGGGAAAGTGCAGGGAAAATGAAGAATGTATGTCCTGCCTGAACTGGGCAACCACTACTCACCAGGCAACTGTTGATATGTGGCACTGTGGGCTCAGTATTGACATATTTTCCAATTCTTCAAAAGAAGCTAGACATCTGATGTAAATAGACAAGTTGCCATTTTCAAAATTAAGGGGGAAGGGTAGGGAGTGATATCAGTGAAAGTGGCAGAGTAGCTAGCTCCAGGGATTCATCCTTCCATAAAAATAATGATGATGAATTCTACCAACAACTTACAGAAAAATTAACAGCAAGCCTTCTCAAATTCTTTCAAAAAATAGAAGAGGAGGGAACACTTTTTAGCTCATTCTATAAGCCAGCATTACCCTGACACCAAAACCAGACAATAACAAGAAAACTACAAACTAATATCTCTTATGAATATAGATATAAAAATTATCAACAAAACACTAGCTAATTGAATCCAGAAACATACTAAAAGCATCACATTCTTTTTTTTTTTTTTATGTGCAGAAAGTTTATTTGGACATGCTCAGTATCAACAGTTATGAAGTGAAGAAGCAGAACTGGGCAGAGGGAGAATCTGAATAGTGACATAGTCTCAACAAAGACCTTAGCTGATTTCATAGCTAACTTTAGAGCTGGGATGGTTCTTCAGAGATGTTCTATACTGTGGCATGGGGGAAGACCCTAATGCTTCTGTATGACCAATTATTGAATTGAGCTGTCTCTAGGAAGGGGGCATGACTTTAGGTAGGTAGAATCTCTTCAGCTAAGACAAAGTCTTGGACAAGAATTCAGTTGAGAACAGCTGGTTGCCAAGACTCCTAGGAGCAGAAGAAATGAACACTTGAGTCTTAGAGGATAGTCACTGGATCATGACCTCTATACAGCCACTCTAAAAACATCACATTCTGTGACCAAGTAGGATTTATTCCAGGAATGTAAAGGTGGTTCACCATACAAAAATGAATCGATGTAATACATCACATTAATAGAATGAGGGAGATTAAGGAGGGAACATGATGTAATGAGCACTGGGTATAATATAAGACTGATGAATCACTGACCTCTACCTCTGAAACGAATAATACATTACATGTTAATTGAATTTAAATAAAAATTAAATAAATAAATAATTCAAAAAAACAGAATGAGGGAGAAAAAAACACATAATCATCTCAACTGATATACAAAGAGAATTTTAAAATTCCAATACCCTTTCCTGACTAAAAAATATACTCAGAAAACAAGGAACAGAGGGCACTTCCTCAATCTGATAAAGGGCTTTGATGAAAAATCCATATCTTATTCAGTGGTGAGAGCCTTCTCCTCATGATCAGAAACAAGACAAGAATGCCCACTTTCATCACTTCTATTCACCATTGTCCTGGAAATTCTAGTAAGAGTAATTAGGCAAAAAAAGAAATAACACGCATCCAAATTGGAAAAGAAAAATAAACTATCCTTTTTCACAAATGACATGATCTTGTATATAGAAAATCCCTTAAAACCCAATAAAAAAGTTATTAGAAATAAGCAAGTTTAGCAAAGTTGAAGAATAGATCAACTCACATAAAAATTAGCTGCATTTCTATATACCACCAATGAACAGCTGAAAAAACAAAATTAAGAAAACAATTTCATTTACAATAGCACCACCCCACACAAAAAAAGAAAGACAGAAAAGAAAGAACCCAAACCTGATGAAACCTTGATCTTAGACTTCTAGCCTCTAGAACTGTAAGAAAATTAACTTCTGGGGCGCCTGGGTGGCTCAGTCGTTAAGCGTCTGCCTTCAGCTCAGGTCATGATCCCAGGGTCCTGGGATCGAGCCCCACATCGGGCTCCATGCTCCGCAGGAAGCCTGCTTCTCCCTCTCTCACTCCCACTGCTTGTGTTCCCTCTCTCACTGTGTCTGTCTCTGTCAAATAAATAAATAAAATCTTTAAAAAAAAAAAATTAACTTCTGTTGTTTTAAGTCACCCAAGCTGTGGTATTTTGTCAGGGCAACTGTAGCAAACTAATGTAATGGCCAATTGGATAGGAAAAAAAAAAGTATTTTCAACAAAATACTCAGTGCGGAGACAATTGAATATCCACATGCAAAAGATTGAAATTGGACCCCTACATCATACTACATACAAGAATTACATCAAACAGATAAATATAAAGGCTAAGGCTATAAAACTCTCAGAAGGAAACAAAGGTTTAAATCTTCACAACCTTGGATTAGATAATGGTTTCTTAAATGAGACACCAGAAGCAAAAACAACAAAAGAAAAAACAGATAAACAGAAGTTCATCAAAATTTAAAACTTTGTGCATCAAAGGACACTACCAAAGTAAATATAGCATGGAAGAATATATTTACAAATCATATATCTGATAATGGCTTAGCATCCAGAATATATAAAGAACTCTGACAATCTCCAAAAGACGAATGACTCAATTTAAAAATGGGCAAAGGACTTGAATAGACATTTCAGCAAAGAAAAAACGCTCAACAGCCTTAGTCATTAAAGAATCAAAACCATGAAAAGATACCACTTCACATTTAGTATGATAGCTATAATCCAAATATGGAAAATAACAAGTATTGGTAAGGACATGGAGAATTACATTACTGATGGTAATATAAAATGGTGCAGCCGCTGGGGAAAACAGTCTAGTAGTTCCTTAAAAGTCAAACATAGAAATGCCATGATTCAGCAATTCATTTCTATGTATATACTCCAAAGAATTAAAAATGAGTACTCACATACCTGCACACTAATGTTCATAGGTGTACTATTCACAATAGCCAAAAGGTGAAAACAACACAAATGTCTATCAATAGAAGAATGGATAAAGAACATGTGTTATATACATTACAGTGGAATAGTATTCAACCATAAAAAGGAATAAGTTATTAAAACATGCTATAATATAGATGAACCTCAAAAAACATATGCTAAGTAATTCAAAATCCAGTCACCAAATACTATAAATGTATGATTCCATTTATTTGAAATACCTAGAGGAGGCAAATCCATAAAACAGAAAGCAGATTTGTGGTTTCAAGGGACTGTGGGGAGGGGATAAAGGGGAGCCACTGCTTAATGGGTATGAGGTTTTCTTTGGGGGTGATGAAATGTTTGAATCTTGATAGAAGTAGTTGCACAACATTGTGAATGTACTAGATGCTACTGAATTGTATACTTTGAAATGATTAATTTTATGTTATGTGAATTTCATCTAAAAAAAACCAATATTCATTTAAAATGTATTCAATTATTAGATCCCTCTCTCTTCTCCAATAATGTTAAAATAGCTACTAAGCATCAAATGTTAAAAAAAAATTAAAAACTTAATGGGAGCTGTATTAGTCTCCTAGGACTTCCATAAGAAAATACCCAGACTGGATAATTTAGAACAAAAAGAATTTATTTTCTCACCGTTCTCACAGTGAGAAAAATTCATTTCTCACAGGCTAGAAGTTCAAGATCAAAGTGTTAGCAAGTTTAATTTCTCCTGAAGCCTTTCTCCCTGGCTTATAGATGGCTGTCTTCTACTTGTGTCCTCACATGGCCTTTTCTCTGTGTGAGCACCTCTCTTCTGTCCTTTCCTCTTCTTGTAAGGTCAACAGTCAGATTAGATTAGGGCCCCACCTCTATGTCCACCCCTAGGCTTAAGGTTAATTACCTCTTTAGAGGCCCTATCCCCAGGGGCCTTTGCAGGGGTTAGGGCTTCAACACATGAGTTTTGGAGAAACACAGTTCAGTCCATAACAGAGATCAATGCAACAACATCAGCAAGTCAGACTCACACACATCCTCTGCCTAGAAGTTTTTCCTTAAATTAATATTTAAATTTAAACAGTTCCAACAACTGTTTTTGACATTTTTTGTTGATGTCATTGTTGGAATTGAACAAAATTATGCCAAAGTTACTTGGAAGAACAAATATATGAAGAAGTCGCAAATTATTTTTAAAGAAAACAAATGAAAGAGAATTTGCTGTATGAGATATTAATGTATAGTACATTAATGAATAGTACAGTAATGTATACTACAACAATAAAAATAGTCTGAGAGAAACACCAGAACAAGTCATTTTTTTCTTGATAAAACAGGAATGAAATGTCCAGAAATAGACTCAAGTATGTACTAGAGAGTGTTATATGGAAAAGCTAGTATTTTAAATCAATAGAGAAATAATTTAAAAAAAAAAAAAAAAGGCACTGGAATATCTAGATAACCTTTTACAAATACGATTAGGTTAGATTTCTATCACAAACCATCTACCAAAATAAAATACAGAAAGCTTAAAGCTTTAAGTGTTTAAAAAATATACACATACCTACAAACACATACATACAAGCATGCTACATAAAGAAGTCCTACAAATCAATAAGAACAAGACAAACAATCCAACATAAAAATGGGCAAAAGATATGAATAGGCACTTCTTTAAAAAGGATATCCAAATGGCCAAAAAATATCTGTAAAAGGCCTTAACATCATTA
The DNA here is from genome assembly GCF_964656455.1 of Halichoerus grypus. Taxonomy (NCBI): domain Eukaryota; kingdom Metazoa; phylum Chordata; class Mammalia; order Carnivora; family Phocidae; genus Halichoerus; species Halichoerus grypus. The sequence goes on from NC_135712.1 coordinate 63,727,213, forward strand.
GTCATAAGGGACATACAAATGAAAACTCCAATGAGAACCAACTAACTGGAAAAAGGCAAACATGCAAAGTAACTTGAACTCCTTTATGCATTGCTAGTGAGAGTGTAAATTGGTACTACCATTTTGGGAAACTGTCTGGCCGAATAAGTCTATCCTATGACCCAGGAACCCTATACTCTGGTATATGACCGAGAGATAAGCATTTATGTCCACCAAAGACACACACAAAAAAGTTCTTCATAGTTGCAAGCTGTAAACAATCCGATGTCAACCAACATCAGAATTGATCAATAGTTTGTGGTATAATCATACAATGGAATACTGCTCAGCAATCATAAATAATATTTACTACTACACGTAAGAATATAGTTGAGTCTCACAGACATAGGCCAGAACAAGAGTCATACTGTCTGATGTTCAAAAGCCAGAAAAACTAAGCTATGGAAGCAAAGATCAGAACAGTACTTAACTTTAAGAAGGGTATTCACTGGGTGGGGACATGGGGGAAACCTGCTAGAGTACTGGAAACAGTCTATCCTTGATCTGGGTGCTGTATGTGTGGATGGACACATACTTAAAAATTCATCAAGCTTCACACTTTTTTGAGCACTTAACTCTATGTAAGAAAAAAGGAAATACACACATACTGAAAAGTACTAAAAGAAAATATAGATGGGGAACAGTTACATAATCTTAAGAGATAGGGAAGGTCTTTGTAAACATGACCCAAAGATAAAAACTAGAAAGAGAAAAATGAATTTAACTTCATAAAAATAAAACAAATAAAACCTTTACATGGCAAATAAGCTAGGAAACTTTTTTGCAATTATATAACAAAGAATTACAATTTTTATATAGGAAGAATTAAAAAATTTAATATATAGGAAGCTCTCAAAAATCAATAAGGAAAAGACAAGGGCACAGCAAGGACATTTACCAAAAACAAAAATAAATAGCCATTAAACATATAAAAAGAATACAAATTAAAACAAGATACTATCTTTCACTTATCAGGCAAAAATAAAAATATATTCAGAAGTGGTGTTGGTATAGGGAAATAGCACTCTCATATATTATTGGTGGAGCCATAGAATGGCAACTTCTCTGAAGGGTATTTTAAAATATAGTACTTTCCGAAGACCAGAATGAGCACATTTCCTTAGCCAAGCAATTCCACAACTAAAAATTCATCTTAAGGGAAAAAAACATGACAAGCTTGTAAAATTTCTGTACAATGATGGTCAATGCAGCACTGTTAAAAGCAACAAAATAAATTCATATAATAGATTACATATAAATTTTAAAATAGCTACTCTTTATGAAGCACATATGAACTAATTACATATATTATCTCATTTGGTTGTCACAAGAACTCTGAGAGTTATTATGCTATTCCCATTTTCATCTGAAGATGAGAAAATTGAGGTTCGGAGAAATAATGAGATTTGCCCAAGCTCAACAATCTAGTGAGTGACAGATACAGAATTAGAACAAACCTGGTCTGACTCCAAAAGCCAGTGTTCTTTAATTTAGATTACATTTATTGATAAGGAAGAACATTTATAACACAGTGTTAAATGAAAATGCAGTTTATAGAACAATTGCACAGTTTGATTCTATTTTGTAAAATATACACATAACTATAGCTATTAGACGCACAGACGTGAGTGGGGAAATTCTAGAAGGATATACATTAAAATGTTAATAAAGGTTCTCCTTTGGGTGTTTGGGGAATTTTATTTTTTTTTCTTTATGTTTGTTTTCTTTACTTTTCTACAGTGATTAAATTTAATTTATAAATAGGAAAACAAGTCTACAAAACCAATGCCTCTTTGAAATTGTAAACCATAGCCTATCACCTATTTTACTACAAATGCGAAGTCTATTTGCTCCACACATTTTAAATAAATAAATAAGGCAGATCCTTCATACATTTATACTCAGCAAACACATCTTGAGCACTTACTACGTTCTGGGAACTATTACATAAATGATTTTGCTTCAGTGTACCTAGATTCTCCTATTTGCGCCTAAGTATGGCATCAAGGGTATCCACTCTCCCTCTCATATCTTGATCACAACTATCTGCATTTGGATTTTAAATGTTATGTCTAATTATTGAGGGCAATTAAACCCATATTAAAGGCATATCTGATATTATACTACCAATGGTTGGCTTGCCTCAGTGATTTTAGGCTTTGAAGAGTCAGACAAATAAATGTCTCATCAATCACCTCTGTACTGCCCTACTCCTGAAAGTAGGGGGCATGCTGGCCTGAAGTGGATTCTTAAAGTTTATTTCAAAAGGGGAGGGCCACCTCTCAAAACCCAGACCACAGCGGCCACCACCATCAGGTGCAAATTCCCCACTTGTTAAATATTCCTTCTCCTATCTTCCCCCCACCTTTCTTACTCCCTTTCTTTCTGGAACCCTGGGTCCTAACCCTAACCCTCCCTTCTGCTATAAGCCCATCAAATGGGGTGATTTTAGAACCCATTCTCACTGGATCTCCTCTCTTTCCTTTAGACTTCCATGTATGTCTCATTCAGAAAATAATAATAAACAAAACAAAACAAAAAACACACACACCGTGGGGCTTTCACAGCCAAGACAGCTCTTCCCAAAGGGGAGGAAAACAGCTGCTCACCTGTCCCTGGAGACAGAGAAGGGGATGATCCCGCAGCAGTGAATGCCCAGGGGTGCGTGGTGGTGAGGGTGGGGAAGAGAGCAAATCTCTCCCCTCTACACTCTTATTGTGAGGAAGGATCCATCTGATTTTGCTAAAATGAGTGTTAGGAGGATTAAACTCTTCCTGGTACCACTGAAAAACTGCACGGGCACTGTTTGTACAGGCAGGATTTTTCAAATGGGTTTTGCAAAGTAAAAGAACACACACACAGAGGATTTGGCCACATCGCTACAATACCGATTAGAGTCTAAAGCAGACGAGCAGTTATTAGCAGCATTCACTAGCACAGTGCCCAGCACTAACACCGTACTGCCGGCACGACTGCGATTAGACAGGACTCGGTGGGACGAAGCGTGGATCTGATTGGATGGCAACAGTGAGCGCCGAGCGGGGGTGCTGCCCTCCCGTGGTCGGCCGCGGCTTCCTCGGCTAACACTTCGGTGGCGATTAGAGACTTGCGGTACCTGAGCGAGCCCGGTTCACGCACCCGCTGTGAACCTCCACAAGAAAAGGCGGCGGGTACCGCTCTGGGGCCCCGATTCACAGAGCCCGGAGCCTAGTGGCTGGGCGGTGGCGACCGCCGCGTGTGCGCATCACCTCCTCTCACGGGAAGGGCGCTCGCCCTGCGCTCGCGTCCACACTGAGCGTCAGCGGATTGGGCACTCTTGGCGGCGCCCAGGGCCCGAGGCAGCCCTGACCCGGGCAGGGGTGGCGCCCGAGCACCCGCAAGCGCCGGCGCACTGAGGCCCGAACAAAGCGTGGGGGCGGCAACGTCGCGCACCCTGTGGAGGTCACCTAGGAGACCAGGCCGGCCCCGCCCACGGCGTCCGGCAACCTAGACCCGCCAGGGCAGAAAATGGAAGAGCCTCCCGAAGAGGGTCCCGCAGAATCCTTGGCACCTGAAAGCACAGCCAAGTCCCCAGATGACAGCCACACAGATGGCCAGGAAGACAACTGGCAGATCCAGGATGAAGAAGAGGTAGATGACCAGACTGATCCCAGAACGGCTGAGCAGGCTGCCCAAAGAATGTCCGGACAGACTGACCACAAAGGATCTGAACCCACTCGGCGCCAAACATCTGATCAGGCTGATCTCAGAGCCTCCGACCACGCTAATGTTGCTCAGCGTAGTACATCTGATCAGGACGACCAAAGAATGTATGAACAGACAGACAGCAGGACATCTAGCCAAGCCAGTCATGTACAGTCTGAAGAGACTGACAGCCAGATGTTTCCTCCACGTGAACCAAGAACTTCTGAACAGATTGAACGCAGACGGTCCAGCCAGGTTGAAGGAAGAGATTATGGGCAGACTGACCGCAGAATGTCCGACCAGACTGAGCCAAGAGCTTATGAGCAGAGTAACCGTAGATTGTCTAGCCAGTCGGACAGAAGAACTTCTGAACAGATTGACGGTGGATTGTCGGTCTCATCCGAACAAGGAGCCTCTGAACAGATTGGCCGCAGAATGTCCAGCCAGGCTAACAAAAGAACTTCTGAACAGATTGACAGCCGGTTGTCTGGCCTGGTTGAACGAAGAACTTCTGAAAAGACTGGTCACCAAGTTGACCCCATAACATCTCTAAAGACTCAGCAAAAAGTGGATGAGGAAGCTGCTGAAGGAGCTGAGCAGCAAGCTGACGGCAGTGCTGATCACCTTCCCGTGGACAAGGCTGACTACAGTGACCAGATGGATCACTTATTGGCTGAAGAGAATCACTACAAAGACTACCTCGCTGACTATGGAGCAGCTGGCCAGTATGACGACAGAATATTTGCCCAATTTGGTGACATTAAGGGGTACAGAGAGGCTGAGCCCAGAATAGAACCCTGCGAATTTGAGACCAGAGAAATCGACCGTGACAATTCCCCAGTTTCAGAGGAAACAGACACGGAAAGTGCGACCAATGTGCAAGTGTTTGACTCATTTGGTGCCAGATTCGCCAGTAATTTGCAAGCAAAAGACCAAGTCTATTCCCAGAGATTCCCCTGTATCTCATCCAAGTTGGACTATATCATCGGTGGAGAAAAAACTGAAGCCATAGAAACCAAGCCTGTAGGTTAAAGGGGCATTTGATAACCACCTGGGGGATTGGAGGCCAAACCAAGGGTTTGTTGTGGCGGTATGGGGGCAGGAAGAGGGCACGTGTTGAATCAAAGATGAGGAATAAACCTACCTGTTACAGTTTATTCAGGAAGCGCAGGAGATTCCGAAAAGGCAGGAGAAGGGTGGTGGGAACTAGATTTGTTGCCCTCTCTGCTACAGGAAGGCCATTCAGGAAAGATCAATGAGCCAGGATTCAGGAGACCTGGGTTTCAAGTCCTAGTTCTGCTGCTTACTCTGGGACACTAAGTCATTTCCCCTCTCTGGGATTCCTCCAGAGGAAAGTCATTTGGAGTCAGTTGGAGATCCCTGTGAAGGGAAAAGTATTTGAAGTAGATTGGACATGCATAAGGTGCCTCCCGAGACTTGAGGCACATTATGTTGCCAGGAGGATCAGTCAGGTTTGTCATCAGAATGTGTCTTTTCTCCAAGTCCTGGTGTTCAGGTCCCATCAACACCAGATTCCACTGATAATAACAACAATAACAACAAAACTTCCTGGAGCTTTTGAATTTATTAAAGACTCTCTGCTGGGGTGGGGGGGGGGTATTTCTATTTCAGGATGATATTCCAGAATACCAAGAAGGAAGGAAATCTTCTGGATACAATCAAACTTACAGGAGGCAGTTCCCTCCCATTGTATATGAAGATCCTTATCAAGTTTCACTACGATACATGGAGAAGCACCACATTCTGCAAATATTCCAGGTAAACCTCTCAACCCTGTTCTTTAAGAGTGAGTTTTACAGTGATTACAATGTAAAAAACAAACTTGGACCTGGCTTTTAAGAATGGGCCTTTGTATAAAAAGGATATAATCTCATTGAGGAGTCGGTAAGTGCACTGAGATGTATTAAGCAAAAGTAGTAAATGAGAAACACCAAAGAATGGGAGTGCCTGGGGGGCTCAGTCAGTTGAGGGTCTTCGGCTCAGGTCATGATCCCAGGGTCCTGGGATCGAGCCCCACATCGGGCTCCCTGCTCGGCGGGAAGCCTGCTTCTCCCTCTCCCACTCCCCCTGCTTGTGTTCCCTCTCTCGCTGTGTCTCTCTGTCAATTAAATAAATAAATAAAATCTTTTTTAAAAAAAAGTGTGACATTTCCTTGGTCAATAGAGAATTAGAAGAGATTATCACATTTACACCATGTTTTGTTATTTGGTGGGTTGTTTTTGCTTTTGTCTGCCTGACATAGTTATTTTTATGTTAATATCATTACCCAGCAAGGCACAGGTATGTATATTATAACGTGTACATGTAGTAACGTTGTAGTTAGGAGGGTGTAAAATAAAAATGGCCCACCTCAAATGAAAATATGCAAACTGGGAGAAAAAAAACAAAACATTTAAACTGGGAAAGTTTAAGTTTCAAGAAGTAGGGTATAGAGGCAAGAGCACAAATTATGCAATCTGGTAGCCTGAAGCTCCAGCCTAACTTTGCCACTTCTCATCTTTGTGATTTGGAGAAAATTAACTTCAGTGAATCTCCGTTTCCTCATATAAAACAGTGATTTTACTCCATTAACCCTGCTCTATGCCTTTTCTTTCTTAAAATGTCCTTTTGTGGGAGAGTGCTAATGGCTGGGTTTTCTGGCTTTAATCAGAGAACTACTAATTATTAAACTGAAGGATGAAAGCTATTGAAGAAAGTAGAAATCAAATCATTTTATAAATAATTTTCTTCATCTGTCAAGGAAAAACAATACTTGAGAATACAACGTTATTATAAGAAAAATTAGTTATCAAATATGTGTTCAATAGAAACATATATGAAATATGTAATTGGCATGGGTGCGTTAAACGGATATTAAATATTTTACACCTGTAACTTGCCCCATTGTTATTCCCTGCAAATGAGAATTCTGCTTACTTTATTATAATGTTTTGGGTTATTAAACAACAACAAAGTATGGAAGTGAATTTCTGAAGTTTTGTGTATGCTTTCTCATTTATTATTATAAACATGAAACATCTTTTTCACCTTTTAGAATCAAATGCCTCACAAGGAAGTTTCTATGTAAAGACACATCATGTTTTTAATTTACTCAAAAGACTTTTCTTTTGAATAAAGATAAAGTGATTAATTCATTAATTTCTCAGTCTAGCAAAATCACAATTCTCAAAACAAAAACTTTGTCCAAAACTTTCTCACTACCTGTTTGATCTTGGAAGCTAGGAAAATATCCATTGCTATTTATTACTAAATTTTTATTCCTCTAAATTTTACCTTAATTTGCTTAATTTTATCAGTAGTCAGAAAGTAGTTTGTCACTTTGTAGAGATACATAAATTTCTTTAAAAGACTATGGTGCTAGGTTAGTGCAAAACATGGCTTCAGCTAGAACCTGACCACATAACTTTAGCTCAGAACCATAACACGATGCCTCATGCTCTCTCTCAGCAGATCACTGAAAACTTAGTCTATGAAAAACCAGAGGACCCCCTCAGTTTTATGCTGTACCAGGTATGGAATAGGAGAAAGAGAACAGCTTTTAATTCTGTTTATTGTAAAGTACAGCACACGTACACGCACCCAAAACAAAACACATCCAACTCCGTGGGTTATCATGAAGCGAGCACTTATAAACTGTTGAATGCTAATGTCTTTTTAGCATTAGCCACATATTGACGGGTGAATAGTAATCTCTGCAGCGTCCATCTGCTTTTTCCTGGTGACTAAGGCAGCTGCATACCTTTTGTTTATTGGCCATTTGGAAGTACTTCTTTTTCTATTGTATTGCTTGTCTTTTTCTTACTCATTTGTCACAATTTTGTATGTATTCTAGAAGGTGATGAGCCCTTTGTTGCGTTTCTTGCAGGTTTCTTCTCCTGCTCTCTGCCTTCCCTTTTTATCTCTTAAAGGTATCTTTTGATGAACAGAAATTCTTAATTTTGATACAGTCACATTTAACGACCTTTTTAATTTATGATTAGTACTTCTGGTGTCTTCTTTTAGAAGTCTCCTTACTCCAAACTCCTGACATAGCCCCTTATATTATCTCATAGAAGTCTGTGGATTTTTTTTTTTTTTTTTGGGGGGGGGGAGTTAAATTTAGTTTATTTTGCCTTTCACATTGATACCCGGTCACTTCGGAATTGATTTTGTGTACGGGTGTGAGGTGGGATCAAGTTTCATTTTTTTTCCTAATCAGACATCCAACTGACCAAGCACCTTTTATTAAAAAGACCGTATCTCCCATACTGCTTTTTATTTGATTTTGATGGTACATTGCTCCATACAAGACTGTCTTAATTAGTATGCCTTAAAATAAGTCTTAATATCAATCAGAGCAAGTCCTCACATCTTACTTTTCTTTAAAAATATCTTGTTTATTCTTAGGCCTGTGCATTCCCATATCAATATTTAGAGTTACTGTCAAGTCACATACACACACAATCAGAAGCACACCCTGGTGGGATTTTTATTAGGATTGCACTGAATCTGTAGATCAATTTGGGAAGAAGAGTGGCTTGAAACAATGAGTATTTCCAATCCTTTATCCTCTGCATTTATTTAAGTCTTTAATTTCTCTTAGTACAGTTATTTTTTGCATGAAGATTTTACATATTTTTGATAGATTTATTCATAGGTATTTTATAATTTTGATGCTTTTGTAAATAGAAATTTTTAAAAATTTCAGTTTCTATTTGCTGGCATATAGAAATACAGCTAAGTTTTTTGTTGATCTTATATCTAGCAACCTTACTAAATTCAACTCATTAATTCTAAACATGTATATGTAGATACTGTGGGTATTTCTACATATACAATCATATCATTTGCAAATAGTGACAGTTTTATTTGATCTTTCTAATCCTTATCTTTTTTTTCCACTTGTCTTATTCCATTTATTATGTATCTTCTCTTTGCCTCTTCAGATCCACCTTTTGCTCTTTTCTACCCTACAAAGTAGCTAATCCATATGGACTAGATCAACAGGCTCTCCTACCTTCTGACTTCTGGTTGGGTTAAGCCAATGGAAAACCCTGGAGGAAGATTAGGAAGAAAGAGAGTGAGATCAGGTTTATTTCCCTGGTCTTTTTCCTTATGATCTGTCTTGAGTTTTCTGGAAGTCCCTGCTCCTCTCAAGACATCTCTTTACTTCTGAATTCCAGTAATGTCCCCTCCTCTTGACCTTCAAGGTTAAGGGGTTAGCTCCCTTTTACTAGCTTTGGATTATTGTGTTATCTTCTGTGACTCCCTTATGCCTAATTCTTTTATTTTTTTTTTAAGATTATTTCTTTATTTATTTATTTGACAGAGAGACCGTGAGAGAGGGAACACAAGCAGGGGGAGTGGGAGAGGGAGAAGCAGGCTCCTGGCTGAGCAGGGAGCCCGATGTGGGGCTCGATCCCAGGACCCTGGGATCATGACCTGAGCCGAAGGCAGACGCTTAACGACTGAGCCACCCAGGCGCCCCTGCCTAATTCTTTTAAATGAACCCTTTCTGAATGAACCTTCCTTGAATTCTTCTATTTTGAAAGTGCCGTCTATTTTCTGTTGGGACACTGACTGATACAGTACACTGGTTAGGGATCTCCAGTCGAATTAATATTGAATAGAAGTAGCTACAGTGGTTCACTTTGCTTGCTCTTGATCTTTAAAAAAAAAGTTTTCCCTATTTAACCGTTACGTATGATGTTTGCGCTGTTCTATAGATACTAGTAATCATATTAAGGAAGTTCTTGTCTAATCTGTTTTCTGAGAGTTCTTCATCATGAATCATTAACTTTATCAAACTATTTTTCTATAGCTTTTGAGATGATTGCATGATTTTTCTCCCTTATTCTGGTAATGTAGTAAAATATGTCTATTTTCATTTCTAAAGCTTTTTAAGCATACATACAGGAAATTATACAGATCAAGACTGTACAATTTGACTAATTATCACTAATTTAATAGACCCATGAAACCACCCACCAAGTCAAGAGACAGAATGTTACCAGCTCCTCAAACCCCACATGGTGCCTATTTCCAATCACTACCCTTTCTCTTCCACAAAATAACCACTATTCTGACTTCTAGTTTAGTTTGGCTTTTTTAGATTTTCATATAAATGAAATCTCAAATATTATGTACTATTTGGGGGCTGACTACTCTTGATCAACAGTATGTTTATGAGATTCATTCATCTTGTGCATATTCATTCCTTTTCATTTCTGTATTCTCTATTCTGAGTTAGACTTTTGGTTGTTCTGAATAATGCTGCAGTGAACATTTGTGTACTTACCTCTTGGTGCATATGTACGTGCATTTCTGTTGCGTTCAGACCTAGAAACGGAATTGCTAAGTCCCAGGGTATTGACATAAGTTCAGCTTTAAAAGATGGCTGCCCAAAAGTTTTCCAAAGTACTTGATCAGTTTATACTCTCACTTAAAGTGGCATTGTTCTAGTTTTCTTCACGTTTCTTGTGCCATGGTACTTTGAACTTCTAGGAACTGTAGGCTCATGGTTTTCATCATATTTGGAAAGGTATCAGCCACTATTTCTTCAAACATTCTTCTGTCCCAGCCTCCTCCTCTAAGAACTCAATTACACATATAATGGGCTCCTTGAAGTTGTCTCACAGCTCACTTGATTCTCTTTATTAAAATTTTTTTCCTCTCTCTGTATCATTTGGGATACTTTCTATCACTATGTCTTCAAGTTTTCTAATCTTGTCTTCTGCAGCATCTAAAGTACCATTAATAATAAAGTGCCAGTGTGTTTCTCACTACATACATCATAATTCTGTAGTTTCATCCCTAGGAGTTTAGTTTGTGTCTTTTCTAGAGTGAAGATATCTCTACTTTACTTTTTGTGCATGGAGAATACAGTTATAGTAACGGTTTTAATTTCCCTGCTTCTTTATATGTCTGGTAATTTTTTTTATTGAGATATAATTGACACATAACATTGTATTAGTTGTAGGTATATGCCTGGTAATTTTTGATTGGTGTAAGATCAATTTTTGATTGGTGTAAGTGAATTTTGCCTTGGTGGGTACTGGATTTTTTTGTATTCTTGTAAATATTCTTAGACTTTATTTTGGGGCCCAGCTAATTTACTTGGAAACAGCTTGGTCTTTTGAGATTTTGCTTTTAAGATTTTTTTTTTAGAGGAGCAGAAGAGTTTTCAGTCTAGGGCTAATTATTCCTATATACTGAGGCAATTGAGTATTGAGTATTCTACCCAATGCCCCATGAATCATGAGGTTTTCCAGTTTGACTGGTGGTAATAGGCACTATTCCTATAGATCAATTTTCCATGGCTTCTGCTAGTTTTCTCACACACATGCACTGATGGATTTGCAGAGGACAATTTGAAGGTGACTTTCTGCAGCTTTCCAGAGTGCTTTCTGTGCCATTCTCTCATCTCTGGCACTCTGCCCTGTGAACTATAACTGCCTTGGTTTCCCCAGGATCTCAGCTCCATCTTCTCAACTCAAGGGTCTGCCGAGTTCCTCTTGGGTTTTCGTTCCCTACACTAACACCAGGACATTTTCTGAAAACAGCAAGGTACATGCACATTTATGATTATTATGTCTTTCTGATTAATTGACTCTTATCATTATGAAATGTCCATCTTTCTCCTTGGTAATATTCTTTGCCTCTGATATTAATATAGCCAGTCCAGGCTTCATATCTTACAGTTTACTTGGTATATTTTTTTCATCCATTTATTTTCAACCTATCTATGCTTTATATTTAAATTGTGTCTCTTGTAAGTACTACATAGTTGGGTCTTTATTATCCTTTCTGATAATCTTTCCTTTTTAACTGAACCATTTAGGACAAGGGTAGGCAAACTATGGACCACCTGGTTTTAAATGGCCCACAAGGTTAGAAAGAATTTACCCTTTTAAAGTGGTTGAAGAGGAAGGAGGAGGAGGAGAAGGAAGGAGAAGAGAAATAAGTGCAAGGGGGAGGGGGACTCATCAACAGCAACAGATAGTTTGTGTCCTGCAAGGCCTAAAATGTGTACTATCCAGCTCTTTTCAGAAAAAGTTTGCCAACCCCTGGTTTAGACGATTAACATTTAACCTAATTATCAATATGGTTGAATTTAGAGCTCTCATTTTATTATTTTTCTTTTTGTCTCTTTCATTCTTCTGTTCGTCTTTTATCGCCTTCTGTTGGATTATTTGAATAATTTCAGTATTCTACTTTAATTTGTGTATTGGCTTTTAGCTGTACCTCTTATTATTTTTTAGTGATTGCTCTAGGGATTGCAATATATATTCCTAGCTTTCCACAGTATAAAATTAATACTTGTATCACTGCACATGAAAAGGAAACTTTATAATCATATAGGGTCCTTTACTCCCATCTGTTCTTTTCTGTTAAACTTGTCGTATCTATCACTTTCTACATAAGTGAAAACCCCCACAAGACAATAATTTTGGCTTTAAATAATCATATGTATTTTAAGGAACTTACAAGAAAAAAGTCGTCTTTTACATTTATCCAGATAGTTTCTGTTTCTAATGTTCTTCCTTCCTTAGTGAATTTTCATGTTTCTCTCTGAAGTTATTTCCTTTCAACCTGAAAAACTTTCTCCAGCATTTTTTGTATTGCAGCACTGCTGGCAAAGAAGACTCTTGGTTTTCTTTTACCTGAAAATCTCTGACACATTCCTTCTCATAGAACATTTTTGCTGGCTAGAGAATTCTGAATTGACTTGTCCAGCTCTTAAAAATGTAGTTTCACTCATTCCTGGCCTTCATAGTTTTGGATGAGAAATCCGTAGCCTTCCAAATTGTTGTTCCCCTGTACGTACTGGGCCATTTGTCTCTGACTGCCTTCATCATCTTCTCATTTTCTTTAGTTTCCAGAGGTTTTACCATGATGTTCATTGGAATTTATGATTTTGGGGGTTAGCTGAGCTGCTTAAATCTTATAAATTTTTACCTTTCACCAAATTTTGGAAGTTGTCTGCCAGTTTCTTCAGATATTTTCCTGCCTCATTCTTTCTCTCTCCCTCTTTTCTTTTTGATACTCAAATTAACCTTATATTAGACCTTTTAGTATTATCCCACAGATGCCCTAAAGTTCTCTTCATTTCTTTCAAGTTTTCTTGCTCTCCAGGTCAAATAACTCCTTGGCTCTATTTTCAAGCTCACTGATTCTTTCTTCTGTCATCTATATTCTCTATTAAGCCCATCCAGTGATTTTTTTTTTTTTTCAGTTCTGAAATTTCTGTTTGGTCCTTTTCTTTATTTCTATTTATCTTCTGGGATATTTTATATTTTCTTTGATTTCCAGTATATTTTCCTTTACTTCATTGAGCATAGGTACAATAACTACATTAAAATGCTTATCTGATAATCTCAACATTGGATCATCTTGGAGTTGGCTTCTGTTGATTGTCTTTTCCATTTATTTTTAAAATTTTATTATGGTAAGAGCATTTTACATGAGATCTACCCTCTTAACAAATTATTAAGTGTATCTTACATTATTACTGACTATGGGTACAATGTCATATAGTAGATCTCTAGAGCTTATTCATCTTGCTTACCTAAGACTTTGTCCATTAATTAGTAACTCTCCATTTCCCCCTCTCCCTAACCATTGGCAACCATCCTTCCATTCTTTGATTCTGTGAATTTGCACTTTAGATACCCCATGTAAGTGAGATGCAGTATTTGTCTTTCTGTGACTGGGCTATTTTACTTAGCATAATGTCCTTATTCATCCATATTGTCACATATTGCGGACCTTTGTTCTTTTTTGAGACTGAATAGTATTTTATTATGTGTGTATAACACATTGTCTTTTTCCATTTATCTGTTGACTGACATTTAGATTGTTTCCACATCTTGGCTACTCCGAATTGTGCTGCAATGAACATATCTCTTCAAGATCCTGATTTCAATTATTTTGGATAAATACAGCAATCCCAGAAGTGGAATTGTTGGATCATATGTAGTTCTATTTTTAATTTTTTGAGGATTCTCCATACTGTTTTCCATAGTGGCTACACTATTTTTGCATTCCCACCAATAGTGGGCAAAGGTTCCAATTTCTCCACATCCTTGCCTACATGTATTGTCTTTGTTGTTTTATAATAGTTATCCCAACTGGTGTGAGATAATGTCTGGTGGTGGGTTTTGATTTGCATTTCCATCATGATTAGTGACACTGAACATTTTTTCATATACCTGTTGGTTATTTGTATGTCTTCTTTGAAGAAATGTCTATTCGAATCCTCAGCCCATTTTTAAATTAAGTTATTAGTTTTTTTACTATTGAGTTGTAGGTATTACAATATATATTTTGGAGATTAACCCTTTATCAAATATATGGCCTGCAAATATTTTCTCCCATTCTGTGGGTGACCTGTTCACTCTGTTGATTGTTTCTGTTGCTATGTGGAAGATTTTTAGTTTGGTGTAGTCCCACTTATTTATTTTTGTTGCATGTGCTTTGGGTGTCATATCCGTGAAATAATTGCCAAGACAGTGCCGTGAAGCTTTCCCTCTACATTATTTTCTAGGAATTTTACAGTTTCAGGCCTTATGTTTAAGTATTTAATCCGTTTTGATTATTTTTATTAAGGGTCCAATTTCATTCTTTTGTGCGTGAACAGCACCATTTGTTGAAAAGAGTTTCCTTTCCCTCTGTGTATCTTTGGGACCCTGTTGAAGATCTGTTGACTGTGTATGTATGGATTTATTTCTGGGCTCTCTATTCTGTTCTATTGGTCTGTATATCTGTCATTATACTGGTACCATATTGTTTTTATTACTGTAGCCTTGTAATATATTTTAGAATAAAGAAGTGTGATGCCTCCATCTTTGTTCTTCTTTCTCCAGCTTAATTTGGCTATTCAAGGTCTTTTGTGGTTCTATAAGAATTTTAGAATTTTTTTTTCTATTTCAACATTCACTGGAGGAATATGACAGAACTCAGTCTACATAACATACTACTCACAATATTCATACTATGATCTAAAATTATGCTACTTACAAAAAAACCTAGGAGATGCAATCCATTTTAAGTGGAAAAGATGATTTTACATCTTCCTTTTTGGTTTGGATACCTTTTATTTCTTTTCCTTGCCTAATTGCTCTGGCTAGAACTTCTAGTACTATGTTCAAGTGGCAAGAGTGGGTATTTTTGTCTTGTTCCTGAACTTAGAGAAAGAGCTTTCAGGTTTTCACCACTGAGTATGATGACAGCTGTAGGCTTTTCATAGATGGCCTTTATTATGTTGAGGTAACTTCCTTCTATTCCTTCTTTTTTGAGAGATCTTATCATGAGAGGGTGGTAAATTTTGTCAAATTTTTTTTGATCTATTAAGACAATCGTGTGATTTTTATTCTTCATTTTACAAATGTGGTGTATCACATCAAATGATTTTTGTTCATAGTATACAGGTGTTATTTGCAGGCTTCATTTTGTAAGTGCTTATTCTTGCGTATAGGAAGCAGCTCTTACTTTTTTGTATAAAACATATGCATTTAAGGTTTTATCACATAAGTCTAACTATGTGGTATTTTCACTTATTTAGTTCAAAATCGTTTCTAATTTTCATTATGTTTCTTTTACAACTCATGGGTTTAGGGACATTATTTATATAAATTACCAAATACTGGATTTTATAATTGCCCTTTGGTTAATGATTTTTAAGTCAACTGCACTTTATTTATAAAACAAGATTTCAAATATTTGAAATGTGTTGACTTGCTTTATGATGCAACATATGGTTAACTGTGAATGAACTAATTGGGGTTGAAAAAGTGTAACTGCAATTATTAGAATATATCCATTAGATCAAGTGTTCTAAATATATCCATTAGATCAAGTTTGCAAATTATATTGTTCAAGTCTTCCAATATGATTGTGAATTTGCCTGTCTCCTTTAGTTCTGTTAATTTATGCTGTGTGTATGTAGTTAAGATTATGTTATTAGGCACGTATGAATTAGAATTCTTATCTTTTTCTGGTGACTTGAACTTTTTTATCATTTAGAGGTATATCATGAATCCTAATGACTCTATTCAGTATTGTTATAGCTACATCGGATTTATTGTAGTCAATGTTTAAATGATATAATATCCTTATTACTTTTAACTTTAAGTTTTAAATGCCTTTCTTATAAATAGCATATAATTTTTATCATTATTCAAATCTGACAAGTTTTTAATTTTAACCCATTTATATTTGATGTTATTAAAGATTATTTGGGTTTACATCTAAAGTCCAACTATATGCTATTTTTTCTACCTGTTCTGTTTCTTTTTCTACTTTTTACCTCCTTTTATCACTCCATTTTTCTATTAGTTTAGAAGTTATGCACTCTGAATTTTTTTTGTTGGTTTCCCATTAGGGTAATTTCAAAAAATTGATAGGCTTTCTATTTTTAGAGTAGTCTTTAGGTTTACAGAAGAACTAAGCAGAAAGTACAGTGAGTTCTCATGTACTCCCTTCTCCTTTCCCCATTTTCTACCCCTAGTTTCCCCTGTTATTGACACCTTGAATTGGTGTGGCACATTTCTTACAGTGATAAGCCAATATTGATATATTATTATTAACTGAAGTCCATGGTTTACGTTAGGATTCTGTCTGTGTTGTGAATTCTATAGGTTTTGGCAAATGTATATGATATGTATCTGTAATTACAGTATCACACAGAATAGAGTCACTGCTCTAATAATTACTTTTAATATTTTTAATGGGGGTGCCTGGTGGCACAGTTGGTTAAGCATATGACTCTTGGTTTTAGCTCAGGTCATGACCTCAGGATTGCCCAAGATTGAGCCTTGGGTGGGGCTCCACACTCAGCACAGAGTCTGCTTGACACTCTCTCTCCCTCTGCCCTTCCCCCCGGCTCTCTCTGTCTCTGTCTCTCTCTCAAATAAGTAAACATATCTTTAAAATATATATATTTTTTAATGGTTCCCCTGCAATTACAACAGGTATTCTTGACTTATCAAAGTCTGAATTATTTGTACTAGGTCAGTACAAGGACTTTTGTATTTTAAATTTCTATATATTTTAACCCCTCAAGTTATGGTAATTCCAAGTTGACCAAAATTGCAAGTGGAAAAAAATTCTTTTTCATTCTCTTCAGGTACAGGAAATGATAGAAAGCAGAGACAAAAGTGAAACCTACAAAGAATGAATTTCTCCTCAACATTGCTTACAACCCTCAGTATCAACACTATGTTCTGTCTCTCACTCCGAAAAATGATTTTTGAATGGTCATTGGTAGTGACTCTGCCTAAATATGTTCTTAATTTTTAAGTAAAACTCTATAGGGTATCTACTTCAAGAATTCACATGATAGTTACAGATATCTCTGACTAATCATACAAAATATATACATGTTTTACTTATCCATGCATTGGTATTTCAGTACTCATTCCTCCAAAGCACTGCACAATAGTCAGTTTACAAATCTCAAGGAGGATCAAGAAAAGAATATGAACAATTTATACACAGGTCTCATAAAGCATACAAATCTATCATATCTCCAAGCTGTTTATAAAATTTTCAATCAGAAAATATGTGGAAAATAATTTTTAACAGCCCTTTTTTCCCCTCTCTTAATGGAAGGTGATTGTCGTAATCTCTTTTTTCTTGTCTTTTAATACCTCCAACGTATTTTTACTATTTTCCTCTTTGATCCTGCCTGTTATATTCTGCTATTAGTAGAGGGGATTTAATCTAATCCTAGGGATAGCAATCTTCTGATTTTTAACCTACAGCAAAATTCAAACACATTATACTGCTGTGTACACACCTGTGGGAGAGGCAGAATCACACTTCCTCATTACCTTTATCCCCTGAGGAGTATCGACATTGTATGGACTCTGTAACCAGTGGAACTGGTATTTAAAAGCAAAAAGCCTTAACATGGTCTGTCTGGTATGAGAGTATCTGCCCAGCAATCATAACTGAGATGATCAGCTAATACTATTTTTGGAAGCTGAACCTGTTGTTTAATTTCTATTTGAACATTAAAGCAGACTTGATTTTTTATACTGGTGACTTGGTGTGATTATGTGCCTGCATCACAATGAATTAAGTTTCTATTTGAACGGTCAAGCACAAATCCTACTTTTTTTATACCTGAACTTCATTTCTAATAATTATACCAAAAAATCTCCTGCTGACAACTTCAGAGTTTATTTAGTTCCTTCAGTTGTCCACAAAATGTGCATGTGCTCAGACTCAATAAATGTTCTCTGCTCGGGTAGGCAGCTTGTCTGTTGATTGTGGGCTAGCAAAACCAAGTGAAAGCTGGATAACTTATGGGAAAAGTTTGAGTGACATGACTAAGGTTATAGTCAGTTGGTTGAACAAAATAACCCAAAGATTATTAGTGTTTGAAAACTTGGATGTTATTAGTAACATCTGAAATTAAGTATTAAATTTAGTTCACTGATTTTCAGCCCTAACGCCAGACAGCTTTAATATACTTCTCAAAGCAGAACACTTCAGACCAGACCTCCCCAGTCATTTCAGCCCTTCTCATTGGCGTTCTGTGATACATTTCACAACTGTCATTTTGACCTTTTGCCAATGAGGCAGTGGACCAGAGGGGATGAGCTTAATGTGGCCCCATAACCCTATATGAACACATGTGACTGAAAGGAGAAGGAAGATGGGAGATCAAGGCTCACTTTCAGTGACTCAGGCTGTCTACTAAAAGAGCTGTCTAGAAGTAGAAGATCAATCAGCTAAAAGTATATTCAGTTCTTAGTCCCTAAGTGGTAAGAAGTAATCCCAGGCCCAGAGTAAACACTAAAGGTGAGAATCTAGGCGGAACGAGCTGTCGGCTAACAGGGGAAGTGGAGTCTCAGAGAAGGCCTTTTGCAAGTAGAGCTGACAGAGGACACAGATGGCCATGTGGAAGAAAATGTCATGGGGAGTAAAAGTTACAGTGTCAGAACAACCAGAGATCAAAAGATGTGATCCACCTTGAGGGAATTCAAGGATTCTTCTGAAGAAGGAGTTACTCCTACAGCTATGAGGTGTGAGTGTTCCAAGTGTTAAATGAGATAACATGTAAAAGCACTTAGAACACTGCCTGGCACTGTTAGCTCTTATTATTTTAGTGCTATTCTTATCCACAATATTAACATTCCATTTTACTTGAGCAATCGCAATGACCTTCCCTCACTGCATTCCCCACCAGCCCAATCCCACTGAAACAGAAAGGAAAGCTCCTAGACCAGTTTTCCTGGACCTCTCCCCTCCCCTCTTCCATTTAAAGAATAAATGTGAGACATCATTTATCATTAGGGAAATGGAAGTCAAAACCAAGATGAGCTACCACTTCACACCCACTAAGATGGCTGTAATCAAAAAGACTAACCATAACAAGTGTTGACAAGGATGTGGAAAAATTAGAATACTATACCCTGTCAGTGGGAACGTAAAATGATACAGCCACTTTGGGAAACAGTCTGGCAATCCTTCAAAAAGTTAAATGTCATATTATCATATGACTTAGCAATTCCACACCTAGGTATATACCCAAGACAACTGAAAATATATGGCCTTACAAACCTTGTACACGCATGTTCCCAACAGCATGTGTAATAACCAAAAAGTGGAAACAATGCAGGTGTCCAGCAAGTGATGAATGGATTTTAAAAATGTGATAATCGCCAGATGAATGGAGAAACAAAATATCATAAATACATACGAAGGAATAGTATTCAGCCTTATAAAGGAAGGAAATTCTGTCACAGGCTACAATATGGGTGAACCTTGAGGGAATTATGCTAAGTGAAATAAACCAGCCACAAAATGACAAACAGTGTATGATTCCACTTATGTAAGGTATCTAAAGTAGGTCAGATTCATAGAAACAAAGTAGGCTATCAGGGACTGGGGGGAGGGAAAATAGGGAATTGTTTAGCAGGCATAGAGTTTCAGTTTTGCGAGATGGAAAAGTTCAGGAGGTTTGCTGCACAGCAGTGTGAATGTACTTAATACCACTGAGCTGTATATTTAAAAATGGTTATGATAGTCAATATCATGTGATATGTTTTTATCACAATTTTAAGAAACGAAAAATGAAAAAAATGTGATATATGTATACAGAATATTACTTAGTTATAAAAAGGAATGAAGTACTGATACACAACTATGACTTGGATGAACCTTGAAAACATTCTGCTAAGTGAAAGAAGCCAGACACAAAGGCCACACATTATATGATCCCATGTATGTGACATGTCAAGCATAGGCAGATCCATAGAGATAGAAAGTAGATTCGTGGATGTCAGAGGCAAAGGAGGGAGGGTAATGGGGAATGAACGCAACAAGGATGAGGTTTCTTTTGGGGGTGATGATAATGTGCTGGAATCAGATAGTGCTCTAAAAACCTTGAATTATGCACATCAAAAGGGTGGATTTTATGGTATATGAATTATATATCAATAAAGCTGTTATTTAAAAAAGAATAAGTGTGGACGTTAATATTTTTAAGTCCACTTTATGACAGAGGAGAGTGAAGGAGAAACTCAGAATCAGAAACAGGAATATCTGAGCCTTCCAGGAGAATTATCCTATATCCTCCATTCTTTACAAATTCCCTTCTTTTACTCTTTGGTCTCTTGCATATGCTTTATTTTTTTGAATTAGCCTCCTATTACTTCATACACATGCACCTGTGTGTCCAGCTTTCTTGAGATCTAATGGACATATAACATTGTGTGAGGTGTACAATGTAATGATTATAAATACATGTATATAGTGTGAAATGATTTCCACAATAAATCCTATTATTTCTTGACTAACTTACTCTGTTTTACTCACCCAGTCTCCTCCACTTACCTTCTTTTTTTTCTTATGTAATCAATGTGAATATATATATAAGTATATTAGTGCAATTATGTCTGTTTTTGTGCTCGTGTGTCTAGATATATTTTTGTTGACAGAGGTGTGACCAAGTGTGTTTCCAGGGATCTGTGTATCTATGCTGGAATCTTCGTGTCAGTTGTTTGGGAATAATGTAAGACTAAAACTCAGAATTGTGGTTTTTTATGTGTGGCAAACAATACTAGTGCGCCAGTGCCTTATTAGGCTCTCAAAAGGCTATTTTTTTTCTTGTAGCATTGGCAGAATTTGCAGTACACTAACATCAGAGAGAGAGTGGTAGTTTGGCCTGTTGTTATGAATGGAGGGGATTCGCATAGACAGAGTTAAGTTGTCTGCCTAATTCTGTGTTGTAATTTTGTTTAAAAAAGAAAAAGCAGTTATTCTCAAACTCCATTAAAATTACAGTAAAGATTTACAAAAAGAAGGAAATCCATCTTGATACTCAAAGCAGGAGAGACAGAAACCAGATATTTTTGTGATTTCTGAAAACAGAAAGCAGATGGGACAGATAGAGCAGGGCCGAAGTTCCACCTCAAAACCCACAAAGGAGGGAGATGTTTTTCCAGGCAGAGCTTCAGAGGCCCCAAATGCAGTGTGGGCAGACGTGGGGGAAAGGAGTGAGCTGTGAGTAACAAAGGACTCCTCCTTTCTCGTGACCTTCACACTCAGTTTTAGTCACCTACCCCCAGAGCCACATCGTGTGATCACCAAAACTGCTCCAAAGTGAAATCACTCATAGAGTCAAATGACACATCCAGAAAGGACACAGAACCTGGAGAATTTATAGGGAAGATCTGTGTCAAATTTTTATATTGAGAAAAAAGTGGGGATAATTTTCCAACCTCAAAAATGTCCAACCCCAGATTGATCAAATAAATTATGACACATCTATGTAATGAGATTCTATGCACCCAATTAATGTTGCTGGACTAACTGTTTAATTATGTAGACGAGTATAGTTGGATCTACTCCATACCACATAGCATACATACGCATACATAACTGTATACATATACACCTAAAGAGTTAAGTAGAGAAAGACAGACTGAAAGAAATAAAAGAATTGGGAAATACAAAATCTTGAGTTGGAAAGCCCTTTTTAAGCATAATGCCAAAGGTAAAAATCATTAAGGGAAATATTTATAAAATTGACATGAAAAATTAAAATATGAAAGAAAGTTAGCAAAAATGCAAATGATTAATCAAGAGTAATAGTTGTGGTGAACGTGGCAGGTCAATATCCTAAAGATATGACAAGTTTCCACAAATCAATTTTTAAAACCGTAAATGCTCCCAGTCAAAAAAGAAGGCCAAGAACATGAATGGAACATTTATTGAAGGAAACATGTAAATAGCCAAAGAAATATAAATTTAAAAAAAATTAGATATCAATTAAATATTATTTTAGAAAAAAAAGTTTTTTTAAGATTTTATTTAGTTATTTGACAGAGAGAGACACAGTGAGAGAGGGAACAGAGGCAGGGGGAATGGGAGAGGGAGAAGCAGGCTTCCCGTGGAGCAGGGAGCCCGATGCAGGGCTCCATCCCAGGTCCCTGAGATCATGACCTGAGCCGAAGGCAGACGCTTAGCCAACTGAGCCACCCAGGCCCCCCGACAAAAAATTTTTTAAAGATGGCACCTAACCTGGCTAAAAGTGCAGATAAATGGGCCTTTTCTTACACTGTTGTGGAGTATATACATTTTATAACCTTTCTGGAATTCAGTTGGATCACATAATTCCAAACATCCTCTTTAGTCAGAAGTTCTAATTCTAGGAATTTATACTAAGGAAATAACAAAATGTGTTTAAAATTTTATGTATAAGAATATTCACAACATTATTTTATAATACTGAAAAATTGCAAATCTAAATTTTCAACCTTTGGGATTCAGTTAAATACATAATAGCATATTCATATGGCAGGATATAATGTGTCCATTAAAATTATGTTGTAGAATAATCCCAGAGGGAAATGTCTGCACCATATTATAAGTGAAAATAACTGGTTTAGAAGACTTTAAATAAGTTATGATCCCAATTACGTGGGGGAAATGCAAAGAAGAAAGATCAGAAGTGCCATAAGGGCAGGGATTGCGTCTGTTTAATGCCTGCTAGAACTGTGCCTGACACATAATAGTACCTCAAATAGTTCCTGAATGAATGATTCTGCACCAAAATATGTATTGTATTTATCACTGGATAAGGAAGTATAGTGATTTTTATTTTCTGCATAGCACATGCATTCATTTTGTTATCAGAATAGAATAATGAATATTTTAAAAGCAGAGAATAATTTAGAGCAATACATAAAGAAATGCAGATCCCTTCATAAAACTGGCACTTTGGTCACGCACTTTTGGCTCTTCTCAAGCATTATTTAATGCAATGGATTTTTTTTTTTTTTCCACCAGGACAAATTCACCCTAAACCTTCCAAATCAGAAACTCATTCATTCATTTTAAACTATTCTAGTTTCAGTGAGGCAGCGAAGGCAGAGGAAGAAAAACAACAAATAAATAAACAAGGTAATGCCAGCCTGATTATTTTTACGAAGGAAATAAACCATGTTTATATGAGCGAGAGTAACTGGAGTGGAGAGGGCAGGCCACTCTAGGAAGGGCCATCAGGAAAGGCTTGTCAGAGGAAGTGAGGGTAGAGTGGCACCTGAAGGAGGACAAGGAGGCAGCCCAGAAGCGCCAGGGAAACGGATTACCACTCACGGGAATGGCAAGTGTGAAAGCCATGTGTTTGGAGCACACATAGGATGAAAGTCGTGCCCAGTGAAGTTGGTGAATACATGAGCCACTTATAAGCCACAGTGAGGAGCTTGGATCCTACTCTTGAGCACAAAAAGAAGACACTGAACCGTTTTCAGGAGGGGAACCACAAAGTCTGATTTACATTCTTAAACGTTCTCAGGACACTTCTGATTAAGAGTATAGCTTTACACCGCATCACAGAATTTTCTGCCCCCAATATCTAATAAAATAAACAAAAACTTTACAAAATCAGAGGCATATATTCTTACTAAATATCAAATTAAGAGAGGCCACAGACTAATTCACTATTCTTCAAGAGCTGGTGGCCAAGGAGAGAAAAAGAAGGTTCCAGGAGAAAAGCAGAGAAACACACCTGTACTTGTAAGAAGACAAAGATCTGGAATTCTTATTATTGTCCTTAAATCTAGACAGTGTTGCTTTATCCTGTTGAACCCTCTAACCAGGAAGTAGTGGGAATGAGTGAAAGGTGAGGAGGGAGGGGCTGAGTCCTAATGGCGGTACAGTTTCAGAGCCAGATTCAGAATTGAGAGCTGGACCCAGTTCTGGAGTTTTCTAACGCAACTGGTCAGGCCCAAGAGGAGACAGCAAAGGGGACTGGGAGGGAGCAAGCAGAGAACTTGGTGAAGCATGAAAGAATATGGTATCATGGAAGCCAGAAGAAGAGAGTAGTATGAGAAGAATGGAGTCATCAGCTATACGAGTTGCTTCTGAGTGACCAAGTAAAATGAAGACAAAGAAGTGTCTCCTGGCATTGGCAAAATAGAGATTATTTGTAACTTGACAAGCAGTTTCAATGGAAGAATGATAAGAATGGAGGCGAGATTGAATTTGATTGAAGATTTGTAGTGTTCAGTAGTTAAAAATAGTTTAAAAATAGTTAAAAAAAAGAAACTAGTTGATTAGGAAAAATATAATCATCCCAAATGCTGAGACCAAAGGGAATATTTAGAACCTCTTAGACCCAACATGGGTGATTGTGTACAACATCCTCAACAATATCTCTGCAGTAAACACAACAAGTTTCATAGACTTGCCCCTTAATACTGGCTATCAGAGATGTTACAGAGGCATTTCTTCATTGGGTGAAAAATTGGGCTAACTGGTTATTTTACTGGAAAATAGTTATTCCCTATAATCATTCCATATAATAACCATAAGTGGTTATTGAAATGGGCTAATGTCCTGTCCAATTATAAGAGTCTATTAATAATGGCACATCCCTTTCCTGGGAGAGGGCTAGGTTTGCTTTAAGAAGTCATCTTGTGGTGGCCATAATCTAAAATATGAAAAAAATAAAAAATAAAAATAAAATAAAATATGAACTAAGTTAAGCATTTATCATCTACAGGAACTGAAGAGAATATGAGAATGTCAATTAATGTTGAGCAAGAGGAGGGCTGAGTCAGAGAGAGGACCCATTAAAGGTCAAAAAGCCTGAATGTACATATTTCAGTAAAGTTTGCAAAGAGAGTCAAGACCTATTGGAGAAAAAGCAGTCTTCAGAGGCGCTAGAGAATTGGCAGATCTGGGCACTTCGGGCACATAGTCTGCAAGTTTGGTTCAGTTATTTCTAATACAGAAGCTGAGCTCTGATTGGTGACCTTCACTCCCCAAGGAGTGGAAGGGCTTTGGTGCACTTACTTGTGAGCCAGTTTTATAGACCATGGCTTCTCACATATCCCAGGAACAACATTCTACTCTCTATTCACCTTATTAACTAGTTAATAGAAAAAAATCACATTAACAATTTAAGATTTTAATGTCATTTTCAAAGTTACACCAACTGTCTAACTCTACTCACATATTATAGCCTAGTAGTTAAGAGTGCAGTCTATGAGGACAGACTGAGGGGGGTCTTCATCCCTCAATGGCTCTGGAACCCTGGGCAAGTTAACCTCCTCGATCCCCGCTTCCCTCGTCTATAAAATGGAGAGTCGTAATAGTATATACTTCACAGGGCCACTGGGAAGGGTAAATCTTACAGTGCCTGGGAGTTTTAGAAGAACTGAAAATATGGCAGACAAAATCATGGTTTGAGACTTTTCCCCTGAAACTGGGGACAAGAGCAAAGGCTGTTAGGTAACTTGCATTCCTAACTCAGAACTTCCAGGTGGGGCCAGTTGCTTTCCCATCCAGTTGACACTGCAACTCCCTCCCTCTCCCATAACAAAGTGGATTTGAAGGGAGAGCAGTGATTGTGAAGAGAACTATTCCAGCGGGTCCCTGTCCCAATGATGAAAGAGAGAAGCCCCATGAGGGTTGGAAAGTTTGAGGGAGTGTAGAGGACCAACGTCCTATAGCTCAGGAGACATGGCATTAGTCACCAGGTTTGTTAACTTACCTTGGAACTACCACAGAAAAGGAAAAGGCATTGGAGGGTGATAGTGCAATGGGATGGCCGGGCGGAGAGGGGTGTGCATACTCCTCTTTACTTCCAGATGCCGGATGAGTGGCGATTATTGTCTGGAAAGTCATCTTCCTTTTCCTAGCTGGTCTTTTGTTTCTTGTTATGGGCTTTTGTGTTCACATTATCTATTTTGAAAAGATTCCTGTTTGTTCTCTCCCCACATAATCCTAGTAATAGAACATAAAATGCCTAGGATATGAATGGGAACATATGTGCTTGTTTGCTTCCTTGCTGCTTTATCACAAAGATTTCCAAAAGAGCACACTTTTAATAATTTACATGTTTCTCTCTCTATAATTGTAATAGAGATCCTTTGTACGCATAGAAACTATGAAAAAAAAAGAAAGGGGCGCCTGGGTGGCTCAGTCGTTAAGTGTCTGCCTTCCGCTCAGGTCATGATCCCAGGGTTCTGGGATCGAGTCCCATATCAGGCTCCTTGTTCAGCGGGGAGCCTGCTTCCCCCCTCACACTCCCCTTGCTTGTGTTCCCTCTCTCGCTGTCTCTCTCTCTGTCAAATAAATAAATAAATAAAATCTTTAAAAAAAAAAAAATGGGCGCCTGGGTGGCTCAGTCGTTAAGCGTCTGCCTTCAGCTCAGGTCATGATCCCAGGGTCCTGGGATCCAGCCCCGCATCGGGCTCCCTGCTCAGCGGGAAGCCTGCTTCTCCCTCTCCCACTCCCCCTGCTTGTGTTCCCTCTCTCGCTGTGTCTCTCTCTGTCAAATAAATAAATAAAATCTTTAAAAATAAATAAATAAATAAATAAAAGCCATCCATATCACATCATCCAGATATAACCCTGTTGATATTTATTTTGTTCCTAACTTTTTAATTCATATATATGAATATGTGTATATATATATGTGTGCATATCCACATATGCACACATATACATGTCAAATTGTACAAACTATTTATAACCTGCTCTTTTTATTGTTAGCACTTAGAAGAGTGCCTGGCACATCGTTAGTTCTCAATAATTATTTGTTGAATAAATGAGTGAACATCTTTCCACATCATTAAAATTTTTTCTATGGCATCATTTTTCACAGCTGCATAGAATTGCATTGTGTGAATTATCATGCCTTATCTAACCAGGCCCTGGAGAGCTGAGGCGGGATAAGGCGTGTGATGGACGCACAGATGCCCCGTGCAGGCCCCCTCGACAAGGGGGAGTGCGCTGCCCAGTTGCTGGGAGTAGTGGCAAGCCCAGCCTCCACTGTTAGCCCCGCTCAGGGATAGCTTCAGCTACTGCAAGCCACCTTCCCAGGGCGACCTATACCTAAGGACTGATCACAGAGGGGCCCAATGCAGAACAACTGGGGCAGGCCATTTTCTTCTGGTGCTTCCTGGCTGGAGGGAGGGGGGGTGCCTGCGGCTTCCCACCTGCTTGACAGCTTGTCTTCTCTGTCTGCCCAATCCTATTTCTTCCCTCTCCTTCCAAGGGCGTTAATCGCAAGGGCTTTCCCTAATAAATATATTGCACACTAAACTTCGTCTCAGAGTCTGCTTCCTGAAGAACCTAACCTGTTAGAGGGATGATCCAGACCCAGGAGAACTCCTGAGTCTATTGATGAAAGCATTCAACAAATTCTAACATTACTGCCATCACCCATTCCTAACTGCAGGCTAAATAAACTACCGTATGCCTAGACCATGACCTGTTACGCAGACATTAACAGAAATGTTGTTGGTGCTGGGTATGACACACAGTGGCTCCAGGGGAAGGGTAGGGAAGGGAAGAGAAGGGGAGGGGAGGGGAGGGGGAGAAGGGGGAGGGAGAGGGAGGAGGGGGAGGGGAGGAAGGGGAGAGAAGGGGCAACATTAGTCTTACAGTGTTTGGCCCACCTACGGTATGAGTGTTGATTGGGCGATCACTCTCCCCCTAAATGTAGCATATGCAAGTTATAAAAACTGAAACTAGACATGACCTTGGACAGACAGACATGCACCAGCATGACTATGAGCAGTCAGGACAATAGATAGGCCTTTAAAGGCACAAAAGCAGAAATAAGGATCAAATAGTTTAAAAAAAAAAATCAAATCAAAACAGGAAAGCCCAGACCTAGGAGAAATCCAGAGGAGTGATGAGCTAAGCCCTGTCAAGGTGCTCCCTTCTGTCAGAATCACACATTCCAAAGTGGCAGAAATCTACTGTCCAAAAACGTCCGGTTACTTCCGGCCTCAGCGAGGCAAGCTCAGGCAGCACCAGGCTCAGCCCATGTGAGATGCCTCCTCCCAATCACAGGCCACTGTTCCCTGGTCCAGGAGCTTCAAAGAATTGGTGCTGGGCAGAAAAGCACCTCAGGCCAGAGCAGCTTGCAGAGTGGGCCGGCACAGCACGAGAAGGAGGAGAGGGCAAGGTGAGTAGACTGATCTCCCTCTGCAAGGAAGACAACTGCATTCTCAATGGCTAGGCTGCTTTCCTGGGAGGCCAGCTGGGGTCTGAAAGGGCAAAGGGGAGAAGATCATTTCCTTGGGAATAGATCCGTCGTTTTCTGTAACTTAGAATATTATAACAATTTTGTTCTCTTTTACTTTAAATGGTACAAATTGCTTTCTTAAACCATTTGATATTGCCCAATTCTCAGAACCGAGGTTACAATTCTGGGAGTATTATTCACCCACCCTGATTCCAACCTCCAGTTTCCTGACAGAAAGACCAAGAAAAATCCAAGTACCTTGGGAAAACCTTTATCTCCTGATTAAAATTTCAGACAGACCCTGTGGACCCCAATTTCCTGGTGAAGTCAGAGAAGCAAAAAGAAAATTTAAGGAAACGGGCCATGTTCTTTCTTAATAATGTAGTAGGGAGCAAGTTCCCTGGTTGTCTTGTCAGAAATCATTTGATCCTGCCTACTCGTAATGGGATTTGTGAGGCAATTTACTCATGTTTCTTCTCTGCAAACAGTTCTGTTTAATAAATGTGTCAGTCGAAATTAAGTCAACAAATTAGCTTTATCTATGCAATGTTATTTTTACATAATTTATTTTTACTCTTCACCAATTAGTTGATCTACAGGATCCCCAGGTCCTAAATATATTTTTCATTCTAACAACATTTCTACACATAATATGAATTAAGTTTCAAATAATGCTAGTATTATTCTGTGTAAGTTTAAAACCCCACTTATAACTAATTTCAAAGATTTTGAACACATTTTGAATTTCATTAATTTCAATGTCTTTTTTAAATTAAAGACAATGTTGGTTGACCGTTTCTCGATATATATACATATTTTTACATACTTAAATAGTTTTCAAATCTTGTAAAGAAATGGTTTTCCTTTTGATTAGCTCTTCTCAACGAGGAGAAAATTTTCTTATTTTGCTTTCTGCTGCAACAGACTTTTTTTCTTTTCTGCTACAATAGGCTTAAAAATCAACTCACCTACTTTTTTTTATTATTATTACCTGGAAAGAATATAGACTTGTAAATCCAAAGGGGAATTTACACACCATTTAGTCAAGAAAAACAAATGAAATCTCAGAATTTCTTTTTGACCTCTCCTGCTTACATTCTTACCAAGAGCAAACATTGATCAGCCCATGCAGGCTGCCCACACCCCTGATGTTCCCTAACTGGGGCAAAGACCAAATTCATGAAGAGGTGCCCTAATCTTACCTCTCCCAAGGAGTCTCCGTAGCATTCGTGCCTCGGCGCCAGGCTTCCTGCCGGCATTACCCACACCTGAGGTGCTCACTTGGCTGAGAAAGCCCGAGCCATTGCTTCTATCTTCGTCCTGACTTCAGGTGGGTGACTGACTCTGAGGTCAGCATGGCAAGCATCAGGAGTCTAGAACTCTCTGTGATGATGGAAATGTTCTATACAGTAGCCACTAACTACCTATCTGTGGCTATTGAGCACTTAAAATAGGGTTAGTGTTACTAAAGAACTGAATTTTAAATTTTATGTAATTGAACTAGTTGGAATGAAAATACCTACATGCAGCTACTAGTTACCATATTAGAGAGAGCAGGTTTAAAGCTTTAAAGCAAGAAAAACCAATGGAGGCTGTGAGCCCTGGGCGTCATGACCATTGGAACAAGCACCATTTTTCATCATTCCCAGGGACTCATCCTACCCTAAACTTAAGCAGACAGCAATTGTTCTGATCCAAAAATCCTCACACCCATCTTTCTTCTCGCCTCTAAGTCATACAACTGTCTACTCTTGTTCTGGGTTTCAAGGTCAGGGCTAAGGCAACAGCATGGTGTGTTTCTTTTTCTTCCTCTTATTTCTCTATTTTTTTTTTCTTTTGTTAATCCAAATTTCTCTAGCGTGAGCTAGAGTTTGAGGTGTGGTTTGCATGTTCTCTGGTCCAACAAATTTGAGTGAGGAAAAGAGGTAATGAATTTGAAAATATGATCTCATGCTTGGTGGGAGAGTCTCACTTCTTTTTCTTCTGCATTGAAAGTGGTTTCTTTAGTGAGCAATGGTTTTTAGACCTATTCAATGTGTCTGGAAACATCAACACTGTGGATATGAGTAATTTTGATAAGAAAACAAACTGAATGAGGGCACAAGAAAAAAAAAAGAAATGAAACTCTAGCTTTTTGAAATGTTTCATTCCTCAGAGCAAAGGAGCTCCTGGGATGTTGAGCAATTTGAGTATATCATCATGGTGCCAGGCCACTGGGCAGTTTTCCACAGGGTGGGGCTCACAGAGGCTATTCTTGAATGTGGAAAACATTTTGAGGCAAGCTGCATACTTTCAGTCAGGGGTGATAACATTTCTGCAGTGGACAGCCACTACTCGGCTCTCTGCCCTCTACCAATCCCACCTTTTAAAATTCACCTCACCCCATTTGCTTCTTTGCTATCCCTGCCAAGTTTAAGAAGAAATCTAATACCTATGAGGGTAGTGCTACTTTGGAATAACACAGGAAAGTTTCCACAGACCCCATATTTGAAATAGCTGATACATACTGGAGGCTACAAGGGAAGGTAGGAGGGGAAGACACATCATATTGTCAGGACTCAGTCTCTATCCACGGAATACAGACCCAAGACTCCAGATCATGCATTAGGTTAGTCCACTGAGGCTCTACACTCCTTGGGTCTCTTTCTCGCTCATGCGTCTTTCCTTTCCCTTTGGAAATACAAGGAAGGGATTTGATAAAAATCATTCACAATGAGGCATTGACATTGATGACTCATAAGACTCACTGTGCCTCTTTTATATGGTTGTGCATTCTGATCAGGAGCAAAAGAGTAATTCTCTTGTGGGATTTCAGAAATTAGGGTAAAGAGGGAGGAAGACTGAATGGAGGGCAAAGACAGAAGGTTCTCTCTTTGCCAGCTTTGTTTATGTGACTCCCTTCATGGCTTAACCTGTAAGAGAAAAGAGCAGGGCAGGGCATGGGACTTTCTCTCAACTTTAAAGAAACATAAAGGGAGGTGATTAGTGACAAACTCAATAAAAGGCCGTGAAGAGTCAGGAGAGCTGGACTTGAATCTTGACTCTGCAAACAACACATCCGTCATCTTGAACAAGTCACTTTGCCTCTGGGAGCCTCAGTTTCCTCATTTGCACAATGAAAGGACTGACTACAAAGCCTCTACCTCTTCAGCCAAATAAAGAGAAATTAGTTTTACAGAAGTGGTTCCCGTGGCTGTAGGGGCTCACAAGCCCGAAATCTGGAGGGCAGCTGCAAATTCAGGAAAGAAGTTGATGCTGCAATCTTGAGTCTGAAATCTGCAGATGAGCTTTCTGTTTTGCAGTTTGGGGGCAGAATGGCTTCTTCCTTGGGAAATCTGTCTTTGCTCTTAAGGCCCTCAACTGATTGGAAGAGGCCCATCCATGTTGTGGAGAGTAATCTGCTTTCTTCCAAGTCTATTGATTTAAATGTCAATCACATCTGTAAAAATGTCTTCCAGCCATAGCTAGACTGGTATTTGACCAAACAACTGGGCACCGTATCCTAGTCAAGGCCCTAGAGAACACCACAGTTTATAGTCTGTATGGAGAGTGGTACCATCTGTCCTTACCTTTTGTTCTTTCTCCAGGCCTGTCCTCTCCGGTAAGGGCAGTACATTCATAATGTCTTTTTTTTTTTAACAGCCATCAGTGTGAAAATTTGTCAAAGTTTTTCTTGTTTTAACTTAAATTAGTCTGTCCTGGTGCACAGGCATTCAGAGCCTTCAGAGAACTCTGAAAGATGAGCCAGGCCTGATGGTTTCCTTTCATGGAACTCATGTTGCCATCGCTCCAAGTTTGGCAAGAACCCCTTCCCGGACGCTCCTCCAGCTGTCTATTACGGAAGTCACCTGTTTTCCAGGGAACTTTCCTAGAAGTGTTCCACTCAACACAGGTCTCTTTGACACAGAGACTATGTAATATCAACGTTCACATTTTGACCAGGGTTTTCCAACTTCGCTCTTGAGTGTCTCCTAACTCCCTGGGAACTAACTTTCTAGCTCAGTACTTTTCCTACATCTTTCATTCCTCTTAGTTCTAGCAGAGTGGTTCGTAGCCACTCTGGGGCTCACCATGTGGCTCAGAAATTCAGAGTTGATGAGGGAAAGCTCTCCACTCTTGCTTCAGCCAAATTTTGATCTGGTTTTATATATTAGCATCCCATATTAAAATCTTATGTCCTTTGAAATGTGGCTCTGTGTTTTAAAACAAAATTAAATCACTAGTTTTAGGTGCTTTCACCATTCAAGTCTGTTGGCTTGGTCTATCTGCTTCAAGAAATTGAGGCAAAAGTAAAGAAAATGAATATTAGTTGAGGAACTAATATTGTGTTAGTATTCACCTATATTCTCACTGAATTTTCACAGTAACCTTTTGAGTTAGTTACTGTGATACCCATTTAGAGATAAAGCTCAACAAGATTAAGAAACTACCTGAGCTCATAAAACTGCTAAGCAGCAGGGACGCCTGGGTGGCTCAGTCGGTTAAGTGTCTGCCTTCAGCTCAGGTCATGATCCCAAGGTGCTGGGATCAAGTCCTGCATCGGGCTCCCTGCTCAGCGGGGAGCCTGCTTCTCCCTCTGCCTGCCACTCCCCCTGCTTGTGTGCTCTCTCTCTCTCTCTGACAGATAAATAAATAAAATCTTTAAAAAACAAAAACTGCTAAGTAGCAGAGCAGAGATTCAAACCCAGGTCTGTCCAAATCCCTTGCTCATCCCATTTCACTGTACTTTCTAACCCGTTCTGCAACAGAGGTCTCAGCGAACAAGTCACTCATATGTTCATTCATTCATTCATTCATTCAAATACACATTCTAAAATCTACTTTATCTGCCTTTTATTTAGCAAAATAATTTATTGAGTGCCTACCATGTGTCAAACACTGTGCCACCTTGGACCTAGAAAGACAAGTGAAACAGAGTCCCAGCACCTTCTCCTGCTTCAGAGACTCTTGCAATAATAGAGTGCAGGGAACCCTTTGTACATTGATACCAGAAGAAAAGAATGCACAAGGGGAGCGGAACAGAGTCCCCCCTAAGTAAATTCTGCAGCCCGTGCACAGAGGAAAATCTCAAGTGTCAGCTTGACATCACCTCACAGTCCGGAGCAGAAGCACTAGAGCTAGCCAAAGCCAGAGGGATGGAGCCCAGTGTCGGGGTGTTCTGTTCAGGAATGCGGATGGAATGCAGAGAGGGTCCCTCCCATACAGACGTGCTTCTTGGTACCTGACTCTGGCCACACCCCACACACAACTGGGAAGCTTTTTTCTTGTCCCAAAGAGATTATTCACCCCCACCCCCCATGAATCCTTCCATGGAAAATAAGAGGCAGCACACATGGGTAAGGCCTATAGATCCCTACAGCAGAGCACACCCTAGGCAAGGGACAGAGGGAAGGTGGAAGGGGCTGCTTCCCCTCAACCTGGAAGACGTTACCTCCTGGCTAGGCCCCGGGTGTCACTGGTGCATAAAGCCAAGCCACAGCCCAATTTTCTGCCCTTCCTAAATACGCCCCTGGTTATTAATCATGATTTCTTAGGTTTATAAACAAACAGTATTTGCCAACCTCTTCCCCATCTTTTTTCTCAGCGATCACAAAGGCCTCATCAAACACACTGTGTTTTACCCATTTTATAAAGGGGAAGCAGACAGTGAGTGGCATTGCCCAGGGGTACACAGAAAGGCTGGGCAAGACCAGGGTTTGAAGCTCGGCATTCTGACACCACGTCCAGTGGGCTCACAGTTAGACCACAGCCACTAGGCCACAGCGGGAGCCACGAGGAGCCTACACTTGGCTTCCTAACTGCCATCTCTCTTGACATTTGTGGCTGTTTGGCAGATGCAACAAATGTTTTAGGTTCTCTACACACCGACCTAGTCTAAAATACAGGTGACCAAGGAGAGGCCATGAAAAGTCGACTCTCACATTAACCTACACATGTGCACCTTTTCCTTCCAAGAATTTTGGTCCCAAGGAGTGGGTGAGAAAACTGCAGGTTTGGGATACATCTAAACAAATTTTCTGGGGAAACATGTGGGTGCAGCCCTGGGTCTGGGGAAAATGTGCAAATATGAGTGCAATGTCAAGGAGCCTAGGAGACAAGAACCTGGAGAAGTGAATGAAAAGAGGCCCAGTGATTCTGACCTTGGCAAAGGCAGATCATCTGAGCAGCAAAATGGACCTGTTCTCTCTGTTTGAGGGTTGGCAAGGAAGTGAGCCAGGTATTGCTTTTTAGATTAGCTCTGTGACAGGACTTTATACACTGCACGGTGTTAAGGAAATGATCCGAAACCAGACAGACCTGGGTTTGAATCTCAGCTTTTTATTTTAAGATTATTTATTTATTATTTATTTATTTTAGAGAAAGGGGAGAGAGAGAGAGCATGAATGGAGAGGGGGGCAGAGGCAGAGGGAGAAGCAGACTCCCTACTGAGCAGGGAGCCCAATGTGGGGCTCGATTCCAGGACCCTGGGATCATGGGATCATGACCTGAGCCAAAGGCAGATGCTTAACTTACTGAGCCACTGAGGCGCCCCTGAATCTGAGCTTTTGCATTTTCTGGCGATGTGGCCTTGGCAAAGTAAGCAATCTCTCAAGCCTCCCTTTCTTCATCTGCGAAATGGCAAGAAAACACATTCTCCCCTAGATGCTCCAGGAGGGGCAGCTCTGCTGACGCCTTGATTTTAACCCAGTGAGACTGCTTTCACACTTCGGACCTCCACTTCAGATGTTACATTTGTGTTGTTTAAAGCCACTAAGTTTCTGGTAACTTGTTACAGTAGCTGTAGGAAATTAATACAGATTTCGGTAAAACAAAAAACAAAAAAACAAAACACACAAACAAAAAAACCATCTCTTGGATCTGTTGAGAGATGAACATAAGTGCCTAACGTGCTGAGGACATCAGTGTTTAATAAATGAGAGCTCTCGTCATCGTTTTGTTATTTTGGAAGACGGGAGTGACTTCCTAAGTTATTATGCACCACTGATTCCAGAGGCCTGAAGGAGAGGAGAATGCACCGGGCAAACAGAGAAAAATCTAGTGATCAGCAACTGGAGCAGGTCTTGCCCATCACTATATGTCTGCCCTTCCATAAATCAGCCCGCAGTCAGGCTGCCTCCTCGGCACTTCCTACTGCATGCCTGGCTAGATTTCATCCCTTCACTCTTCTTTTTGCTCAAAGCAACCCCTCATCTGCCTCCTCCTTTTCTCCCCCTCTTGTCTGCAGGGTTCCCCCTTATCCTGATGGGCAACCTTCTCACTGAGTACTCAGTTGTCTCATCCCCACTTTATAAAACTGTGTGGCTGGAAAAGTGTGTTTAGGGGGTTGTTGAGTCACCCGGGACTAAATCCCATGTTCAGAGTCCCTTCAGCTCCTTTCTGGCCCAATAAAGCCCCTCTTTGGTGGCCTGCCCACCCTCTGCCTTAAATCCCTAGTCCTATCTCCCCCTTTATTTGACCACATACAGTCACTTTTGCTTGAATCCATGTTGCTATAATCACACTTTAAATTCCTTAGAAGAGCAAAGTGCTTTCTTTCTGTTCTTTAAACCTAACTAATCAACACAAGTAGGCTGCTACCCAGCAAATGGGTGCATAATCCATACTGGTGGAAATGGCACTGCCCTTGGCTTCTCCAGATTTTTGCCCTTTACTCTCTATACTTATGTTGTCTGAACTTCCGCCTTTCACTGTCTATTTATTTTTGTCTCTAGATGGTAACTCAACTGGTCAGGAGCAGTGTCTGCGCATACCAGTCATGAACTTTACAATGTGGCTGGTCCGGGCACAGGAGCAAAGATCTCCCTCAGTGGAGTTTGTGCATTAACTCCTTCAGGGCCCTCGGGCTCTACTCAGTCTGGTGTGTGACAATTACTGGAACAATTGCAGGAAAGAATGAATGTCACTTCTTTTTTTTTTTAATTTTATTATGTTATGTTAGTCACCATACAATACATCATTAGATTTTGATGTGGTGATCCACGATCCACTGTTTTCATATAACACCCAGTGCTCCATGCAGTATGTGCCCTCCTTAACACCCATCACCAGGCTAACCCATCCCCCCACCCCCCCCCAGAACCCTGTTTATTTCTCAGAGTCCATAGTCTCTCATGGTTCATCTCTCCCTCCAATTCCTCCCCCCTCATTTTTCCCTTCCTTCTCCTAATGTCCTCCATTCTATTCCTTATGTTCCACAAATAAGTGAAACCATATGATAATTGACTTTCTCTGCTTGACTTATTTCACTTAGCATCATCTCCTCCAGTCCCATCCATGTTGATGTAAAAGTTGGGTATTCATCCTTTCTGATGGCTGAGTAATATTCCATTGTATATATGGACCACATCTTCTTTATCCATTCATCTGTTGAAGGGTATCTTGGCTCTTTCCACAGTTTGGCTATTGCGGACATTGCTGCTATGAACATTGGGGTGCATATGGCCCTTCTTTTCACTACATCTGTGTCTTTGGGGTAAATACCCAAGAGTGCAATTGCTGGGTCATAGGGTAGCTCTATTTTTAATTTTTTGAGGAACCTCCACATTGTTTTCCAAAGTGGCTGTACCAACTTGCATTCCCACCAACAGTGTAAGAGGGTTCCCCTTTCTCCACAACCTCTCCAACATTTGTTTCTTTCTCTGTCCATTTTTGCCATTCTAACTGGTGTAAGGTGGTATCTCAGTGTAGTTTTGATTTGAATTTCCCTGATGGCTAATGATGATGAACATTTTTTCATGTGTCTGTTAGCCATTTGTATGTCTTCTTCAGAGAAGTGTCTGTTCATCTCTTCTGCCCACTTTTTGACTTGATTATTTGTTTTTTGGGTGTTGAGTTTGAGAAGTTCTTTATAGATCTTGGATACCAGCCCTTTATCTGTAGTGTCATTTGCAAATATCTTCTCCCATTCTGTGGGTGCCTCTTTGTTTTGTTGACTGTTTCCTTTGCTGTGCAGAAGCTTTTTATCTTGATGAAGTCCCAAAAGTTCATTTTTGCTTTTGTTTCACTAGCTTTTGGAGATGTATCTTGAAAGAAGTTGCTGTGGCCGATGTCAAAGAGGTTACTGCCTATGTTCTCCTCTAGGGTTTTGATGGATTCCTGTCTCACATTGAGGTCTTTCATCCACTTTGAGTTTATCTTTGTGAATGGTGTTAGAGAATGGTCGAGTTTCATTCTTCTGCATGTGGCTGTCCAATTTTCCCAGCACCATTTATTGAAGAGACTGTCTTTTTTCCATTGCATGTTTTTTCCTGCTTTGTCAAAGATTATTTGACCATAGAGTTGAGGGTCCATTTCTGGGTTCTCTATTCTGTTCCATTGGTCTGTATGTCTGTTTTTGTGCCAGTACCATGCTGTCTTGGTGATCACAGCTTTGTAATATAGCTTGAAATCGGGCAACGTGATGCCCCCAGCTTTGTTTTTCTTTTTCAACATTTCCTTGGCGATTCGGGGTCTTTTCTGATTCCATACAAATTTTAGGATTGTCTGTTCCAGCACTTTGAAAAATGTCTTGGAATTTTGATCGGGATGGCAATGAAGGTATAGATTGCTCTGGGTAGCATAGACATTTTAACAATGTTTATTCTTCCAACCCATGAGCATGGAATATTTTTCCATCTTTTTGTGTCTTCTTCAATTTCTTTCAGGAGTGTTCTGTAGTTCCTAGAGTATAGATCATTTACCCCTTTGGTTAGGTTTATTCCGAGGTATCTTATGGTTTTTGGTGCTATTATAAATGGAATTGTTTCTCTAATTTCTCTTTCTACAGTTGCGTTGTTAGTGTATAAGAAAGCAACTGATTTCTGTGCATTGATTTTGTATCCTGCCACGTTACTGAATTGCTGTATGAGTTCTAGTAATTTGGGGGTGGAGTCTTTTGGGTTTTCCACATAAAGTATCATGTCGTCTGCGAAAAGAGAGAGTTTGACTTCTTCTTTGCCAATTTGAATACCTTTTAGTTCTTTTTGTTGTCTGATTGCTGTTGCTAGGACTTCTAATACTATGTTGAACAATAGTGGCAAGAGTGGGCATCCTTGACGTGTTCCTGATCTTAAGGGAAAGGCTCTCAGCTTTTCCCCATTGAGGATGATATTCGCTGTGGGTTTTTCATAGATGGATTTTATGAACTTGAGGAATGTTCCCTCTATCCCTATACTCTGAAAAGTTTTAATCAGGAAAGGATGTTGTATTTTGTCAAATGCTTTTTCTGCATCAATTGAGAGGGCCATATGGTTCTTCTCGCTCCTCTTATTAATGTGTTCTATCACATTGATTGATTTGCGAATGTTGAACCACCCTTGCATCCCGGGGATAAATCCCATTTGGTCGTGGTGGATGATCCTTTTAATGTATTGTTGGATCCTATTAGCTAGGATTTTGTTGAGGATTTTGGAATCCATATTCATCAGGGATATCAGTCTGAAATTCTCCTTTTTGATGGGGTCTTTGCCTGGTTTGGGGATTAAGGTAATGCTGGCCTCATAGAATGAGTTTGGAAGTTTTCCTTCTGTTTCTATTTTTTGAAACAGCTTCAGTAGAATAGGTATTATTTCTTCTTTGAATGTTTGGTAGAATTCCCCAGGGAATCCATCAGGCCCTGGACTCTTGTTTTTTGGGAGGTTTTTGATCACTGCTTCAATCTCGTTACTGGTTATTGGCCTATTCAGGTTGTCGATTTCTTCCTGTTTCAGTCTTGGCAGCTTATAGGTTTCCAGGAAGGCCTCCATTTCATCCAGATTGCTCAGTTTATTGGCATATAGTTGTTGATAATAATTTCTAATAATTGTTTCTATTTCCTTGGTGTTAGTCGTGATCTCTCCCTTTTCATTCATAATTTTATTAATTTGGGTCCTTTCTCTTTTCTTTTGGATAAGTCTGGCCAGTGGTTTATCGATCTTATTCTTTCAAAGAACCAACTTCTAGTTTCGTTGATCTGATCTACTGTGTTTCTGGTTTCTAATTCATTGATTTCTGCTCTAATTTTAATTATTTCTCTTCTAATGCGTGGCTTAGGCATTGTTTGTTGCTTTTTCTCTAGTTCTTTAAGGTGTAGAGTTCATTGGTGAATTCGGGGTTTTTCTATTTTTTTGAGTGAGGCTTGGATGGCTATGTATTTCCCCCTTAGGACCGCCTTTGCAGTATCCCATAGGTTTTGGACCGATGTGTTTTCGTTCTCATTGATTTCCATGAATTGTTTAAGTTCTTCTTTGATTTCCTTGTTGACCCAAACATTCTTGAACTGAGTGGTCTTTAGCTTCCAAGTGTTTGAATTTCTGCCAAATTTTTTCTTGTGATTGAGTTCCAGTTTTAAAGCATTGTGGTCTGAGAATATTCAGGGAATAAGCTCAATCTTTTGGTATCGGTTGACACCTGATTTGTGACCCAGTATGTGGTCTATTCTGGAGAAAGTTCCATGTGTGCTCGAGAAGAATGAGTATTCTGTTGTTTTAGGGTGGAATGTTCTGTAAATATCTATGAGGTCCATCTGGTCCAATGTATCATTCAAAGCTCTTGTTTCCTTGTTGATTTTCTGCTTAGATGATCTGTCCATTGCTGAGTGTGGAGTATTGAGGTCTCCTACAATTAACGTATTGTTATCAATATGACTCTTTATTTTAGTTAACAGTTGGCTTATGTAGATGGCTGCTCCCATGTTGGGGGCATAGATATTTACAATTATTAGATCTTCTTGTTGGAGAGACCCTTTAAGAATGATATAGTGTCCTTCTGTGTCTCTTATTACAGACTTTAGTTTAAAATCTAATTTGTCTGATATAAGAATTGCTACCCCAGCTTTCTTTTGAGGTCCCCTGGCATGGAAGATGGATCTTCATCCCTTCACTTTCAGTCTGGATGTATCTTTAGGTTCAAAATGAGTCTCTTGTAGGAGCATATGGATGGGCCCTGTCTTTTTATCCAATCTGCAACCCTGTGCCGCTTTATGGGAGCATTTAGGCCATTCATGTTGAAAGTGGTTATTAAAAGATATGAATTAATTGTCATCATGTTGCCTGTGAAGATGTTGTTTTTATAGATTGTCCCTGTAAATTTCTGTTGTAGATCACTCTTGGGGTCTTTCTCCTTTTATAGAACCCCCCTTAATATTTCTTGCAGGGCCGGCTTAGTGGTCACATATTCTTTCAGTTTCTGCCAGTCATGGAAGCTCTGCATCTCTCCATCCATTCTAAATGAAAGCCTTGCTGGATAAAGTATTCTTGGCTGCATGTTCTTCTCATTTAGTACCCTGAATATGTCTTGCCAGGCCTTTCTGGCTTGCCAGGTCTCTGTGGATAGGTCTGACGTTATTCTGATGTTCCTCCCTCTGTACGTAAGGAATCTCTTCCCCCTAACTGCCCTTAAGATGGTTTCCTTGGTTCTAAGATTTGCAAGTTTTACTATTACATGCCAGGGTGTTGGCCTGTTTTCCTTGATCTTGGGAGGGGTCTTCTCAGCCTCTAGGACACGAATGTTTGTTTCATTCCCCAGATTAGGGAAGTTCTCAGCTACGATTTGCTCAAATACATCTTCTAGTCCTCTCTCTCTCTCTCCACTCCCTCCAGGATTCCAATTATTCTGACATTGGAACACTTCATGGTGTCACATATTTCTCTGATTCTGTTTTCATGGATTCTGAGTTGTTTTTCCCTGGCCTCCTCTTTTCCCTTTTTATCTATTATATTGTCTTCCAGGTCGCTTATTCACTCTTCTGCCTCACTTACCCTAGCTGTTAGATTATCTAGATTGGATTGAATCTCACTGATAGCATTTTTAAGTTCTGCCAATTCACCTTTCATTTCTGCCCTTAGA
The DNA here is from genome assembly GCF_964656455.1 of Halichoerus grypus. Lineage (NCBI taxonomy): Eukaryota > Metazoa > Chordata > Mammalia > Carnivora > Phocidae > Halichoerus > Halichoerus grypus. The sequence goes on from NC_135712.1 coordinate 63,768,239, forward strand.
GACTCTATGTTGCCATTAATTGATTTCTCCATCCTAGCCATTGTCTTCACAATTGCTAGCCTGAATTCCATCTCCGACATCTTGGTTATATCTGCATCCATTTGTAAATCTGCAGCATAAGTCATAGTCTCTGAGTCTTTTCTATTTTGGGGGCTCCTCCTCCTAGTCATTCTGTTGATGGGTGTTTGAGGGAATGTATAGAGTCCAAATTATTGACCAGAACCCAAGCACGATGCACCTGTTTTCCTGGGACCTTAGGGTTGCTGGCCTCTTGTTTTCCCAGCCTGTCTTCTGCGGGAGGGGCCTGCCGCGCTGTTACTCAGGCAACCCTGTTTGGGCGGAGTTGCCCTGCCCCCCTGTGGCGGGGGATGGGCTCAGCGGGAATCAGTTTTGGGGGCTTTTGTTCTCTGGCGCCTTTCCCTGGCGGCTTTCCGCATCTCTTCCGCGAGTCAGAGCAGAAGAGACCGTTTCCAACCCTCTGCCTCAGAGCAGAGAGACCTCAGTCTGTTCTTCAGTGAGCTCTCCAGGCCACACTGTCTCCGTTTCTGTCCGTGCTGCTATAAACTGCAGCGTCCTGGGTTGTGCGCCCCTCCGCAGCGCTCCCAGTCCTGCCTCCAGGTCGGGGCACATCTCTGCCCTTTGTGCTTCTAAAACGGCCAGCCGCCCCCAGTTGGCGCGCGCACGACCCCACCGCTCCGGGTTTCCGCCCCGGCGGCTGCCCTAAAGTCCTTTCCCTGCCGCTACCGGTCTGCAAGTCTGTGCCCCGTCCCCAGCGTGCAAGGCTGTCGCTCACCGAGGTGTAGGATCCCCACGTCCAGGCACCCTCCCGCCGCCGTTTATCCTCCGATATCTGCCCGCAGAATCACGGCTCTCCGCTTCATACCTCAAAACCAACCGCCTGCGATATTCTGTTTGTAGAGATCCAGATCTTCTTACATCTCAGGCTGGTTTCGTGGGTGCTCAGAGTGGTCTGATAGATACCCAGCTCAATTCCGGGGGCCAGTTGAAATAGGGTCCCCTACTCCTCCACCATCTTTCCCCCCTCTGAATGTCACTTCTAAGCAGAAACTACACATAAAGATCTTGTAACAATGGCCTGGTTTCTTCTATTCACTCAGCAAACACTGATGGAGGACCCCGATGCACCCAATTCTGGGCCCAAAACACTTATGGATTTTAACTCCTTCAATTCCCACAGCTGTCCAGGCAAACGAGTAAGGGAAAATAGAGAAGTTGAGGTTATGTGGAAGGTTGTTAATGCTTACAGTGTAACAATGAAGTTAAATTTTAACAAGGTCTGAGTCAAGCAGAAAACTTGCGTCCCTTTAATCCCCTATACAAACTGGGATTTTAGCCGAACTGCCTCAGTTGCTATCTCATGGTCACCTTGCTCTTCTGGATCTCTGCTCCCTGATTTTTCCTTTCCCTGGAATGTCAGCGACCCCCACCTTCCTCCCACATCGCCCTATATCTCTAGTCTACTTACCAAAACCATACACATTCTGCAAGGCTTACATCTTCCCTACTCAGAACTCCCGCAGCACTCAGGGTCTTACTAGACGTATTAAAATACGCTACTTAGGAACTATCTTAGCTTCCCTACTAGAGCATAAAATCCTAGACTACAGCAGTCTCCCTTATTATCTTTGTATACCTCAAAACTCAAGTTGTATCATTTAATACATTTTGATTTAGAGCATGAATGCAGAAGTGATTAGTCACTTAAATCAATACCACAGTAAGAGATCTGGATGGCTTTTCTGAAGGTATTTTAAAGTACAAAAGCTAAAGGAATTGACCCATACACTTACCCTCATGTTCCTTCCAGAGACTCCTCAGAAGGCAGAGGCCCACTTATTTTTAGTGCCATACAAAGCACTAAACCTCGTAAATAATTCCTGGGAGCCAGTGTGGGCTGGAGGATGAGCTTGGGCTCCCGAGTCACACAGACCAAGGTCTCCAGCCTGGTTCTCCCGCTTACTGGTTGCATGACCCCGCAGATCTTAATTACCTAAATTAAAGCTCTAGTTTCCGCATCGGCAGGATGAGGCTCCTCACCTTTTTTTGTTTTCTACCTAATCTTGGGCTATGAGAATGAGATGTGTGTGTGAGAAGCACCGAGGAGAGCCGCGCATGGAAGGAACTATAGGTCAGCCCCTCTTCTCCCACTCCCTGCCTTGTGCAACAGGGTACTTTTTAATTTTTATTTATTTATTTTTCCACGTTTTTATTTAAATTCAAGTTAGTTAACATATAGTGTAGTATTGGTTTCAGGAGTAGAATTTAATGATTCATCAGTTGCATATAACACCTGGTGCTCACCACATCACATGCACTCCTTAATGCCCATCACCCAGTTACCCCATCCCTCCACTCCCCTCCCCTCCAGCAACCCGCAGTTTGTTCCCTATAGTTAAGAGTCTCTTATGGTTTGCCTCCCTCTCTGTTTTTATCTTATTTTATTTTCCCTTCCCTTCTCCTATGTTCATCAGTTTTGTTTCTTTAATTCCACATATCAGTGAAATCATATGATAATTGTCTCTCTGATTGATTGACTTATTTCGCTTAGCATAATACCCTCTAGGTCCATCCATGTCATTACAAATGGCAAGATTTCATTTCTTATTGATGGCTGAGTAATATTCTGTTTTATATATATATATATATATACCTCGGTGAGCGACCCTATTTATATATATATATATATATATATATATATATATATATATATATATCTCACATCTTGTTTATCTACTCATCAGTCAGTGGACACTTGGGCTCTTTCCATAGTTTGGCTATTGTTGATAATGTTGCTGTAAACATCGGGGTGCAGGTCCCTGTTCGAATCTGTATCTTTGTATCCTTTGGGTAAATAAGCAGGGTACTTTTTAAATTGCCAATTATTTTTGAAGGTAACAAAATATTCTGATAATAATGGTTTTTAACAGCTGCCTGTAGCCCATATGGGCCCTATCTGCCAACTTTGGCCATGGGTTTACCTTTTGGGTTTTGGTTCACCGCAACCAAGGGCAGGAAGAGCCATGCCAGGACCCCTGCCCAGTCCTCAGCACCCCATGTCTGCACTTGTCGACGTGCAGGACCTCAGTTCATCACACAGTTGTGTGCAGTCTGCATATTCCACACCTTAAAGGACCACTGAAAGTCACTGATCAGACTCCAGCAAGCTTCCCTTTTTCTTCTTCTTCTTCTTCATAAAATTATGGTAAAAAAAAAAATTATAGTGATTCCTGAGCTTAGTAACCAAATTCTCACCCTTGCTAAATGATTGCCTGAATTTGGTTTGGATGCCTTGGAATGCAAGAAGGTGATCCGCGATGGTGTGAGGTAGTCATGTCATGGAACATGGAGCAGCATTTGTCACCTGGTCCTATTCAGTTGTACTGTTCTCCACTGTGTCTCCAGCTTGTGCCAAATCCTGAAGATGGCCAAAGATGACTCGACCATTCGTTGCTTCCAGGGCCTGCTGATTTTTGGAAATGTGATTGTTGGTGTAAGTAACGAGTATTTTTCAGGAAATTCTGTTCCTTCTGTAATCACAGTCTTTGGATTAATCAAAAGTGAGAGTTTAAAGGAAAATAATGATATAATTACTGGCTTCCTCTCTCTTTTCTTCATTCCAGGAAATGTGTTAGTAAAATATGTTAGCTAGAACTTATATAAATAATCATATATAACTATGCAATATGTTGAAAGACCATGGTTTAAAAAAAAAAAAAAAAAAAAGGATATTTCCCTCCCAACTTTAAAACACAAAAATCTGAAAGAAGCCATGTCCACCATGGTCAATGTCCAAACATTCCCACCACACACACACTTTGGTGTTTCTTTCCTATTTCACCTTGGTTTGAGCTCCATGGAACTGTTCTGTTAAGGCTGCTGGGGACTGATGTTTGCGTTTACATGTCCTTATCACACGGAGGCCAGTGCCGGGAAAGTCAGAGTGGCTTGGAGTCCAGGCTGTGTGGGCTCAGTGTGCTGACAGAGCACTCGAGGTCAGGATCGCTGGCTCTAGGCTCAGCCCCACCACCAACTGTACTCTGGACAAGTCATCGGCTTTCAAGGCCAAGAGCCCTCGTCTATAAAATGCAGAGTGTGGGAAAGATAACCACCAAGGTTCCTTGGTTCTCTGGCACTGATGAGTATGATCAGGACAAGTTCAAATATTATAATCCAGGAATTTGGGCAGAGGGCAGTGGAAGTGGGGCTGGAAGGTTATCTCCCTACAAGAAGATATTGTTGAGTGGTTCATGACCCAACGACTCTAGATGGTCTAAAATTGCCTGGGTCTTTTCCCAAATAGCAATAAGACAGAGTGACGTGCGGGAGGAAGCATACAACTTATTAATAGAATGGAAGGAGCTGTTTGATTTCCTGGTAATGAGTTTAAGTCCATGGCTTTGAGCCTATGCAGGGACGGAGTGAGTCTCTCTCCTAACCCCCTCCCCACTGTTCTGCATCCCTTTCCCAATGCTGCTCTCCTGACCACCGGCCTGATAGAACGCCCTCTCCCCCAGATGTGTGGCGTCGCCCTGACCGCAGAGTGCATCTTCTTCGTATCCGACCAGCACAGCCTCTACGCGCTGCTTGAAGCCACTGACAATGATGACATCTATGGGGCAGCCTGGATTGGAATGTTTGTCGGCATCTGCCTCTTCTGCCTGTCCATTCTAGGCATTGTAGGCATCATGAAATCCAACAGGAAAATTCTTCTGGCGGTGAGACCTTAAAACTCTCCATAGTTGCCTCCTGGATCAATTTCGATGGTCTGTTTCTTCCTCCCTGAGCACAGTGATTTGGCTTGTAGTGGGGTAGGTGGGAGCAGAGAGCCAGGGGAGGAGTGACAAGGAGGCTGAGACTCTCCCTGCAGTGAAGCTTGTCCATGTGGGGGCAAGGATGTCCTCCACTATTGCAAGTCCAGAAGATTCCAGTATAGAGAACCCACAGGGGAGAAACCTGGGGGTGACCCTGGAGCACTCTCCAGCTCTGTGCTTCTCTACCTGGTGTCTGCACACCTCCAGCAGGTTCAACCAGGAGCTACACAGGCCAAAGAAGAGACAGAGTGAGAACATGATCATTAGATTTTGTTCTCTTGACAATAAGTAGTCTAAAGCATTATCTTAATATTAATCAGTCGTTGACATTTGAGGATATAAAATACAAAATATGCACGAATTTTTAAGAGAAAACATATCTTTTTCTGACATTTTTGAGCTCAAGGCCGATGATTTTGTATAAAGACCTGCATTTCCCATATTTTGCATTCATTCTACTCTTCAGGGACCCTAGAAAACCTTGATGCACAGCACTAGAGAGGATAGAGGACAGCTTCAGCTCCCACGTGCCTGTGGATCTTGAACACCATGCACGCACAGAGAGGCTTCTGTCCTGAGCCACAGACCGCAAGGTCACGCCCTGCCTTTGTAGATGGAAGCAGACTTGCAACCAGCAGAGCTAAGAACCCTTGGTATTGGACCTAGACCTCTATTCTCTGCCCCCATGCTTAGGACAATTGTTTCTCACACGGTGATGGCGTCCCACCCCCACTCCCCACCCTAAAATAACTCTCCTACCCAAATGCTGCAGGACCTGAGTTACATCTTTATGGAACAAGCCCAGCAACTTAAGATGCTTGTTGGTTTACTTTTCCTGCGATCTAAACATTGTCCCGGCACCCAGAGAATGCAGAACATTTACATTCTCTGATTCCTTTAGCATGAGTTGGTTCCAGGGCAAAAGCACCCACTTCTTCAGGTGGAGAAAAGAATGCAGGGAAAGGGAGAGGAGGGGCAGGTGTCCCCAGAGACAAGTTTCACCTGCATCCTGGTCTCATTTTGGGCCAGCCACGTGTGCCTGACGCAGCCAGGAGGGAACATTCTTCACCATGTCCTGCAAAGGGAAGGAGCAAGGCACCTTCTCAGGGGCTGATGGAGAAAACCCCTGTACCCCAGGCCTCCTTTCTGGAGTGTCTTTAAGGGGTTTCCGAGCCCCTTTAAGAAGAACCATCAACGCTCTTTTTTTTTCTTTCCTTTTAAGGATTTTATTTTTAAGTAATTTCTACACCCAATGTGGGGCTCGAACTCACAACCCCGAGATCAAGAGTCGCATGCTCTATGGACTGAGCCAGCCAGGTGCCCCCAACCACCAAAGCTCTTGACAAAAAACAAGGCAGCAAATTTTATGAGGCCTCTGACGGTGCTCCTGCTACTGACTCCCCAGCCAAAGCCCTTCTGTGAGCAGTAGCTGAGTCGTTAGGGCAGCCCAGGGTCCTGCTCAGAGAGCCGACCCTGCCCAGGGAGAGAGCACAGTTTTCCTTGCCTTCCCCCACCTACACTGACTGCAGCGCCCCTTCCCTAGAAGAATGCAGGGACCCAAAGCAAACATGCAAGACTGAGGAAAGCGAAGACAGACCCTCGCAAATAGTTCCCATCCCAGATTCAGAGGCAACTTGCTGTTCAGATATTTCTCAGTCATAAATAGAGGCAGTGTGGTGGGGAGGCATCGTGCGAAAGTGTGTGTGCCCATGTGCGAGCGTGAACACACAGACACACAAGGGTAACACACAGTGAGGTGTGTTCCGCTCGCCTGACCCATACCTGCAGGGCTGGGGGCTGAGAGAAGAGTGCCGGCGAAGGGCTGTGTACCTGGAGGCTGCCCGCTCCTTTCTGGTGAGACTGGACCCTTGTCAGGACGGACGATGGATGTTAAACACAATCCGGTTCATCTTCTTCTGACCTCTGTAATTCTAAAGTTTCAATAACCCATAAAGAAAATTTCTCTCACCGAGAGGGGATTTATAAAGCTCTATACAGTGTCTGATCCCCCAAGACTCTCTCTCCAGCCATTGAATGAATAAACACATGCACAGACACGCGTGCACACGCATGCACACGCATGCATGCACACATCAGTTCATTCTCTTGTGTTTGTTTTGCTCAGTTAAAATAGAAATGTAGGGTACTGGGCTGAGAAAGCTCTGTATTCAGTAGTCATTTGTTCTCTGGGGCTAAGGAGGGAATTGAGCTGATTAGCACCTAGCACCAAGTCTTGCTCTAAACAGCTGATCAATGAGGGTTTGTTGAATAACTTCATTAATGATTAGATGGTTTTACTTAGATGAATATGCTGAAAGAATATGACAATTATTTTTTTAATTCTCTCTTTTTTGGAGATAAATGTAATTCCTTTTTTCCCCATTTGTTTCCCTTCCAGTATTTCATTCTGATGTTTATAGTATATGGCTTTGAAGTGGCATCTTGTATCACGGCAGCAACACAACGAGACTTTGTGAGTACAATCACAAAAAGCACAGAGCGAAAATGACCATAGGAGTCTTCATTATCATCGTAACAATACAATAGCTGACATGTATTAAGCCCTTACTCTGTACGAGGCACTCCAATATGTGCATTAATATTAAATACACAAGTTTACTTAATCCTCATAACTTTATATGTATTATCACAATGGTCACTTTATAGATAAAGAAATGAGATTTAAAAAGGTGAAGTAACTTGTCCAAGTTTACACAGCTGGTAAGTGAAAGAGGAGAATCCTGAGTCCAGGCCGAGCAACTCCTGGGGCCCAAGCTAATACTGCTATGCTCTTCACACTAGGCCGTGGCCACCGGCCCTCCCGTAGGCTGATCAATAATCCACCACATCTAAGATTTCCTCTCAATTCAGCATCCTGCTTTCTCTCCTTTTCTCCACTTCCTAGCCTAAGCCACCCTAAAATGCCTGCCCACCTGGTCTCACTGCGATTTCTTTGAAGATGGGGGTGGGGGGTGTCTTCTCCCTTCATGGGGACTTCAGCCATCCAGCCTCACACCCACCCCACCCCTTCTCGTGGCCTCTGCAAAGTTTTACTCCAGGAGACGATGTTGAGTGCCCCTAGCAAATTTGCTGAGCAAATCATTTTGCTTCCTTGGGGATGAGCATGCTAACTCTCCTTTTGTTGTCTCCTCCCACCGTAGCTCACACCCAACCTCTTCCTGAAGCAGATGCTGGAGAGGTACCAAAACAATAGCCCTCCAAACAATGATGACCAATGGAAAAATAATGGAGTCACCAAGACCTGGGACAGACTCATGCTCCAGGTAATGCCTGCAGTTTTGGCATTCTGTGCCTAAACCAGTATCCAGGAGTGAAGGTATGGATGGGACTGAAGTCAAAGAGTGGGGACCATGGCCTCTAGGATGGTTTCATTCAAAAAGAGACTGGACTGGGATGCCCGGGTGGGTTAGTTGGTTAGCTGTCTGACTCTTGATTTCAGCTCAGGTCATGATCTCAAGGTCGTGAGATAGAGCCCTGCAGCGGGCTGGGCATGGAGCCTGCTTAAAATTCTCTCTCTCCCTCTCCCTCTGCCCCACGCCTGCTCACAGAGGCTTTCTCTCTCTCTCTCTCAAAAAAAAAAAAAGGAAAAAAGAAAAGAAAAAGAGACTGGACATAGGCAAGTTCATTTATTCTTCTTATCTATTCCTCTTGTGTGCACATCACTCAATGGAACCCGTAAATCTATATTTTATTTCTGAGCCATGACGTTGATTAATTTCCATTGAGGGATAATGACATTGGTAAGAAATTGAGATCAATCACACACACTGACTCTTAGAACTCAAGCATCACTTACACTGAAAGAACATGTTTGCTTCCTCCACATCGCAGTGAACTCAAGTGGCAAATATTGCCTATTTTGCTTATTTAGTACCGACGGGCTAGTCCTGCCAAGGACCATGGGCTATGACCTGACTTGATTGCCCACTTGTCTGTAACTGGCCATCATACCTTATATGCAAGTTTACCTTAAATATCATCAAAAATCCAAGTCTTTCAGAATATCCACTATTACCCCTACATTGCCTTGTGTATGTGAAAGTCTATCCCTACGTAAGCCCTAATCTGACCCAACTCTCACACTACCCCCTGCCTCCCTCCCCCTCCACTTGCTCACAGTGCATCATCAGCCAACTCCCTTAGCCTCGGCCCCCTTCTTGATGTCTCTTTACCCTCTATCCTCTAGCACTTCCTTCATTTATCTAAATATTCCCATTCCAACCATTCTTTTTACCCCATTAGGACCTCCAATTCACTGGCCACTTTTTTACTTTCTGTCACTCTTCTGACTATAGGTCATGTTTTTTTCCACTTTTTCCACTCTCTTAGCAAGAACTAAGCTCTTCAGATGAAAATGCAAATGGCCACACATCTGAAAAATCTTCTTACCAACTTTTAAAAACCCAGTCTGAACTTAACCATTTTCCCCCAAAAAGGCTCAGATCAAAATATAGGATAATTATTTTCCTTCACAAGGTATTTTCCATAATCCAGTGACAAAATAGGATATGCTTTAAAGACAGCTAATTTGGGGCGCCTGGGTGGCTCAGTCAGTTAAGCACCTGCCTTCAGCTCAGGTCATGATCCCAGGGTCCTGGGATCGAGCCCCGTGTTGGGCTCCCTCCACGGCAGGGAATCTGCTTCTCCCTCTGCCCCTCACCCTGCTTGTGCTCTCTCTCCTTCTCTCTCTCTCAAATAAAAGACAGCTGATTTACCATCAAGTTTGTTTGAAAGTAATTCATTCTGAAAGTTGAGGGGGGTCTATAGTATTATTTATTTTATTTTTATTTTTTTTAAGATTTTATTTATTTGCGAGAGAGAGAATGAGAGACAGAGAGCATGAGAGGGAGAAGGGTCAGAGGGAGAAGCATACTCCCTGCTGAGCAGGGAGCCCGATGCGGGACTTGATCCCGGGACTCCAGGATCATGACCTGAGCCGAAGGCAGTCGCTTAACCAACTGAGCCACCCAGGCGCCTGGGTCTATAGTTTTAATTTCTTCCCTTGAAACATTTTAGCAGAATTTCTACAAAGGAAGGAAAGCGATATGAAATATGTTTTATCCTCTATCCTCTACTCTATCCAGAGTGTGAGGATATTAGCTATGTGTTCCTTGATCTTCCTCTCTTATGTAGGGGCAGAGCTGTGTGCCACTAGGTTTGGGTTATTTTTTTCCAGTTTACTCTAGAAAATGTTAAAAGTACAGAAATGTAAAATAAGAAGAATTACTCATCACTTCGTCACTACTAAAAATTTTAATTTTCTGACTCTCAATTTGCTCATATGTCATAGGAGAATAATCATACCTCCCTCACATTGCTGTATCAAGATATTAGTATTAATAATAATTAAGGGTTTACCGGGGCACCTGGGTGGCTCAGTCGGTTAATCGTCTGCCTTCGGCTCAGGTCATGATCCCAGGATCCTGGGATCGAGCCCCACATCGGACTCCCTGTTCAGCGGGGAGTCTGCTTCTCCCTCTGCCCCTCACCCCGCTCATGTTCTCTCTCTCTCTCTCACTTTCTCTCACTCTCTCTCTCAAATAAATAAAGTCTTTAAAAAATAATAATAATAATTAAGGGTTTACTATGGGCGAGGCAGCGCACTAGACAGGTTGGGCACATTAGCTCGTTTAATCCTCACGGGAACTCTGAGGACCATGGACGGCGTGAAGGAAACAAGGCCATATTTTACAGTGAAGGAAAATGAGGCATAGTAGGGAGTTGAACTCATCAGAGGCTACAGAGCTCATTAGTGGCTAATAGAGTAACAAATGCTGAAGTATTTTGTAAGCTCTAAAATGTAGGTTATCGATACCCTCAGCTCTCATTTGGGGAATTCTGGTAAACGTAAGATACGGTATACTTTCCATATCTTCTTTCTCCACAAAATCTCAGTTGCTACATTCATGGCTCTAGCAAGGAGCATGGAAGAGAATTTTGTATCTCTCCTCTGCTGGCAGGACCATTGCTGTGGTGTAAATGGTCCATCAGACTGGCAGAAATATACGTCTGCCTTCCGGACTGAGAATAATGATGCCGACTATCCCTGGCCTCGCCAGTGCTGTGTGGTGAACAATCTTAAAGAACCTCTCAACCTAGAGGCCTGCAAACTAGGAGTGCCTGGTTACTATCACAAGCAGGTGAGTCCTCTCTGTCCAATACCTGCTCTTTATGAGGGAAATACTGATTAGGTAATAATCTCTCATGAAGAATTCTGCATCCTTTTTCCCTAAACCTTATGTCAACTATTTCCTTCTCTGTCAGTAAAATGCAGATGCTAATCTAGGGCTGTTCTGGGGAAATCTACCTTTTAATAAAATCAACAGAACATGAGAATTGCAATAGCAAAGTCCAACTTTGCTTAAATGCAAACTATTTGTACAATATAATATAGGCTTGGTATTTCAAAAACTATTTCCATTAAACAAAGATTTATTCTGTTTTTGCAAACTGTAAATTGGAAGGGGTATGTACAAAAAGGGTGTTTTGCTAGTGCCAAAGCAGTGGCAAGTGCTGACAGTAAATGCAGCAATTATATAACCACCTTCATTATTCAGTGGTAATATAGGATGGTCTTAATAGAATATTAAGTTGATGATTTGGGTAGAAGGCAGTTTACATACAGATGGTTTTTGAGAAAGTGTTTCCAGCCTGATTAGAATGATATAATGATCCTGAAAACTAGCATTTATTGAGTACTTACTAAAGCCAGATACCGTTCCAAGTGCCATACATATATTAACTCATTTAGGGCTCAAAGGTAGGTGCCAGTATGATTCTTATCTTATGGACGAGGAACTGAGACATAGAGGTGTAAGAAGTACCTTGTTCAAGGTCCCTCAGCTAGTAATTGGTTGAGTCAGGATTCAAACCCAAGCAACCTGGCTCCAGAGCCCAGACTGTAAGCCAAGAAAGAACTTGGAAATATTCCCAAAAAGCCTGAGGAGAATTCTCCTATACTTGTAGTCAGCCTCCGAAATGCTTCTACCGCTTTGTGAGTTACCACTTTGAGGGAAGCTGGTTGTGTGCCAGTTCATTAAATATTGAGAAATGTCAGACTCCTTTAGTCTGGGAGTAAATAATACAAAGCGCTCTTTCAAAATGAAGGACACCAAACAGCTGATCATCATGCCATACCTGGAAGGGTGCCTGGACTAGGATCGGTTGCATTCATCCAGAAAAGGGCATGGGAGTGATGCAGATTATTTTTCAGAGTCCTTCAAAGCAACCCTTATTTAGCTTTTTGGCAATGTTGTTTTGGTGTCATTTTAACCAGTTACTTTCAGACTGCTCTAAAAATTAAATGTATTCCTTATAATCACAATATGCAGTATAATGATCACTCTCAGGAATAATAAATGCTTTCAGCATTTCAACCCTGGCACGGGCCCACACAAACGTATCTTGATTGGATTGGATTGTGTATAAACTGTATCATCTCTGTAAAAGGGACAGAAAAAGGTATTTGCCCTGAGATAATCAGCTGATCTCCCTAGGACATGTAATGTGTCTAGTAGCAAAGGACCTCCCCGTGAGTTCTGACAACCCTTCCCACCTCCTCCCTTGAGGTTCCTTGGCCTCACCTGTCCTTAACATTTCTACCTCCTCTACCCGCTGGCTACACCACAACTACAAACTTACCATCATGTAGCCCTACTCCCCTGCCAAAGTTCTTTCTACACCTGAAACTCCTCTCTCTGTCCCCAGCTCTCTGTGCTCCTACTCTCTCAATCTCACTCATTCTTCACCCTCGACACCTTTCCGCCTCTCCCTCTCCCAGTCCCCCAGATTCGCACACACCACCATTCTTTCTGAGTTACAGGTCCTGCTACTTCTCCGACAGCAATCCCTTTCTACCAAGTAAAATATGCCACCCAGTACTTCCTATACTTTACTTCTATTATTGCAGTTGCTGCCTTGAGTCATATTGTAAGTATTTGCTCACAAATCTATTTTTTTCTGAGTCTCCTCGAGGACCAGGCATTACTCAATTCTGCATCTTCAGTACTTCACATATTGCCTAGCTCAGAGCAGGCACTGAGAAATGGTTGGTGGGTGAGTGACTGAAGAGGGGAATGACTCTCTTTTTCATATCCATATTGCAGCTTTTCAAAATCTACATTGCATAAATGAAGGCTAACAAAATTAGGGATGTCCTCATAAATGTGGGGAAATAGAAGAAAACAGAATTTCACATAGCATGTCAGATGCAGATATATGTATTCTTACACGTGGTCCATCGGCCCCAGAAATGCTACGGGCAAATTCTGATCATTATACCTCAGGAACATTATCACAGAACTGAAGATCAAGGGAAGCACCACTACAATGAGAAAACAAAACAAAACAAAACAACACAAAACAAAAAAACCCCACCATGAGAAGGAACTAAATTAGAAGAGGTGGAAAAACTGGGGCTTTTGTCTGTGAGTTCCATGAGAACAATGCCCATGTCTGTCTTGTCACCGCTGAATGCCCAGCCCAGCGCCTGGCACCTGATGTAAGTGGGTTCTATGGGTACATATTAGGACAAACGACCCCCTCCCAAGATTGGCATGAGGATCCGTGAGTAAGGGATACAGGGGTGTTTGTGAGTTACTGTGTCATAGATGATACTGTTGTAATCATTACTTCGTATCGGGCTCCATTCATTCTATCAATGTTTATTAGGTGCCTATTTTGTGCCAGGCACTTGGGCTGGGTTGCAGAGATTCAGCAATGAGCACAATAAGATCCCTGCCCTCGTACTCGTATTGTAGTATGGGAGAGAGACACCAAACAAATACATGATAAATTCCAGGTAGTGATAAATGCCATGAACAGAAGTAAAGCAGGGTGAGTATATAGGGAATGACAGGGGAAAGAGTGTTTTTCTCTATGGTGGTCAAGGAAGGCTTCATTGGGATAATACTTGCACAGAGTTCTGAATTAAGTGAGGAAATGAGACACTCACTTAAAGAAGATTGGAGAAGAGAGTTCTAAGCAAAGGAAGCAGCAGGTGCAAAGGCCCTGAAGTGGGAGCATTCTTAGCTTTTTAGAGGAACATCAAGGACATCAGCATGGCAAGGCCAGAATGAGTGAAGGAAGAGTAGAAGGCAAGGATGATTTAGATTTCGTAGGGCTTGACTCTGCATGGAAGGATCCCCTCCTTAGGAAAAACGATTAAAAATATGCATACAAAATTAGGTACAGGGCCTTGAAATGGTCTTGTACATAAGCAGCCCCGAAGCTTAAGTTCATTAGCTTTACAGGGAAACAGCCTCTGGTAGAGGATGCTGGGCTCATAGAGAGAAGCAGAGCCACGTCAGACAGGGCCCCATAGGTCACTGGGAAGACTCCGAATTTCATTTTAAGGGTGGTAGAAAGCCATTTCTTTTGAGCAGGCATTTGAAGTGATCTGATTTATGTTTTACAAGCATCCCTCTGGCACTGTATAAAGATAAGTAGGGTGCCCACAGTGGACTCAGGCCCCAGGGAGACCAGTTAAGAGGTTGTTGTAGTAATTCTGGAGTGAGACCATAGTGGACCAAGATGGTAGCAGGAAGTAATAAGTGTTTGGATTTGAGATATATTTTTAAAGTAGACCCAAAAGGTTTTGTTTAAGTATTTGATGTTGGATAAGAGAAGAACAGTTAAAGATAATTTCAAAATTTTTTACTTGAGCACATAGGTGAATGGAGATGCCTATAACATAGATAGAGAAGAGTAAATGGGAGGGAAATAAAGGCTTAGCAAAGTCAGGGTGTGTAAGTGGGTTAACAAGGGCCTCGAGCAGGGTCAGAAAGATGAAACCTCTAGTGTTCACCTATAGCCACTGGGCAGGGTCTAAACTTCAAGGTCAGCCTTTTGAGGACATTTCCCTCTGGACCTCAGTGGTCCCTGGAACCACCTGGCTATTGCATTCCCTAGACTTCTCCCGGCGCTTTAGCACAGGACACTCAGAGGGCAGCTCTAACTCCATGCACTTTTCATGGTGACTGGAACAGAGTGTGCTGCATATAAAAACCCACTGGATTATGGCATGCATGAATGAATGATTTGATTAATAAAAAATGAAACGCTTGCACGCACACCATGGCTTCTCAAGGTGTCACTAGAATCCAATAAAGATATGTTAAAATATGATAGCGAATGAGAATTTAGACAGCATGAAATAGGGGTTCCTTTAATGGTTAAAAAATCCCTTTGATTTTTATAGATCAGAAGCACTTTTATTTAAGAACAAACGAATCAAAAGGTACCTCTGCCCTCAAAAAAAAAAAAAATCACCAAAAAAATCTCTAAGGAGAGAAAAAATACTCAAATTTTATTAAGACTACTTTATATTGTACTTTATACTACAACTAGAAAAAAAAGAATACACTGCCCATGTATTCAATACGAAAAAATGTTAGCCTAAAATAGCAGCACCTTTGTTAGACTGAGTGGTAAAGACACAAAATAATGTGATTTAGAATAGTTGTTGAACAGGACTATTTCTATTCCCTCAGCAAAGCCCCATTAATACCCAGCTCTCCAGGGGATGTGGAAATAACCTGGTTATGTTAACCTAGACTTTGAAATAGTATTGATCCAAGTGGAAATCCGCTATCCCGCCCATCCCTTACATCTTCTTTTCTGGTTCCTCTCACACCCACGTGGAATCACCTGCTCCTCCAGGGATGCTATGAGCTCATCTCTGGACCGATGAACCGACACGCCTGGGGGGTGGCCTGGTTTGGATTTGCCATTCTCTGCTGGACTGTGAGTATTTCCCTGCACTTGATAAGGAGAGAACTTGAGATTGCCCCTGGTTAACCCAACCACACTAGACAGTCTGGAAACAAAACCTCAGACCTGAGGGCTAGTCAGGAAGCTGCGGGCACCAGGCCAAGGACAGTGGATTCGGTTGGCAGGTGGGGCGTTTATATCCCCTCCAGGGGAAGGGATGTGCCCTACTAGCCGGTTCCCCTAGCTGATGGGGGAGCATTTGTCTGCTGCTCCAGCCCTCTGGATCTCATTAATTCATTATAGTTAGATACCAAAGAAATTTAAGTGGTTAGATACCACTTCCTGGGGAAGCTTGGAGAAAAAAAAATATGCCTGGGCCCTAACCTCTGAGATTCTGATTCAGTGGATCAGGGACCCAGGCATTAAAAAAAAAATTTTTTTCCATATGATTCTGATTTGCTGTCAGGATTAAGAGCCATTATATTGGGGAAGCAATTCTAAACTTTTGGTTTCAGAACCCCTTTACACTCTCAAAAATTATTGAGGACTCCAACAAGCTTTTATTTATGGCGGCTATATCCATTTATATTTACCCTATGGGAAATTAACCCAGAATTAAAAAAAAAAATACTTATTAATTCTTTTGAAATAACAATAATAAACTAATTACATGTTAGCATTAACAATATATTTTCGTGGAAAAAGTGACTATTTTCCAAAACAAAAAATAGAAAAGTAGCTTTGTTTTACATTTTTAAAAGTATCTTCAGTGTCTGGTTTTAACAGAAGACAGCTGGGTCCTCATATTTGCTTCTTCACTTAATCTGTTAGAGTATGTTGCTTAGGTTGAAGGATTTGAAGAAGATCCACCCTCACGCTGATAGGTAGCTGAAAAAAACCAGGAATGTTTTGATAGCCTTATCTAAAGATAATTGTGAATATTCTTCTTTGGTACTACACAGAACTTGACAACGAGCAGTTTCTTAAAGGTCAGTTGCAATGTGGAATCTAAAACTATGTCAACAAACTTTTCAGACTCTATTATATTAAAATACATTTACATCGGTTTGTCTTACAATTTGCATAAATCTTTTACCCATTCATGATTCTATGACATCATGCATTGGTCATTTGGGAAAATACTGGTTCACTGAGTTATGCTGATCTTCCACATGTTGGCTGAATTCTTTACTCAATACCAAGAAATCACATTCGTTGCTATTGCCACATTGGAAAGGACCTTTATTGTGGGGATGCTATCAACCCACCATGACAGAAACAAGTGGCCTGATTTTTGCTTGAGCACCCAAATTTATCACTGGCAACAATACTGCCAGTTGTTTTCCTCGAAGAGACAGGCTCACTTTGTAAATTTTTGAGAAAATGTCTGCCAAACATCCAATCTGAATAACTGTAGCTTGTCTATTAATCATTTTTTCAAGTAAAAATCATGTTTCATGAAAAAATGGCTAGTTCAGGGGCGCCTGGGTGGCTCACTCATTAAGCGGCTGCCTTCGGCTCAGGTCATGTTTCCAGGGTCCTGGGATCGAGCCCCGCATCGGTCTCCCTGCTCAGTGGGGAGTCTGCTTCTCCCTCTCCCACTGCTTCTAACCACAGCCCCCCCACCCCAGCTCGTGTTCTTACTCTCTCTCAAATAAATAAATAAAATCTTTTTAAAAAGTGGCTAGTTCAGTATACAATCAAACAATCACACAAGTGCTTTTCCTTAAGGCAACCATCAGATTTCAGTATGCAACAAAACTACTTTACGCATACTCTCTGTTGCAAGAATATTAAAAAGATGTATATTCAGGGGCGCCTGGGTGGCTCAGTTGGTTAAGTGCCCACTCTTGATCTCCGCTCAGGTCGTGTGATCTTAGGGTCTTGAGATCGAGCCCCCCATGTTGGGCTCCCCACCCCACTCCTGTGCAGGAGCGCACGTGAACTGTCTCTCAAATAAATAAATCTTTTTTAAAAAAAAATATTTTATTTCTTTCTTTGAGAGAAGAACAAAAGAACACAAGGGGGGAGAGGGGCAGAGGGAGAAGCAGACTCCCCTCTGAGCAGGGAGCCCGATGCGGGGCTCGATCCCAGGACCCCGGGAACAAGACCTGAGTCAAAGGTAGACGCTTAACCAACCGAGCCACCCAGATGCCTCAATAAATAAATCTTTCCAAAAAAAAAAAAAGATGTATATTCAAAGGCAAACATTTAATAAAACTAGCCATTCTTACTGTTTCATCAAAAACAATCTCAAAATTCTAAAACTCTAAATCTCTTAAAGTGCCTTTTTTTTTTTAATTGCAAGTACATAGCAGTGAAGAATACACTGACTCCTAACACAGTTCAATGCCTCTACCTCGAATCTTGCTAAGATGCCGGCATTTTTACCTTCTCCAGCTTTTGCACCATCAGTGCAAATGTGGAAAACAGCGAAAAGGGCAAATAAAGTCTTAATATTATTATGCAAATGGTCTTGACATCAGGCCCACCCACAAGGGTCCCTTGGGTGTTTGTGCACCACACTTTAGGCAATGCTGGGTTCAGGGTGAGAAGCTGAGTGAAGCAGGAAGGGAAAGTGAACTCCTCTGAGAGTTCACGCTCACCCACCCTCAGGAAGTCCCACGACACCCCACACACACCTCTGTCGTGTCACCGTCACTCCGCTACAATGTATTTGTCTCTGCCAAAAGCCTGGGAACCAGCTGCCCTCTGTATCCCCAGGGCCTAGCAGAGCACGTAGCAGGTGCTTGATAGTTTGTTGAATGAATGGAAAATGGTAACAGTGAAGTTTCTGTTCGTGCAATGCTAGCAGGAACTGTGGGATAATGTTAAAGGCTCCAAACGATCTTAGAACTCCAGACCAGTTGAAACTCTTGACATTTCCTCAAGCAACAAATGGACTCTGAATCTAGTAAGTCCCCCTGAAATTCAAAAGAGGGAAGTGAAAGGAACTAAATGTATTGAAGGCCTGCTATGGACAAGACATTATATCCAATACTTTTAGCATTAAATCCCCACAATAGTAGCTAGGTAGGGAGCCAGTCTCCTTGGGTAAGTACCTTACCTTCTCTGTGTCCTTGGTCTCTTCATAGAGTTCTGGAAGCATTCACTGGGGTTGTATGTGTAGCACTGAGAACAGTGTCTGATGTATAGTAAGTTGTCAATAAACACCAGACATTAGTGGTCATAGTATTTCTTTCTCATTCCATCATCTGACTCTGGGGTAGGTGAAGAATATTATCATTACCTTCCAGATGCAGGGAGGAGTGGTAGAGCTGCAACAGAACCAGAACCCAGAAATTCTCACCCCTCGCCCGAGTCAAAAACCTTGAGTTCTGTAGCATTCTTCAGGGGCAGCCGTTTCAGGTCACAGTTTCCCAGCATTTCTGGGAAAAGAGGGGGTTGGTGGGAGGAGAGATTCAATGCTAGAAAGCAAGAAACTTGTACCTCCAATTGGTACATACAAGAAATAGGAATCCACTGGAAGGTCATTAGCCCTGATGGGAAGAAGAAAGAATTTCCCCAGGGGGCTGCTTTAGCACAGACGTGAGAGGTGCAACCCCAGCGGACAGGGAAGTCTAGGTCAGACTGGTGCAGGAAAGGGGGAACGGAGACGCTATCGCTGAGTGG
Source organism: Halichoerus grypus (assembly GCF_964656455.1). Taxonomy (NCBI): domain Eukaryota; kingdom Metazoa; phylum Chordata; class Mammalia; order Carnivora; family Phocidae; genus Halichoerus; species Halichoerus grypus. The sequence goes on from NC_135712.1 coordinate 63,787,435, forward strand.
CAGGATAGTTAGCTCTGCCCCATGAGGTTTCTTAAGGCAAGATTACTCTTAAAAATTCAGCATCATCTAAGCCTGAGTGAACCTAACATCCTTTTTCCCCCCAAGTATGAGTTGTTTCTAAAACAATTCCTTATTTTTGTTTTCTTCCTTTGTATTCTAGTTTTGGGTTCTCCTGGGTACCATGTTCTACTGGAGCAGAATTGAATATTAAGAACAAAGTGTCACCACCACACCACCTTCCTCCAGTGACTCTGGACCCGGTGCTGCAAGCGAGCTCTCCTAGTAGAGCCCACATCTGCGCCCCGCGGGGGCCCTGTGCCTTCCTGCTCAGACTGCCAAGTCAGTTGCTGTGGTGTTTGCTGGGCTCTCAGCCTCTCAAAATTATTCTCACTAGTGTTTTCAGCCTGGTCTAGGGTTCTGCAACATTCTTACAGCCAGTAGGAAAGGGAGACTTAAGGAAGTCGATAACTACTTCCATCCCTGCTTATTTTTAGTTTGGGGGCATAAAGATTTCCGCAAGAACATGTTACCACAGCAAGCCAAGTCTGTATTTGGACAGCAAGGTTGCGTGTATTTCTCACTGCTTTCTAAAAGAGACTTGCAAAGGCTTTCCTTCTTCTCAGTCTTGCCCAGGTGAGAGAACTAAGGAAAAGGTTGCTGAGAGAGATCTTTGGCCCTTGTTCTATGGTGGCTCTCAATTACACAGACTCAAACGATTCCCTTAATGCCACCTTAGGACCCTTTTATTCTCCAGGACAATGCCCAAACTTGAGTTAATAGTGGTTGAAACTTCCTCTCAGACATGGCAGGGTGACATGCGTGTAGTAAGCTCAGTTCTCCCATTAATTTCTTTTACTGTCAAAATATTTCTCTTCTGAACTATGTTTCCATTTGTGGTCCTGAAAGAAATTCTTATAATTCAGTATTTGTCTAAGTCTCATAAATAAAGAGGGCTTTTAAATATGTTCATTTTCTTTTGTTTTTACCAGTGGCGTAACTGGTCACATACAAGTGTAACAAAATGAGTGTTCCAACAGAAGAGCCTTCTAGGCTCATGGGAATTACCGTTTAGGAGATGGAAAATGCAACTGGGCGAGGTTTCCTGCCGGATGCCCTGTAACCTTGCTGTACAGTTAGATGGTTGGACTTTCTAAATTTACTTTTACTTTTCACTCCTGCTGCACTTAACCAGTAGTGGTGATGGAGCTCTGGCTCCTCAATCCTTTTCCTCCTGCAATGGAAGCATCTCGAACTTCCAGCTGTGAACTATGTCCCCTATGAAGGAAATGTAGATTTTCTTCAGGGTCCTACTCACAGCCAATTCAGTCACAAGGAGTCACAAGGAGTGCCCCAATCCCACACCCTGGTGCCCTGGTGAGTTAGGCTGAGCCCCGGGGTTGGGAGGGACAAGGGAGGAGTGGGGTGGGGGCACACTTGCTGGTAAAGCTGGGACAGCAGCCTGATCCCTAATTCCCAGCACAGGGGGGCAAAGGCTCCTGTCCTGACTCCCAACCAGCTTGCCCCACCCGTGCCTCACCTTGTGTCTCCCGGAGAGTGCTTCGGGTGTCAGGATAAATGACACCTGCACTTAGCTAAGAAGGTTCTCTCCATGGTCTTTTAGAAGAAAGAAAGAGAGGGAAGCAGACTTTGAAATGCCTCCCATGTGTTCTGATGCCTTTTTCTCCCACTGCTAACCGGGTTTTCCAGTACCTCATGCTCTCTGCCGGCTGAGCTAAGTCTGCCCCAGATCCACTTCTGACTTCCCCTCTAGGGCTTTGTGCATGCCCCAAGACTCTGTCTACCCACAAAATTCCATTCTCCTTGTGATTTGATCTCAGCTAGGTTAAGGGAAAGGCTTTGTGCAGACTAATTCATACTAAGGGGTGAGGGACAACTAGTTTCCACTCTCTTAATCTTCCCTGTGGATTTTTCATTGATAACTAAATTGATCTCTGGTTAGTGGAATCCAAGGCAGCAGTGGGAGCAGGAAGCGCTATTGTGGGGCAAGATGGCCCTCCTGCTGCTCTCTAAATCTTACCTCCTGCCTTCCCTACCAAGAAGTACCTAGAAAGAACACAGGCCTTTAGTCAGTGCCCCTTGTTCCCTCTCCACCTAGATTCCTAGTGGAGCCTCAGCCTCATCTTCAGAGAAGGTGCAAATTCCACTATAAATATGGACAGGTTTTTGTTATCCCCAAAACCAAATAAAGCCCTGAACTCAGGTACCCATTATGTCCAGGCCACCAACACTTGAGGAGGACATACCTTTCAGCTGAGACAAACCCAGGCCTGAGGACTCCTCTGCAGAGAGTCAGGCCATTCAGAACCCCTGTGCTTTCTGCTCCAGAGCTCTTCAGTTTAACCTCAGAGCAATTCCCACTCTGCCTAGTTCCTGCTTCCATCCCTCTCCACCTTCCATGAAAGCCCAGCCGTCCCCCTTCTTCCTTCTGGCTTCTGGGACTGGAAGTGGGCCTCACAGTGGGACTCAAACCACCATTCAGGGTGCGGCCCAGGTCCAGCCTCACCAAAGCCACCTCCAGCCCCACTAGGCCAGGGAATGGAAGGAGAGCAGGGGCATCTGGCTCTTGGGAGCTGGCAGGTTGCTGGGCTCAAGATCCACCCAGACAAAACCATCCTGAGAAAATGCCACTTCTCCAACAGACCATGGGCCTGCTTATCAGGTGCACAAAGAACAATTACTACCTAACACCAAAAATGAGTCAGGCTAACTCTGGGGTAGGTTTTACTTGGTTGCAATGCCAGATGGGTCATCATGGTCTCTTGGTTGGCTGATTCCTCCCAGGTGGCCACTCAGGCTCCTGGTGGGCTGTGTACGGGGAATGTTAGAAAGCCTACTGCTCAGGGGCACCTGGGTGGCTCAGTTAGGCAACTGGCTCTTGGTTTCAGCTTGGGCGGTGATCTTGGGGTCCTGGGATTGAGGCCCCTCTGGGCTCAGTTGGGGAGGGGAGTCTGCTCGGGATTCTCTCTCTCCCTCTCCACCCCTAAAAATAAACACATAAATCTTGAAAGAAAGAAAGAAAAAGAGAGAGAGAGAGAGAAAGAAGAAAGAAGAAAGAAAAAAAGAAAGAAAGAGAAAAAAAGAAAGAAAGAAAGAAGGAAAGAAAGAAAGAAAGAAGAAAGAAAGAAAAGAAAAGAAAGAGAAAGAAAGAAGAAAGCCAGCTTAATACTCAGGTTTGTAAGCCCAAAACTTTTTTCCTACATGAGCTGGAATACACAGAAACTGCTCCAATTCTAAGCGGCCGATCAGGTACTTCCTGGCTACTGATAAAGAAGAGAAAGAACAAATAATGATTGATTTTGAAAATCCAATCGTCTCTCAAACCTCCACCCCACCCCCAGCCCCACCCAGCCCCGACAAGCCAGGTGGCAGCTGAGGATCTGGAAACTCAGCTGCTTTCTTATCTCTACTGACTGAACAAGTATTTTTCTCCTCCTGTATCTAATATTTCCTTCCCTTTGTCTTTTCTGCTTCACTACACCCAGATCCTTATCACCTTCACTGCATGAGGCTGAATCAAAAAAGAAACCCAGCGAAGGGTAGTTGTAAGGTACAGAGTTTGCTTTCATGTGTGACAGTTTTAGAAGGCTTGAGTAGCCCTGTCTAATGAGGACATGCACAAACATCTTGGGAAAAGGCAGCATTGCTGAGAAATGCACAGTTCCCAGACCCTCTTCCAAGCAACCTTCCCCCCAGTCCCCAGCCAACTCCCAATACACACACACACACACACACACACACACGCACGCACACACACACACACACACACACACTGAATTTTGACAGAAAAAAAAGCCAAATTCTGCGGTTACAGAGAAAGGGTGCCATCATGCCCTATTTTCTAGTGGCCTCCACCCTGAGTTCCTGCTAAAAAAGAAAACAGAGCAGCCCCCGACATTCAGAAACTAGGCTGCACTCACACCTAGGCTATTAGATGTAAACAATCTCACAGAATACCAAACTCAGATTAAGGTCACACAAAATGAGGCAAAGTCAGTCCACTTCCTAATTTTGTCCAAGCACAAATATAAGGTCACTGTGCCACCTGTGAAATACCAAACATACCCTCTTTTGGCTAAAATAAGTGACTGCTGTGAGTTTACCAATTACAGCTCTACTCTCCTGCTAGTCCAGATGAATAAAATGTATTCACACTCAGAATTGTCTCCACTTTCCGACAATGTCCAACGTAGAGCACACCCTGCTTGCTTAGGCCCTCCCCAAATGACCCAACAGAAACCCAAATGCCAGAATAGGTTCTAACTCCCTTTTCCTAAGACACCTCATGGTTCCCTATGGTGTGTTCTCTCTCATTGGGAGTCATAATCCCAACTTATTTAACTGCAGATGTGTTCCCGGGGGGGGGGGGGGGGGGGGGAGGGGGGCTTTGAAGGGCACAGCCCCTCTCCAAATAACTGCCCATCCCTATTTCCTCTCTTGGTGTATTTGTTGGCTGGTTAAGAACATGAGCTCTGGGGTGCCTGGGTGGCTCAGTCGTTAAGCGCCTGCCTTCGGCTCAGGTCACGATCCCGGGGTCCTGGGATCGAGCCCCGCATCGAGCTCCCTGCTCCGCGGGGAAGCCTGCTTCTCCCTCTCCCCCTGCTTGTGTTCCCTCTCTTGCTGTATCTCTCTCTGTCAAATAAATAAATAAATCTTAAAAAAAAGAAAAAAAAAAGAACATGAGCTCTGGAGTCAAATATCTGGTTCCAAATCCTAGCTCTGCAGGACTTTGGCAATTTATTTAGCTTCTTGGAACCTGCTTCAGGAAAACAGGTCTATCCTCACAGGGGACTGGGAGGGTTCAGTAAGATATATGTCAAGTGCATCAGAATGGAAAGAGGCTATGAGACACCAATAAGAAGTTATATACTGTAAATCTAGAGTGAAGGACTCTGCTTGGCCCATAATCTTTGGCAACATGCCAACTAATGTCATGTTGCTGCAATTTATTCCAGTAAGCTTGATGACCAAATATACTGGTCTAGATTGACTGGCCCGCAAACAATAACTGAGTGATAGCTTTTCAGCAAAACTTCTACTCCATAGAAGAATGTACTAGGGTCATCAAAATAAGACATTTTAATGGATACATCTCATGTTCTGTGTATTATTTCTAGAGTCCCCGCTACAAATGAGATCTCTGCCCTTGCTGGTCTCACAGAGAAATCTCATCATCTCCTGACGATGTGATATTCAGGGTGGGGGGACACAAGGTATTGGAGAGAGACTCAGTTCAAGACTTATCTCTTCCTTTTACCAACTTTGGTAAGTCACGTAACTTGAAACTGTTTTTTCTTTGTAGTATATACATACCTATAGGGTTATTGGAAAGTAAAAAAAACTCATACACACACAGGTAATTTGGCTAATGCAGAGCAAGCATTCAATTATTGTTATGACACACCCTTCACCAATCTCTCTTCTAAGGCCTGAAATCACACACACACACACACACACACACACACACACACACACACGGTTCAATTTTGAGTTTTCAACTTCAATAGCCATCAGTGGAACAAGGGAGCCTTTGCCTGTGCAGTCCTGTTCCCCGGGGGTGGGACTCTCAGCCACTCCTTTGTGAGTATCTCTGAGACCTATCGGACCCTCTCAGCAGGTGGAAGGTGGTCTTCAGTGTACTTAACCCCAGTGAGGGTGGCAACAGCTTAAATATCTAAGGTACGAAGGGATGGACTTAAAGTTTGGAATGTGATTGGCAAAAAAGTACTTATGAGATATATCTGAATATGCTCCATCTAGGAGGATGTGTTAATGGCTTTGCACAGGAACTGTATGTATGTATAAAACATGGAGAAAGTGGAGGTTTTGAGTCTAGCAGAAAATATCTTTCATCTCTCCCAAGAGCCCATCCACAGAGCATTTGGGGCCCTTGGGACACCTGTCCAATCGGGGCTTGAGTGAAAGTCAAGGGGCTAGGGGCAGAAACACCAGGGAAGGAGTCTGGAAAAAAGTTCCAAGACCAGATGAGAATGGAACATACCTTTTAGATCCCAGAAGATACCAAACTTCTCTAGGAGCTAGAACAGGGATATAGATTCAGGAAACCTACCTTTAAAAATCAAAGAAGCCCCCACCTCAAAAAAAAATTAAAAATTAAAAAATGAGAGAAGCGACGATGATGGCAAAATGATGTCATGGCCTTGAGGTCAGAAGACCCGAGTCTGTACCCTGACTCTGCCAGTTACCAGCTGTGAGATTTGTGGCAAGGCCCCCACTGTTCAAAACCTCTACTTCCTCATCTACCCTACTAAACTCGAGAGTCAACAGGACCAATAAAGTGTGTGTAAAAACATCACAAACCACACAGCTTGGTAAAACTGAGTGTCAGGGTGAGAAAAAATCAATAAAAACACGTAAAGTAGCACGCTGTTCACGTATTTGTGATGTCCAAATAGATCGCGCTCCTACAATCCTTAACAATTACAGGAGGCCTGTCTACAAAGCTCAAAAACCTTGGCCTCTTTGTAGCAGTTGACAATGAAAACACACAGGGCAGGAACACTTGGTTCCTTTGAGGCCAAACTCCTCTGCCCAGCCGAGAATGGAAGCAGGAGGGCGGGAGCAATAAGCAAAGGTCTTAAAAAATTCTCTTCCACCCTGGGAAGTTTCACGATGAGTCACTGAAACGACTTGTACGTTACCTTGGTTGAAAGAAAACCTGAAGAACAGTAATTGGCATAGAGCAGTGGTTTCTAAAACATTTCCCCCAAAATGCAGATGCCTGTTAGTAGCTGAAAACATGCGGGGAATTTCCACATGGTAGGAGCTGTATTTTGTTTCCATTTACTAAGAAACTGAATTCTCAAATATGGATCCTCAAATTCCTTGCACACAGTATTCTCTTCCTTGACCCTCCCAACCATGACCAGGGACCCACAGCTCCAAACTGGGGATCCCTGGCATGGGCTGTTGGCAATCACAACAGTCCAGTCTGTATAGGATTATAATTAAGAGAATTTGGGGCAGAATGCTCAAGATTCTGCAGAAAGAGAGAGAAGAGTGAGGCGGGAAAGCTGAAAACCATCATTATTTCTTTGCTAAATGAAAAACAACACAACAACAAAAAACAGCTTTTACTTGTCCCTACTGAGTTAAAGGTAAACCAGGCCAGCCCTAGGTAAACCTGTTCTGTCTATAAAATGTATTTTCCTTTCAAATTCTCCTTCCCTACTTGGGAGGTGACTGCCGCCTTTCTCGGGAGCCCCAAGCCCTCCCTCCCCTCCCTTGCCGTTTGGGAAGGACATTAATTACACTCATTGGCTGGCACTCATTCATGTTCAAGTGGAACAATTAAAGTGTCATATAGTAATGATGGCTTGGGAGAGCCTGGGGCAAAGTGCCACAATGCTTGCTGAAGAACGTCCACATCTGCATTATTTATGTGTCCATTCACCCATGCAAACACAGTATTATTTCTGTATCCAAGTATCCATCTCTGAATATTTCTGTGTTCCAGTATCCACCCCCTATTACCTTCCTGAGAATATCCTCCCACATCCCTGCCCCCCACCCCAGGAAGCTCAGCAGTACTGTTCTCTTCTCTCCCAAGTCACAGCCACCGGGGGCCCCATCTTCCTCCCAAATCAAAGGCTTCTGGGCCCTGGCCTCCACCCTTTCCTATCCTATACCCAACCAGGCGAGCCCCGGAGGCCAGCCCCACGGCAGCTGGTATTGATGGGGGGAAGGAGCAAGCACAAGAGGACGAAGAGAAGAGAAGCATGATGCGGCCCAGGAAATGAGATGCAGATGCACCTGCCACAGGCCTGGAGCTGGTTATTCAAAGGGGCTGCACACAGGAAGAACAGGAGAAAGGAACAGGAGGACCAAAAAGAGAGGGAGTGAGGGGGCTCAGTCCAATGTGTGTTTCCAAACCGCCGAGGATTAAGAATGCTGAAATGAACACATCCATAGGCCTCAAACAACAGTGAAAAACCAAGATGGAGCACCCAAAGCTTTTTTCATTATTTTACTCCAGAGGTACTTTCGATCTATGACTAGTTAATAGGTAATTTGTAAACTGCTAATTCACATCCTGCAGGTACAAAATCATTTTACAAAAATACTTTAAAAACTAGTAGATAACGTGTGTCCTGCTGGGCTATTCCTGGGAGGTGTATGTGGGCAGGTGACGCCCGCCACAGAGCAGGGCGCCCAGCACACTGGGGGTTGCTCCTCCAACCCCAGCCTCCTGCCAGCCATTTATGCCCAAGTTCACTGCGTCTTGATTCTTCACCTTTCTCCTCCCTTCTGTGGCCTTCTTCTCACCAGTGACCCACCCCTTCTCAGATGACCATGCAGGATAAAAGAGTAAACAGACGGACTTCTTCGTACCTTTCTACCTCAGATGAGAACAATTCCGGTTCTCTGGAACATTCAGCAACCCTACTTCCCATGGGCTTTTCTGATCCCATCATGTATCACTTCAAACTTAAATCTCCTTCAGTCCAAGTTTTCAAGTAGCCTTCATGTTATCCCTTGAGTAGTCCTTTTAGACTCAGCCCTTCAAGTATGTGTATTACAGTCTTTAATAACCCCCAGGAGCAAACCAACCACGAAAGCTGTCTTCTTATAACTGTTTTACAGTCCGTATTACTTGGAGCTCTGCTAAGAAAATACAGAAAGGAAAAATTCAGCTCAGTAATTAGCTGCGACCAGTTCTTAACATGTGCTACTAAGGAAAGTCTCTAGTCCAAAATTATTGCAATAAAATATTCAGTTCTTCCGAATGTCACCAGAAGATCCAGGGTCATGCACCAGACCAGAAATCCACTGTGATGTTGGTATACAAAGGATTATAATCCACAGAGAGTAATTTGTAAATACAACTGGTCAACCCATCTGTTCTCCAGACTCGTGACACCTGATGTAAGAGCTTCATCCTAAAGATAAAAAGAACAATGTAAATCGTAATGCAAGAATTTAACATATATTTCCATTGCTTTTTGCCTTGCCCCCAAATTTGACAAAAGCATCTTTGTAAATTATTGTACCTACTGGGTTTCCTACTGCAAAAAGTTAATTTTCCCCATCTGAAGTAACAGACACCAATGATAGCCACGTGGTCATGTGTCAGACCCCATGTTAAGACCCTAGGGACCAATGCACCCAGTCTACAGGACAGAGGATGCCCAGGTAACACCAATACAATGTGGTATGTGCCATCCACTGCTAACAGGGCTGGGGCTAAGCTTCAGGGGATCTAGGAATCCTCCCATGTTGTTGTCTGTAGGCAGGAGGGTACATAGCTCAGAGTCTCAAGCAAAGTTAGAATTTATATAGAGGATGAATGAAGCAGCACCTGACTTCATGAGGGAGTCGAGGAAGGGGTGCAGAGAAAGGGAATATGGCCGAGGCTTAGAAGAGGAGAAAGGTGAGGGGAAAGGACACGAAGGCAGGGACACCACCCTGTGCCAGATGCAGAGACATGCAAAGTAGCAGGATGCATTTCAAGAAGCAGCAACAACTCCATGGCTGGAGGCCCGGCACGTGGGGAGTGGAGCAGGTGGTGAACCAAACTGGTCTCTAGGAACTCTGGGTGAAAAGCAATACATTTCGGTTACAGTATCAGTGTGGATGGAGATCAGAAACACGGTGTTGAACTAAGTAAGGTCAGAGAAAAATGCAACAGTATGATTTCACTTATATAAAATTGGAAAACATATAAAACTAAACAATCTTTTGTACAGGGATACCCACCTATGGGAAAACAACAAAAACAAAGAAACAGCAGAAATAATTATCATCATCACAAGTAATTGTCACAAAAATCCAGGAAAACGTGACCTCTTGGGGTGGGAGGAAATGGGATTGAGGAGGGTTACACGTGTAACAAACAAATTGGGTGGGGGACACTACCACTGTTCATGGTATCAAGAATCTTCAGACTTTTCAAACAATTTATAAGTATCCTTCTGTATCTATTCCATAATTACTACTATTATTTTTTATTTTTTATTGTTTTTTTTTAAATTAATTTAGGTATTTGTCAGAGAGAGAGAGAGAAAGAGAGAGCACAAGCAGAGTGAGAAGCAGGCTCCCCGCTGAGCAAGGAGCCCAACGCGGAACTTGATCCCAGGAATCCAGGATCATGACCCAAGCCGAAGGCAGACGCTTAACCAACTGAGCCACCCAGGCGCCCCTTTTAATTTAAGAGAAGAAAATGCACCCCCATGGACAAAGACTACAAAGATGCATGGAAAACAGAAGTTTTATTGAAGTCACAGATTCTAACAAAAGGGCTAAAGCCTTTTAATATTGTTTTAAAATATAAACTCTGACAAAGCCCTATAATATTTTAATATTGTTTTAAAATGTAGATTCCAACAAAAGGGCTAAAAGCACTTTAATATGGTTTTAAAATTTAGAAGGAAAAATCAGAACAAAGAATTGCAGATTCTTCAACTACGGCCCCAAAAAGAAGCGGCTTATCTGCCAGGATTCTTTGGTCAAAGGGCCAATTCCTGGGGCAAGAGAAGCACAGGATGGGCCTAGAACAGCTCAGCACACAGGAGCCCAGGGAAGGGGGCTCTCAAAACTAGTGTAGTTATGTCAAAGGATTGAGGAGGCAGCTTGAAGAAGATGCCCCTCGCCAAAGATGAGACAAACTGAGCACTGAAAGTAATATTAACTACGTCCTGAAGGATGCTGGAGAAGAGCAACTCATCATTTTGAAAAATGAAAAATCAGTACTGATTCTGCCCCTTCATTCTGCCCTTTCTATAACAACCATACCTTGGTGTACTCAAGTAAGAAGGCAAGTCCTTTGCTGAAAAATCTATCTAATAAATGCAGAAGGCATGATAGAATATCAGAATTTTGCAATCTCTAACTGAATAATGAATTTATGCAATGAGCACCAATGGCTGCTAAGATCATTAGACGCTGATGGGGAACCTGGATGGGGCTGACAACACCTAAACCCAAAGATCAAAGCCAGAATCACAAAGACCCGACCAGACATTGTGTCTTCCTGTCGTGATACAAGAGCTACGTGGCACCAGACATGAAGTGTTCTTGCCCCCAAATTGTCCTGGATTCCGTTCAAGCCTCCAGGATCAAACTCCCAGTTTACAAGGTCAGAGGCACATATGAAGTTTTACTGCCGGGATGCAATTCACAAGATCCACAAGGTAGCAAATTCCAACAGACAAATGACCTGGTTTGTTCAACAAATAAAATGCCAGGGGAAAAAAAGTAGGGGAGAGGTAATGTGCAGATTAAGAGATTTCAGAGAGTTCATCTAAATGCAATGTGTGGAACTTGTCTAGATCCTGATCTGAATAAACCAACCGTCAAGGGGGGGAAGAAAAATTTATGAGATAATCAGGGAAATCCAAACACTAACTGGATATCTGATGATATTGAGGAAGTACTGTTAATTTTATTTTAGGAATGATAATGCTATAGTGGTTCTTCCTTTAAGACTTCCTATATTTAAGGATATATACCGAAGTATTTACACATAAAATGCTGTGATATCTGATTTGCTTCTAAAAATCTAGTGGGGGAGGAGAAGAAGGTGGGAGAAAGAAGAGAGGACATGAGTTGGTAACTGTTGAAGCTAGGTATGTGGTACGTGAGGGTTCAATATACCATTCCCTCTACTTTTGTGACTGTTTGAAAATGACCTTAATGAAAAGCTTTGAACAAAACAAACGGACTCATCTGATCGAATTCAGCAGAGTCCTTATTGACAAAAGACACTAAGCAGGTGCAAGCCTGGCATGTGAATCCAAGACTTACCGTTCTATATTCACCTCATTGCCTCTGTCTCTAGTATGGAAGATCATTGTATATTTACCCACTTCAGGCATTGGCCGGATTATTTTCATTCTATGAAGCTCAACCCTAGAAGAATAACAGAGTTCTTTTTTTAAAGTCTATCCTACTTATCTACCACCAGGCTCTTAAAAAAATCATTTGCAAAAATTTACACATATGCACACACACACAGTCACACAGAGTTTGATTATTACAATATTTAAAAAAAAAAAAAGAATCTTCTTATGATGTTGGGCCTCAGGCAGTAAGTCCATAAAAGAATCACATTTAACATTAATATTGGGGTACAAAGGAGATGTGTCAATTTATAGTTTGTCATTTTCCAAAACACCTGAGAAAGTACTCATTCTAATTATTTTAAAAACATCGTGACAAGTAGGAGAATCAAGTCTCTTCGGATGCCTAATTTACTTAGTGTTTCCTTTTTTTAACAAAGACAGTAATGACCATTTAAGGTCCCAAGCTTAAAAGCCCACAAACGCAGGTATAAATCTAGACTTTGTTATTTACAGTCTGGGTAAGTCAGTTCATGATTCCGGGTCTTGGTTGCTTCTTTGTAAAATGGCAATGGTGTTATAGAGGTGATATGATAGGCCCAAATCAAACAGTCCACATGCAACACGCTTTGCAAACAGTAGCATAATATGGAAGTCCAGACAAGGGTGGTGCCTGTTGCCCAGGGGAGTAAATTAATGTTTAGTAAATAAATCTTAGCCAACTTTTATGCTCAAATCATTGGTTTATTCATAGCATTAGTCAAGAACCACGCTGGAGGTCAGGATGTTCTTCTCAAATGAAAGCAAAACTGGGGTCTCCCCTCTACCTTGCAGCTGAGGAGGATCAAGAAGATAGAGAAGTTACATGAAATGTGCAAAATTCTATTAAGCATCCCATCTGGACAGTGAAATGGATTTGGGGAAGACAGTGGATACTGTTTATCTCTAGTCCTTGCTACTCTCGCCCTGAAACCCATAAGGTACCCTCGGTCTCCTTCACAAGCCAAGGCCACACAGGCTGCTCATGGGCTGGGCCATAAAGTGCTGTTGCCCATCACTATGACTATTCCTGTGGAGCCTTTGGTGAGGGAAATCCATTCTCTCCTGCCAGAAACATTCCAGAGACTCTCAGCCTAGACATGGGAACAAGACCAACATGGAACCCTGGCTCCTTCATGCTAAAGCGATGGAAAATTTCTGGCAGTCACACATCTATTAATTCAGAATCCCAGCTAGGAAATTTCCTTTCTAAGAGGCAACAGTAGGAGGAAAGGGGGGTCTCCTAATAGCCCAAAGGGCCTTATTATTAGAAGTCTGAAGATACTAGCCTCAGGCTCTTGCATAGTTATTTTGGGGAGTTAGGGATACCCATAACTCTCTAGTCACAAAACCCAAGGCGGGGGTGGGAGGGGTGAGCTGAGAGAAGAGGCCAGATATGCTCCCTTTGAGCCCCCCGAGCAGAAAGTAGTCCAAGAAAATCTGAGGGTGATGCCAACAGCCCCAAGTCTGGCCCGGGAGCCAGGCCAGCAACTGCTCCCAGTGTGTGGGGCTGGCTAAGGCATAAGCACGAAAGGACCTCTTGGCCTGAGCCTGGGGGTGCCACTCCTCACAGGCTGTTGGCACTCTCTGCTCTGGAAACTGAGAACCGAGCCAGGATTCCCTTGGGTCTGGGGAAAAGCACGGCTTACAGCAGGCTCTCCGGCCATTTCCCTCAAACTGCAGTTTTGCAGCATTTTGGACCCTGTCTCCATAAATAATACCCAGCAGCAAGTCCAGAGACCTCCATCAACATTTCTGGTCCCTAAACACCCGGGATCCAGAAACAAACGACCCTCCATCATTTCTGAACTGCCAGTGGCGAACAGCAATCTGGGCCAGCCTGCCCTCCCCCTGCCCCCGCCCCCCTTCCTGCCCGACTCTGCGGCCTCAAGACCTGCCGGCCTGGCATCTACGGGAACTATCGGTAAGCGCAGGTTGCTAGAGCCACCAGTGACAGCAGAGCCCCGTGAAGGGGACCTGCCCCTGTTGTTCACCTGAGTCTGAGGTCATCGTCTTCGCCTCCCCATCCCCAGTAGTTGTTAGAGAATCCATTCACCTTGAAAAATTGCTCTCTGCTGAGGGCGGTGACACCCCCAAAATATCCGTTGTAACGTAACCTGGAGCAGAAGAGAGGAGAGACACGGTAACATTAGCACCAGGCCGTTTTGTTCTCCACACACTCTTCAGAAGTCTCTCGTGTCAGGGCTGGCATTCTAGGAACACGCTGAAGACCGTGCACTTTCATCCATCCACTCCTGCTTACCTCCACCTCCCAGGGTTCCGGCCTTCCCTGTCGGCCCTTCTTTCCTCTGTCTAGATAAGCGCTCACGTCCGCTCACTAAGCAAAGTGCTCCCCACCTATGACTGTGAATGTTTGTGTGCAGAGGCCTACAGAGGTACCTGTAAATGTGTACCACAACAGAGCTGAATGACAGGTTTCATCTCATGTGCCAATCCAGTGAGGAGTGATGGCGACCAAGGGCACTGGGTCAGGAAGGATCCTGAGGCTGCCTCCAGGTCCAGCATGAATGAATGCCCTGATGAATATACTGGTTTTTTACTTTTACTTTTTTTGGCGGGGTGGGGTGGAGAGGAGACAGCTCGTGCACACACTTTGTGTGCAAACTCCACTTCCGTGCATGCAAAGTTCCATCTCTGAGTCTGTGTCCTGGAGAAGCCAACACACCTCAGCAATCTTGAGGCTTCTGGCTTGGGCAACAAGATAGATGATACAGTCTTTCAACAGAAATAGAGTATATGGAACAATAAGAGGAAGACAGTAAATTATGTTTGGGGTAAGCTGAATGTGAGATACCCCTAGTGCTTTTGCTGGTGGGCAAAAGGACGTAAGATCCAAGTTCAAAGGAGAAAAGCGACAGATATGGCTTTGGAACGAAGATGTCAAGAGGTGGTGGGTGAAGATGTAGGAGCAGGAGAAATTGCCTGAAGACCACACAGTAGGTGAGAGGAGGAGAGTGCAGAGGGTAGAGCTGTGGGGATGCCGATAAGCAAAAGGGGGCGGGGAAGAGATCAAGAGGAACGAGGCAGAGAGCATCTTTCAGTCGTATAGGACTCTGATGGATTATTGGTTGACAAATTAGCAAATCTGAGAAAAAAAGACAACCCTTGAATATAACACTGTAACAGTTTAGAAATGCAAATGAAGGCAGCTTAATAACTTGGATGTTACTGAATAAAAAGATACACACATATGGAGGATTTCTAATTTGAATTAACTTCAGTTCCAAGTGTTCCAGGACCAATTAAATATTTCCACTTTTCTAGACAAGAAAAACCAAAAGGAAAGACGAATAAACACGTAGACACTTGCCATCTAACAGGTGGAGTCCCAAAGGCTAATTTGTAGTTCAGCTGTTTGTTTCTATGTTCTGAGTATAGACAGGGAGGCCCTGTTTAACCCACAATGGAAATAGACTTACTTGTAACCCCTCAACCTAAAATTCTAGAAAATGGTATCACAACAACCTAAAATAAGCAAAAGGAACAAAGTGTTCAAAAGGCAGCTGTTACCAGCCAAGACATCATTCTTTTTTTTTTTTTTTTTTTTTTTTTTAGAGATTTTATTTATTTATTTGAAGAGAGAAACACAGTGAGAGAGGGGACACAAGCAGGGGGAGCAGGAGAGGGAGACGCAGGCTCCCGGCTGAGCAGGGAGCCCGATGCGGGAGACTCTGGGATCATGACCTGAGCTGAAGGCAGACGCTTAACCGACTGAGCCACCCAGAAGCCTCTGGGAAGGCATCCTTAAGGCCCTGCCGACCAGAAACTTCATCAGAACACTGAATAGCAGCCCTGCCCAGACACAGCCTGCCAGGCACCAACAGTGGGTCACCAGGAGAGAACCGCCATTACTGATCTGGCCGTGATCGATTAAGGAGCCACTAGCCACCATGTGCAAGACAGCAAGCTAGACGTGGGAACAGCTGGGCCCTGCCCTCCAAGAGCTTCCGGTCTAACACAAGACACGAGCGTCATCAGGGTTCTGAGGAAGGAGATGGCGTGCGGGGGGGCAGGGGGGCCTGTGAGGACTCAGTAGGTAGGAACATGGGGAAACTCCTGGTGGCCAGAACTCCACGAGGAAGAATGAAGAGAGAGACGAATGCAAGCCGCCTGGGAGCACCTGGAGAGCTGTGTAGCCGCAGTGGGAGGCACAGAAGGACACCGGCCAGAAAGAAGGGTCGAGGAACTCTCAGTTTCGCAGCTGCTTCTCAAATGGCAAATGTCTATGTGTTTGTCGATCTTTGCTTTTGGTTTTTCTTCATATCGGGAAAAGCATGACCACTTAATTGGCCCTGGAACAGTCTTATTTATTTTTAAAGGGCTGTAAGGCCCAAGGGGGTGGGGGGAATGTAGCGCTAAAATGACAGCAGTGTCCTTGTAGAAAGCAGTTAGGTACCAAAGGAATTCTTGGCAGTAAAATGTACCACAGGCTGGACCAGGGCTTTATCACTGATCCACAGTCGTGAGATAAACAAGATTTATTTCTGGCCTCATCAGAGTCTGAGACAGCAGGGGCAAGTTCCTTTAAGTTCTTTCCTCTGCATGTGCATGAAGTGAAAACTTTTCTTGCACTTCTCATCACACTCCTGGGGCGGCAGTCACAATGATCAAAAGCATGTGCGTTTCAAGCTCTGTGACACAGTGTAACATAGTGACCAGCAGAGAGCAGACATTTAGCTGCCTGCAACCCCACTGCCCTCCGGCCCGCAACTAGAGGGATTTTGCCCAAAATAGCAAAGGTAAGAAGTAGGGGAGGGGGATGAGGGCAACTCCTACGTTACTTGGGACACAGAAGATGAGGCAGTTTACACGATACATACAATAAAGTAGAAAAATAGGAGGCACCTGGGTGGCTCAGATGGTTAGGCGTCTGCCTTTGGCTCAGGTCATGATCCCAGGGTCCTGGGATCGAGTCCCGCATGGGGCTTCCTGCTCGGCAGGAAGCCTGCTTCTCCCTCTCCCACTCCCCCTGCTTGTGTTCCTGCTCTCACTATCTCTCTCTGTCAAATAAATAAATAAAATCTTTAAAAAAAAAATAAAGTAGAAAAATATAAATGACAAATATCCAGGACCAGAGGAAAAGTTAAAACAGAAGATTAAAATAGGAAATATATTAGAACTCTGATCTACAATTAAGATTCTTTTCAGCTTCTAAAAGAAGCCAATGGATTTGGCTCAGAGCTTCCCACATCCAGATCAAAAGAAGAGACACACTCAATCACCTGATTCATATTAAGAAAACCCTGCCAGTTACTCAAAGAAGACAAAGGCTTTCTGATATCTAGTTACAGAAGAAATCACCTGATTCATATTAAGAAAACCCTGCCAGTTACTCAAAGAAGGCAAAGGCTTTCTGATATCTAGTTACGAAAGAAATGTCTGGCCAGTGACAATAGCAAATCAAAAACATCAAGATTCATGCAGGGGCTGTTTTTAGAATGAGCAGCATCTGATGAAATTGCTGCTTGTGGCCCTGAAGTTTTATTCAAAATTAATTTCTAGCAGGAAACCCCAAGAACTTAGTTTCTTGTGGTCCAGCTGAATACAAAAAAAAATGAAAAATAAAAATCTAGAATCCCAATAAAAAGCCTTTAAACAATCCCTTGTGTCCACACTCCAAAAATAAACAACAAAAACAATCCTGTGTGGTTGTAATTTCTCATCACAGATGTGCAGAAAGAACTGGGCCACAGAAAGTTATCTATAGAAGGGTCCAAAGTACAGGTGTTCTGTGTTCTACACGGTGATACCTTATTAATTTTATGTAGACTGTTGACATGCTTCTGAAAACACCAAGGTACCCCAATATAATACGTTGCTTTCTTTCATGCACAGGTGGTTCAAGGAGACCAGAAAGCAAAACCTCCAGGAAAGGATCATGATAAAATTCCCCAAAGGAAAAAATCCTGCAATTCTCTTCCAGACTGCTCCCCTGCCCTCTGGTCCCACTGTCCCCTGCCAAATTCGGGAGCATGGCATCTCCTCTTTCAGCTTCTCCCCTTCGGCCTTGCTCCACCCAGTACACTAAAGGCCAGCCGTACTGAGCTTTTCCTGTCATTCTTCAGCTGTATCCAGGTGTCAGAAGCCCCTCAGTCCCTTCCATAAGAAATTCAAATTCCTTAGCAGACTGAACGAGGCCTGCCTAATCTGGCCCCTGCCTACCCCCATCTCTTGCCTCTCTTTCCTCCACCATCCTGGACATTCATTCTTGAGCACTAATAAACTACATGCATTTCCCCAAAACCATACCATGCTCTCTCATTTCCATGTCTTGGAATTCTACTGGGAAGCTCCATTGTTGCACATGCTAGAGGGGCCACGTTCCCTGGGGAAGAGCTTTAAACCCTTCCGTAGGTGTTTCTTAAAGACCCTGTGTGCCCACCCATTGTGGCTTATTCTAGGTATTTGTTTATATCCTACAATTTACATAGGGGTTGGGTTTAAAGCCAGTACCTAAGGCAAAAATAACCTGAGATGTAACTTTTGGAAATCTCTTACAGTCCAAAGTGAGAGACCTACACAATCTGAGCAGCACGGAAACGGAGATTAAGTGCAGTATCAAGGGACTCGTGGTTTCCATCTCATGTTCCCTTCCCGGAGTAGACAATGGTGCAATCGCCCGTGTTATAATTGTGTAATTCTCTCCCTGCCTCCTCCTCTTTCCCCATCATGACCAACTGCTTACAGTTGGATTTGTAGAAGTGCCAAACCGACGCACCTCCATGGCAGCTCTGTCTCCCTCAGACCCTGGGAAGACACCACAGTCTGAAAAGAAATGTCATGATCTCATAGCAGAGACCTAAAGTTCGACCTAAGGGGCACACTCTTGTTGCCTCCTGGAAGGGGAAGTCAGGATAGCCAGGCAGGTGACTTGAGTTCTACTCAGTGTGGACTTACTGGCAAAGTTCCACCAGGGGGGCGCCGTGGGTGGGGCTGGCTGTCATTTGCAATGCTTGGCCTGCTTTCCCTCTCCTGTTCGTTCCCTGTTGTCCTTCATCCTCTGCCAAGACTGTTGTGATTCCTGTTTTGAACTTAAGTGATAGGTCATGCATCATTTTTCCTATTCCTCATTTTTCTGTGATAGTCTGGACACTACGTCCCACACAGCCCTGATGACAACAGAGCGAGCTTCTCAGCCTGAGCAAGCCTTGGGCGGCGCCGCCTTCCCGCTTACCTGTACCCCGTGCTGTTCCTGCCGACCACCAGATGCTTGGGCTGCTCCTCACACTTATAGAGGTTCAAGTCGTTCTCGGGCACCAGGTCCACATCGTGGAATATAAAGCAGTCCCAATTTTCATCCTTGAGAGCTTCCAGATAGCCCACATTCAAGAGCTTGGCTCGATTAAACTTTTTGCTTCCAGCCTATAGATACAGAAATTAAAACTTGGAAAGCTCCAGAGATAAGGTTTCACACTGTGCCCCTCTCCAGCTCAGAGGCAGGAGTTGGAATTATTCTTCCCAAGTAAAAATCTGACAGAGTAGATGCAGTAACAGTAAAAAACCATTTGGTTTCTTTGTGTTCTTTCATATATACTTATATTCCAAAAGTGACAAACATGCCTTAAAATGGAGAGTTGTTTAATGGGTACAGAGTTTCAGTTTTGCAAGATGAGAAATGTCTAGAGACTGGTTACACGATAATGTGAATATACTTCACACCACTGAACCGTATACTTAAAAACAGTTAAGATGCACTCTTAGTGACTATGAACCGGGAGAGATCCTGGCAGGGCTGAGGACGTCGGAGCTCATCGTTCTCCCAGCCCACTGACTTTGCCCTGAAGCCCCTCAATAAAATGGTTTGATCAGAAATTTAAAAAAAAAAGTTAAGACACTAAATTTTATATTTCACAATTTTAAAAAAGGTCATGGCTTTAAACTACAAATAAAAATAACTCAGAATTTTTTTAAAAACATACATTTATTTATTCCACATAAAAGTATAAACCTTCTTTATACATTAGTCATACCAATTAGTGTCCTGCTTTACTGTCTAACTTCCAGCTGATCCCAATCTTACCGTATGTAACAAACTTACACTAAGCTTCCAAAAGACATTGCTTACAAGAAAAGACCAAGAAATCTGGACCTATAAACAGAGGTTATTGCTAATATTTCTAAGCTACTTAAAAGTTTCTTAGAATCACTGTAAGAGAATCCTGTTTTAATCTTTAATGGCAGAAGGTAATCCTTGAGGCACCTGAGTGGCTCAGTCAGTTGAGTGTCAGACTCTTGATTTTGGCTCAGGTCATGATCCCAGCGTCATGGGACTGAGCCCCATGTTGAGCCCCATGTGGAGCCTGCTTGTCCCACTCCCTCTACTCCCCATCCCTCCCCCCACCACTTGCATTCACTCTCTCTTTCTCTCAAATAAATAAATAAAATCTTAAAAAAAAAAAAAAGGAGGCAATCCTCATAGTGACCTTACAGAAGGGATTCATCACTGAGTAAGAAGAGAACACAATTCAAACAATTATATGAACAAAGCTATAGTATGAAAAAGATTTTACAGAATTAATTTTTTCATGGCTGTTTGGATCATAACCCTTAAGAACAAATTCCAGTTTAATAAAGAGTTTATCATAAAGAAAATACAAGCAGTTCTCAAAAGTTACCACAGTATTTTCATGAAAAGAGTAACACCAAGCAGACATATTTTTCTAGTCACAAATATACTATACATTGGGGGTGCTGTCCTGAGTAAGAACTGAGAATGACCAATAATGTTAAAAAGAAAAATAATTATAGGGGTGCCTGGGTGGCTCAGTCAGTTAAGTGTCTGAGTGTTAGTTTTGGCTCAGGTCATGATCTCAGGGTCCTGAGATTAAGCCCCACTTCAGGCTCTGTGCTCAGTGCAGAGTCTGCTGGAGATTCTCTCCCTCTCCCTCCCCCTCTGCACCTCCCCCCCTTGCGTGCACTCTCTCTCTCTCAAAAAAAAACAAACAAATAAATAAATAATTTTTTTAAAAAATTATAAACCAGTAATAGTAAAATTTTGTTTCAAATCCTAAAAAATGGGTGTATTATATATGCACATTGATTTCAAGAGCCCCCGTTTATTTTAAAGTATATACTGCAGAACTGCATCCTCTGATTTGTCAGAAGTTTTCCTAAAACATATATTACCAATTATAAAACAATATTAAACATGTAGTGAATGATTTTGTTGACATTTTTGGCATCTGTAAGGATTTGAAGGGAATTATTTGAATGGTCTGGGACAATCCTGGAAAGCTAGACATGGATATTTAAGTTGATGCCTTTTCTTTCGATAAACATTAATACCAAATACAGGCATCTCTACTTAGAGCTAAATTCTTCAAAAGCAGCCCAAGCTTACCACTTACAGTGCTCCTAATGAATCACGCTTCTGGAAGCCAAATAAGGGAGTCAAGAAAGTGAAAACTAAACATAATCCATTTGATATAATAGAAGTTATAGGCAGAAAGATGGAGACAGTCATAGAACCTCATGGCTATTAATACGGTAATCTGTCGGATCCTCTGCCTAGATCCCCACTGATTAGCCATGCTCAATAATGGAAAACAATTCCAACATCTCATCATGTAGCGTCTGGCAAAGGCAGGAGGAAATACAAGGCAAATCTCCAGGGAAATTCTTTGGGCGGTCACTGGCTAACACGGAAGGGCTCACACACAAAAAGCAGAAGAAAACTAAACCAAACTAAACAAAACAGACTTCCTCCAGAGGTTCGTTTAAGAGGCAATAAAATTTCCCAGCGTTTAGTCTGATTATTCCACACTCCGAGACAAGAATTTCCTTTACCCCTTTCACGGATAAATGAGGTAGGAGACCTTTTCTTTAATGAGTTTGATGCTCCTTTTACCCAAGAGACACCAATGGCCAAGTCCCTCAGTCTCATCCCAGAGAGAGAGGAGGACTTGGGGGGGGGGAGGGCGGGCAGACCAGACCACTCACCTGGTGGATGATGTAGATGCCATAGTCCAGCTGCTGCCTCTGCAAGAAGGGGTGAAGGTGTTCTAGAAGGTACATCAAGTGTTTCTCTCTGTTCCGGTGAGGAATGAGGATGGCGACCCGCTGCAAAGCCTTACATTCCTCAGGGTGATACCGGCCTCTGTGCACTTGGGGATTTTTTGCCGCCACTTCTTCCAGAGTGAGATCTGGTTTGAAAACGAGCTTGTTCTGGCCCCCTACAATAAAAACAGGACCCAGGAAATAACCATAACTATCTCATCAAGGGCTGATGGGGTCCATGAGCATTTACCTAATGCACTTAGAACACTATCTGGCCCACGGTGAGGACCATAGGAGTGCTGGCTTTTATTATTATTACTTTAAAAGCCTCGTTCGGTCATGAACTGTAACCAGAGTCATGTGACCCAGGTTACTGGCTGCAAAAGGAAGTGACACATAAGAGCATTCTCTTGTGGCTGGGTAACCAACTCGGGGTTTGTGATTCATCCGTGAGGAGGAGATGTGTCCTGTCCCAGTGGCCCTGGTAAAGAGTAGAGGTCAGGGCTAGACTAAGTAACTTCAAATTGCTCAAATCCTCTTTTCCTTCTCAAAATTCCAAAGGAGGGTAAAGTCCCTTAAAAATCAGACGCATTCCATGGAATCAAGCTCAGGGGCAAGGCCATTTTCCCACTCTGTCCCTGAGCTCCTGGAAGCTATCATAGCTCACTGAAGATAAAACCATGAAAGGAAACAGCAACGAGCCTCACGCCTCACCCAGCACAGCATGCATGAGCAATATCCTAATTCTCCCGTTGTGCCCCGCTAGCCGACACCCCCCAACGCTGCATTTGCCCAGCGAGTCTGGACACAGCCTGACTGGATGAAACCCAAGCCCGTGCGTGGTGACCAACCTCGTGCAAGGCTTCGTAGATCAGGTGCAAGCCACGGGCCCTCGTCCTCAATCTGAATTAACAGGGAATACTGACTGATAAGAGAGGAGGCAGAGCTCTGGTCAGAGAACTCAGCCCTGCGTTTTTTAAACTCCATATACACCAGTCAGGCTGTAATATCTCAAGATGCTGGCACACTGCGCCCTCTCTTCTGGAGCAAGGCAGTCACAGGCCCTTCCAATGTGTAAGTCACCAGGCCTGGCTCCGTGGGACCACCCCTGCCCTGGCCATGGCTGCGTAGACCAGGCGCCAGGGTCCTTGAGGTGGTTGAAAGGCTCAGCCCAGCAGCACCAAGGGCAAATAACGGCTTCCAGCCACCGAGAGAGACTAACTGGCCTATAAGGAAGAGCCTTTCCTGAAGGTGTGAGGCACAGACTTGGCAGGCAGCGATGCCCGAAAAGCCACCAGTAGGAAAATGAGTTGTGTGAAAGGCAAGCTACCAGAGCTGCTGGGAGTAGGATGGTGCGGCTGCTGAGATGGTTTCCCAAACAGCCCATTAACAAGCCCACCATCTGCGTTAACCTAAGCCTCTATTCTTCGCCCCTGAAAGAGCCCCATGCAACCGGTCTGATACAAACGAGTCCCCTTGCTCACTTTCTCATTGTCCTAACTTTGTAGGTGCCCTAAACTTCTACAGTGCCTGCTTCTGCCCCCTCTATCAGCCTCCCTGCCCCGCCCACAGCATCTTCTCCAATTCTGTCCCTTCTCGGCCCATCTTAACTCATCACTACTTTTGTCACCCTCTTAATCCAGGGACTTCCTCAGTACTGGGTCACTGCCCATTTTATTTTTATGAATGCTTTTATCGCTTAAATATGTTGTGAGAATTTTGAACAAGGTAGATAACACAGTCAGATTTGCCTTTCAACAACTCATTCTCCCATCTGAACTTGTATCACTTGTGAGCAGAACAATTTCCCTCACAACACGATCGGGAATCATATTTTGGCTTTTCCATGACTGAGTAAAAAGAAGCAGTATGCCCCTAGGAACACAGTACAAGACTGTGATTCAATTAGGAGAGAGTGTCTGCAGGTGTTTGTTCAGCTAAGCGCAAGAAGCCACCCCCACGGAGGGCTACTTTAGTGTATGTACTTTTCTGAGAGAGAAGAATCTAAATCAGATTTTTGATGAACAAACAGGAATCCACCAGGCAGACATAGATTGAGGAAAGGCAGTCTGGAAAGAGGAAACAATTTAAGGCTCAGAGGAGTATCTGGAGAACTACAAGCACTTTGATGGTCTGGAGAATCAGAGGCCTGATAGAATCTCTGTGGGTTATTTCTAATATCACTGTGGAGTTTTTCCTCTCTAATCAATGTGTTCAATAAAACCAACTTACTGTTAATTTAAATAGAAAGGCAAGACATCCAAGGGGAATCACAACATTATTAAAGAAATAAACACTAAAGACAACATTGAAAAACCCACTCGGGTCTCGTCCCTTGACTCCATACTTTCAGCCAAGGGAATGCTAACAGATGTGACAGGAGTGGATTTCTCCACCTGTGCCCTGTGGATGTCAGGAGGACAGACCCAGGCTAGCTCATTGGTCCCAGGAGGAGAATGTGAGGCCCATGGAGCAGAGCCACTGGCCTAGATCAACGGACCCCCAGTTCATCTGGCAGACTTGTGAACTAAATACATTCCCGTTGACGTGTGCTTCTGAGGCTCAAGTGGCTTAGTAATAAAACTGGGTATGTTCATATAATGGAAGATGGACTGCACACAGCAGTATGGAGACATCTCACAAACACAACGCTGAACGACAGAAGCCAGACACAAGAGAGACCATAGTGCATGTTTCTAATTATGTAAAGTTTAAAAAACAGGAAAAATCTAATGCCTGGTGTTGGAATCTTGAAGTAAGGGTCATGACTGAAAGAAGCATGAGAATTTCCGGGGCTCTAGGGGATTCCATTTCTTAATTTACATACTGATCACACACGTATGTTCACTTTGTGAAACTTCGCCAAGCTGCACACTTCTGATTTTTGTGCTTTTCTGTACATATGTTATATTTAACTAAAAAGTTTACACAGCACTTGTAAACAAGAAAAAACGAAAAGCCTTACTGAGGTACGGAGACACAGAAGGGCAGTCTTCCAGGTCTGCTTCTTTCACGGAGTCTTCCTTCGTCAGAGTTTCTTCCTTCCCCCAAACCAGGACCTTGTTGAAATGAGCCATGAAGTCCTTTGCTTTAGGAATGTCTTGAAGAGCCCCCACAAAGTAGTTACCGGTGGCCCACCCAACAACCGTCAGGCATAAGAGAAAAAGCAACAGTAACCGGACTTTGTAGGAAAGGTGGAAAGTCAGTAGGAAGCCCATGTCTGTTATTCTGTGAGCAATATGTATCTCTCCCCTTCACCGCAGGGAGGAAGCTTCAAGCTCAACTTTTCCAAGCCAACGGCAAACTTGGCCACAACTAGGGACGCCTGCTTTTGCTCAGTAGTTCTGCTCCAGCAGCCTCTGAAAGGAATCACAAAGACATGTTGTTTCACATGAAATCCTATCCTGAATGATTCACGCCATCACAGACTGAAAACCTATCCCCACTGGATCTTGACTAACAATAATGGGAGCTTTCCAATAGGGGCTTTGAGGTCAGAAAATCAGAGATTTCAGGGGCAGAGGGTTCCAACCATCTATACATCACAGGATTTCTCTCTGGGTTACCACAGGGGCTCAGTAATCTGTAAGACTAACGGGTAGAACTACAGTGCAGTGTTGAAGATCAGGGGTTTGGATTTAGACAGAAACTACAGCTCCACCACGTATCAGCCATGACACTTCAAGCCAGTCACTTAACTGAGCCTCAGTCTCCTCACCTGTAAAATGGGGATAAAAACGGTCTCTCCCTGGAGAGGTTAATGTGGGACTGAATGACCTAATGTATTAATACATAAAGTGTTAGCCCACCTCCGGATGTATAGTGAGCACCAACTAAGTGGTGACCATCACTGTTGTTGTTGGTATATTACTTCCATTAAGTGACTCTAGACTAAAGATGGCCAACAGGTGGACACGGCGGGTGGCTGCCGCAAGCGCTACACTATTGTACTATTTCTCACTGTCAGTTGATGAACTGCCATTCTGATTTCATTGTACAGCATGTGGTGATACAGTATGAATTCACCTCTGAGAGGTGGCTATGCTCTTAGTTATTGACAAAAATCCAGTTTCGGAGGCCACAACGTGGAGGCCCACCCTGGACCACAGTGAATGCACTAAGGTGATGAAGGCTACTTGGCAAGGTCCCCGGGGGGAGAGCCAGAAATTCCCCTCACATCCTCCCTGTGTGGCCACAACCACCTCTCTCCTCAAATTCTAAGCATGTTATCACAGGGGTGCAGAAAATGCTAAATACAGCCAGGGCAGCGATCAAATTCACAGCCAAACACATCCTCAGTTAAATGGATAGGATGGAGACCAAAATATTTTCTGTGCCAGGTAATGACACGAAAAAGGTATGATTAAATCTTAAGAAACAAAAAGGCAAACAGAAATAAACGCTGTATGTGTATAAGATTACCACTAAAACTATAGAAATAAGAAAACTCTAGAAAGAAATGTAGCCCAAAGCTAACAATAATTGTATTAGGAGTATGGGATTAGCTGGGGGGGGGGGCACAGAGCACAAGCAGGGGGGCGGAAGAGGGCAAAGCAAACTCCCCGCTGAGTAGGGAGCCCGACGTGGGACTTGATCCCAGGACCCTGGGATCATGACCTGAGCCCAAGGCAGACACTTAACCGACTGAGCCACCCAGGCATCCCGTGTTTGCTTTTTTAAATTAGACACAGGGATGTGGTAATTCGCTGTGAAAAACAAAAACAAAACAATCTTAGCACCTCTCAAGATAGTCCCCTACTTACTGAAGGGTAGTATTCCAAAAATTTAGCTCTAGGTTAGTTCGAGGGATACCTAGAAAGCATTTCTCTCTAGATTCAATGTTATAAATGGAGGTTAGGTTTCTGGGTCAAGCCACAAAAGAGAAGATTTGACTCAGGAAGCAATTAAACAGTATGGCCTGTGTTTTGGGTCTTGCAAAAGTATCACAAGAAATTGATGCTGAAGGCAGTAATAACAGCTAATAAGAAGAGTGATTTATTTGTGCATTTACTCTGTGGCATGCACTGGGGTTAAATCGCTTGTATTAATTTACCTAATTCTCATTCTCAGCCTTGCAAGGTAAGAATCATTAGTCTCTTCATTTTATAGGGGAGAAAAATGAAGGTTTAGAGAGATTAAGGAACTTGCCCTTGACCACACAGTGTAATACTAGTTGCAGGTATACAATACAGTGATTCAACGCTTCCATCTCATTCTTGGAAAATTTAGACTGAGAACGTTGTTTTTCTAAGAGCTGCTTATGGAGGAATAGTCCCCTGACAGGGAGACTCCCTTGGCTGAAGAGGCTTCTGACCACAGAGGTACTATGGTGTTAGAAGCAGAAAAGGACCAGAACTCACACAAGTCCAGCACCCTGTCCTGTTACAGAGGGAGGAAGAGTTAAAGAGTTAAATCTTTAGAGAGATTTAAAACCCACCCAACCAGGAGCAAGCTGGGAATAATCATAGACAAATATTGCTGAACTGCAGCCCATGGAATTTGGCCAAAGATAAGAAATTTATTATAAAAGCAAGGAGCCATTCTTACGGATTACTTAATAATTAGCCCCTCACTGCTAACTAGGCTTCTTGAGATGTGGATCTAGTTAAAAATAATCACTTCCCCTCTTTTCTAAGCCTTAGTGCCATCCTCAAAACTGACTTATATAGGGAGCCAGCATGAAGGAAGCTCAAGTATGAGGTCTCCTTGGTTTCTGGGAGTAAACATGTGAGGTGTGAAGGGTCTATAACACCGGTCCAATGGTCTTTCAAGAGACAGCCCAGCCTGCTTATTGGCTGAGTGACTGAGGGCAACCCCTCTCACCATGTTTATCAAGCTATTAAACATATATTCATATTATATATATACACACACACACATATATACAGACTTATCTTAAAATGTTGCCATAAGAGGGGCACCTGGGTGGCTCAATTGGTTAAGTGTTTGCCTTCGGCTCAGGTCATGATCCCAGGGTCCTGGGATCGAGCCCAGCATCGGGCTCCCTGCTCAGTGAGGAGCCTGCTTCTCCCTCTCCCTCTGCCTGCCACTCCCCCTGCTTGTGCTCTCTCTCTGATGAATAAATAAATAAAATCTTTAAAAAAAATGTTGCCATAAGAATTTAATGAGAGAATGCAACACACCTGGTACATTGCCAGAAACATAGTAATCACTTACCAATGTGATTCACATTCAAATTTTATCAGACTTCTAGCCATGATAATGTTATCTTGGGAATTACATATTAACATACAGGTAATTTTTAGTTCCCATTTCTCTGTTATTTCCTATTTTTCTCTTAATGGGTTTGTATTACCTTTACAATTTAAAAAATAATGATTTTCAAAAGAAAGTTCTTTCTACGGCAGGTAATTCTTGGTTAATGTTTGGGAAAATGTCACTAGACTGGACTTATTTATAATAACATATAAGTAATTGAGAGACCTTGAACCTCCCCTTGAAAAGAGTTTTCTTTTCTACCAAAAAAGCGACAAGAAAAATCTGACCCTAGACAATAAATTCAGGAAATGTGAAAGAAGTTATTTTAGGGCAAGACTTATTTTCTAGAAGTCAGCCCTATGGTTCAAAAGGATGTTTTCATAAGTTTTCTTTTTCCTCCTCCCAATTCAACCAGTCTTTTCTGAGCATCTACTATTTTCAGGCATAGTGCCAGGCACCAAGGGGATAAAAAAGGGAATTAAGGTAGCATCCTTACACTTAAGAGTTTATTTCAATCCTTTTTTAGATTTTAATGACTGCTTTTTTAAAAAATATGCCAGCCCCACCCCTGAAAATGGAGGAATAGATGAAATAAGATTGGCAAAATACTGAGATGTATTGAAACTAGGTGATAGGTACCCAAGGGTTCATTTTCCTTTTTCTCTCTACTTTTGTATGTGCTTGAAATTTTCCATAATAATGAAAGAAAAAAATCTAGCAAGGAAGATAAGCCATAACAAAAGGTAAATCAGCATGAGTACTAAGTATCATTTTTGCACCATGGGGGAATGGAGGGAGGATACCAAGTGTTACTTCATAAATATTTCCTAAGCATTTATCACCAGGAAGAAAGGGTGTGGTCTTCATTTAGCAGCTAAGAGTGCCAACTCCCCGTTCCAAACCCATCTGGTTTCCAAACCCATCTGCAAGCGGAAGGCATCTGAGTGGGCATGATGTGGCCCCAGTAACGTGATCCTACTCGCTTGGGCCTCTGGAGCAGCAAAGGGGAAAGGCTGATATTTTGCTACTCTTTTTACTCTTGCAGAGTTCCTGAGAGTAGGAAGGTTGTCCTACCTTCTTTGGGCCTCTGCTATTCATCTCCTTTACCTGGCTTTACCTGGCTTCTGAGTGATCACTGCCCAAACCCCAATGGTTCCCTGGGTGGGAATGTAAAGATGACAGCCACTTACAAGTACAAATCATCTAAATTCAAAGACTGAGCTCCAAATGGCCAAAATTGGAAGCATTTGAGCAAGAAAATAATGATGGCATTGTATTTTAACCCACAGAATAAAATGAATATCCATGAGTCCATACTGATACAAATGATCAAATAAATAAAAGGGAGGAAAAGGGCAGTTCTTACAGGAAACTCTCAATTAATAAGGAAGCAGGAGAAGGAAAAAAATCACCACTAGGCAAACACCACTGTAAGAATTGTTGCAGACAAGATCCGTCAATGGGTATTAAAATTAGTAGGTGAAAATTTGAGGATAAACAGAGTTTGTATAGTCTCAAAGTATCTCCCCCAAGATATTTACTAGTTGCAAAGGGAAAGACAGTAAGTTTACAGTGGAGAAACACAGATTTCACCCTCACTAAGTGATAAGGTTTAGTATTACCAGTGATATGACCTATCAACCTCATGAATTAGTGATATTTTAAATTCCACAAAATAACTAATCAGCACTCTTCAAAAGGGTCAAAATAATGAAGGACAAGGAAAAACTGAGGAACTATCTCAGATGGAAGAGACTAAGGAGAAATAACTAAATGCAATGTAGGATTCTGGATAGAATATGGGAACAACAACAAAAAATTATTAGGAAAATTAATGAAATTCAAGTAAAATCTGGAGTTTAGTTAATAGTTTGATAACTGAACCATGGTGATGTAACGGTCTAATATTAGGGGCAGTGGAGGGATTTCTCTGTACCGTGTTTGCAACTTCTCTCTTAATTAAAAATTAAAAGTTAAAATTTTAAAAGTCAGAGACTGAGTATAATCCAAGTCAACATAAGGCAGTCAAATTAACTTCATTCTCAAAGAGAATCACTGTTTTTTTTTTGTATTCCTGGACCTCAAACTGACCTGATACATAGCAGTAGCAGGTGCTGAATTTGGTAAATAACCGACGATCTAGAGTATACTAGTTGAAATACATGAAGACTCACCATCGTCCCAGGCAACTACTAAAAACTGATGAGACAGGAGGGAAAGAGAAGGAAAAATAAACATTAATAAAGAAGGGAAAAAATTGGGGAGCCGGGGTGGCTCAGTCGGTTAAGCAGCTGCCTTAGACTCAGGTCATGGTCTCGGGGGTCCTGGGATCCAGCACCACATCAGGCTCCTTGCTAAGTGGGGAGTCTGCTTCTCCCTCTCCCTCTGCCTGTCGCTCCCCATGCTTGTGCTCTCTCTCTCATCACTATCTCTCTCTCTGTCAAATAAATAAAATCTTAAAAATAATAAATTTTTAAAAAAAGAAGGGAAAAATTAAATGGGTCTAAAATTCCATTTTGGGAACATTTAAAACCTGAAAAAGGCTCACCCCCATGTTAGCTCCCTTCGGTTTACTAACACCATCACTTTTCTAAGGGTAAAGAGCCCCCTCTCTAATAAATGGCACTTTCTCTTGGTCATGCCCACCACTTTCTGCTCCTCTGCCACTGAATATTCAAAAGCAGGGCTTCTCTCTCCTGATTCTGAAAGGAATTGCTGCTTCCACTGTCGCTCCCATCCTGAAGCCACAGGGCACCCTGGAGCAGAGTCCCTGACTCCAGGCAAGAGGCTGCTGGATGGTCCCGCATTACCCATTTCACAGCAGCCAAGAGTTGCCACAAAACGGTCAGGAAACATGAAGTAAATTTAACTAGCAAAAG
Organism: Halichoerus grypus; assembly: GCF_964656455.1. Taxonomy (NCBI): domain Eukaryota; kingdom Metazoa; phylum Chordata; class Mammalia; order Carnivora; family Phocidae; genus Halichoerus; species Halichoerus grypus. The sequence continues at coordinate 63,818,405 of NC_135712.1, forward strand.
ACCGAAATTGTCTTATATAGCAAATGTTACGCAGCATAACAGAATTCAAAAGAATTTCTGATGGGGGATTGTAATGGAGATTCATGGTGTACTTGGGCGTCAAGTTCAGGTACCCCCCCCCCCGCCCCGAGAACCCTGCAGGGGGGTCAGAGTTCCCTCTCTGAAGTCATTAGGGGCACACCAATGAGAAGGCTTGAGAAGGCCTAAGGAAGTGGGGAAAACATGGCTCTGAAGTCACAAAGAGCTGAGTTCAAATCTTGTTACCAGATGCATGAATGGCTTTAGGTGACTGACCAAAATTTCTGAGTCTGTTTTGCCATTTATTTAATTTTTTAAAAAGATTTTACTTATTTATTTGACAGAGAGAGCACAAGCAGGGGGAGCAGCAGACTGAGGGAGAGGGAGAAGCAGGCTCCCCAATGAGCAAGGAGCTCAATGCGGGACTCGATCTCAGGACCCTGCGATCATGACCTGAACCTAAGGCAGCCGCTTAACCAAGTGAGCCACCCAGGTGCCCCTGCCATTTATTTAAAAAGCCTGTTTAGTATGTGGTTCCAAGAATGCTTCTAGCAAATACAGTGGGGAATCTATTAAAATTACAGATTCCTGGGCCCTACTCCAGAGCTAAGGGGTCAGAACAGCTAGGCATGGAACTCAGGAAAAGGAATTTTTAACAAGCTCCCCAGGTGATTCTTGTACCCATTAAAATTTGAGAACCACTGAAATGAGAGAATGGGCCTAGAATGCAAGTGATCCTTCAGAAATGTTCATTTTCCTTCTAGTGAGGACAAGTAGTAAGAAGATCTGGGAGGGGCGCCTGGTTGGCTCAGTCAGTAGAGCATGTGACTCTTGATCTCAGGGTTGTGAGTTCAAGCCCCATGTTGGTGTAGAGATTACTTAAAAATAAAATATTTTAAAAAAAAGAAAGATATGTAAAAATGAGATTGTTAAAATGCATTTGAATAGCTTTTGATTCCATCATTTAGTAATTTATTCTAAGGAAATAATCAGAAAGACAGACTACAATATTCAAGCCAACATTATAAAAATAACCAAAAATTGAAAAGAATCAGAATGTTAACAATACGAAGCTGATTTAATTAATTACAGTACCTCCATATGCTGGAACATACGCTTTTATTAAAAAAGTGTTGAAAAAACTTAACTACATGGGGAGTGCCTGGGTGGCTCAGTCAGTTGAGCATCTGCCTTCTGCTCAGGTCATGATCTCAGGGTCCTGGTACTGAGCCCCACATAGGGCTCTCTGCTCAGTGGGGAGTCTGCTTCTCCCCTCCCTGCCCCACCCCCCACCATTCATGTACGTGCACGCGTACTCTCTCTCTCAAATAAATAACATCTTTTAAAACATAAAACAAAAAACAAAAAAACAAAAACTTAACTACACGGGAAAGTGCTCATGATAGCAAAGTGGAATAAACCCCAGAATATAAAAACGTACATATACAATTCCAATTATTCTCTACATGTATGGTGTGCATGTCTTTTATATATAAAATGCCAAAAAGAGTGACTGGTGGTTATTTGTTAATTATAAGATTAGGGAAATGGTTTTTTTTTTTCCCTGTATGTTCTAATTGTTCTAAAGTTGTGTTTTTGTGATCAAAAAATTGTTCTAAAGTTGGGTTTTTGTGATAAAAAACCAATGTTTTTTTTCCTGATAAAATGACTATATAGATTTTCTTCAAAATATATTAAAATTTAGAGATGACACAATAGACAGGATTATAACTTTCAGTTACATAAGTTTGGCAGCAATTCATTCATATAACTTTTAAGGAGATCTGTTCTGAAGAGGCCCCAACAAGCCCAAATCTAAAACAAACAAAAACAAAAAACCTCAGAGGCTGTCAATAATTTCCAATGCCAGAGAATACTGCAGTCTCTGTTTGAAATTCCTATTCCTAGGTTCTACTCCCAGAGATTTTTATTTCAAAGGTCTGAGGTGATGTCAGGGGACCCATATTTTCAACAGGAACCTAGGTCTGTTTGAGAAACCACTGTCCCCTGATGGCTTAAAAAAAAGAGACTAAAACCACCACTAACTTGCTTTTGATGTTCCCACTCTGAATAAAAGATCTTCGAAGAGATGGTTAGCTCTCAAATTATTTGTATGCATCTCTGGAAAAAGCACCCATTATTATCAGCTCTGTTTAAAGTAGATACTAAATACTTATTCTATCAAGTGGCATATAAAATACAGTAACAGAACTCGTTTTATTGCCCCCCCCAACAAGATTACGGGGTCAAACAATTCAGTACTCTCTAACAGATGTTTCTAATCTGATCAAGGCACACAGGCAGGAACCTGAAATTTTTTTGCAATTTCGTGGGGTTTAAGGGCCAACCTTGCTCTAGAAGATAAAATTCCAAAAAGATAAACTATGGTCCAATCAAGCATTATCTACTCCCCTAGAGACACATTCCAGCACTCCTGCCCAGCCCTCCCGCCTAGGATAGCACTCCACCCCTCTTTTTTAAGCCCAGTATCTCAGCCTGGGCCCTGAATAATATTCATTCCTATCCAAGATTCCTTGACTTTCTTGTATCTCCAACATGTTATCTTCCTTTCTGAAAAAATTTAGAAATTAAAAAATTAAAACACACACACACACCCCTCTCCTCAATCCTCAAATTACTATTTTTCTTGCTCCTCGTTTTCATCACCAAAGGGCTGCAGAACTCTCCCTGTGCTCTGAGCGCCTCCACGTCCTCAACCCTCTCCCACTCTTGGAACACTTTGCAACCCAACGCACGCCCACTTTGTTACTAACTGCTCTCCTAAGGCTAGCAATCCAAAGGCCTTTTCTCAGTCCCAGTCTTCCTGGACTTTTCTATTCTTTTCAAACTAGAGTTAGCTCTTATCTAATGGAAGACCGATCCACAGACACCGATCTAAAGACGGGGGACGGACTCAGAGCCCGACTCCAGGCAGGTGTCTCTGAAGTACTTTAAAATCCAGGTGACTGACAACTCGCCGGCCACAGCAGGCCCCAGGCTGGGATCAGCTGATCGGTTTCCTAGGAGAAACCCTGGGAGAAAGGGCTCCAAGGAGGAAGGGGCTTTTCCACGTTGATTAGCCCGCGGGGAAAGAGGTGCTGGAGGACGACCCCAGATTCGTGAGACGACCCCTGAATCGCTCCCCACTTGGCAGCATCTCGCCCGACTCCCCCGCCGACAGCAGAGGGAGCGCCGCGGTGGCGCGGGCACCTGAGCCGATGCCTCCCCTCCCGCTAGGCTCGGCCTCCGCAGGCCCCCAGTCCGGCCCCACCGCTGGGCTGAGGCAGGACCGCCCCACCGAGCCGGGCCGCACCCCGCCGGCCCCCCGCGCGCCCAGCCCCAGCGCGCGACCCACCCCGGTGCGCCCCACGGCGATGCCCACGCCGCCCCCGCACGGGATTGCGCGTCCCAGGCGCCCGCGGAGCCCAGGCCCCGAGTACTCACCACAGACACGGCCGTAGCGAGCACCTCCCACAGACAGAGGAAGCGAGAGGGGCCGTGAGGACCGCCCCCGCCGCCCCGGAGGAGGTCCCCGAGTGCAGGCTCCGCCCCCTGCCCGCCCCGAGAGTCGCATCGGCCAGGCCTTGGGGGCGGGTCTGCCAGTTTCTCTGCAAGCGTGGCGCTCCACCCCCAGCCCCACGGACCCCACCCGGGCGATGGAATAGTTGAACTAGGAGGGAGAGAGAGGGGTGGACATCTTGTCTTTTGAGAGATCTTAAAGCCTTGTGCTAATAATACTGAGCTAGGTGCTGGGTGCGTCCCACATCCATCCCCGTAAATGCTCACAAAGCATGGGTTAGTTCAAAGAGATGGTTAGTTCTGGTTTTACAGAATAGGAAACTGAGGCTTCAGAGGTTAGTAAACTTACCTTACATCACCCTGGCAGCTTTCAGCTTTCTCAACTACATAATGTACCAAATTACCTGCCTTTCCCATTTCGCAGGGCGATTAAGAATATTAACTGAATAAATTGTGAGAAATCCTAACTTCTTCAAAGATATCATAACAGAAACTCAAGACAGAATCATATTTATAACTAAAGATTTAAGTGAAAAATCATGGTGGGTTCTGCTTAGGCAGGCAGAGTAGCAGTCCAGATTCTCCAGGGCACCCTGCCACGCACGGGAAAGTAAGAGATTCTCCAAGAATTACCCCAACCCAAAAGGAACAAACCATGGGAAGAACCAGCACTGGGCCATTGAACTCTAAGCAGGAGATCTAGGGCTTTGCTGAGGGCACATGGAGAGCTTCTGCCCACACTGTGATCTGGGGCTGAAAGAAGGAGAGCCAAACCTGAGCCTTTAAAGAGTTACCAAGTCTCCTGTGCTCTAAGCAGAAGCAATAGAAACCCACTCTGAAGGATGCACCCTTGATTCAGACCCATAGGATTCACACAAATGCAAGTTAACAGCAAAAACAACAAAATCGCCACTCATAGGAGGTCACACATAAGTGACAGTCAGCAGAACTGATACACAACAGATTAAAGATTCCCTAACACAGAATACAGAACTTTTTTTTTTAATTTAAAGGAAAAAAAAAAAAAGGACGTTCCTGGAGATTACTTACCAATTATGATGGAGATAGAGTACCAGTACATTGGAGACATCCGGCAGATACCACCTGAATCAAGTACTCAAAGCTAAGTTCACCAGTAACACAAACTGGCATCACACATGAGGTGGTTTTCGGAGGACATGACATCACCTTCATTGTATTCCTGACAAAAATACAGAATTGGAATTTAAACATGAGGAAACAGATAAACCCAAATTAAGGGACATTCTACAAAACAACTGGCCTGCACACCCCCAAAATTTCAATGTCATAAAAGAAAGAAAAATAAAAAACTGTTTCAGATTAAAGGAGACTGAAGAGATTTGACATCTGAATTTCTGGATTGAAAAAGAGTTGCCGCAAAGTATATTACTGAGATAATAGGAAGTGAAGATGTACAGTGTGATAGATTAAAAATGGCCTGAAATTCGTTGACATTCCTCCGGCTGAGAAATGGGTACATATTTCCCCTCCTTTTAAATCTGGGTTAGCCTATGACTGCTTTGACAAATGGAATAGAGTGGAAGTGAAGGAGTGCCAATTCCGAATCCAACCTTTATTTTTTTATTTATCTATTTTTTTAATTTTTTTTAAGATTTTATTTATTTTTCAACACAGAGAGAGACAGCAAGAGAGGGAACACAAGCAGGGGGAGTGGGAGACGGATAAGCAGGACTCCCGCCAAGCAGGGAGCCCCATGTGGGACTCGATCCCAGGACCCCGGGATCATGACCTGAGCCAAAGGCAGATGCCCAACGACTGAGCCACCCAGGTGCCCTATTTTTTTATTTTATTTTTTCTGAGCCCAACCTTTAAAAGGCAATTTCTGGGAGTATCTGGGTGGCTCAGTTGGTTAAGTGTCTGACTCTTGATTTTGTCTCAGGTCATGATTGCAGGGTCATGAGACTGAGCCCTGTGTCAGACTCCACGCTGAGGGTGGAGTCTGCTTGAGATTCTCTCTCTCTCTCTCTCTCTCTCTCTCTCTACCCCACCCCTGTGCTCTTTCTCTCTCTCTGTCTCTCAAAATAAATATATAAATAAAATCTTTAAAAAGAAAAGGCAATTTCTGCTTCTTCCACTATACTCTGTTTCTTGAATTTGATCATTGTATTATGGTTATATAGGAGAGTGACTTTATTCTTAAGAATTATTTAATGATTATCATGATGTCTTCAATTTCTCTCAAATGGTTCAGTTAAAGTCTGAGAGAGAGTGAGAGAAAGCATGCATAAATGTGGCAAAATGTTAACAACTGATTAATCTAGATGAAGTGTATACAGGTGTTCCTTGAATAATTTTTACAACTTTTCTAAACCTTGACATTTTACCCTCAAAAAAGTGCAAATGAAAGAGAAAGGATTAAATCTCAAAAAGGAAAAAAAACAATGACTTGACTTCCTCTTGTGGCCAAGATGAACTAATAAGGACAAGATGTACCATCCCAACTAAAGTATCTAAAACAAAACAAAACAAAAAAACAGATAAAATATCTACAACAACAGTTTTCAAGATACTCTATATGAAGCAACAAAGGATAGTGATCTCTGAGAACTAAGAAACTAACAAGGTGAGTCCCATAATTGCCCCAGTTTGCTACTTTGAGAGTTTCCAAGCATGGCAGAAGGAAGAGAAAGCTGAGACAGAGCCTGGCAGATTACCTGAGTTGAGAAAACAGACCCTAGGGTCCAGAGACCAAAGCAGCTAGAGTTCACATGACAGAATAACAGAAAGAAGACAGATGCACAGAGACAGAATACTGGACAGATCCACAGAGTTCTCCCTCAAATATTTATGACCAATGTATGCATTTAAGGAGACTGTTCTAGGCCCAGGAAAGAACCATCTGTAAGGATTAGAGGGAATGGTTCTTGTCATTCACATTGGTCTAGGAATAGTGCCTATTTCAATCAGCCAGACTGGAAAAACTCATAATTCACAAGGCACTGGGTAGAGTATTCAGGAAGATCTTGCCTCAGTAGTGGAGAAGTAGCCCTACGATGAGCACTGCTTCAGACCTACCTACTAAAAAGTAAAAACAAGATCCCAAAGGACCAAACTATATCCAAATAAGTATCTCCCAGAAAAAAGCACAAGAAGATTTATAGAGCTATAAAAATAGTCAACACTGAACACGGTAAGATTCACAATGTCTAGCCTCCAAACAAAGATTACCAATTATACAAAGAGTCAAAAAAATACAACCGATGGGGGAGAATAATTAGTGAAAAACAACCTAGAACTGACACAGATGTTAGAATTAACAGAAAAGAACATTAAGACAGTTATTATAGCTGTATTCCATATATTCAAAAAGTTAGAAACACAGAAAATATAAAGGAAGACCCAAATTAAACTTGTAGAAATGAAAAATAAAATGCATGACAATATCATATAGGCCAGAAAGAGATAAATGAAAGTATATATTGTAGGGTTCTTATGTGTGAAATGGCATAAGATCACTTTAAGATACACTAAGATAAATATATATACTATAAATAGTTAAGCAACCACTAACATAAAAAAATAAAGAATTATAACTAATAAAGCAACAACAGAGATAAAATCAAATCAAAAAGAAACTTGATTAGCCCAAAAGAAGGTAGAAAACCAGGAAAGTGAGAACAAATAACAGGAAGGACAAATAGAAAACAAATAGCAAAAGGATAAAGTCAAATTAACACCTTAATAATCAAATTAAATGTAAATGGAGTAAACTGCCTGATTAAAAGGCATAGGTTGTCAGGTTGAATAAAAAAGCAAGCCCCAACTATATGCTGCCTACAAAAAAGTGCACTTTAAATATAAAGAAAGGGGCGCCTGGGTGGCTCAGTTGGTTGGGTGACTGCCTTGAGCTCAGGTCAAGATCCTGAAGTCGCAGGATTGAGTCCCGCATTGGGCTCCCTGCTCAGTGGGGAGTCTGCTTCTTCCTCTGACCCTCCTCCCTCTCATGCTCTCTATCATTCTCTCTCTCTCTCTCTCAATAAATAAACAAAAATCTTTAAATAATATAAATAAATAAATATAAAGATAATATAATAAATAGGTTAAAAGTGAAAGGATGGAAAGAGAGAAACTATGCTAACACTAGCCAAAGGAAAATGAGATTAGCTACTTTACAATCAAACAAAATAAATTTCAGACCAAAGACTATTACCAGGGATCAAAAGCTCATTTTATCATTATAAAGATAAAGGCGTCAATTCATCAAGAGGAAATAACAGTCTTAAACATTTATGAACCTAATAATAGTGCTTCAAATTACATGAAGTTAAAACTGATAGAACTGCACAAAGAAATAGATGAATCCAAAATTTTAGTCGGAGATTTTAACACTCCTCTTTCAATAATTGCTAGACCATGTATGCAGAAAATCAGTATGGATATAGAAAATTTGAATAACACTATTAATTACTTGATCTGATTGACATTTAGAGAACACCCAACAAAAGCAGAATACACATTCTTCTCAAGTGCACAGAGAACTATTTTTGGCCATAGACTCAATAAAATTCAATAGGATTCAAGTCATACAACCTATGTTCTCTGACCACAGAAAAATTAAATTAGAAATCAATAACTAAAAGATCCTTAGAAAATCCCCAACGATTTGGAAACTAAACAACACCCTTCCATGTAACTGGCAGGTTGAAGAAGACATCAAAAGAGAAATTGAAAAGTATTTTGAACTGAATGAAAATGAAAACAACATATCAGAATCTGTAGATGCCATTAAAGTAGTACTTAAGGGAAAACTTACAGCACTGAATGTCTGTATTAGAAAAAAAGAAAGGTCTCAAATCAGTGATCTCAACTTCCACCTTACAAACCTAGAAAAGAAAGAGCAAAGCAAATGTAAAGCAGAATAAAGGAAGTAATAAAGACCAAGGCAGGAACCAATGAAATAGAAAAGAAGAAAACAATAGAGAGAATCAAATAAAGCACAGGCTGTTTTTTTCAGAAAATCAATAAAATGGACTAAGCTTTAGCTAGACTAATCAGGAAAAAAAGAGAAGACAAATTATCAATATCAGAAATACAGAGTTGACATCACCACGTATTCTACAGGTATTAAGGATAAAAGTAGGTCTTTTTATAGCTCATAAGTGCTGATTGAGTATTCACACTATTTTGTGACATGTTTACGACTACAATATATTACCCATCTGACATGAAAAAAAAAACAAGAAAAAAAGGATAAAAATAGATTATTATGAATAATAACTTTATGCCAATAAATTTCACAACATAGATAAAATGGACAAACTCCTTGAAAGACATGAATTACCACAGCTCACATAAGAATAGATAACCTAAAAAGCCCTATATCTGTTAAAGAAGCTGAAATTGTACTTAAAAACCTTCCCACACAGAAAATTCCAGGCCCACATAGCTAGAAGAAATAATACCAACTCTCTAGAAATTAGTATTTGTACTAATTCTATAGAAGGAAGAAATAATACTAATTCTACACAAAATTTTCCAAAAAAATTGAAGAAGAGGGAGTATTTCCCAATTCATTCTATGAGGCCAGCGTTACCCTAACTCCAAACCCAGACAAAGATATTACAAGAAACAAAACTAGACTAATATCTCTCATGTATATAGAGGCAAAAAAATCTAAACAAAACTTTAACAAATTGAACTTAATGGCATAAAAAAGGATAACACAACATGACCAAGTGGGGTGGGTTCATCCCAAAATTGCAGAATTGGTTTAAAGTTCAAAAATCAAACAGTAATTCACCATATTAGCAAACCAAAGGAGAAAACCATATCATCATCTCAATAGAGGCAAATGCTGCATTCGACAAAATCTAATATTTATTCCTAATAAAAATTTTTGGCAAGCTAGGAATATGAAGGAACTTCTTCAACCTGATAAAAGACATTTACAAAATACTGACAGCTAACATCATATTCAATGGTGAAAGACTGAATGCTTTCCCACTAAGATCAGGAACAAGATAGGGGGATGTCTTCTGTCACCACTTCTCTTCAACATTATATATAGATACAAAAATTATAAACATAATTTCAACAAATTAAACAATATATAAAAAGGATACTACATCATGACCAAGTGGGATTCATCCCAAGAGGGATTCAACCCTGCAAAAATCAATCAATGTAATTCAACATATTAGCCAACTTAAAAGAAAAACCAGATGAAATCATATTTCTAAAAAAGAAATAAAAGGAGTCCAGATTGGAACAAGAGAAGAAAAATTGTCTTTTTCATAAATAACATGATTGTCTCTGTAGAAATTCCAGTGTAATATACAAAAAATGCTACAAAAACATTAATGAGTTTAGGGAGATACAAGATACAACATCAATATACAAAAATGAGTTGAATTTCTATATACTGGCAATGAACAATTGGAAATTGAAACTTTAAGATAGCATCAAAAAATATGAAAGACTTAAGGATAAATGTGACAAAATATGTGAAAGGTCTTAAACTGAAAATGACAAAACATTGCTGAGAGAAATTCAAGAGACCTAAATGAATAGAAATGTAAGCTTTGTTCATGGGTCAGAAGACTCAATATTGTCAAGACGTCAACTCTCCCCAAAATGATCTGTGTGTTCAATGCCTTTCTAACAAAAATCCCAGCAGGTTTTTCTTTTCCCCAGAAACTGACAAAGTGAAAATCATAATGAAATGCAAAGGAACTAGAATTCCTAAAAACAACTTTGGAAAAAATACTATATGATTTTGAGAATTACTGTAAAGCTACCATAATTAAAACAGTGCAATATAAGCATAAAGATGGACAGATTAATGGAATATAATCGAGATTCCAAAAATAGAGGCACCTAGCTGGCTCAGTCGGTAGGACATGTGACTCTTCATCTCAGGGTCGTGAGTTTGAGCACCACATTGGGAGTAGAGTTTACTTAGTAAAAAAAAAACTTTTTTTTTAAGATTCCAAATATAAAATCATGTAAATATGACTTTTGACAAAGGCACAAATGCAATCGAGTAGAGAAAGGATAGTCTTTTCAATAAATAGTGCTTGAACAACTAGATATTCATTAAAAAAAAACAACTCATCTTAACATGTACAAAAATTAACTCAAAATGAATGACAAACCTAAATGTAGAACTTCAATCTATAAAATGTCTAAAAGAAAATACAGAAAGAAATCTTTTAAACTAGACTTCAAAAATTAAAACTGCTCTTAGAAAAACAGTTTAGAAAATGAAAAAGCACTAAAACCAGATAAAGACACCGCAAAAAATGTGAATTATAGACCAATATCTCTCATGAATATAGATGCAAAAATCCTCAACAAAATATTAGCAAACCGAATCCAACAATACATTAAAAAAATCATATACCACAATCAAGTGGGATTTATTCCCAGGATGCAAGTGTGGTTCAATATCCACAAAACAATTTACATGATATGTCACATCAATAAGAGAAAGGATAAAAAACATATGATCATATCAATAGGTGCAGAAAAAGCATTTGACTAAGTACAGCATCCATTCATGATAAAACCCTCTGCAAAGCAGGTCTAGAGGGAACAAACCTCAACACAATAAAGGCTTTGTATGAAAAAAACCACAGCCAAAATCATACTCAGTGGGGAGCAACTGAGAGCTTTTCCTCTATGGTCAGGAATAAGACAGGGATGTCCACTCTCACCACATTTATTTAAATTAGTACCGGAAGTCCTAGCCACAGGAATTAGAAAACATAAAGAAATAAAAGGCATCCAAATTGGTAAGAAAGAAGCAAAACTGTCACAATTTGCAGATGACATAATACTATATATAGAAAACCATAAAGACTCCACCCCAAAAAAACTGCTAGAACTGATAAATGAATTCAGTAAAGCCACAGATACAAAATCTAAGTACAGAAATCAGTTGTATCCCTACAGGCTACTAATGAAGCAGCAAAAAGTGAAATTAAGAAAACAATCCCATTTACAATTGCACCCAAAACAATAAGATAGCTAGGAATGAACTTAACCAAAGAGGAGAAAGACCTGTACTCTGAAAACTATAAAACACAGAAGAAAGAAATTCAAGATGATGCTAAGAAATGGCAAGACAGTGGTGCCTGGATGGCTCAGTCGTTAAACGTCTGCCTTAGGCTCAGGTCATGATCCCAGAGTCCTGGGATCGAGCCCTGCATTGAGCCCTGCATTGGGCTCCCTGCTCGGCAGGAAGCCTGCTTCTCCCTCTCCCACTCCCCCTGCTTGTGTTCCCTCTCTCGCTGTCTCTCTCTCTCTGTCGAATAAATAAATAAAATCTTTTAAAAAAAGAAAGAAAGAAATAGCAAGACATTCCATGCTCACGGATTGGAAGAACAAATAATTGTTAAAATGTTTATACTACCTAAAGCAATCTACAGATTTAGTGCAATTCCTATCAAAATAAAAAGAGCATTTTCACAGAACTAGAACAAACAATCCTGGGGTGCCTGGCTGGCTCAGTTGGTAGAGCAAGTGACTCTTGATCTCAGGGTCGTGAGTTTGAGCCCCACATTTCGTGTAGAGGTGTAGATATTACTTAAAAAAAAAAAAAGGTGTAGAGTAAACAATCCTAAAATTTGTATGGAACCACAAAAGACCTTGAATAGCCAAAGCAAATCTTGAAAAATAAAACTGGGGATATCACAATTCCAGATTTCATATATTGCAAAGTAGTAATTAAAATAGTATAGTACTGGCATAAAAATAGACACACAGATCAATGGGATAGAACAAAAAAACCCAGAAATAAGCCCACAATTCTATGATCAATTAATTTTCAACAAAGGAAGAATGACTATACAATGGGAAAAAGTCTCTTTGACAAATGGTGTTGGGAAAACTGGTCAGCTATATGCAAAAGAATGAAACTAAACCAGTTTCTTCCACCATATGCAATAATAAACTCAAAATGGATCAAAGACTTAAATGTGAGACCTGAAACCATAAAAATCCTTGAGAGAGCACAGGCAGTAATCTCTCTGACATTGGCTATAGCAACTTTTCTCTAGCTATGTCTCCTGAGCAAGAGAAACAGAAGCAAAAATAAACTATTGAAACTACATCAAAATAAAAAGCTTCTGCATAGTGAATGAAATCAAAATTCTAATAATCAACAATCTAAATCTAATAATCAACAAAACTAAAAGGCAGCCTACAGAATGGGAGAAGATATTTGCAAATGACATGTCCGATAAAGGGTTAGTATCTAAAATATATAAAAAACTTATACAACTCAATACCCAAAAAACAATCCAATTAAAAAATGGGCAGGAGATATGAACAGACATTTCTCCAAAGAAGACATGTAGATGGCCAACAGACATATGAAAAGATGCTCAGCGTCACTCTTCACCAGGGAAATGCAAATCAGAACCACAGTGAGATATCACCCCATACCTGTCGGAATGGCTAAAATCAAAAACTCAAAAAAAATAAAAAATAAAAAAATAAAAAATAAAATAAAATAAAAAACTCAAGAAACAACAAGTGTGGTTGGTAAGGATGTGGAGAAAAGGAACCTTCATGCACTGTTGGTGCAGCCACTGTGGAAAACAGTATGGAGGTTTCTTAAAAAATTAAAAATAGAACCATCCTATGACCCATATGTATACATATGGCAAAACTTATCAAACTGTTCATAGCACTATAGAAACACATGGGATAATGTTGTTATAATCTGTAAGTGGAGGGTGCCTTTATAAGCATGATCAATACTCATAAATTACAAAAGAATACACGGATACATTTAAAATATTTTTTAAAAATTGCATGGCAAAAGCATAAAAAAGTCAAAAGACAAATTTGGGGAAAGTATCAGCAATATTACAGATAAAAGATTAACTTCCTTAATGTAAAAAAAGTTTACAAGCCAGTGAGAAAGTTCAACAAACCAATAGTAAAATGGGAAAAATATATGAAGTAACAACTTATAGTTAAGAAAATGTAAAGGGTTGGGGTGCCTGGGTGGCTCAGTCGTTAAGCGTCTGCCTTCAGCTCAGGTCACGGTCCCAGGGTCCTGGGATCGAGCCCCACATCAGGCTCTCTGCTCCGTGGGAGGCCTGCTTCTCCCTCTCCCACTCCCCCCTGCTTGTGTTCCCTCTCTCGCTGTGTCTCTCTCTGTCAAATAAATAAAATCTTTCAAAAAAAAAATGTAAAGGCATCATTATTTTATGAGAAGATCCTCATTCTTACTTATAAAATAAACGAAATTCAAATGCCAATTAAAACCACACTGAGAGAATTAGTGACACAGACTTTCAATAATTGCATTGATGTGAGTGCGGGATAACAGTCAATCTTTTACTTAGCTAGTAAGAGTATAAATGAGTATGATTTCCATTGAGGACAATTTGGCAATATTATCAAACCTTAAAAAATGCACTTTGCCTCTGACCCAACAATTCTTCCCTAGATATTTATTCTACAGATATTCAAGCATATGTGTCTACAAAGATATTCAATAAAGCGTCATTTGTCATAGGCAAATCAGAAACAAATTGCCATCGATAGGACCCAAATATACTTGTATGCTTATAAATGCATAAAATATCTCAAAGATAATACATAAAAACTAATAAGAGTAGTTACTTCTGGGAAAAAGAACTGAATGGCTGAGGGACAAGTGTGAAAGGAAGACTAACTTTTCACTATATATCTATTATTTCCTTTTAAATTATGTAGTGTGTACATTTATTACCTCTTCATGAACAAAATAAAAAGTAGTATGATTAAAATCTGGAAGTTCTTAGCGATGTTAATAGGAAAAGCATGTTTAAAGAGAATTTAAAATTTAAAAATATTTAATTTAAAATTTAAAAAGAGAGTCAATTGCAAACTCTAAGTAAAACAAAAAAGTTTTTAAAAAACGTCGCATGAAATATGAGGCAACTGTGTGATATGATTTGAGCAAGATATGCAGTATAGGAAAAAAGAATCCACTTGGCCTTGATGTTTGTTTCATTCTCTTTTGAATAACTCAGGTTTAGAGATGTGGAAGTAGTTATCTTCCTAGCAAATCACTCTGTATTCTGTAGGAAATATTTGTATGAGCATAAACTATACATCATAAATTTATTGATCTCGATTCTTAGAATCAATCCATAGATAAAATGCAGAAAAATTAATTATACTGACAGAAAAAAAATGCAAATGGTATAAACCCTAACATTATAAATGTAAAGGTAGCGAAGAGAGAAATTGAGTGGTGGCTAAGGGCATAGGGTGGCAGTGAGGGGACAAGAAGAGGTGAAGACTAGTTTGAGGGTGCTATTTTTCTCGTACTACTTTGTAGTGAATCAAGAGTTACTACCTACATTGATAGAACAAGAATTCAAAGGTATTTAAATTTACAATGATAAAGGTACCCGGGGCTCAGTCTGCAGGGCATGAGACTCTTGATCTCAGGGTTGTGAGTTCAAGCTCCACATTGGGCATGGAGCCAACTTAAAAAAAAAAATTATAACGATAAGCAATAGAAAAATGGGAAATAATATAATTAAGAAAGCACATGGAGGTAGAAAGCAATGGAGTGTCTCAATGAGGTATATTTCTCATCATTCATAACATGAAGTTAACAAACACCAAATAAAGTAAATAAATCAAGAAAGTGTTATCTGCATAGAGTTCACAATTATAATACTAACTACCAAAATAATTAAAAGCAAACTCTTGAAGGTGATAAGACATGGGTGTAAAGGAGAGATTTGAGGGATGGAACAGGAAACTTTTATCTTTTTTCCACTTAATACCATTCTGTACCTTTTGAATTTTTTGACCAACTTCATGTATTACTTTTATAATAGATATTCCTTATACAATTTTATCATTTTAGTTTTGTTTAATTTTAGATTTCAGGCACATGAGGAAAATATAATGTATCTATTTTAAAGTTTTATGGTCTGACCATTTCTGTTTTCCAGATAAAGCTAAGCTACTTCACAGCCTGTTTCCACACGGTGGTATTTTCCAAAGAAACACTAACCCGCATCCAAAAATAACAGTAAAGCAATTTACTGTCATGAAAACATCAAAAGGGGATTCCACTCATAATACATAACAAAACTTCTTAAAATCTTTCTCTGACCCTCTCTCAATATCTCACACCATATGGTAGCTTCTCCCAAATCTCTATCCTTCTGTTGAAACTTCCACTAAACAGAGCCCACACTGCTCCTGGTCTCCTTTACTCACCACTTTCCTCCCTTTCCTTTGTGGGCCCATTCTCTTCTAAATATCTGCCCATTCAAATATAAATCAAGCTTCCTCTATATCCATTTCAGACCTTACCACAAGGGTCTTTCTTCTTAGTCTGGGGAAACTAGCATCGTTGTAATGTTATTCCTAAAAGAAAATAAATTCTAATTTCTAAAAGATCTGCCCCGAACAAACATTTGAGACATACTCTGCTGGAATTTAGTTATGAAGCTGTAGGTTTCTCTCCTATAGGCATCCTAAAGATAAGAGCTGGGTCTTACTCATTTTTGTATTTGGGTAGACAATGACATGCTTCACACAGAGTAACACTTCACCACCAAATGCACATTTTACTGTGGAATTGTAATTTGGAATTGAGCTTTTATGGGAAAGAGTGGGGGGAGAAGAAGAGGAAGGAAGCTAATGTTTGCAGAGTACCTACTAGGGAGCAGGCACTATGTGTTTATGGTGACGATATATCTTTCTACCTTCTTTTCTGGATCAGTAATTCTCAAATTGGAGCAAGAAAACGCAATGTGGAGGAATAAGAGTAGTTTGAAAGAACCCTCCATGTGATGCTATTATTCCTGACTGTGTGTATAAGCACACACATCATAAAACACTCACATATCCTGACAGATATAAACTAAGACACTTCTACAAACAGTACTGTGTCCAAAATACTGTTTGACCTTAAGTGTTGAGGATGGGGGAGTAAGATAAAGAACCATGGATGGAAACTGCGTCCGTATATGTTGTACATGTCTATATGATGCATACACACTCAAAGATGCCCACTAGATGGCAAGCCCACATTTCAAATGTTAACAATTACTGTGATGCCCCCGCTGGGCATTTTAATAATTCAAGCCAAATCCCTATAAGGCCAAGATATTATATACAGGTTAAGAAGTATACAAGTTAACTTTGTGGTGATGGTCTTACAAATACCTTCTAGAAATAGAGTCTGAATTTATAGCTCCACAGTTTCTAAAATCTACTGACTTATTTTCCAGCCAAAATATAGTATTAATGCAGGTAAATTAAATTCCCTTATTAGATCATCTGATTTCATAATTCAGCTTCAATATGAATTAATTCCAGGACTAAAGCAAGTGGCAAGGCCAGGATCTGACCCCAAGTAGTTTACTTCCAGAAGCCAGGCATTAACTGGGATGCATCAACACCCTTCTCTAGGATGAAAGGGAAGAAGCCAAAGAGGAACGCTAGTGCCCTTGCCCTAGGTTATCCACCTCCCTCTGTTCCTCCCTTGACCGCCCCACATCACTGCCAGCCTTAGCTGACACTGCCCTGCTCAAAATCCTCCAGTGGCCACCCCTTACAGGAGCAACTCTGAGCTAGCACAAGCTGGATACACCACCAATCTCTCCCACATCCAACCACACTGATTTGTTTTCATTCCCTGAACAAGTTCTGGGCTCACTCACCTCCAAGACTCTAGACTCTTGCTATCCTGGAAATCCTCACCCCTATTATCTGCAGGAACAAGTAGTCAGCCTTCAGGTCTTCCCCACAGTCACTCATCTAAGGTGCCCACTCGGACTTTGCCAGGAATTGGGCCCTCCCATTTCAATGCTTCCATCATGCCATTTATCTCATGATTTGGCAATTGCCAGTGTGGCTGGTTTTCCTGCCACTGGAGGGAGCACTGCAGGCATGGTGTCTTTGCAGCTTTGTGTCCTCAGCACCAAACCTTGTGTCTGGCATACAGAGGACACACAGTAAATTTGGCTGCTTGAATAAATGAATAAACGCAAGAGTGTAAACAGTCAGACTGCAGACTCTCTTAAAAATCCCAGCCTTTGGGTCATGGGATATAGAGGGAGGTAACTCCTACTGAATCCCTTGCAGAGGTGTGGACCGGGATGGAGGAACAAGGGGCCAGAGCCAGAGAAGCCCACTCAGGGAGGTTGCAGGGCTATTACAGTGGGTCCACAGAGCTTCCTTGCTCTGGTGTCCCAAGGATAGTCCTTCAAAACATTAAAATACATGGGAAGGAGTCCCCCTTACAACCTTCTATATCCCACCATCCTCTACAATCAGGTGAATCCCTGGCTATTTTTGTAACTATTCTCTTTGATTTCCTTTGGAACTCTCCTTGACCTCCTTTGAAATGAGCCTTCTTTGCTTAATATCAATGCCAGCTAGAGATTCAGATATTTTCTGGGGGCTCCACCAAGAGATATCTTCTGAGATTTCTTGGCCATTAGAGGAACAGGTTTCAATGCAGGACTTGGGAGCTAGCTCTGCTCATTAACTATGTGGGCTACATTAGTCAGCTAGGGCTGCCATAACAAAGTACCACAAAATGGGTGGGTTAAACAACAGAAATTTATTATCTCATGGTCCTGGAGGCTAGAAGTCAAGATCAAGGTGTTGGCAGGGTTGGTTCTTTCAAAGGGATGTGAGGCAGAATCTGTTCCATGCCTCTCCCCTAGTTCCTGGTGGTTCCCTGGCAACCTTGGCATTTCTTAGCATCACTCCAATTGCTGCCTATGTCTTCACATGGCATTCTCCCTGTGTGCATGTCTGTGACCACATTTCTGCATTTTATGTAGGAGACACCAGTCATATTGGATCAGGGACCCATCCTACCCCAGTTTGTCCACATCTTAACTTAGTTACATCACAACCACCCTATTTCCAAAGAAAGGTCACCTTCTGAGGTCCTGGGAGTTAGAACCTCAACATATGATTTTTGAGGGAACACTATTCAACTCAGAACATTGGCCATATTTTCCACAGCAAAAATTAGGACCCCCTCATTTAGCATATGGTGTGACATTAGGACAGAATATTTGGAATCAGGACTCTCTAGGAAATGTGGGGGTTTAGGGAACATCATTTTTTAAAGTAAATCCAGGCAAGTGCATGTTAATCTGAAGGGTTTTAAAACATCCCTAAGTAGGGACACCTGGGTGGTCTGCCTTTGGCTCAGGTCCTGATCCCAGGGTCCTGGGATCGAGCCCCACATCGGGCTCCTTGCTCAGTGGGGAGCCTGCTTCTCCCTCTGTGTGTGCTCTCTCATCTCTCTCTCAAATAAATAAATAAAATCTTTTAAAAAGTAAAAAATAGGGGCACCTGGGTGGCTCAGTCGTTAAGTGTCTGCCTTTGGCTCAGGTCCTGATCCCAGGGTCCTGGGATCAAGCCCCACATCGGGCTCCTTGCTCAGCTGGGAGCCTGATTCTCCCTCTCCCACTCCCCCTGCTTGTGTTCCCTCTCTAGCTGTCTCTCTCTCTGTGAAATAAATAAAATCTTTTTAAAAAAATTTAAAAAAATAAAATAAAATAAAATACCCCTAAGTAGATATCCAATTGAAGAAGTTCTGCTAAATACCTAGAATTAGAGCAGACACCTGTGACTGCTGTAAATAATCAGGTCCCATGGAATCAGAGAGGACTTCCTATGAAATCAAATCAACATAAAATGAATAGATGATAGGTAGGTAGATAGGCACACACACACACACACACACACACACACACACACACATCTTTGAAAGAATGCACAAGTAGGTGAGATTTGTGTACATTCTACTAGCTTCTTTTAAGATCAGTATGGAGAATTAACTACTTGTGTATAGAGGATTGAAAAAAGCAGAATGTTCCCTGAAATAGAGGTAAGACTTTTCAAATGTGATTTTTATTACAAACTGGTATCATTTCCCTACCACCAACAACCCCCGTGACTTTGTAAATATATATACATAAATATATAAATATATATAAGGTATAATATATATATACATATATACAAGGTATAATAAAAACAACAGAAATATATTATCCAATTTCCAATTTCCAAATGTTCACAATTTTAGGGGTAGAATTATATACCGAGGATAACTTATATCTGTAACCTATTATAACTCCTGCCCTCAAACTAATTTTTGCATACTGTGTTCCCAAGATAGAAATAAAAACAGGTCTGGGGACACCAGAGATGCAAGAAAAGTGTGTTAAAAAAAACCTCACAGGGCCATAATGGAGCCACTTAAGTTAAAGTCCCAAGTCAGTAAACCAAGACTTAATACCTAAGCAAACTGCAGTTCCAACCCCCCAGGAATGCAGCCTTTAACCAGTTAACATGGGAACTTCCTGGTCAGCACTAGGGAATGTACTGCAAGACCCCTTCCACTCCCCTTAGGAGGGCAACCCTGCCTAAAACAATGGCTTCTTTGCTAATCACTTCCTTTTTTCTTCTCCCTCTCTACTTTTAAAAACCTTTCCTTTTCAGTTCTATTTGCTAGACGGGGATGCTGCCCGATTCATGAATCATTTAATAAAGCCAGTGAGATTTTTACATTTTACTTGTTTGAATTTTTGTGACTTAACAGATTTGGTGGCAACAACAAGATCCAAAGTGAACTCACCTGGCAACATTAGGGAACAAGAAACACAGGTGTGACCCCCTGTGAACCCTTTTGGGTTCGCTGTCTTTCTCACCGTCTCCAAGGGCCCTTGGTGAGTTCCTCTTGGTTGAGCTCTGCTCTATTTGCCTTTGAGCTTCGAATCTAATTGGCTTTCCCTTACAGGGCAGGGCAGCTCGAGTTGGCAGATGGTTCTGCCTGGAGCCCAGCTGAGCTGGCAGAAGTGTCAACCAGAAGCCAAGCCCCAGACGTTCAGACCCCAATTCCCCAAGTAGAAAACCCCAAGACCTTACTTAGCTCTGTCCCTGGATTCCATGCTGGGAACTGCTGGTGGCAGCTGCGGTTCTCATGCCTTGGGGTTGGCTGGATCCAACCCTTCTGCAGTCCAACGTCCCACGGAAATTGGTGGTGGTGTGCAAGTGGTCCTGTGGGCAGGATGCCGTAACATCTCTTGGTCACTGCCGATATATTAAGGTGCACATGTTTGTTTGCCTTGTTTTGTGTAAACAAAAGGTATTACTAAGGGAATCTCAGAAACCAGAAAGCAGCAAAAATTGGTAGGCCCGGGTCAAGCATTTAAAGTCTGTTAGAGGGCTTGCCACCTCAAAAAGACTCCTATGATAGGGTAATTTGGTCAGAAAACAGGTTCGGTTGACCCGCCAACTTCAAGACCTCGTGCAACGAGGTACGCTATAAAACATTCCACAATTCCCAACCCACAGCTTGTCCCTCTTCTAGGTATTAGTTTGGCTCTGAGAAATCCAAAAGTCTAGGTAAAAGAAATGGGATCCTTTACATCCAGAGAACTGAGCCTGCCGCTTTCGAGCACACCTGTTAATGTTATGTCCAAGAACTAAGGTCCCGGAAGTTGCAGATTATCTACAAAAATGGCAAAATCCTACTAAAAGCAACCTAAAATTACAATGGCCCTTATGGGGAATGTTGCAATTAGTTAAGAACATTTAAGAAGGGCACTTAAAAGCAGGATCCCCAAAGAAGACAGTATGAAATACCTGTTTTAATCGGCAAGCAGAAGCTTCCAAAGGTTTTGAAATTCCAAAATAGCTTCCTTGAAAATTTTGCTGCAAAGAGCTGATTAAAAAAAATATAAAAGACACAAGAGAATCCCTTCTTGGCCTTTTGGCTAAGATCAAGTGTAAAAGACGCAAGAGGTACCAAATACAAAAAGCTCTAAAACTGATGTAATTCTTAATGCTTCCCTTTTTATCCTCCTTTGTTTGAATAATCATTCTAAGTTGTCCTCTGAATTGACTTTACCTGACCATAAAGGCCATTCAAAGTTCATCTATCCTTTACCATCCCACAAATTTCCCCTATTTATCCCAAACATCTTGTAAATTATTGGCCTTAAGAAACCAAAGTCCTTCTTGGAGAAATTTATATTCTTTCTCGGCCTCTCTTTTTTTTTTAAGATTTTATTTATTTGCTTGTCAGAGAGAGAGAGAGCACAAGCAGGGGGGAGCGGCAGGCAGAAGGAGAGGGAGAAGCAGGCTCCCCACTGAGCAGGGAGCCCGATGCGGGGCTCCATCCCAGGACCCTGGGATCATGACCTGAGCTGAAGACAGACGCTTAATGACTGAGCCACCCAGGCATCCCTCTTTCTTGGTCTCTTAAAGTATATATCTTATCGTGTCTTTGAAATGTAAATGCAGCCTACAATCATCTGAGACATGAAAGGGCAAAAAATAGGAAAAGAGGCCTTTTTAAAATACAAACTGCTAAAAGGGCTCTTGTGTCTGAACTCTACCACAACCTCTGAACATTAATTCCAGGGACAAATACAGATCTTAAAAATCTCCACAAATATTAATAACTATAAGGTATTTGTGTGTGTGTGTACACACACAGGTTACAATGTATATATGTTATAAATGTGAGATATTTTTCTACCTCTGGGTGTTACTGATAAAATTAATTTGTAAAACAGTCCTTTGTAGTTGGTTTAAAAGCAAGCACTTGTAGGTTTGGGTATTCTAAAAATTTCAGAAAGATCTAAACTAATCCAAATGTTTTTCAGGTTCACATAATCTGGGAAAATATTCAGTATTAAAGCAAATTTAAGGTTGTTGGTTTGCCTACAATAGACATGTCTTCAGAGTTATCAGCATTAAATATAAAACGTTTATTCTGCCTGGATTTACTGAAAGTCAAAAAAGTTCATATTATTTATGTTGCAAAATTTGCCAGAAAAAATAACTTAGAATAATGGTTGACTTTGTCTAATGTGTAATGAAGTTTTTGTGAGTAACCTAAACATAAGAACAAGTAAATTAAATAGATGTAAATAAGATAAAAAGGTTTTAGATAAACTTTCTAAATAGTTTCCCCCAAATCTTTTTGGTAACCTGAAATCTAAAAGTTTCATTAAGGGATGAGTTAAGTTCATTAAATATCTAAATTATTTCCAAGTAAGATAATATAGTGAAACATTAATTATTGAACATTAGTTTATTTACTTTTGGTTTCCTTATTACAAAGAAACTAAAGATAAATCTTGAACTGTTGATAAACATGTTTTGTGCTTTTTCAGAGATGATACAATGAAGAAGCACATTTCTAGAAATTATAAAATGTATTTGTAAATTTATCTAAAGAATACTGGTGTAACAGTTCACAATTTCTTACTTCTTAGCTTCCACTAGAAATTAGTTTCTAAGGGTTAAGAATTCTAATTAATATATGTGGTTAAAGCTATTAGAAATAATAAGAGAAATATCTCTATCAAGAAAAGTAGGATGTGTGTTTTCTGTAAAAGAAGGTATGGGAAACGGAAATGCATTTTTGTTGAGGGAAAAGAAAGTAATTTGTCCAAAAATGAGGCTGGTTGTTTAAAGAGGGAAAACTTAGGACAAAATCTGAATGTAAAAAGAAAGTTGTAGAAGATTTAAGAAAAAGCAATCCTTGGAAAGAAGTCTTATGTATGGTCAGTACTGGCTAAGATTAAACTAAATTTAGTTAGGTAAATGAGTTTTAATATCAAAAGTATACTGAGGCAAAATTAAAATTTTGTTTTCTCTTTGGTAAGAGGACAAAGTTTTCTTGAACTACTGGTCTGCTCTTAGTAAGAAATTGTAAACAATAGCTTTTCTTTACTTTTAAAGTTATCTGCTTAGAAAACAAGGATTCTGTGCTTTGCCAAAATAATTTCTTATGTTTATTAGGTCTTTGATTACTTAAGAAAATTAAGTCTTAATATTAAAAGAATTAAACTTTGTTCACAAATATATAACCTTCTGCATTTGCCTTTAAAATCTTTTACTGTCACTTAGATTAAATGGATAATTAGGTGTTGTTTCATAATGATCTGTGATTCTATTTAATCAGATGTTCAGATCTTTTGCTATTTTTGACATACTTCCAAAAATAAAATTCTAACACGAAGTCTTTTGACCGCAGTCTAACTGAGGAGATCCAGAGGGCCCTGGAACGTTTCAAGGTTTTGTTTTCATCATAAGTGAGAGATAGTAAGCTAAATAGGCTCATTTAGTATGTTAAATTACATGGGAAACATTGCCAAATAAATGATGCTAAACCTTCTTTGACTGTATTTGTGTAGGTATACGTCATTAAAATAAGTGTTCTAGAAATTGTATGAAACTCCTAGAAACCTGATCTTTCCTAATATGCTATTAATGTAAAGTGTTGTGTGTCATAGAAATAATCAAATTTCCTTGTCAATTTCATTGTAATGAACTATCAGATCTTTAGCCATGGTCACTTTTAAGTCCCTTGTCATTTACAGTTATTGTTTTACTCTGATGCTTTTGCAAATGTGTCTTCTCCAGTGAAATTCATGGAAAGGAAGCTGACAAGTACTGTAGAATACAGATTTCTGATAACCTTCAGCTTATACAACGAACTGGCATTTAGAAACTCTCAAAGGCTGTCCTGGAATCTCCTTGGAAGGGACTCTACTGGGTCCTCTTCACTAACATATGGCAGCCCAACTTCAGGGACTTCACCTTGCCGATACACATCACAGCTGAAGAAGGCTCCACCTGACATCTACTACTATACAAGAGTTGAAAACCTCCAAATCAAACTGACCGGGAAGAGAAGTAGCTGACGTCAATGTAGACTGCTTCTGCCCCAGATTCTGAGTCGACGTCATACTAACTAACCATGAAACCCTTGCTTCCCCTTCTTTCCTTTACTCTGACCCTGCCCTGGAAAGATCATGCCATCATCGGCATTTTCCAGGCTATTGCTAAAGGGGGTGAGCTTTGCCTTTCAGGCTGCTGGATTTGTCATCAAAAACTTCGATCCGTCCATTAACAGGGCCGCGTCAGTGAAGGTGCCCGGACAGGGTTTTGTCTGTGTCTGTGGTGGTTATCATTCCCCTCGGGTCTCTGAATGCCCGGTTGCTGGTGGCCAGGCTCAGCAATGATTCCTCCATTGTGCCCCTCACTTTTCACAAGCAAACTGAGACATCTCATGGGTCAACTCCCCTGGATTTACATTGTCTTGTTAAAAAAAAAAAAAAAAAAAAGACCTACTAGGACATATTCATGACTCAGGATTTGCTTCCTTTGGCAGGGCCCTACTTCCTTGGTTAGGGGTAAATGCAAATGAGAATGTGATCAGGAACTTCTCCTTCACACTTAACTATATTGTAGAATCCATTGCTAAGACAATAGCTGCTGGACAAAGATCCTTAGATTTTTCTGGCCAAAGTTGTTCTTGATATTGGATAGCACCTGATGATCTTTTAGCCGAGCAAGGAGGTGTCTGTGCTCTGGCCAGCAGCACCTGCCGCACCTGCGTGAACACTTCTGGGGAAGTTCAAACACAATCACATAAGATCGCCGGGCAAGCCACTTGGCTTGAAAAGGAGACTCCAACAGGGTCTTTCTTTTACTTCTTTGATTTTGATTGGTTTGGGTCTTGGAGACCATGGCTTCAAAATGTACTCCAGACATTGGGAATCATCCTGCTTTTAGTAATCCTCCTAATCTCCCTGGTGCACTATATTCTCTCAAAAGCTTTAAATGCTTGTTCACAGCTGCTAACATCCAAGCAAATGATCTCCCTAAGACACGAACATCAGAAGAATGGAGAGGATGATGGACTTAAACGTTGAGAGTGAGAAGTCATAATCTGTGACTATTACAGAGATGAAGCAAAAATGTCATGACCTGTGAATAGCGCACAAAACAAAAACAACAAAAGCTGGGAGAACTCTGGAGCGGTAACTGAGGATGGTGTTAATGCCTTAAATTTTGATCACATTTCAAGTAGGCTGAGAGCCTGATCAAAAAGGAGGAATTATTAAAGAGAAAACCACAGGGCCATAATGGAGCTCCTTATGTTAAGGTCGCAGGGCAGTAAACCAAGACTTAATAATACCTAAGCTAACTGCAGTTCCAACCCCCCAGGAATGCAGCCTTTAACCAGTTAACATGGGAACTTCCTGGTCAGCACTAGGAAATGCACTGATAGACCCCTTCCACTCCCCTTAGGAGGGCAACCCCGCCTAAAACAATGGCTTCTTTGCTAATCACTTCCTTTTTTCTGCTCCCTCTCTACCTTTAAAAACCTTTCCTTTTCGGTTCTATTTGCTAGATGGGGATGCTGCCCGATTCATGAATCATTTAATAAAGCCAGTGAGATCTTTACATTTTACTTGTTTGAATTTTTGTTATTTAACAGTGTGAGCCACAGTCAGAACTGCTTCCCCAATAGCCCACAAACTGCAATATACCTTCCGTGTTAGAAAAACTGTTTAACAAGAGACAATTCTACCATTTCTGAGAATTTTTCCACTTTTCTAACAAACATAAATTGTCTCAAATCATGTGGAACTAGGAAAGATAAAATAAATTAATTAAAATAAAATAAACTTAAAGTCATAAATGTGTTTTACATGGGATATCCTTGTAATGGGAAATAGGAAAAGACCCCGAGAAGTTGGGTAATGATGAAGGAAATGGAAGAACTGCTCAGTAAGAAAACAATAATCGGTGTTTGTGTATGAGCGCTAACCTAGGTCCAGGCAAAGCGGTAGGCTGTTTCCGTCCCTATTTAATCCCCTCGATAACCCTACCAGGTAGCTATCCTTACCTCCATTTAACAGATGGGGCAACTGAGCCTCAGAGCGGTTATGTGATTTGTCCAACCAAGGCCATGGAGTAAATACGTGGCAGAAGCAGGCATGGAATCCAGGTCAGCCTGAACCCACAGCCCATGTGCCCAGAGCTGGTGAGAGGCCTGTGGGGGATCTGAGGCTTTCATTAAGTGCCTGCACAACATCTCCCTCTCAGAGAGAATGGAGTAGCAACACCAGGCATGTGGAGGAAGGTTGGAATGGCCTGGGAGGAGAGTGAGGAGGTAGATTAAGGGGCATCAAGGCTTCACAACAACTGTGTACTGGGAAAACAATTTTGTTCAAGAGGGCTATTTATAGGGATGTTTTTCCTCAGCACTCCCTTCCCCCATCTCCTCCCTTTTGTGTTAAAAGGCGCCTGGCAGATTGGTAGAGGGTTACAGGCAATGCACAGGAAACTCTGGAACACAATGCACGGGGCGGGGACAGATCCCCACCCACCTAAGAACATCGCTAGCTCCGGTATTCAGAGACCCTGCGGGGGGACAGCTGGAGCTCACAGACGGGTCTCTGCTCCTCTTATCATCTTTCTCCCAGACAGAAGGAAGGCACCATGCCCAAGGGGTGCAGAACAGAGTAAAATTAGGAAGCAGAGGCAGAATAAGAGGCAACAGAACAAAGCAAACAAACACCAACGTAACTGAAATCGGCCAGGTAGCCAAGTCATCCGCTATCCAGAGGACTCCTGAATTCTATGAGGAGTCCAGCTTTTTCCACCCAAGTCTCTGTTCAGCTTTCAAACTCCCAAGACACAGAGTGTGGAGTGGGAGAAGTGATCCCAAACCCAGCTGCTGAGAGGGACCCCAGAACCTCCTGGACCCTCGGGACAGACCCAGCCAGGCCTGTGGGGACAGCTGCTTACAGGAACAGCCTCTCACACTCTTCCCTCTGGGCCACCAGACAGGGGCCCCCAGCCAAATAGATCCACATCCAGACTTAGAGGTTAAGGCCAGACCCTGGGCAGATTCAAATGTCTGTCTACTAGTGATTCAACCCACAGCACTTGGCTCTCCCTCTGGCCTTGTGAAGTCTCTCTACATGAGACTGGGAAGGATGCTTCCTGCGGCTGTTTGGCAGCGTCCCGCGCCCCTGCTGGAGTGGGACAAGGCGGTCTTGTGCTGCCTGGTTTGCTCATCGCGTCTGAAATACTGAAGACTCATTTAGCGCTACGCTGTGCATCATGGGTCAAATGGCATTACAGTTTTCAAAACACTCTGCAGAACACAAAAGATTTCCAAACCTCTTGTGTTTGAACAACATTCAATGCAAAGGAATTAGAGCCTAACTAAAATACTGGTAGCAAAAGACATTTCTCAAATAATTTCAAACAGTGTGTGTGCAGATGTCTCATCTAATTTCTAGGCCTAACCTCTTCACTCCTACCCAGTCCTGCATTTTACACAAAGGGCATTTCCTCCTGGAAGCTCTGATAGCGTCACCAGCTGGACCCCAAGACCTAACCTTTACTGCCTACCTGCTTGGACTCACTGACTTTTGTCCCACATTTTTTCTGAAGCTCTTCTTTCCAGCTTATCTCTTAACTCAGGCAAAAGACCCAATGGGCATAACATCCTGTGATGGAAACCGAAACTACTTCTCAAGCAATAAAGACTGGCTCAGACAAAGAGCTCCTGCTGGCCCAGACTACCCAAACCAGTATGAATTTAACCCCGACTCACACTTGCCCAGATGGACCGAGGGACTGACAGCTACCTTTACCTCATTCTAATAGTCAAATCTCCGCCCAAGGAGCACAAGCCTCATTTACATAACATACAATTTATGTAAAGGCATGATTCCTTAAGGTGCATGCATCACCTTCTGCCTGCCTCTACATATGATGATAAGGCTCCCCGATCTAAATATTCATCCTAACCCTAAATAAAAGGAACCCATTCACCCTTGCTGGGGAGTCACGGCTTTGGAAATTATTCCCCATGATCTCCTTA
Source organism: Halichoerus grypus (assembly GCF_964656455.1). Taxonomy (NCBI): domain Eukaryota; kingdom Metazoa; phylum Chordata; class Mammalia; order Carnivora; family Phocidae; genus Halichoerus; species Halichoerus grypus. The sequence continues at coordinate 63,846,630 of NC_135712.1, forward strand.
TTTCCTGCAAATAAAGTGTCCTTTGTGTCCTTTGTGCAACAACTCACTTGGTGTAGTTTCTTTTTCTTTTTTTTTTTTTTTAGAGAGACAGAGTGCATGCAAGCACAGAAGCAGCATGGGGGAAAGGGCTGAGGGGGTGGGAGAGAGAGGAAGAATCTTCAGCAGCCTCCACACCCAGCGCGGAGCCGACTAGGGGCGATCCCATGACCCTGATGAGCTGAAATCCAGAGTCAGATGCTGAACCGACTGAGCCACCCAGGCACCCCTGGCATAGTTTCTATCTGCGACTCACCACAGAGTGAACTCATGTTAGTTTGGTTACAGTAGGGCCCTTGACATATAGAGAAGTTTTATCTTTCTGCAAAAAAATAGTTTTTACCCTCACCAGCCCCCAATCTTTTTTAAAGTTTTTATTTATTTACTTAGAGAGAGAGAGAGAAAGTGCATGCACAAGCAGGAGGAGGGACAGAGGGAGAGAGAGGATTCCAAGCAGACTCCTCACTGAGCCTGGAGCCCGATGCTGGTCTTCATCTCACAACCCTGAGATCACGACTTGGGTGGAAACCAAGAGTCAGATGCTCAACCGACTGAGCCACCCAGGTGCCCCACCAGCCTCCAATTTTATAAACTTGGGGTCATCTTAGACTCTACTCTCTCCTACATTTACTCTTTTATTTTATTTTTTTAAAGATTTATTTATTTATTTATTTATTTGACAGATAGACACAGCGAGAGAGGGAACACAAGCAGGGGGAGTGGGAGAGGGAGAAGCAGGCTTCCCGCAGAGCAGGAAGCCCGATGCGGGGCTCGATCCCAGGACCCTGAGCTCTAATTTATTTTGAGCTGAAGGCAGACGCTTAACCGACTGAGCCACCCAGGCGCCCCTACATTTACTCTTTTAAATAAAAGTCTGAGGTTCTTAAATATTAGGTAGGGGTACTAATCAATGCAATTGCTTTTATTTAAATTCAATTAGCCAACTTACAGTACATCATTAGTTTCAGATGTAGTTTTCAATGATTCATCAGTCTCATGTAACACCCAGTGCTCATCCCATCATGTGCCCTCCTTAATGCCCGTCACCCAGTTACCCCATTCCCCCCACTGATCCAAGCAATTTTATTATAAAAAGTCAGTTAGACTTTATTTTTTTATAATTAAATCTTTTTTCTTTTTCACTATTCTCTCACTGTCTGCCCTTTCTATCCCAAAATGCCTAGCTGATGGTGAAGCCACTGAACCCCATTCTCAGCTGGGGAACTGGCTGCAAAGCAGGGTTTCCCCATGCTTTTTTCTCCACCTGAGTAATGCAGCTTTGCAGTTCTAGGAACTGAAGGGGAACTAAACTAGACAATGCTTCAGAGAGAGAGAGAGAGAGAATATCATGTGTAATAATAACTATGTCTGCTCTTCAACTTTTGAGCTAGGAGTAGGACCATGTAAGGCCCTCCTCCTCTGTTCTCACTGCAACGACTTGCTTTTGGAAGCCTACTTAGAGGCAAAACTGACTTTCATGGGCATAGAGGTGGTGGAGCAACGGGAGCCCAGCTGGCATGTTTCAGGGCGTATTGCTAGCGGGTTGCCTCTGCTTCTGGGCCTGAGACACTGATTCTGGTTCCTGTTCCTTCTCATCCATCAGGGGGCCTCTCTTCCACTCTGTTCTGTTTGATTCGAGAATGGTAATGTGGACCTCCTCCAACCCTACTAGGGAACTTAGCCTACCTCATTTGAACACTTAGAGGTCACAGTTTGCAGCATAACCTAGATCTGGGAACTCATGGCATAGACAAATGCAGTAATGGAACTTGGGATATATAACTTTCTAGAAGTCCTTTTGCTCTGGCCATCCTCATCCTCTACTAGCTTTCAGACACTCAGGGCATTGGCGTCTGGGCCCAGGGTGGGCACAAGGCCTGTCTCATAGAAGAGCCTCACCCAATAGATTAGTCTGCTAGAGCTGCCATAACAGAATACCATAGACTGGGGGGTGGAAACAACAGACGTTTATTTTCTCACAAGTTTTGGAGGCTGGAAGTCCAAGACTGAGGCATCACAGGTTAGGTTTCTCCTTGAGGCTTCTCTCCTTGCCTTGTGGACAGCCACCCTCCCACGGTGTCCTCACACGGTCTTTTCTCTGTGGTTCACATTCCTGGTGTCTCTCTGCATCTTCATCTCCCCTTCTCACAAGGACACTAGTCAGACTGGATTAGGACCTACTCTAAAAGCCTCGTTTTAACTTAATCACCTCTTTAAAGGCTTTATCCCCAAATACAGTCAGATTCTGAAGTCCTGGAGGTTAGGGCTTTAATACATGAATCTGGCAGGGGAGGCACAATTCAGCTCAAAACACCCAACAACCGGTGATAAAACCAGCATTTTTAAGCTGGAAACAGGGAAGACGAAAGGAGAAGAGAAAATGTACCCAGCAGGAGGATGAGCTGACATTCTCTAACCCAGAACAGAGAATTCAGAACACTCTAAAACTGCTGATTGCTGGGGCTCCCGGGTGGCTCAGTCGGTTAAGCGTCCGACTCTTGATGTTGGCTCAGGTCTTCATCTCAGGGTCCTGGGATGGAGTCCTGGGTCCTCATCGGGCTCCGCAGGAAGTCTGCTTGAGGATTTCTCTCCCTCTCCTGTGCCCCTCCCGCCACTCGTGTGTGCATGCTCTCTCTCTCTCTAAAATAAATAAATAAATCATTAAAAAAATAAAATAAAATTGCTGATTGCCAATTCTAGTTTTACGGCCAAGTAAAAGAAAAGGCTACCCCACACATGACACTAAAATCTCTCCATACCCACTCTCTGTCTTCTGTATCTAATTTATTTATGGCAGAGAAAATTACTAACATCATTGGCGAGGGAAGCAGATGGCACCCTTTGATAGGCAGCAGTCTTAGTTGCCGATAAGATAAATCGTAGGCAACAGCAAAACCCAATGGTGGGAGCTCGATGTGAGTGCAGTGCTTTTTGTCCTATGATAATCTACTGAAGGGATCATTTATACTACCGCCAAACAGCTTAATCCGTCCTCCTATTAGCTAACATTCTTATGCAATCTCCATATAATCTTACTTTCTAGGAAATCCCAAGCCCAACGGATAAACCCTTTGAAACCCAAATCTGATTTTCTTCAGCAGACCCAGAAAAAGGCACACATCTTCGGGTAAGCAAGGAGAAAGAAAAATGAGAAGAGTAAGAGATAAGCAGAGGAAGGAAAGAGAAAGAAAAGTAGAATGTCCAGAACAAGGGCTAGATTCAAGTTTGGCATCTATCACAGGGCATACTCAGCAATGAAAGGGGACAGGGACAAGTGGGGAGGGGGGCAGTTCTCCAGCTTCCTGAGTCTTGCTGTCACTATGTGGCTTCATTATCTGGCTTGAGAAATTGTGAGTTCTTCCAACCAGAAGTGTAGATAATTGAGAGTTATCAAATAAAGACAAAGAACCACCATGAACATGTATCAGATGTTTGTTCAATCAGCCCAGGCATCATGGACACCTTAGCCAGCGCTCAGTTTTACCTCAACTCTGAATGCAAAACAACTTGAACCCAACTTAACATGACTTATCACGAAGCAGGGACCAAAAGGTCTCAGGCTGTTCCAGGATGAAACTTCTAGGATTGCGGCATCCCCCTGGGGAGTCCTCAGTGAAGCACAGAAGAATCTTAGGGCTGTGTCAGGGTCACCAGCTTTCTCAGTTCACCTAGGCAGTTCTGTTTTGTGACAACCTACACTTCTGTGTTTGTTGGTGATTAAGGGGATCTGGTACACAGTTAATGTTTACTGTGAAGTGTATGAGAATTATTTATAAATCACTGGTGGACTTTATTGTGAGAAAGATTATATTTAACAAAAACTATATGTAATTAAAAATTAATTGATATTTGAATAAGGGCTGTTGATTAGTTAATATTATGGTATCAGTATTAATTTCCTAATTTTGATAATTGTGCTCTGGTTATAGCAGATACTAATATTTGGGAAAGCAGAGTGAAGGGTAATGGGAATTCTTTGACTATTATTTGCAAATTTTTTATAAGCTGAAATTACTTCAAAATGAAAAGTTAAAAGAAGATTTTCAAAGATTTAAAGAGGTAATTCAAGAACTTTATCCATATTTTGTGTTCTGGGGGCCTGGACCCAGGAAAAAAGCACCTCTTTGGCCTCTCTCCTTTGCTGCCAAAGTGATGAAATCCACTGTAGGGTAGATGAAATGAACGAATATGAAAGTCCTCGCTAAAGTAAACTCCTAAACAAATGGTAATAGTAATAATTATTGTCTCATATGGAAATGCTTCTCTAAAAATAGAGGGAGGAACAAGCCATCATACTGAATACCCTACCAGATATTCTCTAAGTAGCTTACAAAAAGCTTAGAAATTGCTGTCCTGGGGATCCATTGACTGGTTTTGAACAAAGCAGGCATATAACAAGAATATTTCAGGAAGGGTCATCAAGCCTTTAGTACATAGGATGGATGGAGTGGGCAGAGCCCAGACTCAGCAAATGCCACTATGAGTTATTCTAATAACTGAGGAGTGAACAATCCTTACTGAATGGGCGTGGAAAAGAAGAAACCCAGAGGAGAGGCATTTTAAAGGACTAGCCTGGAGGTGGGGGTGAGAGGGAAGAAATGAGTCAGTGGTTACTTGAAGATGTCTAGCCAAGATGACTACAGCAATGCTGGTGTCACTGAGAGATGGATGGAAAATGGAAGGAAGGAAACCCCATACACAGAGCTTGGGTTGGGAACTCAAGTGGCTCCAGAAGCCAGGCAGGTGCAAAGGGGGGAAGACAGGCGGTGGGAGCTGCAAACCTGAAAGGGGGCTGTCACAGCTGGACATCAGCAGTCCTTGCCCTGTGGGATTGCACTTTCTTTCCGTGTTACCAGATCTTCCATTTTTGCAAGAGAAGCTAGAAACTCAGATCTCTTAAGTGAAATCTCTTAACCCTTCAAAGTTGGCAATTAATTTAAAAAAATTTTAAAGCATTGTGTTGCCAAACCAAACACATCTGTGGACCAGATTCGGAAGGCAGGCTGTCACTTGTGACCTTTGGCAAAGACAGAAGGTTAAGGGTCAAAGTTCACTGTCACTGTGATACATAGGGAGTTAGGTGACTGTAAAGGGATTCAGTAACTAAAATACTATACTTAAAGTTTCCATCAGCAATCTGAGCTGTATGAATGTCCCTACCCTTCAAGTCTATATATGGATTTGAATTTATACAGGAAGTTTAATCTAATCTTCAAATGGTTAAATCACAAGAATTTGAGTGCTTACTGTGTGCTGAGTACACAGAAGTCAAGGAATTTCAGATCTAACTGGAGAAGAAAAAATCAAGTCCTCCTGAAAACTTGAGACAAATTTTGGAACAGCCCGGGAGACTCCTTTCTCCACATTATGCTAGACTATCAGTCACCTTAAATCCTGGATACCCCGCAAATCACTTCCATTTGGCAAACTTGGAATAATGCGTGTGTGGGATGTGGTGTGGGGGTGGTGTGTGTGTGTGTGCGCGCGCGTGAATCTGTAACCAGAAATCTGATTTCCTGGGCAGTGGTTACAAGACGGCAGCCCCCAGTCTTCCCTCAGCGTAGGAGGGGAGCTAACTGGGTTGGGGGTACCCGGGCGCAGGAGAGGAGGATGGGAGTGGCTGGCTGGCGGAAAACCGCTCGCCGTCAGGTTTCTCCGCTGGAATCCCAGTCTTTGTCTCTGTCACTACAAGTGTTTGTGTAGGTTCTCCTACCAAAATAGAAAGTGTCAAAGAGATGGTGACAACGAGGATAAAAACAAGGCAGGACTTTTTCTCAGTTCCCCCTAGCGCCCTCCGTCCAGAAGGCCAGCGCGCCTCCTCCTGCCGTCCTCCGAGAGCCGCGGTGGGGCAGGAAGCGGGCGGCTGGGGCTGCGGGTCCTCCTGGGAGCGCGGCGGTTTCCTCCCGAGCTGCCCAGTTATCTCCAGAGCCGCAGACCAGCTCTCGGAGGAGCGCGTCCTCCCGCCCCCCGCCCCCCCTCCCCGTACTCCTCAACCCACCCACCTACTTCCTCCGGCCCCGTACACACGCAGCACGGAGCTGCCAAAAATTTCCACCCTCCGCCCCCCTCCCTAGCTAACTTCCTTCCAGCATTTCCTGAGCTGGATGATCCTAGGATTTGTAAGACAGGAAAAAAAGGAAGGCGTGAGGGCGGGCGAGAGAGACAGGATGCTTGTTTGTCGCGTTCCCAAAACCATCTGAAGGCAAGACAGCGGGCGCAGGGCAGAGGAGCCACGCAGCCCCGGGGCTGTCTCCTCGCCCCCCGGCTGCTGCCCGCTTCCCGCGCTCTCGTCCTCTGCTGGGCATCTGCAGAGGCGGAAAGGAGAGCTCGCCCTCCCTCCGAGGCGGAGGAAAACACCCGAAGACACCGCAGGAGCCCGTGAAAGTCCCTGGGACTCCAAGTGAGGAAGTGACACTCCCGCCGGCCGGCCCGCGGCCGCCAGCTCCGCCCGGCCTCCGGCCCCGCGGCCCTGGAGGAGCGCGCCGTGGACTGCAGGCTCCGCGGCCGCGCCGGGCTCAGCGCCCCGCGGGGTCCATGCGCGCTGCCCCGGGCCGCACTTCCTCCGCGCGCCCATGCGGCCCCCCAGAGCCGCGCCGCAGCCCGTGATCTGAGCCCGGAGACCATCCTAGGCGCGGTGCCAAGCACAGGGGAGGGGGAGACGGAGGGGCAACCTCTTTGGGACTAACTCATGAAGAACAAGGGTGCCAAGCAGAAGCTGAAACGAAAGGGAGCCGCCAGTGCCTTTGGCTGTGACCTGACCGAGTATCTGGAAAGCTCAGGACAGGATGGTAAAGTGCCTTCGCTTTTTCCCCCCGCTTTTCTTTTTGTTTGAGGGCGAGATGGATTCAGTTCACAAGTTAATGTAGTCTAGGCCTGTGGGCGCAGTGTACTTTTTTTTTTCTTTTTAAAGAACACGTATGGTTCCTAAGGTGCACGGCGCTGCCACCCCGACGTGCTGAGGTTGTGGCGGTCCTTCCGTTGGTCGCACACCAGCCGTTAATGGGCGGTGCTGCTTCAAGTTTAACCGGCTACCTCTGCGGGCTGGGGGTGGGAGCTCCAGAGGTCCTGATCGCAAGTTTTGGATGTCGGAGGGGAGGGATGCGGGCTGGACTTGTGGGATGGTGATCAGTGGGCTTCTCCGGGTACATAATTATGACCGCCTTGGGTGTCCTTCCCGGGATCTCCAATTTCATCTGCTCACATCTTTTTTTATTAATGTGCTGGAAGGCAGGGGGTGCGGTGGATCCTGGCTGGGGGAGTGGTTGCACAAACATTTTCTGAATTTCTGAACTGATGCCAGATATATAGTACCTCCCTCCCTCCCCTTCCCAACCCCCCAGACCCTTTACCTCCTCTTGGCTTTCAGATTAGCATTTGGTGTGTCAGACAAGAAGAGTGCTGTAAAAAGGTCAGAGGGCCTGGATTTTAAAATAGTTTAGGGTATATAAAAGAAAAGGAGAGCCAGCGTCTCTGTTTTCAAGGTCAGATTGGATTTTTTTTTTTTTTAAAGGGAATCCTGCAGAGTAGAGACAATTTAAACATTTGTTGGGGGAGAGGGAAAGAAAACAATCTAGAATACAATAACAGCGTTTGAAGTTAGAAGTTTTTAATCATAGGAAAGTTGTGGAAATTGAGCAGAAAATGACTCCTTTTGTAAGGTTGACTGGTCTTGTGCATACCGTGACAAAAAGGCCTTGTCTTCAGAAACTTAAGTGAGAGAGAAAATAGTCCACTATATAGGCCTTGTATTTATACATAGATAGCTATAACAAAGGAGGAAACTGGAGGGCTGTTTAACTGTGCAGAATATTTCTGCCTCCAGGAAAATCATCTCAAAAGCAATTTGATCAGCTCATATCAAACGTGCATCTCAAAAAGAGTGCAATGATTTTGTTTCAATTCCGTTTTGTTTTTTTTTTTAAAGACTCAGCACCACCTAGTAATTTGCAGTGGTGTGATATTCCTGCAGTATTCTAGACTTCAGCCTCTGCTGTGTCATTAGGACAAATGGCTTAGTATCTTAGAGCTTGGGGGACCACAGGTTTCAAAACTGCCTCTTTTGAAACCAAGGTATAACAGTCAACTCATTTCATCCTCTCCAATAATCTGGGAGAGGGCAATTTGAAATAAAATTGGACTGAACTTTTTTGAATGTGATAGAACTCCAAGAGTGCATCTTAACCTCTGCCCTCAGAAGTTCAGAAGGAAATGTTTCTCTCCACCTGTTTTTGTGAGGAACTTCAAGTTTAAGTCCAGGTTCACTACAAATGCTGCTGGGATGCCCCTGCCTGCCATGTTGGTGTTATTCTGGTCCCCCCTTCAAGCATGAGAGACGCATGGGGGTGCGTGCTGGTCCCGCCCCATTCTTACAATGTTATAAATCATAGGATGAGCCAGGAATCCCAGCATTCTGTGAAGACACCTCAAAGGCAGACTTTGGCAGCTCTTCTTTCACATGCTTTATAGTTTGGGCTTCCATACAGGTTTCGTTTGGAAAAAGAAAAAGGGAAGGGCGCTACTGCTTAAAGAAAAAAAATTGAAAACCAGTACCCAGTGTTCCCAGCCTTGGGGGGGGGGGGGAAGCAAGGAAGCCCGAACAGGTAAATTGACCTGCCTAAGGTCATACAGTAAATGACAGAGGGTGCAGAGGGACCTGGCTTACCAGGCTCCTCTCCCCTCCCTAGTTTTCTCATCTAGGCCAACATTCTCCTCTAATGATTTTTTTTTTTCCTAAATTGAAAGCAGACAGCCCCGTCACAGGATCAGCAAACTTTCAAGTCTGACATACCTGAATACAATTTAGCTTTGAAACAAAAGGAAACTGACCCAGTTAATGATCTAGACACCATTCTTGTGCCACATGAGAATTAGCTGCGCAAAATAAACAGCTTATATAAATGAGAGTGATTAGGATTTCTTTTTTGCCACATCTAAAACTAGTTATGTAGTTGTCTCTTATTTTTCCTGTAGCATCAGTAAGCAAAATGCTAATGGTTTTTTCTCAAAAAATGTGTTTTCCTCGCGGACTTTCTGAAACATGTATTGGTTAGTAGACAAGGCTTGGACTCTGCTTCCAGGGAGGAAAAGCTGATCTGGGCACTACCCCTCTGCCCACCACCTTGGAAGTTCAACCCAGAATCCTGAGGGTGACAAGTCAACATAGTAAAGAAACCAGAAGGCTGGGGAGGGCCTCATGAGATAGACATGATGATTACTGAATTCTGGAGTCAAGGGTAAGGTGATGATCCTGCAAAGAGACAGAGAAAAATGGATCCAGGTCTGGGAACATAAGGGCAGAAGAGGACAGAGATGTAGGATGCCAAGAGCGCCCTTGTGCTTGGCCAGGGAGGGAAAGCCCCAAGCTGGGGTGGAGGACAAAGCTGGTGACAATTCACTGTGCTCAGGCCATCTGAAAATGGGGAAGCTACACCCCTGAGGCCGAGCATAAAGGATGAATGCCATCCACTTCCGTCATTTGCTGTGGCCAGCCCTGCTACCTTCAGCTGGATAAATCTGCCAGGCCAGGGTGTGTGGGTGACAAATAGGTGTCCAGCTCAGAGCGGAAGCTGCTCAGGCCAAGTGTCATCTTTAATCTTTAGGAAGCTGATGAAAACCAGAAGCCCTTTCTCATAGAAATGTATGCTCGTGCACGCATACACACACACACACACACACACACACACACACACACAAATCGTGTATACAGTTTCTGTGGGCATCCACACAGATACCAAGTTCAGACCCTGCTGTTGATCATCCCATCTGCACACAGGCCTGATGTGAAGGGTCAGTTTCCCCCTTTCGCTTCTTTGACCACTTTCCTCCCGCCTGGTAAGAACACTCAAGAATGGCACAGAGTTGCTCGTGGCCAGCTTGGCCAGCACAGTGCCTGCCACCCCAACCCTCAGCTCTCCCCTGGGAACCAGATAATGTTATCTTCCTGGCTGGAGTAGAGGGAGAAGAGCGTCCCTCCCTCACTGGTATGCTGAAAATAGTTTTGGGGGTCTTCTTTTTGACCACTGAATGAGAAGGCCATTGCTTGCATCTATGTAATAAAACCCCATCATTTTGTCATCTGTGGTTGGAAGGCTGCGGGTGAAGCCCTGTGAGGCCAGAGCGCATCCACAAGGGTTTCCCACCTCTCCGTTCTCAGCCCAGTGCCCCGGGTCTCCCCACACGGCTTGGAAACGCTGGGGCCAGGAGCCAAGGGACCAGTAAGAGAACGTTATCGGAAAAGCTGTCCTCTGCCTCCATTTGTGTCAGCTGTCTCCACTCTGAAGGCTGAGGACTTTCTCACCCTTCCGAGCAAATCTGTCATTTTATCTGATCCCTGGGAAAAGGTGATATTGTCTGACGCAGTGGTTTGCCATGGTGGCGGCACATTAGAATCACCTGAGGAGCTTTAAAAAAAAAAAAAAAAGGTGATGCAAGGTGTTGCCCAGGTCCCATCTCAGAACAATTAAATCAGAATCTCTTGGTGCCCAGGCAGGCATGGGTATGTTTTAAAAGCTTCCTAGATGATTCTGATGTGCAGGCAGAGTTGGGAACCACTGTTTGCTGTATAGGGTTTTACAGACCATTTTCTCCCTGGATAAGGAAACTTGACTATTCAGAATGCATCCTCTGAATGTTTGATAAGAACTGTGAGCCTTTTTATGACTAAGATTTTTTTCTAGTTCTTATCAGATATAAAAGGAAGAAAAATATATATATATATATAAAATTTCTGAGGCTAAATCATTCTCTCAGTTTGTTTATTGGTTTATTTAACAAATAGGGATTGAGGCACGGTGGGGGTACTGTGAGAGAGAAAGAAACATGCACCCCAGACTCAAGAAATTTACAGTCTAAGGGATGTGAACAAACTTTCAGAAACGAATGGCTCAATGAAGCTTTGAAATTAGCTGTCATAACTGAAGGAGAACATGTAAAAGCTACTATCTACAATCAAACAGATAAGATACCCAAACATAAACAGGAACAAAGTCTTTCTGTTCAAGGTAGGATTTAACACTGCCTGGAGAACCAGGGCAGGTACTCTCTTTGGCTTAGCCTCTTCCTCCCCAGCATCTTGCCGGGCACATCCTTATCACACCCTCCCTTACCTCCTTTTCATTCTTTAGCTCTCAGCTCCTTCTGGAAACCTTCCCTCACCTCCCAAGTCAGGTGCCCCTGCTGGGGACTCCCATTAGGAGTTCTGGAAGCTTACTGTCTGGCACTGAATTCCAGCTTTGCCTGTTCCTGACCCTGGCGTAAGTTACTTACCCCCCTAGGCCTCAGTTTCCTCACTTGTGAAATGGTGATAAGAGGACTGATATGAAGATAAATGAGTTCATACCGGCAAAGCACTTGGCAGGGGACATGCATATGGAAAGCTATGAATGTCGCTATTATTATCAGAAGACCCCGGACTTGCCCTAGTATAACCACATACCATCCATGACTGAATGAGGGAGGGCTCCGATGGAACAGGAAAATGATATGGTCAGTTGGGTTAATCAGTCATGAAGAGGGGTGGCGAGCAGATTGATTGCCCCTCTGAACGAAGAGGCCGTTTCATGCAGGCATTTCCCAGGGCCACCGGGGAGTGGACCATCAGTGCAGAGCGGTGGAATAGCAAAACGTCAACCTGAGTCGAAAGGGCCCTCAGAACGCTCTGAGAAAGATACCCAGCCGCTCCTGAAACCAAAGGGGACTGAAAGAGAGAAATCAGGTCCTGGAGGTAGAGCTTGTGGGGACAGAACAGCAACCTCACAGGCTTGATTTCGAGGGGCATCCCCATATCTGGGTCTCAGAACTGAACAGGAAGAACCCAAAGAGAAGTAAGCAAACTGAAGCAAACTGACTGATAACACAAAGTCCGACTGTCACTGACTCTGTATGGTCTGGACATGGCAAACAACCCTTACAGAGGATAGAAGCAGCTACTTCCGTCTGCCCACAGCCCTCCCTCCGGCCACCCTCCAGACCTCTGCCAACAGCCCCTTGACCCCAGGCATGGCCTCACCCTTCCGCTTTCCCTCCCCACCCCCACCGGCGGCTACTCAGGTGCCTTCTAGCCTCAGGAGGCTCGGGCTTTGGCCCTGCTGAGGAAGCCCACTCTCCTTTCACCCCAGACATTCGCTGGAGCCAAGTGAACCATCTGCTGTGGGGTAGGAGGGAGCTGGAGGCCTGGCCTTCTGCTGGGGCAGAGGGAAACCTGATGAAAGCGGGAACACATATTTCCATAGCCGAAGCTGTAAATGGGGGGTAAGCTCCCCGGTGCCATTGCAGCTGTAGTTTTTGCTGTATCCTTTTTTTCCCCCCACCCCCACCCGCACTCCATCAGGCATCTGTAAGCTAGCTGGAAAACTTTGCTGTGAGAGTGGGGAGGAGGGGAGAACGCATTCTGAATTCCAGCAGCTGATTGACCTAGGCCGTTCTGAAACACTTGGTGGGGACTGTTTGCTCCTGGGAATCACCTCACTGGAGAGCTTCCTGGGATCTTGTGGCAGCGTGTGTGACTGTGGGTGGGAGAAGCGGGTGGGCTGAAAGATCCAGGACTTAGTCTGAGGATAAGAAATGTGCCCCCCCCCCTTTTTCCATTAGATATTGTAGCTAAATATTTTTGGAAGAAAGTAGTGACAGACCCTTCTAATTGGGGCGCCCTGGTCCTCATTTCCTCCAGAACAGACTGATCAAGCTGAGCTGTCCGCCCCCACTGGCCTCTGGGTTTCAGCACTCCACTATCCCCTCTGTGGTGACTTCACACCAGTCTTGAGGCCCGGGAACGTGGAGCCACTTGTTTTCTTATTGTTTTGTTTTTCACTCATGACTTGCCTTGAATTTAAGCCAATGTAGTTTTTTCCCACTTATCCCCACCCTTCAAATGACCTGTCTTTTTGCTTATGGGTGCATGTCCCACCCGATTTTCTGAATTATTTCTATGCGCCAGTACAAATGCCAGGCTTAAGTTTAATTGGTCTTGATGCTCCTCCGCTTCAAGTCTTTACTGAGGTGGGGCCGCAGCCTGCTACAGCTTCAGGAGGCTAGAGCCCATCCCTCTAACTCTCCCCCACCCCAGGATAGTGTTTTAGGTAAGGCTTAAAATAAAGAGCACCCAGAGGAAAGAAGCTGACTGCAACTCAAAGAAGAGCAGATACTGGTATTAGATTTTTTTCTAAGAGCAGCTTTTAACGGAGAAAGAGGAGAACATGATGGTGCTAGATGGCTAAAGGAAGAAGGAGGAAAAGAAGGTCTCTTGGAAAGAGAGAAGGGAACCCGAAATGAAGGCCGAGCCCCAAGTCAGACTTGCTTGTTATTATTTTTTTTTTTTTTTAAGATTTTATTTCTTTATTTGACAGAGAGAGACACAGCAAGAGCAGGAACACAAGCAGGGGGAGTGGGAGTGGGAGAAGCAGGCTTCCCGCCGAGCAGGGAGCCCAATGCGGGGCTCGATCCCAGGACCTTGAGATCATGACCTGAGCCAAAGGCAGACGCTTAATGACTGAGCCACCCAGGCACCCCTTTGCTTGTTATTTTTATTAGGAGTTAGAGTTACTGTCTGCATTGATTGCTTCTTATGTGCCAGTCAATTTATACATACCAAGTAATATTTTTGACATCTGTAAGAATCAGGCATTTTTTTATTCCCATTTTATAGAGGAGGAAACTTGATGAAAAAGGTTAAATATCTTACAAAGATTATAGAGATAGGAAAGGCAGGATTTAAATCCAGATCTCCCTGACTCCCAAGGCCACAGTCCTCGGCACAAACACAGTCTCCCAGAGTAGCACATTTTAGAATTTGGCATTTACATTACAGTTTTGTCAAAACAAACAAACAAACAAAAACAAAAAACAAAACCCACAACCCTGCAAAAAAAAGTAGCTTTTTCTCTCTTTGCTTCGTTCTCCGCACCCCCGCCCCCCGCCATTAGATCATTAATAGTAATAACAACGGACATTTGCATGGCACTTTACCCTCTGCAAGGCGCTTTTCACACACATCTGTTCTAAACCTACCAACTTTCAAGACCAACCAGACCCCACCTTTTCCTCCCAGGCCCCTCCCTGCCCACAGCAGCCACAGTCCTCTTCCCTCTTGGAACACCCTTTGCGTTAGAGTCAGAGACACCCAATTTGATCTTCATTCCCCTATTATTGTATTTTCTGGCTGGCACGTCAGTGGTGAGCTCTGCTGAAGGCAGGTGGCAGTCAGCGGCTTAGGCAGATTTGGTCGTGCCCTGCACCTCTCAGGGTGAGCCCCGTGGCCGACACACAGCACTTGATTGACTGACCCTATTTCCTCCGCAGGAAGTCAGAGTTACAGCCCTTCCAGGAAGCTCAGGACCAGAGACATTGCTGATGTGCTAGAGCATCAGGAATCCAAGATTGTTTAAGGTTCCCCATGGGGGCTTCTAGCTACTCCAAGATAGAAACTGACCCAGACTTTGCACAGGACGCCCCAGAAACATTGCCTTTTCCTAGTGCCTCACCAGTCACTCCTTGGTATGAACCACATTCTTGGCGGGGCCCCAGAACCAACTGAGTTTCTGGGATGGAGTCTCAGGCACTCGTTGTTCTAGTTCAAGCTTGGCTGATGCATACCAGGCCCTAGTGCCACGCCCATGGCCTGATGCTGCCCCAGAATGCCTTTGGGGCCCCCTCCCCACCACCCCCAGAGAGAGAGGGATGAATGTCACCCCCCCCCAACCAAAGCAACATATCCCAGCTCTTACTGTTACAGACACTAGAAAATAATTTGACATATAAAGTAGGATTCTGGCAAACTATAAATGTATCTATAGCTTTCGTGACAGGCAACTGAGCTAATTTGTGCAATTATGCATATTTCTTTCCCTGGCTCTTTTCATGTTTTTATTCAGAAACCATCTTGTGTGGGGTTTTTCATTTCAACGCAACAAGTATTTATGGGACTCTAATGTGCAGGACACTCTCGGATTTACAAAGATGCTCTCAAGTTGCTCTCAGCCTAGTGGGGTCGTGGGAGAGGAAGATACCTAAAAGAGGTACAAAGAATGAAATGAGGGCTCCATGATAAATATCGTCCGACCATGAGGAATGACAGAGATAGGGGGAGATGGGATGCTTGGTGTCTACAGACAGGAAACAACATGGTCTTGCCTGATACTTGTGATTGCTCACGCCTTCTTGCCCTCTGAGGGAGAAGACGATGAAATTCTGAGAAAGGTGGTTGAGAGTGACTTCTAGTGGCCAGGCTTGGGGGCGGGGGCTGTTTTCAGTGGCAGGAGAGTGAAGCTACCCTCAGGAGAATACAGAGTAGCGGATCATACCAAGAGTGGCAACTGGTTTAGCTGTTGTCTGTGCCCTGCCTAAGGGCAGGACAACGAGGGAGTCTGTTAAAAGAGAAAACTTTTTTTAATGATGTTAAGTGACCGTCCCAATTATGTGTCTTGATTCAGTCTAGCAGTATGGTACCAGTGTACCTCGACCTCTCCCTATGGTGTGGAAAGTTCTTTTTGTCTCCCATTTTTTATATGAAGACCAACTCAGGCTGAGTAACTTACCTAACATCACCCAGCCAGGAGGTAGAGGAACCAGGACTGAAAGCCTGTCTGTCCGACATTAAATTCCCATTCCACAGCTTTGTGTCCTCTGGACCCAAACAGGTCAGCTGGCGATAAATCAGGCTCTGAGATGCAGAGCTCCATTACACCATGCAGTGCCAAGGTGATAAGTTCAGCAGGATTTAGCTAGACTTTAATAAAACTTCTGGCAATGGAGTTCTCATCCCCAGTTTTTCAAAGTAAAACATTGAGGTTCCAAATGGCAGGCTTCTAAACAGAGAGCATGCCCTGTTACCATAAGTAGTCCCTTCCACCACTTCTTTCCCATCTGTTTCCTGCATGCAGAGTATTATTGGGAAACAATGATGTCAGCCCTTCCATATAAATCTACACCTCCCTGCTTGCCCCTCCCCTACAATGCATATTTTTGTTCCTCTTTCTGGCTTTTGTCTTGCTGTTCTGTTCCTTAAGGACTCACGCTTTTGGCGTCAATTGTTGGCTTTCTTTTTTAATATGTTTTAGCTATTTAAGCGTATTGTGGCCTTCAAAGTGCACATGCTTTTTTGGGTCCATATTTGGAAAATCTTTTGTTTGGCTAATAGCTAGAACATGGGCCTGATGTTAATGGGGAGGAGCCATTTTGCTTTATGGCAAAGCAAAGCTAGATGCAGGGCCCTGAATGGGCTCACAAATGAGGACACAAACACTACTTGGGGCCCCTTAGAGGGTGCATTAAAGCTCTTTGGACCCTGGGCACAGAGCCTGTAGCTGAAGGTCAGGAAAATATACTCATGGAGTAATCTGTTTTTTTCTCACCCCAAGCCTGACTTTCAAATGGGACATGGTTTCCTCAGTTCCCCTTTCTCTACTGCCCCTAATGACAATTTGGTTTCAGAAAGGAAAGGTGGGGGGGGAGGGGGGGGTAGGCCTTAGGGGGTGGGGGTGGGGAGCATGAGTTTTGAATTCTGGGTTTAAGAATTCTGGACCTCTCTTTTTAAGCCTCAGGCAGTGATACTCAAACTCTACTGGGCATAAGAATGACTAAAATTGCAGCTTTTACTTTTAAAATGGAATCTAAAATTGAATTTCAAAATGTAAAAAATATTAGTTAAAGTTAGTACACTTTAGTACACTATAAGGAGTATTAGAAATACTCCTTAAATTCCATTTCAGACACCTCGAAACAAAATGGACATCTAGTAAGAATTTCCGATAGGCACTTGCCTAGGTCCTCTAGTATCTGGGTCTGTGGAGAGCATGAGACTTCACTGAGTGAGTTCTACGGTTTCTAGGGCTGTGAGCTGAAAAGTACCCCTGCATAGCAACATTCTGAGGTCAGTCCCTCAGAGATTCTGCTTTTGTAGGTCTGAGATGGGGTCTCAAGGAATCCACATTTTAAAGATGAGCTCCAGGTGATTCTGATATCTTTCGTCTACTGATCTCATTTTCAGAAACATGGACTTAGCCCACAGAAAGAAGCAGCTGAGCGAAACCACATTTATTTTCTTCATTATATTTTACATATTGCTCAAATCTTCAACAGTAAACATGCAGTTTTACTGCTCAAATTTGGGGGAGGGCGCAGTCTTTTAAAATTATAATAGAAATGGGATTGTCCTGATTCATTAAACTTTTCATAAAGCCTTTTTGTTTTAATCCTTATGAAAAATCTATGTAAGTTCTGTTCGTTTGCTTTCCTGCCTTAATAGGTGCAGTTTAGTGAAATCAATTAACTTCTTCTCTGAGAAGCGGTGTGACAAGGTAGTTAGCATGTGGCTTTTTTGCTGATAGTCTGCCTTGGTCCAAATTTCAGCTCTGCCACATACTAGCTTTGTGACCCTGGACCAGCTACCAGATCTCTCTGTGCTTCTGCTTCCTCATCTGTAAAGTGGGGATTATGATATCATTGCGCAGGGTTATTATGAGGACCAAATGAACTAGTGCACTGCTTGGAATTTAATAAATCTTCCGTAAGTGTTAACTATGGTTAGTATTTCCTTGGTGATTGGAAATCTTACCCTGTGTCAGCCTCATTACTCAGAATGTGGTTCCTGAGTAATGCTGCAGATATGGAAAGTTAAGGGAGCTGAGAACGAATACTATTCTGAGGCTCCCATATATCTCTAAGGGCTTCCTCTTTAAAAAAAAAAAAATTCTTTAATATACATCCAATTATTTATTTTCTTTGGTTGGATGCATAAAAATGCTAGTCTTAAGACTTTCATTTGTTGATAAATATTTCTGGGGGTAGGACCGTGGCAGCCTTTCTAAATTTTACATTTCTTTAGTAATCAGAAAAAATAATCTAAACACAAAATCAAAAGGAAAAAAAAATGAGAGGTATGGTACAAGGCTACAATCATAGTGATAGCCATCTAATCTTCTAGTTTCCATTTGTATTTCAGGAGGGCTATAAATCTGGAAAATGAGCCTGTTTTCATCACTGAGGGAACAACGTAAGGCCAGGGTTTTAGCTGGCCCAGATGCTATTTCACATCTGCCTATTTCTTTGTTCCACAGCCGCATTTTGACAGTTGACTGAATGCAGTAGATCTGACTCAATCTTAGCCTGTACGAACAGAATCTTAGGCTGTAAAATGTACGGATCCATCCTGTACTCGTGATGGGTTGAATCAAATATGGAGTCTGTGTTCATTTCTCAGTGCTGTATTTGAAGATGGAAGCTTGTACACAGAAGTATATTTAGGAAGGTAATCAGGGTGGTGAAGTGTAGACCTTCATTACTTCTCACTTTCAACGGCCACCTGTCCTAGTTTCCTAAATTATCTCCTCCCCTGTGTAGAAAGAAAATCTGCTCCTTGAAGACTGGGACCATGCCCTGTTTCTCTGTGTGTTCAATGTCTGCAGGACTGGTTCCTTTCTGGAGGCTCTCAAGGAGAATCCATTTTCTTGCCTTTTCTAGCTTCTAGAGGCTGTTCTCGTTCCCTGGTTTGTGGCCCCTCACCACATCTCTCTGATTTCCTGCTGCTTTCTTATAAAGACCCTGTGATTACATCAGATAATTCAAGATAATCTCCTCATCTTGAGATCCTTAGCTTGACCACATCTGCAAAAATCCTTCTAGACATATGAGGCAACATTCACAGGTTCCAGAATAAGGACATGGACTTCTTTGGGGTGCCATTACTCAACCTACCACAGTCTGTTTTCCCCACAGCCCATTGGCTCAATAGATATTAATAATGTGAATGAAGGGGGGCGCCTGGGTGGCTCAGTCATTAAGCGTCTGCCTTCGGCTCAGGTCATGATCCCAGGGTCCTGGGATCGAGTCCCACATCGGGCTCCCTGCTCGGCAGGAAGCCTGCTTCTCCCTCTCCCACTCCCCCTGCTTGTGTTCCTGCTCTCGCTGTCTCTCTCTCTGTCAAATAAATAAATAAAATCTTTAAAAAATAATAATAATAATGTGAATGAAGGGAATAGGGTGTTGATTATGGGAGGGGAGGAAGAGATGGGCATCAGCATTTTAAACACTTACCATAAACCAGGCCCTGGGTTAGCTGGGACACAGGGATGAACATGCATTGTCTGTCCCTGTGGGATCTCACAGTCTCATGCAGGAGATGAACACATTCTCAACTGATTCTCACACAAACCACAATAGGAGGTGGATGACATTAATTCTGACTCAGAGGAGCTGGGTCTTCTAAGATGAGTGGAATCTGAGAGGTCTCTGCCTGAAAGGAAGATATTTCAGACAGAGGGAAGAATCTAAGCAGAGGCATTGGGTGTAAAACATTATGGCAGGATCAACATTCTCGAAAGAAGAACAAAGAGAACAGGGATGAAGCATGAGCCATCCACCTGCCGGGACTAGGTTTATAAGAATAAATGGCTTATTAAATGACCATTATAAATCTTCCAAAGAAAAAAAGAGCAATTGGCACAAATGTGCCAGTTTATATTCCAATTCGATAAAGGAAGAATCTTAAGCCACCTTTAAAGCTTTTGTGTCCTTTTTGCTGTTTCCGTTGTTGCTGGTAAGAAAAAAATTGCACCCCAGTCTAGGAATAAACTTCCAGGGGGAGGAAAAATGAAGTGCCCCAAGCAGTTATATCCCAGAGTTTTAGTTTATTCCATCTATTTATAATCTTAGGAAATTTCACTTTTCTCTGTCTTGTGGATGATAACCAGAGCAATGTTTAATATTTCAAACCCAAGTTTTATTTGAGTTGAAAAATTTTGTAATGTCCCTTCCCACCTACCTCCTGGCCACACTTCTACTCTATCCCATCTCTTTTTCTTCGGCGTTTTTCTTCATCCATGTCATTCCTCCAGTTTAAGAAACCATGGAGTAGTTATCAGATCCATTGTTCTTGTCAGTTTTTCTCCCAGGTACCATTTTGAGCTTGGCCCAGTATGCTCCCACTCCACTGTAGGATGGCCATCCTCACCTCAGAGCAGTGTCCTCCCCACCCTGAGAGGTCTCCATCTCTGAGGAGACCTTGGGGTCCCTTGGAGGTGGGCCTCCCTGTCCAGCGCCCGCCTCACCTCTGCCAGATTCCACAGCTCCAAGAACTAAAAATACTTCAGCCTCTGCTTTTCCCTCTGGCAGGCACTCAAACTGGTTTTGTTCCTTGTGACTGAAAAGCAGAGGACCAGAAGGAAGCAAGACTAGCTCGATGGTCAGCACCTGCTTGAGGGGCTCCCTCCCAGAGATGCATTCGCTCCCATTCCGGATGGCGGTGGTCTCCATTACCCCCTCACCAGAATAGCTCCTCTGACAAAGCTCTGCTATCCCTTGACTCCTGAGTGGAATTGGCAGGAGTCATGACAAAATACAGGATGTGATTTTAATGAGGCATAAACACCTGCCACAGATGCAAGCCATCGTCTTCTCTTGTAAAATTATAAAAGTAATTGTAAAAAAAAAAAAAGAAAGAAAGAAATTGAAACAATATGGAGATTTAGAAAGTACAGAGTCCCTTCTCACACCCTTGCGGTCCCATGTGTGAGTCAGGGCTGGATTCAACCAGACTAGTTCTGTATGGCGGAACTTTCTGAGGGAAATGTGCTCTGTCTGCACTGTCCGATTTGGCAACCACTGGCCACATGTGGCTGGTAGTACTCGATTGTGGCTAGCGCTACTGAGGAACTGAACTTTACATTTTAGTTAATTTAAATTTACATAGCCATTTGTGGCCAATGGCTATTGTATTGAACGGCCCAGAGAACTTTCTCTGTGTATATGCTAAAAAATATACACATAGAATGAGTTTCTTTGCTTTTTTTTCCCCACAAAGTTACAACATATATATGTTTTGAGATAGGCTGTTATAAATAATAGAAGATCTTGCAGAACTACCCATTTTTGTAATTGTATATAGCTCAGTCTGACTCCTTTTCATCATTGCATGGGATTCTGCTGAATGAATGGGTTGTTAAGTTTAATTTTATTTTTTTTAAATCAGGTATCACATTCCTGTGTTTCCAAATGTAAAAGACTCTAACGGGCATAGTAAAAAAATCTCCCTCCCATCCCTGTCCTCAGCCTCCCTATTCCTCATCCCAGAAGTAACTAGTGTTAATTTTCTTGGAAATCTTTCCATAGATATCCTGTGCATATATACAAGCAAATATATATATACTTTTTATAAAATATCATAATTTATTTAACCATTTCTTTCCCTTTTTACAAGTTCCTATAAAGCTTCTCTTATTGTCTAAATACTGATCAATTGATTTAGTATGTATCGAATATGTTGTATGAGCCATGCATCATTTTCATTAATAATTGTTATCATCTATAACTTATTGAATATTAATACTGCTTCCCTTTGCTTATAATGAGGGGAGAATTTGCTAGTCCACAGGCTTCTAGTTATACGTTAAACATGTGTTCCAATATTCCTTAGGGATGTTGGCTGGTCAATCCATAGTCTGTCAGCTGGAGTCCAGGCCCTGGGTTAAGGCTGAGGCTGGGGGCAGGGAATAGTTAGAAGCTATTTGGCCCTCATGGTGGCAAAGCCACGGCATCTTGATCACAGTGCTCTGGTCATCTGAGCCATGTTAGCACAGGCCACAGAGACCCAAGAAGTGGCAATAACAGTGAAACAGGTGACAGCCTAAATAGGAATGTATCCCGAAGCTGAGCATCCATATTTTTGCAAAAACTATATCTTACAGTAGGATTGGAAAAGAGAATGTCTGATAAGAGCCTTTCATCAGTATCACTCTCTACACCCTTGACTGGCTTCCCAGTGCCCTTAAGACAAACATCGGCTCCATAAATGCCAATAAGGTTTACCAGATGTCATCCTCAGAGACCTGCTTTCTCTGTGGCCTCAAAGGACACGACCTACCCACCTGAGCATTACCCCCCACCACACTGTTCTTCTCATAGTTCCTCAAAAGTACTGTGCTCTTCTTGCCTTCAAGTGATTGTTTGTGCTCCTCTCTCTGTGCAGAATATTCACCCTATCTCCTATCTCTCTTAAGCTCCACCAGGGGTCTTGCCAACTCCAACCCATCACTTGGGTCTCAGCGCGGATGTCTCATCCTCCAGGATGCCTTCCCTGATCCCTCTGAGGAAGGGTCGGGTGCCTGTCCTATGTGCCGCCATTCTACCCTGTACTGCTCAAAGCTGCTCTTGCCACACTGAATGTACCATCCTCACATCCACCCTATCCCTGCCTCATTCTAGACTCTCCATGACTCTGGGTCAACTCTGTGAGATCAGGAGCCATGCCTCCTGGTTCACCACTTTATCACTGGTGCCTAGCATAATGCTCACAAATATGTGTTAAATGAGTAGATGGAGCCAGGGAAGGGCAATGCTTGCTGTCTTGGGTCCTAGTAGTGGTGGGGTGGGGATGGAGAAGTGGGTCTGTGTGAATATTTTGCACATATGTGTGCATCTGTCATGTGACTATGTATCCAAAGTGGAGACTGTGGAGGTGGAGGCGGAATCCACTGGTGGAGCGTGGGGTGGAATCTTCCTTCAGCAAATAATTGTCCACTGGTCTTAGGCAAATCATCACACTCTCTGAATCTCAATTTCCTCATCTAAGAGACAGGAATTAGACTTAGATGAGAAAATATAGGCCAAAGAGCTTTTAAAATGGGAAACGAATTCCAGTATTTATGAATAGTTCTGCTGCAGTTTAGACACTTGTGCTCAGGAAAGACTGAACGGCCCCAAAGGCTGTGTTTACTGATACGCTGTGAATTTGATGCCTCCTTGTAGACATCACCCACTGCCATATTGGAAGGAAACCAGGAGGGCTGTTTCCCTAGGCACCCTTGTGCCTCCCCATCTCTGCCAGCTTCAAGCATCGGCTACCAACAGAGGTTCTTTTTCGGGGCCTTTAAGTAACTCGTGCAGGTGCACAGCTGGGGCTCCCCTTGCATTCAGTGCCGGGGTCATCCTGTGCCAAGGCAAACACGGAGATGAATGAACTAGACGCTAATGTGTCATTTTAGAGCTGAAAGAACCTCAGAAAATTGTTACCCAGACTTCTGGTTTCATACACAGAGAAACCTGAGGCCCTGGACAGGACAGTAATTTGCCTGAGAAAATGCAGCTGGCCAGTGGTGTTTTCTGGCTGCCAGGTGGTGTTAGCCAGAGAGAACAGGTCAGTGCATTTCTCAGAACCATCCAGCATCAGGAATCCCTGAAAGAGGAGAAGAGGCTCAGATGATAACTGCCAAGGAGGATTCAGAAGACTGAGTACCTCACAGCCTGAGAAAAAATATCCTGTATTATATGGCTGGCTACAAGGAGGACGTCTGTTTGCTGGCATAGAAAGATGTCCAACAATATCTAAGTGAAAATGCTTACAAAACGTATACTGTATAATTTTATTTTAGTAACTATATATATAAAAACAAGTCAGGGGGAATATACTCAAAACATTAACAATAGCTTTCTTCTGGATGGATGCTTTTCTCTTTCTTCTGCATACTTTGCTGTGTTGCTGTGGTTGTTTTTTTTTTTTTTAATGATTTGGGGTTTTTTAATAATGTATATGTAGAATGTGTATACTTTGGAAAAACAATAAGGCATTTTCATTTTGTAAAACCATACAGATTCCCTAAATTATTCCAACTTTCTTTACTCTGGTTTTGTTCTTATCAACAACTTTTATCATCTGCACTTACCCTCCTGAGGGAGGCGCTCATCTATACAGAGGCTAGACCCAATTGTGAATTCCTATTAAAAAAAAATTTTTTTAAAGATGAAATTGCCATTAGATGTCACAAAGTCATCCCCACAGGACTTGGTTGCAGAGAATGGATCACTCTCAGATGAACTTGCCAAATTCAGGTTCTGATTCTGCCAAGGAGAAGACAAGGAGCCTAGCTAGCTGTGATGACTCCGCGAAGGTCCAGCTTCCCCCATGCACACACCCCTTGAGGCCCTCCTTAACACATCAGCTGGACTCACAGTCCTTATGGCCACTGCTTGGGGTTCACGGTAGAGCACTCTTGGAAGCCGTTGGCAGCGCATCCTTGAATCTCCAACATAGGGAGAGAGAACTTTGGTTTGAGGTTATGCAAAAGTATGGCTGGCTGACTGCTCTAGTCACCTGCCGAATTTTGCAAGAGACTTGCACGAGGCCATCAAAAAGTGTGAGACAAATATTTTTTGGTTTGTAAAAGTAAAGTCCAAGTTAATAGGAGGACAGAGAACCTGCCAAGATTGTGCGGGGGTGGGGGGGGGTAACGAACCCTTAGATGGTGCCTTACCAAGTGTTTTTACCAAATCCTCTCCTTTGTCCTTCATAATCCTGTGAGATGAAACAGGTTATTATTGCACCTGCTGTGTAATAAGGACACTGATGGTCCCCAAGGACACAGAACTGGTAACACCAAATCCATGGCCTTTAGTTGCTGCTTACTAGGACGCAAGATTTATGTAGCTAGTATGCATGCGTAAAGCTCTGGATTAGGAATCAGAAGACCTATGTATTTGTCGTGTGACCTTGTGGGAGTCCCTTCATCTTTCTGAGCCTTAGCTTCCTCATCTGTAGAATGGGGATAATAATACCTGTCCAGCTTGCTTTATGGGGTGGGGATCTGACAAGAAAATGGACACAAAAATAGTGAATTGCTAAAGGAATAAAAAAGTATGACAATTTCCCCGGTGCAGGACTGAGGGATGTGTGTTTGAGAATAACTTTCTCTAAACGAAACTGTTATTTTAGAACTGGATAAACTTAATGCAGCCCCCGACAACCCAACAACCCCCAGCGAGTTCCCTAGGAAGCCAAACCGTCTATTCTCATGCCTCCTATCCTGCTTCAGGTAGAATCTCAGCTTTGAAGATAAGCAATCGGGTTTGCAGGAAAAAGAAGCATCCCTGACCAGCTGCCCCTTTTCTCTGAAACCCCCCAGGGTTGGAGTGGGCTTGATTTAGGGACTCTTCCTGAAATACTTGCTTGGGAGCCCATACTTTTATCCTAAGAAATTGGGCTTGCTTACTTATTTTGAGGGATATTTAAATGCAAATAAACTTAGAGTTGTGGGGTGCCTGGGTGGCTCAGTTGATTAAGCATCTGACTCTTGATTTTGACTGGGGTCGTGATCTCGGGGTTGTGGGATTGAGCCCTGCGTCAGGCTCTGCGCTGGGCATGGAGCCTGCTTGGGGTTTGCACTTTCCCTCTGCCCACCCCTCCACCCCCTAAATAAATAAATAAATAAATAAATAAATAAATAAATAAATAAAAAGCTTATTAAGTTTGTGCTATGCTTTTCCCATAGGAGGGACCACTGTAGGGGCCTGGAGTGAGAGCCCTGGGGTCTCCCACTCTGCTTAAGCGGAGCACTCTTGCTTTCTTCAGTCCTATTTGTTTTATGCTTTGGGGTAAAATTTATCTGAACAAAACACTTCATGTTTAAAAAAATAAGTTTGAAAACCACTCCTACTTAAATCTGCAAATCAGCAAAACTTTTTTTTTTTTTTTTTTTTGGTCTGAAAGTCACCCACCCAACCAACCACTTATCTCCTGTGCCCCCTCCTGACCTCACTAATACCTCCTTTCTGAGATCTGTTGCCTGAGGTTTGCCCTGGAACCCTTCCTTTGGACAGTCCAGGTGTCATGTGTGTTTGGTTTGGTTTGGTGACATTTCACAAAGGGCCTGCATAATACCATGCAAATTCAGTTCTTTGGCAAAAAATGTCCATCACCCATATGTATTGTTCTGTTTTCTGTTTTATAGGATAGTGAAGTTTCCATTTTCAATGGGAACAGTATAGAAATAAGGCTGAGAGAGGGTGCCTGGGTGGCTCAGTGGATTAAGCATCTGACTTTGGCTCAGGTCATGATCCTGGGTCCTGGAATCCAGTCCCGTGTGGGGCTCCCTGCTCAGCTGGGAGTCTGCTTGTCCCTCTGCCCCTCCCCCTGCTCTTACTCTCTCTTTCTCTCAAATAAATAAATAAAATCTTAAAAAAAAAAAAAAAGAAAGAAGGCAGAGAGAGAGGGCTAGCATTCATGCCACTTCTCTAGATTTCTATGAATAATTCTTAGCCTTCTTGCCATTGTGGGTATAGTTTCTTATGTGAACACCAGCAACGTTGAATAATTTCTGGCACTAAAGAGGCATCCTCATTAATGTGGGAGAAAGGGGAAGAAAGAAGAAACAAGAGGGAAAAAGAAAGGAAGGGAGATCTGAAGGAAGAATGGAATTGGAAGGTGGTACAGAAGAGTAGCTTTAGAATTTTGGAAGTGGCCAACTTAAGTGGAAGACTAGCCTTTGCTAATGATGTTCTGTGTGATGGGGAGTAAGGAGCTTCAGTTTCCTTACCTGCAATAAGAGGGTAAAAATATTTACCTGATAGACTCACAGGGATGCTGTGAGAATCAGCTGAAATAGTGAATAGGAAAGGGACTTTCAGATCTCAGTTAAGAGGTCATTGTTCCCCCAGCTGAAGACTCTGTCATCATTTCTTTCACTGTTCTTTGAACAGATGGTTTGAGAGATTAGGATCTTTCCCTCTTTCAATTTAATTTTGGAGCTCTGAAACTAAACCCAGCTGTTTCTACAAAGTTTTCAAATGTTAGGCCTCAGTGGTTTTTTTACTGGGTAAAACTCAGAATCTTTATAAATGATCTCTGCTGGAAGTGTCAAATAATACTCTTATAAAAACAATAATTTAAAGATAGCACTAATGACAAAGAAGTTACAGTCTAATTTTTTTAAAAAAATGTCATCTAATAATTTGAATTTTGCCTTAAATATAACTTTTCCATTCTGCAAAAGCAGGCCTGCTTGATTTTTCTTGAACCTCACATTATTTAGAAAAATGAAAAGATATTTTACTTACTGATCAACTAATTTAATCTGGTTTCACTGAGCCCAAGAAATAATAGTTCCTTCTTTTCTTGGCTAACATGGCAAATTTCCAAATGATATAGATTATTTACATATTTTACTTGGGTTTCCTAAGACACTAGATTTTTTTTTTATTCTTGCATACTCCTAATTAGATACTGTAGAATCAGTCTCTTGCTTATGATTATTTTTATTTTAAGTTAAACATTGAAATTTCTGTCTAAAAATTAAAAAAACTAAGCTTAGTAAGTGTGGAATGTAGTAATAAGTCAATGAACAAATATTTCTGGGAAGAAAATTTGAGAAGTGGTGAAAATAAGCTAAACTGCATTCCAGTATTGGATGGACATCCATCTCTTGGTCCAATGACCTGCCCCCCCTTTTTTGAACATACAGGTCACATTACTAAAAAAAAAAAAAAAAAAAAAGAAATGCCTTTTCAAAATAAGCAGTGCCTCTGACCTAGTCTACCTTGGGACTCATTGTTAAAAATTCTTCCCTTCTGCTCTCTTCTTATGGGCCATACCAAATAAACATTACCAACTGTGGAATAGAAGATTCCAGAGCTGGGCTCAGACACATCCCCAGCCAGAACAAGACACTGACCACAGAGATTAATCTGCTGGTATGGTTGTTATGAGATAAAAGCACCTTCTGGATTTCATCACATATTTTTATAAAACAGTCTCTAGAGGGTTGTGGTTTTTTTTTTTTTTAAGGGCAGCGTCAGAAAATTCTTCCATTTTGTGACCCAAGTGTCATCCCAATGCTTATTATTCAGTGTTTGGTATTTTAGGCAAAGTAACCCAAAATGCTTTCCGTTCCTCTATTATAATTTTTAAATAACGTGATTTCTCTGCCACCTTCTTTGATTTTGATGGAAGGTATTAAGAATTCACTGCACAGTGTAGCATAAGACACTTTAAGAAGATAACATTTCACTGCATTCCACGTGTTGCAGGATATCCAGCAGGATGGTCTCCCACCTTCCATCTAGGCACTGATACAAAGTTATATCCAACAACACATTGTGCTCTTTATTTCTTCATTTAACCAATAAGTATTTGTAGGAAGCCTAACATTGTCTTAGGACTGAAACATCCTATCTCCTGGCTCTAGTAGCCTTTAATTTTAAAAGGGTGGTTCCTCCTGCCCTCCTGTAGCCTACTTCAGTGATTAGAAAACAAAGTGATGAAATTGGGAAGAGTGGGGGGTGATAGTGTTGGGCCCTCAATCTAATATGTCCTTCTGCCTCATCCCCAGTAAAGGGTGCACAGCCTTCAACAGCTGGGGGAGAAAAAGTGAGATCAGCAACAGAAGTGCCATCAGTAAGGTATCTCCCTTGTCAGGGGAAGAACCAAGGGAGGGGAATTGGAAATACCCAAGACATCCTTAAGCCCAAACAGGGAGCTTTTTGTATATGGTTTGTTAACCACTCAGAGAATCCTAGATTTCAATCCCAGAATAAGAATTTTGCCTTCTACCCTAACATAGGTTCTCAATATGGTTTATGCTCCATCTGTGATTTTCATACCATATCTAGTATTAGATAACTTGAAGGATACTGCTGTATTCTTCATTCTACTAGGTCCTTACACAAGACTGGAAGTTGTCAAACCAAAGAAACGTGCTTTTATGAATTAGTGCATATTTTCTTGCTGCTACATAAGGATCTCCAGGAACACGCAGAATATAGACATGTGGCTTTCTTGATTTTCTCCCCTTCCCTTCTCATAGAAAAGTTATGGGCCCCAAATAAGGGGCCATTTCATTGTTAGGCATTTTCTAACCCCAAATTAGCATAATTATCATCTACTTGGGTTGAGATACAAAATACTATACTGGTATCAACAATCTTGGGCCAAACATAAACATGTTAAGTTCATTCTGCACATCTAATCTTAATCTCTGTGATTAGAAAATATTCTTCTGATAAATACATTTATTGTAAAATAAACTTTTCATGATGTCATTACTTTACCTTTTACTCCTTTACCTCCTTTCCTAAGTAATCATGTTTATGAATGTATTCTTTCCTTTGCCATTAAGAGTTCCATTCCAACTTGGTCCCTTCTGTCCATGAATGAGCATGTCCTTGCCAATCAGGAATCAGATGCGATCTCATCATTTCCTTTTTATGTATTCTAAAGCTCAGATTTTGGCCCCTCCTTTGGCCCAACAAGGCATGCTCTTCCCTTTCATTAATGTCTTGGACGTATAAAAATTGCCCCATCCCCTCTAACTTCCACATATCTTTTAAATTATGGAAAATCTTTCAATTGATGGAAAAACTGCTCAAGTACATCTTATCTTCTTTCATCCAAGCCTAGTGACTTCCTGTTCATTAGTGATTTCATATTTTGTATGCCTGTATGTGTGTGTGTATGTGGGTATGATATGGAAAGTTTCTGAAATAAATATTTTAATATCTTAAATAATAATACATGCTTATCCACATTGTAGAGAAATTGGAAAATATATAAACATTTTAGGAAAAAAGATCTAATTTATTTCCAGGGTTTTTTCTATGTATATTTTCCATATGGTTGTGATTACATTGTGTGTGTATGTATGTATGTGTGTATATATCTTATATTTCTTTAGAATAGATACCCAGATGGGCGCCTGGGTGCCTCAGTCGGTTAAGCCTGGGACTCTTAGTTCAGCTCAGGTCATGAGCTCAGGGTCTTGAGATCAAGCCTTGCTTTGGGCTCCCTGCTCAGCAGGGAGTCTGCTTGAAGATTCTCTCCCTCTGCCCCTCCCCACTGCACTCTCTCTCTCTCAAAGAAATAAATAAATCTTAAAAAAAAAAAAAAAATCCCAGAAGTAAAGTGACTGGATTAAAAGGTGTATTATTAGGACTTTTTTGGTTGGGAGTGAAGGAACTCAAACTACATAAGAATAAGAAGGGAGTAGGGGTGCCTGCATGGTTCAGTTGATTAAGCAGTTAAGCGTCTGTCTGCCTTTGGCTCAGGTCCTGATCTCAGGGCCTTGGGATGAGCCCCATGTTGGGCTCCCTGCTCATCAGGGAGTCTGCTTCTCCCTCTCCCTCTGCCCCTCCCCTTACTTGTGCGTGGGCAGGCACGCACTTTCTCTCTCTAATAAATGAATAAAATCTTTTTAAAAAAAGAATAAAAGGGAGTGGTAGTGATTGATTCATAATATAAGTAGACCTTGGCACCAGGGGCGTGGGGGCACTGGCTTTAGGGAGTTGGGACCTGAGACTGAAATTTTAACTTTCTGATGTTTCCCTTGTCTCTGGAATGGGATAATAGCATTTATCTTACAAAGATAAATGAAAACAAAGATTATGCATTTAAAGTGCCTAACTCACAGAGACAACCTTGCACCACCTTACATCTTTTTTTTTAGAGCCAAGATTTTGTTTCTGACCTTGTCTTGCCTGGAGGTTGAGCTTTGCGCTCCATGACCCCTCATGGCACCTCTTCTCATTTTCACCAGCTTGTGTTCCAGATGGGTTTGTCATGGATGTCTCCCTTGTGCCCTACTGCAGCTACCCTGGGGGGTAGCTCCCCGACCTCACACCCCAAGCTTTGTTTCCGCTTCCCCAGCTCTGTCCAACCGTCTTCCTCCGCAGCCTCCCACCATAGGGCTGAGAGGCCAACGTTGGAAAACAAAGGAATCTCTGATGGAGAACCGGCTAGTCTGGGAAGGACAGGCTGGGAGGGGAGGTGGGCGGGGGTTCTTAGGGGGGGCCCTCACTTTGGCACTTCCCTCAAAGCCCTCCTGGCTCTGGGTCCTGGCCGTCCTCAGCCTGCTCCTGTCATTTGCTTGCTGAACTGGGTCTAGGTCAGACTCTGCGCCTAGCTCCGTGTGGGACGACGGGGAGAAGAGGACCAAGGCAGCGGGGTCCCGGGACACCCTGCCGCTTCCCGCCGCCCGCCTCTCCGCCCCCTGCCCCGCCCTGCCCCCACCTCCTAGCGCCGGGGGCGGGGGGCGGATCCTCCCAAACGGGGCCCGGGGCCCCGCGTGCGCACTGCCGGCGCGCAGTCCCCTGGGGGACGTCTAAGGCTTCCATAAGGTCAAGGCCACATTCCCTCCGATCCCTTTCAAAAGGAATAGCGACGCTTGGCTTGTGCTCGGTGCGGCTCGGCTTCCTCCCGGGCCACTCCGCCCACGGGTTTCTGATCCCCATTTCGGCGTCAGGAACCCGACACCCTGCGGCTGCGGGGAAAGCCCTGCGCCCCCGCGCGCCTCCCGCCGCTTCCCGGAACGCCTCGGCCTGTCTGAGTCACCCGGAGCCCGGCGGCGCCCCCACCGTGCCCGCTCCGCTCCCGCAGCTGTCCCAGGGCTGGGGAACCCCCAGGGGCCACCGAGGCGCAGACTCCCGCAGCAGCTGGGGTTGGTGGCATCCTCACACCCCGGGGCCAAGGTGCACACCCAGCCCGCACTGAGCGAGAGCACGCGGAGGAGGGGCGCTCTGGACTGCAAACAGGGGGTTTGTTTGTCTTTTAACCACATCCAGGAAGAAGGGAAACCTGACTGATAACAGGAAAAGAAGAGAGAGAGGATACATCAAAACTTTAGGAAATTGTTTTAATTGCCTCACGTGATGTACTATCTGTGGAGAGCGGGAAGCCATGGAAACAGCCGTGGGGGCTGGGGCAAGCCTGGCTTTGCCATCTGGGGCTGGACGGTCTTGGGCAGATCCCCTGAGCTTCAGCTTCTCAGGCAAGATGAGCTCATCTTTAACAGAAAACGTTCATATCACTTTTGTGGCTCATATCCTTACTTTCAAAGGGAGGGATTCGGTTCATTGGAAAGTTTTCAACTTCAATGAGAGAGT
The DNA here is from genome assembly GCF_964656455.1 of Halichoerus grypus. Taxonomy (NCBI): domain Eukaryota; kingdom Metazoa; phylum Chordata; class Mammalia; order Carnivora; family Phocidae; genus Halichoerus; species Halichoerus grypus. The sequence goes on from NC_135712.1 coordinate 63,878,295, forward strand.
TCCTTTTCTTCTTCCTTCCTTGCATCTTAGTTACATTCTAGTTTATGTTTCCGGTTGTTAACACTGTTTTCACATTTCCTTTCCTTCATCCTTGCTCTTTCCTCCAGGGAATGGAGAGGTGGATCCCCAGGGAGACAGCCAGGGTACCCTCGTGAATGAACATGAAAAGTTAGTCCCAGGGACCCTCTGCCACTGTGCGCTTGCTTTCTTCAGGTTAATATGTGGGGCTCCTGCACTCCCTGCTTTACAACCAAGGGATGAAGTTTCCTTCGGGTCCAACATGGTAGGGCTCTGTTGTCTATAGCTGTACACAATCCTAGGTCAAATTACTGCTATAGCGCGTTCCTCTCTTCTCTCTTTCCCCCTTTCTAGAATACACCTTCTTCTTTAGCCCCCACCCATCTCCGGGACACTCAACATTCTCAATTCACTTCACATCTTCCTAGCTGTCTAGGATGGTAGCTCACAAATGGAGAGCCATGGAAAAAGTGGGAGGGATCATGTAATATATTTGTCTGTGCATAATCATCACAGTTTTAAGATTACAATTGTCCTGTCTTGAAAAGAATGGTACTGGGGCACCTGGGTGGCTCAGGCGGTTAAGCGTCCGACTCGTGGTTTTGACTCAGGTCATGATCTTGGGGTTGTAAGATCGAGCCCCACGCAGGGTCCCATGCTCAGTGCAGAGTCTGCTTGAGATTCTCTCCCTCTCCCTCTGCCCCCCACCCCGTTCATGCTCTCTCTCTAACATAAATAAATAAAATCTAAAAAAAAAAAAAAAATTATCTTTCTCCCTCTCCCTTTAAAAAAAGAAGAAAAGAACAGTACTTTATTCTGAGATTATGTTCTTCCTGACTTTATTTTGAACTGTCCATTCTATTATGAAATGATGATAGTTTACTTGTTAGTTGATGTCTTCTCTCAGTAAAATAAAAAAATTAGTAATCCCGTGTGAGTCCTCCAAAATCTTTTAAAACTGAATTACAGGGCTGTCTGGCTGGTTTAGTCAGTAGAGCATGCGACTCTTGATCTCGGGGTTGTGAGTTTGAGCCCCATCTTGGGTGTGGAGATTACTTAAAAAAGCAAAAATATTGTAAAAAAAAAATTGATTTACAAAATCCAGAAATCCTCGGTACCATTGTTCTATTCAGCATCTGGTTCACACCAAAGTGCTGGGGCCTTCTTGTTGCCCTTCCCAAGGGCACTTGTATCCATTCAAAGACACTGCACCATGAGAACCTCAAAATTTCTAGAGAGATGTGGGGAAAATATATTTGGGCAGAGGGGCCTTTCTATACTCACTCAACATCTCACACTTGCTCTAGATAAAGGTAGTATGGTTGTATCTAGTTTTAACTTCTGGCATTTAGCTTTTACCATGACTTTTAAGGGACTGTTCCTTTTAGTAAAACAAAGAACATATTTTGATTAAGCCAGGTTCTCTTGGCCTTTCAGTTTGCACATCAGCAGAACAGCTAAATAAAGGTGCTGTACTTTTCCTTAAAAGGTGAAAATTAGGTTCCTGTGGGTAAGAGATGAGTAGCACTCCTTACTTCAATAGTAGCATGGTGTGGTCTTACCATTGTACCATCTTAAATTAGGCCTCACTAGTTAATATTTATTGAACACTCACAGGATGTTTGGTGCTAATCAACATATCCTCAAGTCACAGGATCACTTCCTTCTGGTAACCAATGGTGCAGCGAAGTGTAACTTGAATCACTTACCCACATCAGTACGGATGCTACACAGGCATGTTCATCCCTTTTGGATGCTAAGATAACATTTCACTTAAAATTCTTGCTTAGATTTGAGAAATAGGGGAAAGGCAAATTTTTAAAATTTGAAATGAGTCTCCTAAGACTACTGGACAGAAAGACATGGCAGCTTTCATGTACATTATATTCTACTATTTTAAAAGTACTTTCACAGATGACTTCTGTTGATCTTCCCCAAGCCCCTGTGCTCCGCGAGGCACACTGGAGAGATCCTGTTGTTCCCCCTTTACAGAGAAGGTATTGAAGAGTCTTGCCCAAGGTGCCTACTATAAGGCCACACTGCTGGGGGGGTGGGGGGGGAAGGGCAGGATCCACTTTCTTTCTCCCACCACCCTACTGACTCCTTCTTACTTTCAGTCTCCACACCTATAAAGGAATCGGTGAGGCCAAGCCCAGAGTCCCCAAGTCAGGAGACAAAGGGTGGAGGGAAGCCTCTTCTCCTGGTTCTTACCTCTAGGGAAAAATGACCAGGCTGGAGGGCAGGCTGTTTGCCAATTAGGGAAAAAATGGTGGGGAGAGGAATTAGAAATGAAAGAGAATCTAGCAGTGATTCTCAAACTTTGCTGCATATTAGAATCATCTGGGAAGTTTTCAAAACTCTCAATACCCAGCACTCACCCCATACTGATTAAATCAGGTTCTCTGAAGGTGGAATGAGGCATTGGTATTTTTTTAAAAGCTCCCCAGGGTTTCACAGTGTGCAGCCACATTTGAAGATGAGTGGCCTAGTGCTCCTTAAACTTTAGTGGGCCCGTGGATCACCTGTGGATCTTGTTAAGATGCAAGTTCTGATTCAGTAGGTTGAGAGGGAGACATGCTAGTGTTTGAATTCAGACAAATGGGTGCTGGGTGGTCAGGAAGAGCCCCATGAAGGAGGACATGTTTGGGCTGGGCTTGGAAGGTGGCATAAGATCTAATGGGACGCCTGGGTGGCTCAGTCCATTTAGTGTCTGACTGGATTTTGACTCAGGTCATGATCTCAGGGTCCTGGGATCGAGCCCCGGGTTGGACTCTGCCCTCAGCACTGAAGTCTGCTTGAGATTCTCTCCCTCCCTTTCTCTCTGCCCCTCCCCCACTTGTGAGCGTTTTCTATAAATAAATAAATAAATAAATAACAAAATCTTAAAAAAAAAAGGATCTAATGCAGAAGTATGGGTAGAGCTTTCTGGCCTCTGTGACCAGTTCTAGGCCTACAGGTGGGAACATGCAAGGTGTATTTTGGGGGACAATGGCTGGTCCAGTATAACTAAAGAGGAAAATTTCAATGATCTGATCTATGCTATTTAGCACGTGGCAGTTGACTGCCTATTGTTCTGAGTACAGATGTGTTCCTTTTCCCTCAAAATCCTGTGCACACAGACCTGTGTTTTACTTCTTTTTGTCGAACATGAAGCTAAACACAGCTGATTTTGCACCTTTGACTGAGGTTTTACATTTGCACTTGATCCCCCCTCTGCCTGGAATGTTCTTCTGATAGATAGTTATTTTGCTCACTCACTTCCTTTGAGACTTTAAATTTAACTCTTACTTTCTTTGTGGGGCTCCCATCATTTAAATAAATTGTAAAGGGACTTGACCAGCTTGTTTAAATGGAAACATCCTCTTTCTTTCCCCCACCCTCCCACACACTTCTCCCTGCTTTATTCTTCTGTTTAGTAAGTGTCACCATCTAGTATATATTTTGTTTATCTTGTATATATTTACTTTCTTATCTTGCTTACTGTCTCCTCCATTAAAAGGCAGCTCCACAGGAGCAGAGCATTTCGTTTGTGTTATTCACTGCTGTTTCCCCAGTGCCTAGAACAATATTGGACACGCCACAAATGTTTATTGAATGAATGAATTAATGATCTGAATTGAATGCTTACATAGTACTATTGCCAATGTGAGTAAATTCATCATTCAGGGGTATGAGAAACCAAAGGAATTCATCTTGCTACTGTTCCATCTGGAAGAGGAAATGATGACAGTATTTGGTCACTAGGTAGGAAAATTTGGAATAATGTGTTCATAAAAATAAATTTTCCTCCCTGATGGACAAGAGATTTGCTTAAATATCCCATGTTAGAAATCTAGGACAAATGTTTGGCTGATCAGAAAGATCAAGTGTCTTTAAAATTGTCTTCAAGGAAATCTCACAAAACCATCAATGATTAACTTAATATGGAAATATTTTAAGATACAATTGATTCCAGTGAAGGGAAAAAGTAAAGTTTACCAAGTGTAACAGATCAAATGCAAATGAGATATTAGGAAGAAGAAATACAGAATCTGAGAGGACACTTCTGATGATGAATTTATTGATGAATTGTGGGATTTGGGGTCAGAAGGGACTTTAAAGGTCATGGAGTCCTAATGCTTGACTGTCCCCTATCTCCCAGTGACAGGAAACCCACTACCTCACAAAGCAGACTTCCATCTGTGAACAGTTTCCACATACTGGAAAGCTTTTCGTTCTGTTGACAGTTAGCAACATCCTTATGCTAGTTTTATGAGTGAATAGAGCCATTCATTAACATCACATTGGAGAACTGCATTCTTCCTTTAGACAGCATTTCAAACTTCAGAGATACCCACTACGGTCCCTTCTCCTGGCCACACACCCCAACTCCTACATGGCACCAGAAACTCCAACTCTTCTCCAAGCCAAATAACCTCAGTCTCTCTGTTTTTCTGCAAAGGACATTGTTTAGGTGCACTTCCTTTCAAGGTCAGACTCTTCTGAATGTGGTTCGGTTTGCCTGTGTCCCTTTTAAGCTGTGTTTCCAAGGATGGAACATATTGTTCCAGGTGTCGACTAAGGAGTGCAGAGTGGTGTTCTCCTTCTTCTTTCTAGACACTATACTTCTGGTAATGCAGCCTGAGGTAGTTCAATGTCCTTGTCAGCCACATCATACTTTGGCTGTGATTTGGCTGATTATACTTCCTGTCAGGTATAATCAGCAGGATAATGATTGTGCCCTTGGAGAGGAAAATGATACTCAAATATGGCAACTAAGAAATTATAAAATACTTAAAAATTGAATGCAGTGTCTGCTTACTACTTTCTCATCTATATTTATAATTATAAAGATACAAGCTTTGGGGTCAGACAAACCTAGATTTGAAAGCCACTTCTGCCCCTCCCTGGTTGGGCAGCCTTAACCTCTGAACCTCTGTGTTCTCATTTATTCAAGGGAGTACTAATACCCACTTTCCAAGATTGTTGGGGAGAAGAAACAAAATCATATAAGTAGATGTGTGGCATATCATAGCTGCTTTTTTTTTTTTTTTTAGGATTTTATTTATTTATTTGACAGAGAGAGACACAGCAAGAGAGGGAACACAAGCAGGGGGAGTGGGAGAGGGAGAAGCCTCTCCTCACTGAGCAGGGAGCCCGATGCAGGGCTCGATCCCAGGACCCTGGGACCATGACCTGAGCCGAAGGCAGACACTTAATGACTGAGCCACCCAGGCACCCCATAGATGCTTTTTTTAAAAAGCAGTTTCCACACCCAGCGATGGAGCCCAACGCAGGCTTGAACTCACGACCCTGAGATCAAGACCTAAGCTGAGATCAAGAGTTAGATGCTTAACCGACTGAGCTACCCGGGCACCCCTCACAGATGCTTTAAATGCTAGCTACTAGAAAAAGACTAATCATCATTATATTCCAAGAAATACCTACCGGATAATTAAATCACCCATGATGGGACTTGATGACATGATCATATAGCCTCACATACCTTGGAAGGAACCTCGAAACCCTATGGCAAGGAAGTCTGTCTGAGGATATGAGTCCGGCTTGCAGAGTCTACCCTGAGCTGGAGACTATGGCAGATCCTGTCATTTCACTGCCTTTTAGATCATGGTGGCATGTGGTCCCCAAGCTCATCTCTCTCTGCTGCTCATCTCCATCACACACCAGCCCTGCCTGCATCTAGTCCCCAGCCCTGCCTGCCGTGCCATTGCAGGACCGCGCACACGCACGTGCCACATGGACACCCTGGGCTCCGGGTCCTCCCGTACGAAACCTTGCAGCCTGTGTGAGTGGGAGCAGCCGACAGGAAACATTCGAGAGGTGCTGAAGGGTGCTAGGAGAACTGGAGAGCTTATTACAGTGGATCCGCCCTGGCCTGGGTCCTTGGTTTGTGGGCCTGCAGTTCTGGGCCCTCTTTCCAGTTCTTTTTCCTCCTTCCTTGCCAGGCCCAGAACCCAGCTGCCCACACCCTCCTGCTAGAGAGTCTCCAGGGACAAACAAAGGCCCCTCACAGGGCCTTCCCACCCCCTGCAGCGTCTCCAAGGTTACAGCGGAGAACTTGGAAACAGGACTTGGCCCTCAGACAGAGGATGCCCTGCGTGCCCGCTCACAGAGCTCGCGCTCATTCCACAGTGGCCAGTGAAAGGACAGACTGTTCTGTGACTGAACCATGAGCGCATGGAGGGACTGCATGCGCCGCGTCCCCACCGCAGTGTTAGCCAAGCCTCATTGTGTGGGTCTTCCCTGGTGCTGAGAAACGGGTAAATGACGACCCTGTCTGGGTAAACAGAGACACTGATGAAGTCACATGGAGAGGAGAATGAGGCTGTGTCTTAAGCAGCTCTTCCACTATCATCTTCGACTCAGCCAACTGCTTCATAAAACCTACCGGTGTGGTAGATATTTCCGTTGAATTGACTGATTGTCTGAACTGATCTAATCACCCCAGTTAGTATTGTGGTCCAAGCCATCAGGAAAGGAACAAACCAGGCTGAAAGGCAAGAGCTACACACTGAGGAAATGTAGGAGATGGGGTTTCGGTATCTTCCCATTTGACTCCTCATATACTTGACGGATCAAAACAGCAATGGTAGAGAACCCAGGGCTGCACAAGAGAGGGAGCGTGGCGTGGCTAGCTCTTTGCTTTGCAAGCAGGCTGGTGCCAGCAGCTGGTTCATAGGGACAACCAGCCATCTTGCATTCCACGCCAGAGGCATGACTGTTCTGTGACCCAGTGTGAGGGCCCCATGGTTTTTGTGACAGTAGCCAAAAAATGGGACACGATGTGCCTTCCTTTGCTGGGATAAAAACCAGGGCTCCCGGCCCCCAGTGGCTTTGCCCATTTTTTAGAACTGTTTTGTGACTGACAGTGTGGATTATTTTCTTTCTACCATCACATAGTAAACTCTAATTTTTAGAATCAAGAAACCTAGGCTCTAGGGCCTAACTTTCTGACAGCCCTAAAGCAAGTCACCTCTCTTCTTGGAATCCCAGTTTCTTCATCTGTCAAATGAGGAAGATGGGGGTGGCCTGGAAGATAGGGCATTCCACAGTTCTGTGGGGAGACGCTTTGCCTCCTTTATCTCTTTATCCTTCACCCCACAGCACTTAGGAGAAGCCATTACTAAATGGGCTTTGAAATGCTTTTAAATAGGCTGCGGTGTATACATGCCCTGCTTAGAAACAGACCTATGTTCTATATGTGCAATATATTTATAAAGTGTGTGCCTTTGAAAGCTGCAGACATAATCTTCGCTGTCAAACTCTCTCCTCACCAGGGCACTTGAAAGCTGCTCTGCTTATCAATAGCTCCTTCAGATCTGCCACACTGCACATTCCTCAGGAGGTGGCAGGGCTGCTGGTGGGAGTGAGGTTGTTTATAATTTTTCAGATTAAAATGTCATTGGGTTCTCCTCTAAAACTGCTGACATGTTTCAAATGTCCACTTCTCATGGTCTTGCCCTTGGTCTAATGAGTTCAAGGGGGGCTTGGCCAGGACCTTAGAGTCCCCAAAACTCCGTTAGCCCCCACGGTCCTCATGCTGAATAACTGAACATTGTTTGAGCACTGAATCACATTTCTGTGCCGTTCCGCGCTTGAGATGACATACACAGTGCAGTATCTGTGGCTTTCTTTAGAGGAAAAAGAGGATCAAAATCAGCCCAGCCCTTTAATTGTTCATTTCTATGTGTGCGTGTAGTATTCTTACACAAATTCATTCTGAACTTTAGAACAATTGGAGAGAAAAAAAAACCATGGAAGGGGTTAAGAAAAGTGATATTAACCTTTTTAGACTTTAAATTAAAAAATACTTTAACTTTTGGGCAGAGCACTAGTAAATAGGACTCTTTGATTCCAGGTTGGATTTTGAGGGTGGCAGGAGGAGTCAGGGAAGGTATGTGGAGAGTGCCTGGGAACTTTAGTAACTAATCATTAATTCTAGACCGGAATGAAAATCATCCGAAAGCATTCTGAATCGAATGATGAAGCATAGTCACTGGCTCTTCATATGTCTCAGGAGGATCACCCTGAGGAACAATTTTGAAGAACTTGAGATTTATAAAATTTGATTTAATAATATAAAATATGAACAGGAGATGATAACAGAATTTTACAAACAGGGCTCTGTGCAGACAGGGCTTCTGTTGACTCAGAAGGGACCTCACAGGGCAGCTACTCTCAGTCCAGCCCAAGGCAGGAATCCTGGACCAGGGGGGTTGCCTGCCGTGACTTTCCCTGAGGTGAAGAGCTCCCCTGGATGGAGAATCTTTTCTGCTAATGAGCCAACTAGTGCTTCTGGCATTTCTGTCTCTGGGTCCTGGTTTGCTTTCTAGACCCGTAAAGAATATGTCTTCACCTGTGTCCGCATGAAACCCTTCAACTATTTGAGAACAGTTCTCGCTTTGCCCTAAGACTTCTCTTTTCCAGGTTAAACACCCTGGCTTCTTCAACCATTCTCCACATGAGGTAGTGTTCAGGCCCTTTGGCCTCCTCTTCATCCTTCTGGAGTCCCTGTATTTTAAGACGAATCTCCACAAGTTGCCCCCAGACCTCTGGATGTGGTCTAACCAGAGTAGAATGCACAGAGATCAAACCCACGCCCGAGTGCCAGGCCCTCCGCTCCCATGCACAAGGCCTGCGCTGGGTTAGCTTTCTCGGCAGCCTTGTCTCCCTGCTCACTGCCATCGACTAGTCACAGCTACTGCCGTGGCCTTGGTCCCCGACTTCTCAGCAGTGCAAGGCAGAGGCCAAGGTGCTTTCATAGTGACAATATGGCAGGTGTGATTTAATTCGGTCTTCCCAGCAACCGCCCTCTTCATTCTCCAGGTGAGAGCACCTCGGCTCAGAGAGAATGAATACCTCAAGTCGCAGAGAAGCAGGAAGGGCTGGCCTGGAAAGGGGCCCGGGCTTGTCAGATTCCAGAGCCCACACTTTATTCTGTAACACCATGCTGCCTTGATCAAACAGCCATTTGTCCCATCTGTTAGGAATACTGGTCGAAAACAGCCCAACTCAGCAGTCTGGTTCAGACCAGGAGTGTTCATTAAAAAGAAAAGATTGTCCTTCCTTCTTCAAAAGGGGACTCTGGATTTCCATTAATATTAATATTCCAGTGTGGGACTATCATCCCTGTATCTATCCCAACCTTTTGGGAGGATATTTATAGTATCTGTTGTATGTTTCCAGAGGGAGGTGAGGTTAGCAACTCCCAGTAACATATTCAAAGAGCATGTAAAAGGAGCATTTCTGTAGTGTTTGAGGTTGCGATTCTAATATACTAGAATTTGTTTACTACATTCACCCCAGCTATATATTTTTTAAGTAGGCTCCACACGTGTAGCCCAGTGTGGGCTTGAACTCACAATCCTGAGATCAAGACCTGAGCTGAGATCAAGAGTGAGACGCTTAACTGACTGAGCCACCCAGGAGCCCCAGCTACATATTTTTTAAATACAGTGTTATTTTTCTGAGCTTTTTTCTTTTTTCTTTGTAATTTTTTTTAAAGTAGGCTCCACGCCCAATGTGGGGCTTAAACTCATGACCCTGAGACCAAGAGTCACATGCTCTACAGACTGAGCCAGCCAGGCGCCCCTGAGCTTTTTTCTTAATACAAATGATAAATGTTTGTTTTATAAAATACTGCTACATTATTATTATACTGGATATTGTCCAGCTTATATGTATTTGTATATTTGTTAGCGCTCTACAATCTTTGTAATGCTTGCATACCCATACTCTCTATGTTCACAACTGTATTCATCATTGACAGTTGAGAAAAATGAGCTCAGGGAGGTGAGGTGACTTAGCTCAAGAGTCAGAGTCAGACGAAGCAGAACCAGGATAGAACCTCGTTCTGACTCCTACCCTGTTATTTCTTTTTGCCAACGAACCTTTGGATTAGTAGGGCTTTCAGTCATTGCACCCCATTTATGAGTTTTTTTCGACAGTCACTTTGTGAGAAAGACTCAGGTAAAATTGTAGTAAGCTGCCAGTTCTGTTTCTTCAACGTGGAAAAGTGACACAAGCAATGTCTCGGGAGGTGTGAGTGGCCCCACGCACGTTATGTTTGGTCCTTGTTATCACCAGCAGTCTTCTCAAAGTCACTGATTAACCGTGGCACATCTGTGGCATAGTGGAGGGAGCCACCCACATGCACCCTGGACAGTGCCTCAGCCCCTTTAAAGACGAGGAAGGGTGGAGCCAGGTACTGGGGGGGACTGATGCCCAGCACCCCTTTCCACACACAGGGAGTCCTGTCACCCTTCTGGCACTTTGCTGAGCTCCCTTACTGGTGTCCCTTGTCTCCTGGTTCATGCTCACCTCCTATTTAGCTTGCCATATTGACCCCCTCCCCAGCCCCCACCCTGCCCCTGTGGCCTGGCTTCTTGGCAGGGCTCCTGGCTGACCAGACACCTGCATGACTGTTAATTCCTTTGGCTGGACTCCCTAATCCCTGCAAGCTCTCTTCCTGGTTTCAGACCCTCAGCGGAACCCAGACTCAGCTTCTGGAAACATCCAAAGGGTAACTCTCAGCTCCCTGATGGTACACTCTTGACAAAGGCTGGATTTTCCTATGATTTGGGAGCTCTGGCCTTAGAGCTGTGCAGTCCCCTAAAATCCCAGTTCCTGGGCCCTGCCAGCCAGCCATCTGTAGGGAGGGTGATTTATCAGTTCTCATCCATATTGGGGCACCAGAAGAGTGGGAGGGATACTATTAATAATTTCACCTGCACGAGAAGATAAACAAGGGCCATCCCTGGCCAGTGAGGATATATTCTGGGTTGTAATCAGCCTGACTGCCCTGTTAAAACAACACCGCGTATCTACAGCGGATGGACTTTGCACCAAACATCGCCCCGCCCCGGGCACTTTACCTATGTGCCTTCTTCATTTAATTCTTACAATATTCCTCTATGTATAACGTTGCCCCTCTTTTACGGAGGAGGAAACTGAAGTTCAAAAAGGTTAAATAATCTGCTTGAGGTCACATCTAGGAAGTGGTGGGCCCAAGCCTGACTCCAAAGCCTTTGTTTTTAATCCTTTGGGTCTTGATCAGTGTAATAATGAAATCAATAAAAACAAAACCTTTGGTGGAGAGCTGATAGAGACAGCCCCCAGATTAAAAATGAGTTAAGCTCCAGAGAAACACTTGTACATTGATCACTTGGAATTCAAAGTGCATTTTCCCATGGAAAAAAAAAGTCTAAAATGGTGGTTAGGTTCCAAGACCAACCAACAAAAGTCTATGTAGACTATAATTTCACTGTGGTTTACTCCTCTATGTAATACTGAGCTGGAATAGGAAGCAGAAACCATAGGCTTCTGTCATAGTTCTTTCATTTGTTGGCTGTGCAACTTCAGGCAAGCTGCTTAACCTCTCTGAGCCTCGGTTTTATCATCAAAACTGAGAAAACAGGGGCATCTGAGTGGATCAGTCAGTAAGCCAACTCTTGATTTCGGCTCAGGTTATGATCTCAGGGTCGTGAGATGGAGCCCCACATCAGGTTCCATACTCTGTGGGGATTTGGCTTGAGATTCTCTCTCCCTCTCCCTCTGCCCCTCCTCCCGCTTATGCTCTCTCTCTCTCTCCCTATGTAAAATAAATAAATAAATCTTCTAAAAATTTGAGAAAATATCTAGAAAATGTTCAGTTTCAGAAAATTACAAGAATCACAGGAGATAATGTGCATAAAACTCTTTTAAAAATAGCACTTGTAGTCCTATTGGAATGGACCACCACTCATGACATTGCCAGGAGGCAAGTTAGGTTTTCAAGAGCTCTAAGTAGAGACAACAGCTCCCTCCAGCTGGGGACATAGTGGGAAGAGAGGTGACCACCAGGGCGAGAGACTTAGATGGAGCTGGTGGCCCTGTGAGTGGGGAGCAGAGGGATACAGAAGTGTGTGGAGGGAGGAGAGCACATAGGCTCCTACAGGGATTTGGGGCTCAGTCGGGAGAGGAGAGGTACGTGGCAGCAATGCTGTAGGGGAGGTCTGGACTCTGAGGTGCAGGAGCGTTGGGCCCTGGCTGGAGGGGGAGGTGACCTCAGGGACAGTGTCTCCACATGAGAATAGGGGCTCTTACTGCTCTGGGGGTTGAAAAGAGCAGCAGACGCATATCTGTGGATTCAGTCACAGTTCATCAGTATAGGGTGCTCTCTGTTGGTCAAGTGTACAGGGAATCTAGATCCTGGGGTCAAATGAGTTTAAAAACCAACCATGATTTCTGAGTAAAAAGTCTACAGAAGACTCACTTAACTATATAAAAGTTTTTATTTCATTTGTAGGGGCTCTCAATTCCCCCCAAAACAAGAGTATTCCTTCAGTTTTTTTAAATTTTAAGTCTCAAATTGTACTTTTTTAAAAGATTTTATTTATTTATTTGACAGAGGCACAGTGAGAGAGGGAACACAAGCAGGGGGAGTGGAACAGGGAGAAGCAGGCTTCCTGCTGAGCAGGGAGTCTGATGCGGGGCTCGATCCCAGGACCCTGGGATCATGACCTGAGCCAAATCAGATGCCTAACGACTGAGCCACCCAGGCACCCCTAAACTTTTTTCTTTACATAAGCAATTTATATCAGCCAATCACCAGGTGGGCCCTGATGTAGCTATACATTGAACATATCAAGAAGGTGCAGTGGTGGGAGAGGTCCAGCCTATGTGCCCAAAATGAGGGGTACACTGTCTGCAGAGAAGTGAATGACAATAACACTAACTAAGAGTGGGATTGCTTTTCTTAATCACCATGCGCTGGTAGTTCTAACAATGACAGTGATAAAATATCCTTCCCCACAAGAGTCTTTTGTTGGTCTCAGTTCTAAACAAGTGCTATGTTTATTATTGTATTTTAAGAAAAAGTTGTGTTGAGATATAATTGACCCATCCTACAATTCCCCAATTAAAGACAGATGGGTGGTCTATAGTGTATTCAGAGTTAGGCAGCCATCACCACAACGAATTTTAGAACATTTTCATCACCCTTAAAAGAAACTCTGTGCCCATTAGCAGTCACTCCCCATTCCCTGACCTCTCTGCTTACCCCTCCCGTGCTAGGCAGCCACTAATTTTCTTTCTATCTTGACAGATTTGCCTATTCTGGACATGTAATATGAGTGCAATTACACAATACATTCCAGGTCCGTCCATGTCATAGCATGCATCCATACTTCTTTCCTTTTCGTTGCCGAATAATATTCCATTGTATGGATACACGAGAGCTCATTTACTCAACAGCTAATGGACATTTGGGTTGTTTCCTCTCTTTGGCTATTATGAATAAGGCTACTATGAACATTCATGTGCAAGCTTTTGTGGAGATGTATGATTTTATTTCTTTTGGGTATATATAACTAGAAGTGGGATTGCTGGATCCTCTGGTAACTCATTTTAACATTTTGAGGGACCGTGAGTTTTAATAATGTATATGTAAATATATTTAGTGTGTTAGTACATTTTTATGACTTATCCTTTCATAAACATTGTATTCTACATGGATGTTGACTTGAAGACCTCCCACTTAAGCCTTCCCCAATCCATGTGGACTCAACTATAGGTATTCAGTTTAATGACCATTCATACTGGCTTGAATAGTTTGAGCTCATTTCAGGTGCAGTTTGTGCCTCCAACCCACGTGGTGCTATACATATTCTTGCATTTAAACAATGGATGTGAAATAACTAATGATAGCACAATGCTTACAAAAAGGGAAAAACAGAACATAAGTCATTATATGACCACTCGAGTTTTTTTATTTGTGGTTAAAACTCGAAATAGTGAAACAGTATAAACTGCAAGGTATGATATTTTTGTTTTACAAGTGTAAATTTTAGTTCATACCTGAAATATTTGACTGAATTTGATTATCTTTACCATACAATTTTATTTTCCCTTTTTAAGTGATTGATTCAAAACTGAAGAACAAAATAAGAAAATAACAACAATTACTATACTACTATTTATTGTATGCTAATTACTAAAAATAATTTCATTATATAAAGGAAGGTGGTATTAAAAGTGATCTGCTCTGGGGGCACCTGGGTGGCTCAGTCGTTAAGCGTCTGCCTTCGGCTCGGGTCGTGGTCCCAGGGTCCTGGGATGGAGCCCCAAATCAGGCTCCCTGCTCAGCGGGGAGCCTGCTTCTCCCTCTGCCTCTGCCTGCCACTCTACTTGTGCTCTCTCTCTATCTCTCTGTCAAATAAATAAATAAATAAAATCTTAAAAAAAAAAGTGATCTGCTCTGGATGTCAGATTATTTTTGTTGATCTGACACTAGGCATGGCACTTTGTATGAACAAGTACAAGACAACCAGATTATTTAGGGTATGTTTCTTGCATAGAGTAAACTTGAATTGGCTTTCCATGAAAGATGGAAACAGATTAGCCCGGTAGTGTGGAAGGAATTCCTAGCTAAGTTATAAGAATAGAGAATGATACAGAGTCATGAATTACCTGGATATATAAAAAATGAATGGAAAGTGGAAATTTGGGGGGTTTGAAGAAGAGGGTAAACCTGGGTTTGGGTCTGGAGTAAAAAGCCATTTGAGACTCCCAAACAAAAACTTTGTGGAAGAGGGTTTGAGTTCATTATTTTGGCAGCAATATGTAAGATGAATGGGAACAACAGAAGACCACAATTCAAAGTCGAGTTACAAGGTTGGTCAAGTAATTGGGACATGAGCTAATGACATTCTCCTTTGGGTAGAAGTTACAGGAATGGTGAAGGAACAAATAAAAAAGATCTTGTAAACTCAACATAGGGAAGATGTGAATTTCCCCCCTAAATTGCCCTAAAGGCTTAAAGCAATTCTTCTTAAAATCCCTGCAAGGTTTTTTGTAGACATAGGCAAGCTTATTCTAAAATTTATATGGAAAGGCATAGGCCTTAAAATACCTAGAGCAAACTTGAAAAAGAAGAAAATCGGAAGAATCAGTCTACCCAATATTAAAGCCTAATACATAGCTACAGTATGAAGGCAGTGTGGTATTGGCAGAGGGTGGACACATAGAGCAATGGAACAGAATGGAGAACCTTGTAAGAGCCCCATGCAAGTACACCCCAACTAATTTTTGCCAAAGTTGCAAAAATAATGCAATGTAGAAAGGATAGCCTTTAAAAAAAAAAAAAAATGGTACTGGAGCAACTGGATATCCACAGGTCAAAAAATGAACCTGGACCTAAACTTTGTACAAAAGTTAATTCAAGGGGCACCTGGGTGGCACAGTTGGTTAAGCGTCCAACTCTCGGTTTCGGCTCAGGTCATGATCTCAGGGTCGTGAGGTCGAGCCCCACATCAGGCTCCATGCTCAGTGTGGAGTCTGCTTAAGACTCTCTCTCCCTCTACCCTACCCCACCCTCAAATAAATAAATAAATCTTTTTAAAAAGTTAACTCAAAATGGGTCATGGACTTAAATATAAAAGGCAAAGCTATAAAACTTTTAGAAAAAAAAAAAAATCTTTGGGATCTTAGACTAGGAAAGAGTTCCTAGACTTGACACCAAAAGCATGATCCATAAGAGGAAAAATCGATTAACTGGACCTCATCAAACTTAAAAACTTATGCTCTGCAAAAGACCCTGGTTACAAGGTAAATAAGCTACAGAGGGGGAGAAAAAATTTGCAAACCACATTTGACAAAGGACTTTCAAACCTTCGCAGTAAATAAAACAACAACAGATAATCCAATTAGAAAATAGGCCAAAGACACGAGCAGGCATTTTATTGAAGAGGATATACCGATGGATAAACACATGAAAAGATGTTCATCATCATTTAGCCACTGGAGAAATGCAAATTAAAACCAGAGTGAGATACACGTCATGCAGTCATTTCAGATTTTGCTGAGCCACACATTTATGGCACACATTGAGGGTCTGGCATATAGAGATCAATAATTTAGCCAGCAAAAGAGCTTCGCTGACCCCAGTCGCCATCTCCTAAGGTAAATTGTTCTGTTCTCATTTTATCATATAAATTAAGTGCTCTAGAGGTATTCACAAGTTTTGGGATCCACAAAGGTCTCCAGAGGTATCGCTCCCAAATGCCGTATATAATTCCAGCGGATTTAGTGACTAAGTAGAGAGAGGAGTAGCTCTAGTGTCTATGAAACTTGGCACCAATCGGCCATATCAGCAGCAGCTACGTGAGGTGCACAACACCTGGGCCACTTACCAGCTGTGTGATGTGACAGGGGACCTCTTTCCTTGAGACTCAGTTGCTGCCTCTGGAAATGAGGATGATAATTCTTACCTTGGAAGGTGTTGTGAGGATCAGACTGAAATCCGTGAATGGATTTGAGGTACTCAGCCTCGTTCTCAGCGTGGGGGTGGATATTGTTTCTACACACAGCCAAGACCCAAGTCTCCAGGAGGAGTTTAAGGGACTTTCTGAAGCAGTTTAATTTGGTTGACCATATGGCCAGAGCTATCTGAGACAATTCCATATTTATTATTCCGCCTTGTCCTTCTCTTAAGTATTCTCATGTTTGTCCGAGCACATATCTTGATTGAAAAGCCCATCGCTGATATTATATAACCAGCAGAAATCTGTGCACAAGACATTCCTGCTATCTCTCAGGGCTCTTCCAGATGTCTTCCCACTTTCTGACACACACTTAGGAGTTCTGGGCACTCCTGGAATGTTGATCTAAACCATTCCAAGCTGCACATCACAGCTTGTACCCCACCGGTCCCCACCACTTGTTTCTTAAGACAGTGATTGTTTTACTTTTTCATATTCATGGTCACATTCCTCAAAGTAAAATCCCTCTGTGTTTCACAGCCTGATGTCCTGTGACCCAGTGTGTGTGTGTGCATGTGTGTGTGTAACAGAATGTGTGGTATAAATGTATGGGCTTTGAAAAAACAATTCTATCCTAGGCCAGCAGCTTCAAGGACTTTTCTCTTAAAAAGCCCTGCATCTTCATCCAACTCGAGCAGGGCTCTGCTAAAAACAGACTGAGGTCATTCATGTGTAAATGGAAACACACCAAGAAAAAAATTAATACCAAATGTACATCAAGATCAAAAGAAAAAATAAATTTCTCAATGGAATACTCAGAGCTATGCAGAGACCACTGGTTACTGCTGGTTCACATAAAATTGAAGGTCAGAGCATGTTTTCATGAAGTTCTTTAAAAGGCAGGGACCAGCCAGAGGCTGTGATTTGAGTATCCCACAAGGATGATTTCCCAAAAAGCCAGCTGAATCCTGAATTACACAGGGAATATGTTCCCCCCAAACATTATAATAAATGTAAAATATGACTAGGAGCATCAAAGTCTGTGGAACCCAGGACCACAATATTTTCATTTAAAAACAAAGATTGCGATGGTATTAGCTGTCATGAAAGACTTGATCACAAATTATACTTTGATGAATCTCCAAAGTAAAAAATATATTAAATCCATCATGACAAATCATTCTCCTGCTGAGCATTGTCTATAGAGGTAAGTGTAGACACATTTATTTAAATATTCAGTTGTGCACTCATTCAGGAAATAGTTACTGAGCACCTAGAAGGTACCAGGGTGAATTCTCCAAGAGGAGCAGAGTGGGAGGCCAGTTAAAGAATGGCATTTGGAGTCAGAGAGACTCAGGTTATATACTGGTTCCATTACTTGCAAACTGACTGAGGTTCAGCACGGGAGTCAACCCTTAGCCCCTGATTTCTCATCTGTGAAATGAGGATACGTATACTTACCTTGCAGGTATGCACTGAATGAAGTAATACATAGGAGATACTTAACCCAGTGCCTGGCATGCAGTAAAGGTCTTAAGGAAAAGGAGGAGCAAGGGGAAATGGTACTCCAAACATTTATACTTCCTAAACTCAGAGATACCCAGGTTTCTTGCTCCCTCCTTTTCTGAAAGAATGCTGCCAAGATACCCCCACCCACCCACAGACTCATACAATCAAAAATATACTTGGTCACCAAGAAAAAGGGCCACCAGGAGGTGGGAACATGCAGAGATAGGCTTAGAAGACAAACCTATGGGAAGAGAAATCCTAATTAGATATCAAGACTGGCTTTACCCTTACCATCCCTTTTCTCCCAGAGACCAGGTGGAAAAATAGCTTTCCCTTACCTCTACAGGGAGGAGAACCCACAGACACTTGTGGACATCCAGAGTCCTCTGACCAGTGAGAATTCTGGCTCCCCGACACACCCATGCCTGCTGCCCACCCCTTTCTCAGTTCCTCCTTATGTCGGAGTGAGCTCAGTCGTGAGCAGGGTCTCACGTATAGGCCCAGGCTTGGCCAATAGGGCAGATAGGAGTCAGGGGAGATTTGTGGTAGTGGCTTCGTGGCTCTGAGGCTTCAAGGGAACAGGGGCAGGCAGCGGGGCAGGCAGCAGCCAAGAGTGGGAGATGGACTCAGGAAATAAGGTTACCATATTTAGCCAATAAAAATACAAGACCCTCAACTAAATTTGAATTGCACGTAAACAGTAAATCATGTTTTAATGTTTGTCCCATGCAATATTGGAGACATAGTTACACTAACAATTATTTGTTGTTTATCTGAAATTCAAATGTAACCGGGTGTTCTGTAGTTTCGCTGGCAGCCCTACTCAGAAAGGGAATGAGGACGACATCGTCCGTTTTCCTGTGTTTCTGTCTGAGGCCAGATGGGAGGCAGCATCTCTGGACAGACCATCGATCTGCTATTCGGCAGGTTCACCCTGCTATGGCTAAAGCCTGTGGCCTGGTGCCTTTGAGTAGACTTTGGGTCAGAATCTCTGTGCAGGGCACGGTGCTGGGTGCGAGGAATTCAGAGAGAAGTAAAACAGTCCCTGACATAAGGACCCACTCACTCTGGAGGACCAACGTCCAAAGGGACCATAATCACAATAAAAGTAACAATGGCAAGTGTTAATATTTACTGGGAGCTTACTGAGATATTGTTCCAAACACTTTGCAGATTATTTTATTTAAATCTTACAACTACCCTCTGAGGTAGATTTTATTAACTCCAGTTTATAAGTAAGGAAACTGAACATTAAAAGTGAGGTAACCAGGGGCGCCTGGGTGGCTTAGTCGGTTAAACATCTGACTCTTGATTTCAGCTCGGGTCATGATCGCAGGGTTGTGAGATAGAGCCCTGCATGGGGCTAGGCACTGAGTGGATCCTGCTTAAGAATCTCTCTCTCCCTCTCCCTCTGCCCCCTGAAGTAACCGTATAATTTCTCACCCAGATTGGGAAATGCTTTTAAGTGAAAGGGATTACTATTCGTTCTGTAATTATACAGAACAACAGGCATAAACTGGAACCAACCAAGGACACCAGGATTATGGCATCAACTTATAGGAGACATGCCCAGGTCTCACTGGTAGAAAGGTGCAGTGGAAGGATTGAACCCAGGCAGAGTGGCTTGAGAACTTGTCCCCTTCACCAGGAACAGTAGAGGAGGAGATTAATTTCGATGAATTCCTTCCCACTACACTCAAATCCCTGAAGATGAGGCCTCTTGTTTTGCTTTCCATTGTGTCCTTGACACGAGCACCCACCACCCAAGTATAGAGTGGGTGCCAAAAAATACTTGATTGACAGCTGAATCTGGGAAGCCTTCATGGAGAGGGTGGGACATGAGCATGAGAAAGGGACTACTTTCTCTTTCTTGATCTGTCCCTCTTTCCCGGATGTTTGAAGGAAGATAAGTGAGAGATGGCCATTAAGTGAGCTAAGCAAGCGATTCCAAACCAAAATGTTGGGACATGATCAAGGAGAAGTGTGCGCTTGAGACTAAGCCATGAAGGGCTCTCTGTCAGCCTTTGCCCACCCCGTTTATGCGGTCACCCAGGCGTGGCCGGCCTGCCCTCTCCAGTCTCTCGGATCCCATGGATCGAGAACTGCTCGCGTCGCCTGGGTCCCGTGGCACCAGGGCTGCTCTGTCCTCCGCATAGAGCTGATCTTCTCAGTTAAGTCCCCCAGAATTTCCCCAGCCAGCTCAGGCCTGCTTTCCTGTGTGTTCCCAGCAGAGCCCCCGGCCTGAGGCTCCCCTCCCACGCCCACACTGCGGCGACAGGCTGCTTGGAGAGTGCCTTCACAGCCTGCAACTTCCACCTCTCTTCAGGGAACTTAAGCCTGGGACAATTCACTGCCAGCCTACATCCTCTTTCAACAGGAATCAGGAGGTCTTTAGAACAATAAACAAACCCCTCCTCCTTGCTGAGGATCAGCTACTCACTTTTTAAGAAGAGAGAGCAGATTTGTAGAAGAGGAGAGAGCCTCTGGTGGCTGACTCCCTTTCCTCTCTCTCCAGAAAGATACCATTAAACCCAACTGACTCCTGCCTGACAGCGGTAGAACGAACGAGAAAGGGCTCTTCCTGACATTTTTGTTTTACCCACAATTTCACTGCATGTAACTGAACTAACTAGAGTGTCAGCTGAGGTCATGGGCAGTGTCTTATAAGTACAAGATACTTCTTTCAATCCCAAAAGTTTGGCACAGGATTTTACACGTGGGGATTCAATAAACACACTTAATTTGGTTTGACTGCTCAGGGTGTGCCTAAGCTTAAATATCATAAATTGCTTCTGGCACTGAAGTGTGTGTTAGTCCGGGCCAGAGAGAGGCCTACCAGGTATTTAAACCCTAAGCCTCAAAATTTAAAAGAGAGGAAATCCTGCTCCCTTTTCAGTACTCCTGCCCCCTTTTCTCAGGCTCTCTCCAATTCTAATCTTTGCCACCATAGAGCTGGGGGACCTTGAGTAGGTCCCCAAACTTCCTAGAGCCTTGCGTACCTGGCACTGAATCAAGCAGCTTCAACAAGAAGATCTTAAGGCCCCTCGCAGCTTTGACATCCCAGAATCCCAGGATGCTGGTTGCCCAAGCAGTGAGGAGCACAAATGGAGTATGGAGGCAATGGGTGGGGGTGGGGATGGGGTGGCCAGAAAGGAGAAAATAAATATGGAGCTGGGAAGGAACAAAGCCCGGGAGACAAAGGTGCACTTGGCCTCTACTTTGGTCTTCGCTAAGACGATGGCACCTTGCCATGTGCCCCATAGGGTCCAGTTGATGCCTGCATGTGCGGGCCCAGCCTTTCCTTTCACTCCTTCATCGGCGAGCGCTCGCCTTGTTCCGGGGCCGCTCGGGAAAGGGCCGATCACGAGCCTACCAGCTGAGCTCATGAGCAGTGTCTCCTAAGTGGGGTAGGATGGAATAGCTCCTCATGGAGTTTACAGAATAGATAAAAAGCAGTTGTTTAACAGCACAAAAACAAAACCACTCGATTGAGTATCAAGTGTCTATCAGTTACTCTAAAACTGTATAACAAGTCCTCCCCTCCTTTTGGGATCAGAGATGGCTTCCCAGAGGAAGCGACCTGGAGGTGAGTCCCTCAGTGCCTGGATCCTTCCCAGAAGGTCTCTCCACCTCTTGATTCTCCTCACTATAATTGATCCTGATGGATCTTGTAAAACACCAATTTCTTACCATTGTTTCCTTGATGGAAGCTTTACAGTGGCCTCGTTGTATGCAAATTTGAGTAGAGACTTAGTCTCCCTTTGAAGCCTCTTCTAGGCTGTTACACCCAGGCCTAGCTGCTGCCTTCTGGCACCCAGAATGCCCCAGAGGCATCCCTGACCCTTTCCCTGACCCCTTCTGAGTACCCAGGAAAGGGATCAGGACCTGAGCCTTAGCATTGAAAAGCTGCCCTTCCCTGCGCTACCCTTGGATCAGATCTGACGCTCACATTTTCTATTGCAAACAGCAAAGTGCAGAAAATTCCAATCCTGAAGCTGTTACAGGAAAAGTGAGAACAAAATTTAGAAATTTAAAGCAAAAGAGATCTGTTTGATATTTAGCTCCTCGTACTCTAGACATGAGGGTATCTAAGTGGTACACTAGCATTGTCTTCACTAGTTGTCTGCATCCTTTATATATTCTGACTGCCTCGTCCTCTAAGAAGGTGTCCGGAAATCTGACAGTAGTCCTCTGTGCCATCTTCATTACAGAGCCGTAATCCTAGGTATACCTGGTGAAAATCATTTGTAAAGACAGGGGTATAACGGTTCTGAGTGAAGAGAAGAGTGAGCACGTTCTGGTAATTGTAATATCTAGTCTCTGAATGAGTGCTGGTTCCTCACAGAAGACATTCAGAGAATAGGAGGTCATTTTTGAGCTGCAGGGCCTCACGATAAAAGCTTGAATATCATCATCCCTTGCTGTTTTTAGAAACCACAGATTGCTACTAATTTTTGCCTGATTTTATGTGAAGGATAATACATTACCTGCAAAGGTAAAGATGAAGTCTTTCTGCAGGAGCACATCTTTTGTTGGGAATCTGTCTGATTCACAGAAAAAGTTGGGGAAGGGGAGTGTGTTAGTCTCCGAAATACTCTACATCACATGCCTCAGCTGTGTTCCTTGGGACCGCAAAACGGAAACTCCCAGCAATTAGGATATCTTGATTTGCATCATAAAATAATGTCCAGAATTCTAGACAAGAGAGCAGAGATTTGTGTCCTGTGTTGGGCGGTTTATTCTGTTTGAGATCACAGGAAAGTTGTGGGATAGCACACTTCGGTAGGAGGAAGGAGGATGCAAAGGCACGAGCGGTGGTCTTTGTAGAACTTCCATGGGGCTGCAGAAAGTACTGTCACGAAGACCCCGCTAGCCCTGCGATGGACCTTGGTCTTCGCAAGGGAGAAACACAGTCAGATCTGTGCTTTTGAAATCTCATCCTGGCAGCCGGCAGTGAGATGGATTGGGTAGACTCTGATTCCTAAAAACCCCAACGATGTCATCCCTCTGCCACCTCCCCAGTCCTTTCAGGTTCAATTGCTCCAGGAGCTCCTCCCAAAGTCTTTTAACAAAATTCTTAAAGAGGACCTCTCTCTGAATTTCTCTAAGAGTAGTCCTGAGAATTTGCAGGGGAATCACCTAGAGTCTATACTTCCCTGAAGCTGCCAAGGGCTTTTGCATGCTAATATGTGAGAACCTCAAGAGGCTGGTTTCCAGGCAGGCCTCCTTGCCTGTCTCAACCATCGGGAACGAGCATCTCTTCAAGCCCTGGGTCCCGTGGTAAATTCTGTGTATGTAGATGCCTGATGCAGAGTCTTAGCATATGAACACCCAAGAGATTTTAAGTGCTAACAGAATGGGTGAGATTTGGTGATTTTTTTTCTTTTGCTCAGCTATATTTTTATATTTGCATTTATAAATGATAATAATCCTTTTTTAAAAGTTAAAGAAAATAAATTTAATGAGCACCTAGTACTTGCAAGCACCGAGCAAGCTCATGTAAAAAATGAGTTGCCCCAAAAGGGTTACATACTGCAGGGAAGTGCCCTTGTTTTCAGCAGGAAAGAGAGGCCTTGTAACAACAGGAAGCGCTGGGAGGCTGAGGAACCCAGGCTTCCAAGCAGAGCTGTTCTGGAAACAATGGCTGCCTGTGGCTCAGGAATATTGGGCAGGAAATGAAAGGATGCTGGGACAGGGGGTACAGCGAGGAGCTGATAAGCACTACCTGGCTGTTCTTCACGTGGACCTAGAGGGTCAACGATGAAGTTGTTTTTTCTAAATGCTCCTCATCTTTCATCAGCAAATTTGGTTTTAGAAAAACACAGAAATGAAGAGAACCCATGGTGCCATAGGTCTGGAAACTATTAGGAAGCTGAGCCTCTAGGGAAACCAGAAGGTACAATAAGCAAGAGAAGGTATTTCTCACCCTCAGGGCACGGTCACCTCAGGTGGGGGTGGGGGTGGGGCCTTCAGATGGACTCACACGTTTCAAGCTAAGTCCCCAGAGGACTCTCGCATCCATAATAATAAAAATAGCATTGAGCTAATAGCTCAGTTATACCAAGGGAGGTACGTATAAACCTTCTGAGATTGAAGTTTATATTTATTTAACACAAATTTCCATTCATATGGGAAGGGTAAGCTCGGGAGACATTCATACAAGTAAGAAACAAAAACAAAAGTAACAAAAACGGAAGAGAGCGATTTGCCCTGGAAGACCTAGATAGAAACCAGCAGGGGTGAGGACTTGAACACTGCCGGGAAAAGTCAAGTCTGCCTTCTCAATCTCGAGCCCGGCTTCATCCAGGAAGTTCACGCGTCACAGGATGTTAGACCTGGAAGGAACTTTAGTGGTCATCTAGATCCAAAACCTGCTCCTGGTACAGATGAAAGTCTGAGGCTGGGAGTGCCTATTTTTTTTCCCCCCTGGAAGAAATACAGCTGATTCATGTGGCTTTAACTGATAAGAACCCAGCCCCTAGTACCTGTGGGAGAATTCAAAAGGCGAATAGTCACTCTCCTCAAAGGTCTGACATCTGGTACCTGGGGATCCAGGCGAAAACTCAGCTTTCTTAATTCATTGTTTTACATCCTTGTCCATCATCAGGTTGCTCTTGGACAGGAAATCACCTCTGCTTCCTGCTGCTTTCTGGTCTTCCTCGTGCCTGGGCTGTGCCTCAGTTTCCCTAGCTTGGAGGTCATGTTTATAAAATGTACTGGAAAGTGCATGAACTTTGGACTTGAACAGGCTTATGATGGCACCCTAGTTTTGCCACTAGCTGTTCGACTGTGGACAAGTCATCCAACTACACTGCATCTTAGTTGCCCATCTATAAAATAGGAATAGGAATGCCTACCAGTCAGGGTTGTAAGAATTAAATAAAATAATGATCGTTAAGCATGATACTCCACACAGCATTTGATGAGTGCATCCCATGACCACCCACTAGGCATGCAAAAAAAAAAAAAAAAAAAAATGTGGCCTGGATACACTCAGCTGAGAAAAAAAGTCACATTGTCCTCGTTCTTAAGATGACTGGTGTTAGTGAAGCATACCATTCAAGAAACAGGTTTATTTTCCCTGTTTATCTTTTGTTAACCTGCTCAGCAACCATCCGTTCTCCCCCTGGGACTCTCCCTGGAGGCATATGCGATCACATTCTTTATCTATTACCAAGATAGAGCCTCTATCCATGGCATCCCTAGAAGCAGGTGGCAAGGAAGAGGGGCTGCTGGTCCAGGAACTAAAACCTTGATTAGGTGACCAAAACTGACTGTGGCCTTCATACAGTTAAATTGAGGGTTTAAATGATTTCTTGGCAATGAAAAGAAAGTGATGCTCACAAGCTGGGCCTGGGAGTATACTGAAAGGTCAGTCCCCCATGGAGTGAGTGATGCCTGCCTCACAAATACCCTGGGAACGAAGTCAAACAGTAGGAAGGATGAGCATTTAAAAAGTCTACAAATGACACACAACCCAGAAGCCTCCATTTTCAGCAACAGGACAAGGTCCTTCTGTACTGTTCCTGACGACAAGGTGAACCGGGCCACCTAAGCCCCAGGCAATGGAGGGGCTCCTGGGAGGCTTGTTTTCCCCGAATGCAGCCTCCTCCCTCCCACCCCCTGTCTCTACTCAGCACTGTCCTTCCTCAGGGGCCAGAGCCACCTCCCTCCTCCACCCCACCACCAGCCCTTCTGAGGTTGTTTCCACTTGCCCACTAACTCGCTGACAATGTGTGGTCCCAGATATTTCCCTGCCCTGAACCAGCCTTTTACCTCTGAGTCAGAAAGGCACTAGAGAAAATTCAGGAATCAGCTAGAAAAGAGTGAGCTTTCTCCCCTTCTCTTTCATCCTCAACAAAGCATAAAAGGTCCTCTCCACTGACCTTCATCTTTTTCTTTTTGGAGCAATAGGTTTGGGGTAAGTCTTTTCCCTCATAGTATCTCCTCTCCCTGCCCAGTTTTCTCGAAGGACTATTTCTTGACAGGAAGAATTCCTGGTGAGGCAGCTAAGAGTCTGGTCCTAGAGCTGATGATGTCCAAACATCATCCTGCAGGCAACAGGGAGCCACTGAATGTTCCAGAGGAAAGGAGCTGTATCATCAAGTTAGTGTTTTAGAAAGGTTTGTCTGGTAGTGGAGATCAAGATAGAACACAATCTTCCTGGGCTGTCATTAAAAACTCCCCCAATTTACCTGAACGCTTCTCCACCAGACTGGTCTGGTCAGCATTCCTGGAATTCACCACATTGTTTCTTGCTTTCCCACCTTGTTTATACCATTCCCTGCACCAGAAAGTGGGTGGCATTTATTAAGTGCTTATTATATGCCAGGCACTTAACCAAGCGTTCTGCTTGTGTCATAGTATATGTTATATACTTTACCTCACGGTGTACCATATCGCATCAGAGCATCTCCCATCACTCCCTCAAACCAGCGTCAAGAGTTCTAATGGCCTAGCCTGGATTTGTCCTTCTTTATCCACCGATGTCACACATGTGAGCCCTTCGGGGTGAGGGTCCTGTCCCAGCAGCCTCTAGTGTGGTCCCCATGTACCGTCAGCACCCTATAAATGCACACGATCTCCTCTTTTGTACAGCACCCCAAAGCCCTGCCTGACCTCCCCCACTGTGTGTAATCTCTTTAGGAGGACTTCTATCACATTTTTTGTGCCTCTGTAGAGCCCTTAACATAGTTTGCTTGATATTCTCATACTGGCCAAGTTACTTAACACCGCTGAGCTTTAGCTTCCTCATTTATCAAGTAGGGATGAATACCTCCCTCATAAGGTGGCCGTGCATTGGGTACAAATAATGGATGAAAGTGTAGAGCTCAGGGATCAGCACAAAGTAGGTGCCCAGGAATTCCCATTCCTTTCTTGTCTTCCTGGGGACAAAGGTCTTACTCACCTTTTTGTCCTTGGGGCTAGATGGCTTCTCTATACATTTTACAGAGAATCATTGTGACTGGGAAGGACGGGGTGCATTGATAGCAGCTGGGGCAAGTTAGGGTATGCACCAGAGGGAGGATCTGGACACTCCTACAAGGAAGAGCTGACTTGACTTGGTATCTGAGACAGAGAAAGCGCCTAGAGGAGGGACCTCCAGGATGCAGCTCACCATCGCGAGCCCAGCTCTGGAACAGAGCTAGTCCTTGGCCACACCAGGCCAGCAGGTCAGGCAAATACTTGTATTTAACAAGGAATAATTATCTCAGTGGGGTCATCGGAGAGGATTTCAACGTTTAGAAATTGCCTCACTGACTTCAGCAGGCCCTCTGGCTTTTTTAATGAAACTTGTTTTGCGAAAACCTAGGTCTTTCTTTAAAAAAATTATTTCTACCCCATCCTCATTACAGAAAATTCAGAAAAGCAAAATTTTAAATATAACAAAGCAAAAGGCTTTTTGGTTTCTACCACCTAGAGGTAACTGCTATTAACATTTCAGTGTGTGTTATTTTTTATCATGTAAGATTTGGGGAAGGGTGGTATAAAAGAGAGACCGTCACTATATGGTCTTTAGATTTGTTTCTTGCTTTCCAGCTTATTTATGCCATCAGGGTTTTTTTTATTATTATTCATTAGAAATTTTTTCTAGTTTTATGGAGATATCGTTGACATTACTGTATGAGTTTAAGGTGTACAGAATAATGGTTTGACTTACATATATTGTGAAATGATAACAGCAATACGTTTAGTTAGCATCCATCATCTCCTATAGTTAGGATAAAAAGAGAAAGCAAAAAAGAAAAAAAATATTTTCTCTGTGATGAGAACTCTTAGGATTTACTCTCTTACCAACTTTCCTACATGTCATATAACAGCTTTACTAGAGTCTTCATGCTGAACATTATATCCCTAGTACTTATTTATCTTGTAACTGGAAGTCTTTTGACCACCTTTCTCCAATTTCCTCTTCACCTACTTTCTGCCTCTGGTAACTTCAATTCTGATCTCTCTGTGAGTTTTGTTTTGTTTCGTTTTGTTTTGTTTTTAAGATTCCACAGGTAAGTGGGATCATACAGTATTTGTCCTCTGCTGTTGACTAATTTCACTTGGCGTCATGCTCTCCAGGTCTACCTATGTTGTTGCAAATGGCAGGATTTCCTTCCTTCTTATGGCTGAAAAATATTCCTCTGTGTGTGTGTGTGTACAATCCATTGATGGACACTTGGGTTGTTTTCATGTCTTGGCTATTGTAAATAATGCTGCTATGAACAGGCAGGGGCAGATATCTTTTTGAAGTTAGTATTTTCATTTCCTTTGGAAATATTCCCAAAAGTGGAATTGCTGGATTATAGGGTAGTTCTATTTTTTTAAAACCCCCCATACTGTTTTCCATAGTGGCTGTACCAATTTGCAATCCCACCAGCAGTGCACAAGTTTCTTTTTTCTCCGCATCCACACCAGCATTTGTTATCTCTTATCTTTTTCATGTTGGCCATTCTAATAAGCATGAGGTGATACTTCATTGTGGTGTTGATTTGCATTTCCTTAATGACGAGTGATGTTGAATATCTTTTCATCTGTCTGTTGGCCTTTTATATATCTTCTTGGAGAAATGTCTATTCAGGGCTTTTATCCATTTTTTAATTGAATTTTTTGGTGTTTTGGTTTTTAGTTTATTTATTTTTGGTTTTGTTTTATTTTTTGCTTTTGAGTCATTGAGTTCTTTGCATACTTTGGATATTAACCCCTAATCAGATGTAAGATTGCAAATATTTTTTCCCATTCTGTTGGTTGTCTTTTCACTTGATTATTTCTTTTGCTGTGCAGAAGATTTTAGCTTTATGTAGTCCTACCTGCTTATTTTTTATGTTGTTTGTGCTTTACGTATCATCTCTAAAAACTCATTGCCAAGACCCATGTCAAGGAACTTTTTCCCTATGTTTTCTTCTAAGAGTTTCAGGTCTTACATTTAAACTTAATTCATTTCAAGTTAATTTTTGTAAGTAATGTAAGATAGGGGTCTGGTTTCATTCTTTTACATGTGAGTATCTGATATTATCAGCACCATTTATTGAAGAAACTGTCTTTTCTCTATTAAGTATTCTTGGCTCCCTTGTCAAATATTAGTTGGCTATATATACTTGGGTTTATTCTAGGATCTCGATTCTGTTCCATTGATCTATCTGTTTTTATGCCAGTACCATACTGTTTTGGTTACTATTGCTTTACAGTATAGCTTAAAATCAGGAAGTGTTTTTCATTTTTTTATCAACATATATTGCCTGTGTAACTTTTTCAAGAAGAATTTTGAAATAGATATTAACCATGAGGTACTGAATGCCTAAGGCCTGCAGTAGTAGAATTTCAGGCATTTGGGTTGTTAAGGGCAAGGAACCCATCAGCTCTTCTCAAATGGATCTCCATACTTGGCCACCAACTCATGATGGGGAGGCTTTTCTTATTCCTCCCCAACTGTAATACTATGAAAAAAGCATGGGCTTTGGAGTCCGTCACACCTGGTTTTGGAGCCCAGCTCTGGCATTTACTAGCTGTGTGATGTTGGGTAGCTTACCTAACCTATCAGAATCAACTTTCACATTTTCAGAAGGGAGAATTTCACCTATTTCATGGATTGGCTATGATGATAGAATGGAGAATGCTGTTTTAAAAAAAAAAAAAACATCTAATGTGGTGCTTGACACATGATAAGTGTGGGATCCAGGTATCCATGGAGCTTGGAAAACCCATCTGGAGAAAAATGACCAATCGCCTGTTCAGCAAAATATTCGAGTGCTTGTGTTTTCAGTGCCATTCTGGATGAATGAGACACAGTACTGTCTTCAGTGCCCCCAAGGAGCTCACAACTTAGTGTTGGATAAGAGTAGGCTTGCAGTAAATATTTGTTGAATTTCATTTTTTTGTTGTTGTTAAATTTCATTTTTTATGACTTTTTTTTCCTTATAGTTCAAAATTCAAAAGTATAAAAGAATATTTAGTGAGAAGTCTCCCTCTTACACCCCTAGCCCACCCCTTAGGTCCTTCTCCTGTAGGTAGCTAAATTTAATGACTTTATTATGTGTCCTTCCATAAATATTTAATGCATATACAAATGAATTGCATATCTATTCTTCTATTCTCTCTTTTTAACAAACAGACGCTAGCATACTGTCATGCTTGTCTGCATCTTGTTCTTTTTGCTTGACAATATACCTTGTGCATTGGGCAGAGAGTGAGGTCTTGACAATATACTCTATATCTGTACATGAAAATTTTCTCATTCTTTTTAATAACTATATAGTATTTCATGGCATGGATGTTCTATATTTATATAAGCAGTCTCCTATTGATGGACAATCTTGTGCTATCACAAAAATTGCTGCAATGAAATAAGCTTGCCTATATGGAAATATCCTGGAATTGAGGTAATGAGAATGTTCTGAAATGTGATGGTTGCTTAACTCTGTAATATACTCAAAACCACTTAACTATATGCTTTGAAAGGGTGAGTTTTACAGCATTTGAATTATATCAGAATATTTTAAACATAAAAATTAAAAAAAAAAACAACACTTTCTTCTGAGGAAAACATGCCAAAGCCTGAATATATTTAAATTTTTTTCCTTAGAAAATTAGAAAGCAGTTAATTTCCTTTTTTAAAGAACAGAGAACATTATACTTCTTAAAATTAATACCACACAGGTGTGCCTGGGTGGCTCAGTAGGTTGAGCATCTGACTCTAGGTTTTGGCTCAGGTCATGATCTCAGGGTCGTGAGATCAAGCCCCGGTTGGCTCCATGGTCAGGGCAGAGTCTGCATGAGATTCTGTCCCTCTGTCCCTACCCCCCACCCTGAGCTCTCTTTCTCTCTCTTTCTCAAATAAATAAATAATAAAACCTTTTTTAAAAGATAAGAATAAATAAAATCAATATTGCACATTTTCAAACATTTCTTTAACTCCACACTAGGCCAGGAGGAAGAGAGTAGAAAGAAGTTACAAGAGGAGGAAGAAGAATCAGAGGGGAAATGGGGGGGGGGGAACAGCGACTTCTAGGCAAGCTGAGACTCCCAGAGGCTAGAGGGGAGCATGGGACAAAAAGCCTGAGCTGCAAGACAGAAAGGGTGGAACACAAAGAAAGAGCAGAAGTTAGCAGAGAGAGAAATTTCCAGGAGCCACTGGGACAGCTCTTAGAGTCCCCGGGGGTGGAGGAGGGTTCTCTGC
Organism: Halichoerus grypus; assembly: GCF_964656455.1. Lineage (NCBI taxonomy): Eukaryota > Metazoa > Chordata > Mammalia > Carnivora > Phocidae > Halichoerus > Halichoerus grypus. The sequence goes on from NC_135712.1 coordinate 63,909,225, forward strand.
TGATAGCCAAGAATAATGGAAAAGTAATTGAATTCTTTACTCCATCTCATGAAAAAATGTCATAGGACCACCTCATTCACAGCACAGCAATGCTGCTTAAAGACCTCACTCTCTGCCCAATGCACAGCAGCAGAGTCTAGAGAATTTCTTCCCTGTGCAGGGGCTTGTCTCCCTTACCCTTTTACCTTCCTCCTGCAAGTATCAATTCTTCTTCACCCACCCGTGGCCCTTGGTCCTTTCTAGCACCTCAGTCAAGATGATGAAAATATCCTTCATTCCTGAAAGTTTCCCTGACCCCTTCCCAATTCCTACCTCCTGCCTCTCCCCTGCTTTCTCCGACTATAAATTAGTGTGCATTTGCTAATGTAAATGGAAGTGTACAGTATGTACTCTTTTATAGTCTGGCTTCTGTCATGCATATGCTATATCATTCTTTTTTTTATGGCTGAGCAGGATTCCACTGTGTGTATACACCATTAGACTTCACTTTAAAGATTAGAAATGCAGGACCCAGAGAGGGGATGAAATCTGATTAGTAGAAGACCTTAACAAAAATCCAGAACAGGGAGGAAAGAGGACCATGTTTTCCTAAAACCCAAAAGCACTTTGCACTATGACATCATATGGCTGCCATGAGCACATCAGTAACCAAGCAAAACTGTGCTTGTTCCAATCTCTGTCTCCAGATCTGATCAGGTCCTGGGCCACAAGGGGAACCGGGGCAGCTTAGCAGACATTACTTCTGGGGGGACTCAGAGAAATGCTTTAACTGCTGGTCTTTTCTGTACTAAGCCCTTGAAGAGGTTAGGAATTGAGGAAAGAAGTGCCCCACATTATGTATAAGTATAAAATGTCTTTTAGTTGTACCAGGTTGGATCAAATGAGACAAAGGACTTTAAAATGTTGTGTCAACTGTAAGGCATAAATCAAAGGCAGAGTTTTCTTTTCCATCAGAAACTACTTCAAGATTTATTTTGTGCTCAGATTAAAATTTAACATCTAAGATTGCTGATCCAGGAAAAACAAAACAAACAAGGGTCTTCGAGAACCTTCAATGAAACAGTTCAAAGAAGTTATAAAATTATATCACAATCAGCAACTGTGTGGACCTCTGTAGGAGGGGACTTCAAGTTCTTTGGGTCCATGATAAATCCTACAGAACTAGCTCTGTGACTCTGACCTCTAGCATCACTCCTTCCCATGCCCAAAGTGACAGTGAAAGCTTTCTTTCCATCTATCACCATTCAGCTATTTGGTGTCAAACTTCTACCCTGTCCAGAATCCTAGGGTGTCCCCAATTTGGTTGGACTCCAGGGACAACAGTCTAAAGAAATCTGAGGCTGCGACTAAACTCTTGGTAGCCCCTGCGGCACCACACACCAGTATTACTGCTAGACCCTGGCTACCCTAAGTGTGGGCAGCAAGGTGGGCAGTGTTCCCATCATCTGGGAATTTCTTAAAAATGCAAATTCTTGACACTCTTCCCCCATTGGAACCCACAAGTAACAAGATCTCAGGGATTTGTGTCACATTAAAAAGTATGTGAAGCTCATGTCTAGACTAGTGTTTCTTCAACCTTAGCACGTATCAGAATCTTCTGGATGCAGCTGCTGCTAGTGCACCTGGCCGGGGGGCCCCAGTCTGAGAACCACTGCTCTGGCTCTAGAGCTAGATGATTACGGAGATGAAGTGGATCCTTTCCCATTTGCTGGGTTGATGGAGAATCCCTACATCTCCAACTCAGCCTGAGAGAAGCAGCCAGGGAAGCTAACACTCCTCAGAGACTGGGACCATGGCCTCCTCCCCTGAGTTGTTTTAATATTGCCTCTTGTTTAAACAGAGCTGTGGACGAAAGGTTCTAGGCCCCTGTATCAAAGCCAGAGTAAATTTATGGCAGAGGCTCCATCCGGGAATGTGTTTTCTCCACCTTTAAAACAAACAGACCCGAGGTGCTACAGCTAAGAGCTATGGTCCTGGGAGGGCCCTACCTGAGAATGGGATAGGACGGGTCGGTGACCCTGCACAACCCCTTCTGTAGAGTGTTTTGTAAAGGCCCTTCAAGGCCAGGGCTTTTGTCTTGAGTCCTTCTTGGGAATGCTCAGAGCTCTTAAGTCCACTTGTGCCCTGCACGGCCCAACGACCATATACCTCGGTACGGAGACACACTGCAGAACACACCAAGGCCAACCATAGCCGTGGGACTCTAATTCTAAGTCTGTACTGTGGGATCCTGCTGCCTTTGTGTTATGAAGACACACCTAAATGCATAGAAAAGAGACTTCAGACAAGCAAAATTATCTTCAAGTAGAAATATTTAACCAAAGAAGGACACAAAAGCCATTCCAAATAGTAGAGATGAGTGTCAGCTGGTAAGAGGTTGATCCACTCTACCCTAATCACCCACTGGATGAGAGGAGGCAAAATATTTTCACCAAGATTACTTCTCACAAATTATGAATTTAAATCACAAACAGGCTTCAAACAGGAATAATAACTGTCATTGTAGAATGCTTATTATATGTCAGGATCCATTATCCTCATTTTGCAGATGTAGACTCTGAGAGACAGAATTATGACATATGTATTTTGCTCAAGTTTACAGAGGCAGTTTGATATCCAAACATGTATTCTCAACCATAAACCAAATGTGGCAGGTTACAAAAACAACAGCTTGGCGTGGTAGGGAAAGAGTTGACCATTATTGTGCATGATAGGGGTTAAAAACAAAAACAAAAACAAAACGAAAAAACCCAAAACAATTTTTTTAAGCATTGGAACTCTCTTTGCCTATTTATTTATTTATTTATTTACTATTTATTATTTAGAGGCATGGGGTGAGAGACAAATCTCACAAGGAACACTATCTCATACAACAGATCAAAGTAGAGCTTTTCTGGTGGAAGCCAGGCAGAGGCCCTGGACCCCTTCCCATCCTCACAACCCCTCTGGTCCCGCCCTGTATTCATTCATAGTGAGCGATACTACCATGCAGGTCTCTGCTCTCAATATTTCCAAACCCAAGTCCATTCCTTGCCTGCTACCCACCTGGGATAACGAAGAAGTTCTTCCCCAGTTCCGGTCATGAGAGACAAGGGCCAAACATGGATGTGTCCTGGAGGGGAATGGTCCTGGGGGTGCACAGCCTTTGAAAGATGGGTGGAATACTTGAAGTAGACAAGTTTTACTGAGCATCCAAAGTTACAGTTAGTAGTTTAAAAAAATGGTCGGAGAATTGTTTAGAAAATGTTGTAATAGGGACTCCAGGGAGAGTGTTGTGTCTAAATACCTGGTGTCTACTTACATAAAAGCCCAGCCCAACTTGGAATTGTGTGCAGGCACCATCATGTACATTAAGCATTAATGGGTTGGCATTAACTCTAAGCCTAAGGCATTCATGGATTGGGTGTATTCTAGGGGGAGGGAGCACAGTGCCAACCCAGCTCTAGCTCATGGAGTTCCTACACCCCACCGCCTCCACAACTGAAGACTTCGGTGCCCAAGGCTTTGGTAGCTCCATAAAAAACCACCATCCACAGCACTCTCTATGGAGGGACCTCAGGTGGATCTGTCCAGGGACCAAAGTGGCAAGTAACTCGCTGCTCTCTCCATGCCATCCAAAAGGCCTACAGCTGCCATTCTATGGCACTGAATTGGCTGGGCCAATCAGGGTCAGTGTTGAGGAGAGGTCGGCATATCCAGACTTTTCTACCTGGGCATTGAACTTCTGGAGTGGCAGGAATTCAAAGGGCCATGTTGGTCCCTTTTAGGTGGTCCATTCAATCAATGGCTGGTTTGACCCATTCAGTGGTGTTGGTGGAGGGTGGTTCTCACCTTTATTTTTTTTTTAAAGATTTTATTTATTTATTTGACAGAGAGATAGAGAGAGAGCACAAGCAGGCAGAGCGGCAGGCGGAGGGAGAGGGAGAAGCAGGCTCTCCGCTGAGCAGGGAGCCGGATGTGGGGCTCGATCCCAGGACGCTGGGATCATGACCTGAGCTGAAGGCAGACGCTTAACTGACGGAGCCATCCAGGCGCCCCTGGTTCTCACCCTTAAAAAAAAACACTTTAGCCTGTAATCACTTTTGACATTCTAGTAGACATCTTCAGTCTCTTTTCCTTTGCATCTTTTTTAACATAGCTAAATTCACAATGTATATTTGAATTTGTGCCTTGTTTTTCTTTTACTGACTTCTATCATAAGCATTTTCCCATGTATTAATTACTTTTTATAAGCAACAGGTAATCTTGAGTGAGGTAAGTAAGCTTATCTGCACCCTTGGTTTCTTCATGTGTAGAATATAGACAATTGTATCATGCAACAGTCACCTGGAAAGCTTTTAAAACACAGATTGCTGGGCCCCACCTCCAGAATTTCTAAGTCAGTGGGTCTGGAGTAGGGCCTGGGGATTTGCACGCCCAACAAGTTCCCAGGACATGCTGATGCTGCCAGTCAGGAGACCACACTTGGAGAACCAGTGAAATGTGGAGATCGAGTTGTGGGATTTCCAAGGTCACTGCTGGTTTCAAAATCTAAGTGTTTGCATATTTTTCAAATTCTTTGAAAAAACCCAACCAACTTTTAAAACACATGACTTTTCTAAACTTTAACAAAACCTCATGATTTTTTTTAAATACGAAAGAGTATCATCTACCATTTAGAAGTAATTGTTTCCACTTGTAACTCATATGCATTCCATACTTGCTTCTCTTTGAAGTTACCTGTATTTTTAAAAGGATATCTTTAAAGGACAGTTAGACTTATATCTAATACTTTATTGTTTTTCTTTACATAGTTCCATATGTATTGAAGAGCTGTGCAGAATTTATAGAGACTCATGGCATTGTGGATGGAATTTATCGGCTTTCAGGAGTCACCTCAAATATACAAAAGCTAAGGTAAGCTGAAAGAATAGCCCCCAAAAGAATTCTCCCGCGATCCTTCCTCTGTCCATAACTCCGCCAGTGCTGGGAGTATTAAAAACCTGAAGGGGTTGAGGGAAGGCTGGCAGAGCAGATCAGTGTGATGTTTTCAGATGCCAAAGTGTTCTTAATCTAATCAGGAAATCCTCTAGTCTGATGTAATTCTTTCCAACAAAAGCTCCTGAGGGTTTTTAATCTGTTTCTTTGTCTTGCACCAGGTTTATCCTTCTTAGGTGGATTCAGTTGAACTCAAATGATTTAGATCACAAGTTAGAACAATGTGATTTATTATTCACTTGCCTACCCAGAGCTCAGTTAGGTCCCCGTTCAGAACTTGGAGATGATGCGAGTTTTTCTGTTGACACAGACTCAACATTTGACAGTTCACTTGGTCAGGAAATAAAAAATCTGCATGATAGTGCATTTCTCTCAATGAGGTTGATATTTTAAAAAATTATGGGTAGATAACTATTTCCAATTCTATAGATTTATCCTAAACAATTCTAAAATATATCCTAGAATTTGGGGGAAGAAATTTCTATCACATTGAATTAAGAGTACAATAACCTTGGGGTGCTGGGTGGCTCAGTCGTTAAGCGTCTGCCTTCGGCTCAGGTCATGATCCCAGGGTCCTGGGATCAAGCCCCGCGTCAGGCTCCCTGCTCCGCGGGAAGCCTGCTTCTCCCTCTCCCACTCCCCCTGCTTGTGTTCCCTCTCTCGCTGTGTCTTTCTCTGTCAAATAAATAATTAAATCTTTAAAAAATAAAAAAAAAGAGTACAATAACCTTCACACAAAACACAGATACGTATGTGTGTGTTTTATATGTATTATACATATAAAATAAAGGGAGTAGATATATAGTATATTTACAGAGTGTTTTATCAGGTGTTATTTTTATATATCTCTATGTTTAATTATAAGTGTAGACTTTTAAAACAATAAAAACGTTCATGTTAGCATTAAATTGAATAGATTGTACAGTTAATTCATCTTCTGTCTTCTTCCTCTGATTGGGTTTTCGGCCCCTCCTCCCCCCATCGCAATTGTAATGACATTCCACGAAAGGAATAAGACATCCTTTTTACTCCTGTTAAAAACTAATTGCTTTGTTGCAACCATCAATTTTAACAGATCTATGTACTTACATAATTTCACTAATTTACCTGCGTGACGTTTTTTAGCGTTTCAACAGCAAATACTTTCTAATGTTTTACCCTTAGCTCTGAAATAGACGACACAGTACTTGGTATGGTGGGAGAACACTTGGGCGATAGCCAAATTCTTTTTCATTAAAGGACAGACCTAAGCCTCCGCAGGGAAATTTTGGCTAAATAAATGGATAAGCTCCAAATTTGTTCTTGTTCTGCTCTTCTGCTCTCTTAAAAACAAAAACAAAAACAACAAAAAGCCGAAGAAACAAAAAACACACTGGTGAATTTATAAGGCGCTGCAAGGTTTTCTTTTCAGGGCCCCACCCAGCTCCTTTCAGGTTCAGACAGCACCAGGGATTTCCCCACTCTTTGTTAAAGGGCCAGAACCAGGTGACAGGAAACTGGGCAGGGGGCCGTTTTTGAAATGCTGGCTCTGTGAGTCCCGTTGAGTTTGCCACTATTCGGCTGACCAGATGAATTCTCTCAAGAAACTTAACTTCTCCTCTATATGAAAGCTCCAATTTGTCACTTTTTTAAACAGGTTTTTAACTTGTAAGTATATATTATTTGAAGCAGTGTATTCACATCACCTTGGTCAAGAAATATTTTTCAATTAGAAACAAGGCCTGGAATCTGATGTTGTTCCCAAACACCTCACTGTACATTGTTCATAAGAAGATATTTATAATCTCATCTATCCTGTGGGAGTCACTATCAGGCAGCTTGGAAGGGTTCGAGTCTCCAGATAAACAAGTTTGTTGACATGAGTATATGGAGATGAATGATAACAATCTGACTCACCCTGGTTTTGGTCTCTCCTCCAAGAAAGAGAAGTTCATTTAGAACAATCTTTTGGAAGAACTGAAATCTCAAAAGGCTTTTTTTGGCAACAAAAATTCATATTTCCCCACTGTTCATAACTGAGACTGGGACATAATGCCCTGAGAAATCCATTTGTAAATGGGCATTATGTTTTTCCAGTGACAGCAGCTTTCACAGAGAAGATCCAGACCTGACGTGGAAGACTTCCCGGAGCTTCCTTGTGCCGGGAAGAGAAGGTCATCTTGATGGAGGTCAAAAACAGAGTCAGATCAGCAGTTTAGGGTCTTTTTACCCTTAAGCAGCCAAGCAGCTGCTGACATGGAACACATGCTCTCGGGATTGTTATGTCTCTGTCTGTGTTGTTTCAGGCAAGAGTTTGGCTCAGATCAATGTCCAGATCTGACAAGGGAAGTGTACCTCCAGGACATCCACTGTGTGGGCTCACTCTGCAAGCTCTACTTTAGGGAGTTGCCCAACCCCCTCCTGACTTATGAGCTCTATGAGAAATTCACGGTGAGTGTTTGGATTTCCATTATGGTTATCGGGTGGGACTCCTAGATGGGCCAAGGAGAGTTTCAACACTAAAATAACAATAATAAAATTCATCAGATGGTTGACATTATCTTAGCCAGGTAATGGAAGTAGGATACTATAGTGAGGAAAGTAAGGTAGTGGGCCCATTGGCTAAATTTGTCCTTTCTTAGATTTTCAGAATCATGTTTATTTGTTTCAAGAGCTGGATTAGAATTATCTCCGTGTTTACTTAACCAAATGTGCCTCATTGTATAGGGGGAAGCTAAGCACCAGAGATGTGAAATGACTGGCCCAAGGTCACACAGCAGGACAGGAACCTAAGACTCCAGATGTACACCTACAGCTAGTTCATTTTCATCAGGCTTCTCCTTTTGTAGTTCTTTTGGGGGTTGGGGAATGAGGTAGGCAGGTAGAGAAGGGAGAGAGAACAAACCCAAGTCAAGGGAGAGATCAGGAAGCTGGAAAGAGAAAAGAATCTAGGAAATGCAGCCAAGAGGAAGAGCAGGCTGGGCCCATGAGTTGGGTTGGTGGAGGGTGGATGGGCAGAATGCCTTACTAGCACCTGTGTGGTCACCAAATAGGGGCACCTGTAGGAAAAGTAGAAAGAATAAAGGCTTACAGGATGTCTGTAGAGATAGCATTAAAAATCAGGCTTGAACGTTTGGCTGCTGGGGTGGAGGTGCAGAGTAGGTGGAGAGATGGGTTTAACCAAGATTGAGTTTCATCTAATGAAGGGGGTGAGGAAGATGAGGGTGTATGCAGGAGAGTGATTGAAATAGTTGACCATGGAATTTTGTCTGGATAACAGGGGAAGTGAGGCCATAGGCACTGAGTGACAGTGAAAAAGTGTTATCGGTGGATTATTCATCCAATGAGGTCAATAGACTGTTAGAGTCGGATGGTCAGGGGGGTGCTTGCAATTAAGATTATGGAGGAGTTGCAATTATTGATAAGGACCAGGTCTAGGCTCTAACATGGGAAGCAATCTTTCTCATGGCTCCTGTAATAAACTTATTCTGAGCATATAAAAGTTTGTTCACTTCCAAACGATATAGGAATAAGTGGATGCATTTTAAAAGTTGGGTTTGGACCATTAAAATATATTTAAGAGTTTTCAATAATAGAGGGAAACACTCATAATGATAACCAGAAAAGAAAAGATGCATAATTTTACATTAAAATATGATTAAAAAGAAAGATGTTCAAAGGATTAATAGCCATTTATTTCAATGATGAGATTATAGTTTTCCCTGCTTCTTCAGACTTTAACTTTCAAAATCTCATCTACTAAAAGTATGTTAATTTTTTAATGAAAAAAAATTAGGCCAAAACACAAAGAACTTGGGCCTAGAGGTTGACTACTGGAGAAGCCAACACATACAAGCTGATGTGAAGTGTCAGGGGTTTGTGGACCCTAAGGCTGAAGGCAAATGAGCCTCCGCTCTGAGTGGCTAAGTCAAAAATAATGGCAGCCTCTAGCCATTGAAACCATAGAGGAGTCTTTCCTGGGAACCAGGAGGAAAAGTTGTGGGTCTCACGTGAGTCGGCCAGATTATAATCTGTGATTATTTCCTCATTTTAAAAGTAATCATATTTGGTAACAGTTTGGAAAATGGAAGGAAGTAGAAAAGAACCCTTTGTCTCCTCTCTTAAAAACCAAAGACAGCTACTCTTAACATGTGGGTATTTCTTTCACTCTTTTATTCCTCGCTTAGTGTTTTTGTTGTATTTTGTTTTCCCAAATCAAAATGGGATTTTATTGCAAAAATGAAAGCAATACAGGACAGTGTAAAGGAGAAAGTATAAATTGCTGGAAATCCCACACTCCAGGCATATCCCCTGCTAACATTTCAGGAGACATCATTACAGATCTCTCTCCTTTTCCCTCTCTCTCTTTCTCTCTCCCCACTTTCCCTTCTCAGTACTATATATATCGCTGCTTTGGAATGTTAACTCAACAATGTGACCATCTTTCTGTGCTAACAAATAGAGAAACACTATTTTTACAGAGTATTTTCTCATATGCGCAATGAATTTCTGAAGCCAGTTTCCTACTGATGAACATTTTGACTTTTTGTTTCTCAACACTTTGATTTTATAATAATAAATATTTTTGTATATATATCTTTATCCTTTTCTCTGTTTATATCTTTAGGAAAAAAATCATAGATTTGGATTTATTGAGTAAAAAGCTCTTACTTAAAATTTTGTTATGTATTGTCAAATTGTTCTCCAGAGAGATAAGAGTGGTCTTTTCCCTGCAGTCTCACTAACACTCAGTATTTCTAATTTGTTAAATTATTTGCCAATCTGAATCAACCAAAAATATCTTATTTTTGTTTTAATTTGCGCATAAGACTTTATTGTCTTTTTCTACATAGCTTTAATCCTTTTCTCAGTATAATAATACATCTTAGAATATGATAGAATAGAATAGCATCATGTTAAAGAACAGAATGAGTCTAATTTATTTTAACTAAATTTCATTTTATGATAGTTGGGAGTAGATAAGAATTCTTATCTGGAAACTTCAGAAATATGTTTTTTTGTTAAATCTTGCTTATAGGCTCAGAACAAAACCCAGATTTATCTCTTCCCACTTTTGTTCCCTAAAATTGTTCATCGTTCTCTTCTCCCACAGCAACAGAGTAATACCAAAGCAACATTATTTTCAACTTGTCATCAGATTTCCAGGAAATCTAACATGGTATTAATACTAAAAAATAAAATAAATGTTCTGCTGTGCAACTGATTTCTACATAAGTAGGACCTAGTGAAGTTAACTATGTTGAAAAATTTATCATTTAATTGATTTCTTTGGTCACAATAACAAATTATGATAATATAAGCAAACCTTCAGGAATATGGAAATAGCTCTGTTAACATTGTCACACATTCTTAAAATGATTTATTTAAACCCACTTGCACAACTAAAGTAGAATACTATCTCAGTGGAATAACAGATAATAATGAGTTTATTTATTGAGTACTTACTATATGATAAGCTTTTTAAAATATTATTTCATTTAATCTTCAGAATAACTCTATAAAGTAGGTTTTATAGTCTCTTACAGATGAGTGTATTACAGATCAGGCTCAGAGACACTCTTGTCTGGGTTTGTACAGTTAGTAAATAGAAGGAATGATTTAATATTCTGTCTCAAAACTACCATACTATTTTAAAACAGAGTTAACAGCTCCTAAGTAGGCCCAGGTAGTCAGTAACTTAATATGAGATAAAGAAAGCATCCCAGGCTAACAAAGAATTCAATAAACGGTATTAGAAAAATTGACTATTGGGAAAGGAGGAAAGTCAAGTTACATTCTTACCATTTAACAGATTTCAGGGGAAAGCTTTCTAACAACAAAAGCAAAAGGAAAAAGATCACCAGAGACAAATGTAACAAACTAAACTACACATAATTTTTTTCTATATAAAAAACACATTAACAAAATTAAAAGGCAAATGGTCAACTATAAAAAACATTTACAATAAAGATGACAGGAGATTAATGTTCTTTAATTATACAGAACTCCTACCTATTGATAAAAAGAAAAAAGCCCCACATAACAAAAACCACCTGCTGAACAAATGAGCAAAGAACCTCAACAAACAATTCGTAGAAGAAATATAGTTTTTAAAAAATTATAAATGCACCTGAAACTGATATAACATGGTGTATAACTAATCAATTTAAAAAAGAAAAGTCAGATAGGTAGACAGGTTTTTTTAAAATTTTATTTATTTGAGAGAGAGAGAGAAAGAGAAAGAGTACGAGCAGGGGAGAGGGGTAGAGGGAGAAGCAGGCTCCCCACTGAGCAGGGAGCCTGATGTGAAACTCCATCCCAGGACTCTGGGATCATGATCTGAGCCAAAGGCAGATGCTTAACTGACTGAGCCACCCAGGCACTGTAGATAGACAGTTTTGAAATGTAAAAAAAATTTTTTAATTTAAAAATAAAAATTATAAATGTATTAGAAAAATATATTTGCATATTAAATAATTTTTTAACATTAGTATTTCATGCAGCAATCCTGTGTTGACACTGGCTCTTTTATGGTGTTTTGTTGTTATCTTTTTAAGATTTTATTTTCAAATAATCTCTACACCAGCATGGGATCTGAACTCACAACCCCTAGATCAAGAGTGGCATGATCGGGGCGCCTGGGTGGCTCAGTCGTTAAGTGTCTGCCTTCGGCTCAGGTCATGGTCCCAGGGTCCTGGGATTGAGCCCCACATTGGGCTCCCTGCTCTGCGGGAAGCCTGCTTCTCCCTCTCCCACTCCCCCTGCTTGTGTTCCCTCTCTCGCTGTGTCTCTCTCTGTCAAATAAATAAATAAAGTCTAAAAACAAAAAAACAAAAACAAAAAAGAGTGGCATGATCTACCAACTGAGCCAGCAGGTGCTCCTCTATGGTTTTCTATGTTGGAAAGTGTGAATTGGCTGGACACCTCAGAAAGTCATTTGAAATTACTACTGAGAATCCTAAAGTGCTCATATTTTTTAAATATAGTACCTCTATTTCTAGGACTACTTTCTAAGATAATAATCAGATGTGTACACAAGTAACGGACTTCTAAATGCTTCATTGCAATAGTATAATACCAAAATGTGGGGAGTATCTATGTGTCTAACAACAAGGGATATGTTAAATAAATGATAATAAATCTATTATTTTTGGTCCTGGGTAGCCATGAAAAGTTGCATTTCTGAAGAGTATTTATCGGCCACAATGTAAAGTGAAATGGAAGAAAGCAGTATATGCAACTGAATAGGAAGTGATGCATGGTCATATTTGGTGCTGGGAAGTCAGGCAGATTGCTTCTTATATGCTTCAAATGTGAGGAGGTTAATAGTAGTATGTCTGGCTGGTAGGATAGCAAGTGATTGTTAATTCCTTCGTATTTTGTATTTTAATTTTGAACGCACATATTAGTTTCCTGTAGCTGCTGTAACAAATCACCGCAAACTTAGTGGCTTAAACAACAGAAATTTGTACTCTCCCACACAAGAGCCCGGGGCGGGGGGGGGGGGGGGGGGGGGGGGAGCGGTCGGGGGGGGGGGCGGCGCTCGGAAGTGCTGTTCACCTTTTCCAGCTTCCGGTGGCTGCCCACACTCAAGGCTTGTGGCCACATCACTCCCATCTCTGCCTCCGTGATGGCGGGGTCCTCTCGTCTTCTGTCTGTGTCAGATCTCCCTCTGCCTCCCTCTTACAAGTATAGCTCTGATTGCATTTAGGGCCCATCGAGTTAATCCAGGATCATCTCATCTCAAAATCTTTAATTGAATCACATCTGCCAAGACTCCTTTCCCAAATAAAGTAACATTGACAGGTTCCAGAGATTTGGACCTGATATCTTTGGGAGCAATTGTTCAGCCTACTATATTACATTTTATTTTTATCAGAAAAAAGTTCATTTTAGGAAAAATTCAATTTTGATCCCATTGATTCAGCTGGAATTATTACACCCAAAAGAAAAGTTGCTGATTTGGGATTTTTAGAGAAGGCAGTTTAGAGAGGTGTTTAATTTTATACTGAGTTTATATTGAAATAATTTCTTTGTGTATCAGTCTCCCTCATTCAGTTGTAAGCTTCCTGAGGGCAGAAACAGTGTTCATTTTGTTCATTGTTGTGTTTCCTTTTCCTGCTCTCCAGCTGCTGGAAAATGTTTACCTAGTAAGCCTCTGCTGACAGGATTGTGGACCCACACGTATCATTTGAAAGGTCCCTTGGGGTGGGCTACTAGTGTGTGGCAGTAGGCAAAAGCAGACTGGCTGGGAGCTCAAGATGGCTGCAAGGTTGGGGGGGGCAGGGGCCAGCTGCCCTTGGTTTGCCTAGGACCACCCCAGTTTTAACACTGAAAGTCCTATGTCCCAGGAAACCCTTAATCTCAGGCAAACCAGGATGATGGGAAATTGCAGATGGGCCAGGTCACGTAATTCTAGCCGGGGTGTAGGGCTGCAAGAGCACCTGACTCCTGGGGTGCCACAGGGGCCAGGTTCCATCACTTGCCACTGACGAAATCCAAAGGCAGAGACTCGAGTGGTGGTGAAACAAGAAAGGAATTTATTTCAGTGAGGCCAACAATGGGGAGACTGCGGACTAGTGTCTCCAAGACTGTCTCCAAAGTCCCGAAGATACTTTCCAGGTTTATATAAGGAAAATGTGGGGCAAGGGTGGGTGGGAACATGCAGGTGGGCAGTGAAGGTCAAACAGATCTTTGTCTTGGGGTCAGTCACACAGGGTCTTGCCCTTATGGCCTGAGGGGTAGTTTCATTCCCCTCAGGGGATGCTTTGCCTGTAGGGTCTTTTGCCTAAGTTAAGAGATAAGCTGGAAAGAAGAACGTAATCAACTGAAAGTTTGAGGTCAAATGGAGGTAGTTCAAGTTCTCTGTCACAATCAGGCTTGTTTCACGTGTGTGACAAAGATGGAAAGGTAAGGACTGTCTGGAAGGACACACAGAGGTTGCCTCTGGAGACAACCTCCGAAGATCTGCGGTCGGCAGGAAGGCTTACTTTCCTCTGTGTACTCCTCTGAATGCTTTCGTTTTTTAAATGATGGGCATGAATTACTTTCTAGTCTAATTGCTTAAAATAATTTACTGAGTTGTAGCTGGGGCGCAACTGGAAAGGAGAGACATGGGTTGTTTGTCCCCCTGGTGACAGGGCTGCCCCGGCAGCAGGACTTGAGCTCTAAGGGTGACAGTAGTGTTCAGGTAAACAGATAAAACAAGAGCAAGGGCCCACCAGAAGAAGGGAGAGTCCAGTCTTGGACCAAGTCCTCAAAGGGCAGGCAGGAAGCCGGTCTTATTGATACGGATTGGAAGAGAACGAATAGTCACAGATTCATCCTAGGTCTTTTAAGATTTAACTCTTAGCCAGATTAGCTTGGCAAAAGTTGAGTGAAATTCTCTTTCAGGCAAAATATTGGGGTAGGCAAAGCTTCAACTCCCCTCCCCCAATTCCCTGATGATAGGTTCAGCCAACCTAATGGGGGAACAGAGAGCTAAAAATAAGTTTGTAGGACTGGACCCCTGGAGGAGAAACTACAGGATCTAGAAGGCTTCTGAAGGTGGGGGGGCGAGAGAAGAGGCTGTGAACAATGAAATAAACAAGAATCCCAAATGGGACCTGCAGGCATTAGGGGGAGGACCCGCCCAGCCTCTCAGAACAAAGATGACTAACAGCTTCCTAAAATATCAAAGAAACTTTCCATGAGGGCTATTAAATTGACCTGCACCTTTATTCCCCAGACACACTTTTAGAAAATGGGGAGCACTGTACAAAGTTTGCTGAAAGGAAGAGAGGCTTCCCACCCTTCTCCCTTTGCAGGACAGAATGTGGGAGGGTCCACACAGCATTCCACAGCCCCTCCTTCCTCAGGAGCTTCTCTCCCCTGGCTCCCCTTGTGAGTTTCTCAGGAAGAAAGCCGGGGTGTTGGTGTTCCTACTCCAGGCCCCGATCTTATTCCCTCCCTCCACCTCCTCCATATCTCAAAAATTGAGGGTTGCAAGAGAGATCATGCTTCTGCTGGTTCTATTCTCAGGCTTGCACCCCCACCTGAAGATTGGGACACCTGTGACCGTGACCCTCCCGGTGCCTCATTTCTCCCACCAATGCTTAGGAAGCAAAATCTCAAGTTTTCCCCTGTGGAGAATTTTGACAGCCTTTGAAAAAATAGTTGGTGTCTTTGTTTTACTTCAATTAAATTAAAAGGGGAGGGGAGAGGGGAGAGAAGGAAAGGGGGAAAAAATGGGTGGACAAAGCCCTGGCATGATGTCCCACTGAGATGGAGTATGACAAATCCAACAAATATGGAGGGAGTCCCTACTGGGTGCCGGGCACTGCTCTAGGCGCTAGGACTCATCACACCTGCAGAGCTTCCATCTAGCATGGGAGACTGACAGTAAGCAACAGGCCTAATTACTAAGTATGTGCTGTATTATCTGTAATGGTGGGGAGGGCTGTGGGAAACAATGGAGACAAGTAAGGGCGTTGGGAAGTCCAGGCTGGGGCAGCACTTAGGACCTCTTCTCTTAAGTTAAAGCAGACCAGACACCGCAAATGTGGCCTAGAACAGGGCCTGGCATAACAGAAAGTGCCCAATCAACTTCCTTCTTTTCTGTGCCTAAAAATTCTCATTACTGAGAGTCAAAGTAAAGAATGCATGTCCTGATTTGACTTTTCCTTATATACAAATGTAAAGCAAGTTTCTGGCACTGGGAGGAAATTCAAGACTGTAAGTCACATATGCCTGTGAATTCAGGGTTATTAAGGATTGACATGAGCTCAGGAACTGTCTTTAAAGTGTGTCTTGATCTAGGTGGGGTTACAACGGTATATGCATATGAAAGAATTCATGGGGCTATGGCTTAATGTACGTAAAGTACACGTCAGTAAAAAAAGAAAGATGTGATTACCATTGACCTTGCACTTAGGTACTGCTCCCACACTGCAGTTCCTGAGCATTCGGCCACTGCACTGGAAGGGGCCACCTTGAGCCTGGGCACAGGCAGGACAGCTTCTCAGGACAGGGCACGGGCATCTGCCCAGGGACATCTACATCAGGCAGAAGTTCTGGGCAAGCCTGTGATCACACTGCCTTTACAAATGCCCTGGGCTCTCCTTGAAGGACCTGGGCAGACGGAAGTGATGCAGGCTGGCTGGGTCCTCCGACCCAGAGTGGGGAGTCCCATAGGACCAGCCAAGAGGGTCCTTGGCTTGTCACAGGATGGAAATCAAATGCAAGCCAAGAAGAAGTGAGAGTAGAGTTTATTGAAGACATGGAGAGAGTAGATACAGAGCATTTTCCAGAAGACTCAGAAAGGAGAAAAGAGTGAGTCTCATCTTTACTTGGGGCCTGAGGTTTTTATTGAGGTGTGGTGCATGTGTCCTCTCAGTCATCCAGGAACAAAGACTCCGTAAGTCACTTATGCCCTGGAGCCAAGGGGTCTTGATGAGTCAGTGGTCTTGGAAACTGGTCATGACAACCCAGGTCACTCCTTAGATGTCATCTATTGTGCTGGAAGACTCCAAAGAGATCATTAACTTCTCTTCCTTTGCAAGGACGACATACGTTATCTGTTCTGTAAGGCCTGTGTAAGGCAAGGGGTGCAGGCCCTAGCAAGAACAGAAGCAGGAAAAGGAGCAAAGAGAAAAACAAACAGCTTTTCTTTTTTTTCATGGGATCCCTTTGGTTTCCCTGTGTCAAGAGAACAAATAGCCACACAGGAAACAACCAGAGAGCACGTCCAGGTGAGACCATGAGGTCTCAGGGACAAGGTTCTTACTCTGCTGAGAAGGCTCGTCTTCCCTGCTTCCTCACATCAGCATCTATAACAGTAGATGAGCCACTGAATAGTGAGGTCATGGAATTCTGTCAGGCCAGGTAGGAAGCAGCTGTTTGCACCCAAGAAGACAGCTGACTGAGTAAACATGGAGCCACCCTGTCATCCCTGTCTCTCTCTGTCTCTGTCTCTTTATCTCTCCCAGCGTGAACCTCCGTCCCTCTCTCTGCCACACCACACACCCAAGATTCTACACCTGTGTCAGATACCTAACAACCTTCTGAGGATGCACAGAGACCCGAGCAATCCACATGTCCCCGTGTGCACTCACTGTTAGACGCTTCGCATCACGAACCCTCGGGTTTTAGTTGTTTGTTTTTACTAGAAAAGCATGCCTCTTGGAAGGATGATCTCTAGGCCTGGTTGGGAGGCTGGAGTACCAGAAACCTAAATAAAGCCAGGAGACAAGGTGGGCATCCACCCTCTCAAGCACTCACTGGGCTGCTTCACGTTCTTCCCCACAGGAGGCAGTGTCGCCTTGCCCGGAAGAAGGCCAACTGGCCCGCATCCAGAATGTCATCCAGGAGCTTCCCCCATCCCATTATAGGTAAGAATCCTTGGTAAAAGATGTCCGCGACCTCTCAAGGTGGTATAATACCAGAGATGCAGGCTGGTGTCATAAAAGGGAACAAGTTCATAACTTTCCTGTGGTATTTTGAGGTGGGTGAACAGGTCAACTTTTCTCAGAATGCGTCGGTGCCTGCCCGGGGACATTGGTGGGAAGGGGCAGCCCATGTCCTATTCACTTGTGGGGCCCCCCTCAGAGTCTCACAGGAAGTCATTCTGATCACACAAGCCAGCCTCACTGGCTGTGGTATCCTAGGTTCTTACCCAGATTCATAGCATAAACAAATCTCTGGAATCCGGGAGGGTTTTTATTTTTATTTTTTTAATTTAATTTTTTTTTTAAAGATTTTATTTATTTATTTGACAGAGAGAGACACAGCGAGAGGGCGAACATAAGCAGGGGGAGTGGGAGAGGGAGAAGCAGGCTTCCCGCTGAGCAGAGAGCCCGATATGGGGCTCGATCCCAGGACCCCAGGATCATGACCTGAGCCGAAGGCAGACGCTTAACGACTGAGCCACCCAGGCGCCCCCGGGAGGGTTTTTAAAAAGGGTTTGGCTTGAGCTCTTGAGCTTCTGGCTGACTGATCTCTCTGTTTGCTCACCAATACCGTCCCTCACATCTTCCCATCCTTCCATTTTGTTCTCACAGTTTAGTCCCTCATCTTACCACCTTTCCCAGGGTTCTCTAAGCCTCTTTTACAAGGGGGCAGATTTTGATGCGGTATAAGAAAGAACTTCCTACAGTAACAGATGTCATTCATCCATGAGATGAGCTCTCCAACTAACAAGGACCAAGTTACCCGTAGCTGGGATAATTCCAGAAAGAGCAGAGATAAGAACCAGTTTCAAGATTGTGTGGCAGCAGTGGTGGCCTGGGTAAAAGGAGGCCCAGGGAACTGTCTCTGGCTCTCCAAGGGCCTCGACTGACTTCTGACAAAACCATTCCCCTTCTCCACCCTGGGCCAGCATGCCTAGGGCCAAGAAGATTATTTCCATCAGTCTTGGTACCTTCCTGATATTCCTTCAAAATTCATGAGATAGAAATATTTAGAATCTCTTAAATCCAAACATAGAAATCATCTCCAGATGTCAGGCTTTACACAGGCACTGAAGTTTCTTTGTTAAATAAATTAAAAAAAAAAAAAATGAACCATTACAGGACCTTGGAATACCTGATTCGACACCTGGCCCACATTGCCTCCTTCAGCAGTAAGACCAACATGCATGCCAGGAACCTGGCCTTGGTGTGGGCGCCAAACCTGCTCAGGTAACCACCGTACCCTCACCTTCTCACCACCCCCATGGGCTCAAAGCAGCCCACCAACCAAAACGAAGGCCCTTGAAGACACACCTGTAGCTAAGTGGTCATTTGTAACACATATAAATTAGGACGATTGTAATAGCCTGAGCTCTTTGTCTGCTATCCTGGAAACTCTGGGTTCCAAAGGCGTTTTCTGGCTACAACCAGCATGTGGCTAAAGTTACGGGTCTGTATGTTATAAGTTCTTGAAAAGGCCTTTCTTGTCTTTTGGGCTCATTGGCTTTTGTTAGTTTTGGTGGGGTCACTGCTTCGTAGGACTTCACAAATGATGACCTGACCCACAGAACAGTTGGGTGGGGGTGGAAGGAGATCCTATGCAGAAAAAAAATCAATTCGTGTATATTCACAAACACAGTGTTTATAGTCTAGCGATGCATGGTACCTGGTCATTGCTTTCAAATTTGTTCAGTGTGTTGGGCTTCACAGCCTTTGGGGAGGCCTTTTAATAGGTCTTAAATAGTTAAAATAGTCTAGAGATTAACTAACTGTATACATTTAGGAAATGGGGCTTGTACAAAAGGCCCACGGGCTCCCCCTGACCGCTTTCTGTTGTGGGGCAGACTCACTCACTCACTGTGTTTCATTCATGATTTAGATCCAAAGAAATCGAAGCCACTGGGTGCAATGGAGACGCGGCTTTCCTTGCAGTTCGAGTCCAGCAGGTGGTGATTGAGTTCATACTGAATCATGTGGATCAAATCTTTAACAACGGCACACCTGGGTCTTTGGAGAGCAATGGTAATGGCTGCTTCTGGCATACTCCCCAGCAGGCTATCCTTCTTCCTTGCCTTAGTGCTGGGGCCCAAGAAGAAGTTAGGGTGGGCTTGCTTCGAGCTCTGAGTGTTGGCTGTGTGCGTGTGTGCTGACTACTTCGTGTGTCAGCGTCCGGGGATCGTGCATATGTGTACATTGGTCTGTGTGCAGCAAGATGCGTTCGTGGGCGGCTGTAGCATGTTTCTGAGCATTGTATACATGACCTATCCCTTGAACGCAGAGTTCTGTGCTGGAATAATCTGTTGGTTTTAGTGAGTTATTAAACTCTCTGGGTTATTATCTACAGGAAACATTCCTCCCTCACCTTTACTTTCATTGTGGTATTTCAGAAGACCCTTAGGTCTTCGTCTTGGAGTTTTATGTGAATGGGTTAAGAGGCAGTGTGGTGATACGCACGTGTATATTCAGAATGTGTTCTCTTCGCAAGCATTTCTTGAGTGCTTGCTTTGTTCTACCCCGCACCAGGCACTAGGCTTACAAAAATGAGTGTGTATTGTGGGCATGCGTATGCAGAAACTGGTTAGTGCTGAAACCCTCTGTGGCCGTGTTGGTGAGAAAGACATAGCTCTTTGAGGCTGGATGTGATAAGATGCAAGACTATGATTTCCGATAGCTCTCATAATGATATAATGAACACTAGGAATGAATTGGTTTCTGTTGCTTGAACTCCTGTGAGCTTAATTTGTAAAAATCAAAAATCTAGTTGGTCAAGAAGCCTTGTAACTACCACTTGTGTGAGTTTTCCAACATAAGCATACGTCACAATCACCTGGAGGGCTGTTCAAACACAGATTACTGGACCTAATCCCCAGAACTCCTGATTCAGTCTGTCTGGAATGCTGCTGAGAATTTGTATTTCTTTCTTTTTTTTTTTTTATGTAACGTTAGTCACCAAACAGTACATCATTAGTTTTTGATGTAGTGTTCCGTGATTCATTGTTTGCATATAACACCCAGTGCTCCATGCAGAACGTGCCCTCCTTAATACCCATCACCCCACCCCCCTCCCCAGAATTTGTATTTCTAATGAGTTTTCAGGTGATGTTGCTGCTGCTGGTCAGGGTCTACACTTGGAGAACCAGTGGTATATGAGAACCCTATCTGCAAAATATTTGTGTTAGCTGATTAAAGCATTCTTTTCTAGTTTAGCTAATGTATTTGGAACAAACAAGCATAACCATCAGAATAATCGATCGCAACTAACATCCAATTTTGATTCCTGGCATAATTGTGCCCACCCCTACCCTGTCCTCTATGTGGTTTATAACCTTCCTTTGAAAAAAAATTTTTATTGAAATAAATTTCACATAGCATAAAATTCACCATTTTAATCATTTTAAAGTACACAGCTCAGTGGCTTTTAGTGTTTTCACAGAATTGTGCAACCATCACCACCATCTAATTTCAGAACATTGCATCACTCCAGAAAGAAACCCCATACACATGAAGCCGTCTCCGCACATTTCGCCCTCCCCTGAGACCCTGGCAACCACAAAGCTACTTTCTATTTCTAGGGATTTGCCTCTTCTGGACATTTTATATAAATGGAATCATACAACATGTGGTCTTTTGTGACTGACTTCTTTCACTTAGCATATGTTCTCTGAGGTTGACCCATATTGTTACATAATGTCAGTGTTTCCTCCCTTTTTACTGATGAATAATATTTCTTCTGTTGTATACCTATATGACATTTTGTTTATCCATTCATCAGTTGATGGCCATTTGGGTTGTTTCTACTTTTTGGTTATTATGAATAATGCTGCTGTGAATTCAAGTTTTTGTGTGAACACATGTTTTTATTCTCTCGGTTATATACTTAGGAGTGGCTAATGTTTCTTTTATCTTTATTTTAACTCTCCCACTAGAGATGTATTTTTTATCATAAGCTATATAAATCCTTTTTGAAGGTAGGTGAGAAGATGCATTCATTCATTCATTCATTCATTCATTCTTTTGAATCAACCAGTAAATGGTTGGGGACTTATTCTATGCCAGGAACAGGCGCTCCCCATACATCATCTCATGGACTTATCACAACAACCAATAACGTCATCAACCTTATTTTATATGTGAAGAACTGGAGAACCAGAAAAGCTTAGTAACGGCCCTAAGCCACACAACTAGTAACTTTGAGACTGAATGTTGAACCTAGTTTTTCAGCCCATTGCTCTTTCCTTAACTCTATGCTGCCTCTATGAAGAGAAAAAAATAGGAAAACAGACCAATAAACCATTGTGGAGAATAAATGACTTTTGGGAAATGTTCTACTCGACAGCAAATCCTATCCGTGACTGTTAGTGTTAAAGCCGTTCCTGATTCTAACCTGGAAATGCCTTTTCTCTTTGTGACCATTGCCTCGATCATCTTTTGTACTGTATGTTGAAATCCAGTTTACTTGTGAGCCTTTAACTCTTGATTGCCTCTAATGCTTATTATACAGTGCATTTCATTTAAATGTTCTTGTCATGAATTCGTATGGACTTCGGTAAGATAACATAGTTAATGTTTACACAAAATGGAAGAAGCCATACCCTCTGGAATTTTAGATTTGGAAATAGGGCTCTATTTCAAATTGGAAAGATTTTAGTAGTCATAGAAGCCAATACTTTTGTTTAATAAATGAGAGCAATAAGGCCAGAGAGATTGTGATATACCCAAGATTCATTAAAACATAAATATGCATTGAGCAACTTCTAGGTGCCAGGCCCTATTCTACACACTGTGCACACAACAGTGTGCAAAATGGCAAAGATCCTGCCCTGCAGATAGCGATGGTTTAGTTGGGAAGGCAGGCAATATACAAGATTACAAATAAATACATTATCACTTCAAAGACAAATACTGTGAAGAAAACACAGCAGGTTAATGCAATGGTCAATGATTTGGTGGTGTTATTTTGGTACAGAGTGGCCATGGTCTCTGAGGAAGTGATCTTTGAACTGAGACCTTTTGACAAAAGGAACCAGTCATGTGAGGATCTGGGGGGCGAATGTTCCAAACACAGAGAACAGAGATTATAAAAGCTCTGAAGTGGAAAGGGGCTCATAGTGGTACAGAAAGTAGGCCAATGTGGCTAGAGCCAGTGGGGTCTCCAAAGTGGGGTGCCCCACCCTGGGGGGCACCAAGGACTGAAGTACCGAACCACAGGTGTTGGAAGAAACTATTAGCATTTCTTTTTCATTTCTTTCTATTGTATATTTTGTAATTTCTATGATTTTGTATGTTTTCTGTTATATATAACAGAAATTATATATAATTATATATAATACAGTGGTATATGTGTATAATTTACACATGTGTAATTATATACATGTGTATATGTGTATAATTTATAATGAGAATATATATTCAAAAAATTTTTACTGTATATTTTTGTAGACCACTGGGTCTGTGGGCAAAGAGGAGAAGGAAAGCAGATGGAAGGTCAAGCTAGGAGTTTGGTTTGTTCTCAGTGCCATGGGAAAGCATTTGAGGATTTTGAGCAGGGAGTGCAGGGTCTGAGCATTCTGACAGTGGTGTGAAGGAGAGATGGAAAGGCAGCAAGTCTGGAAGCAGGGAGACCAGCGAAGGAGCAATGGCAGAAAGCAGGTGGGCAATCATGGTGGCCAGGACTAGCATGTTGGCAGTGGGTGGAAGGAAGGTGGCTGGATTCAGGATGCATTTTGGAGGTAAGAATCATAGGACTTGCTTATGGGCTGGATGTGGGAGGAGGTGGTGCATCAAAAAAAAAAGGAATGAATGAAAAAGAACTCTTCCAGGTTTCGGCTTACAGCTGGGTGGTCCATGGTGCCATTTACTGACTTGATGAAGATGGGAGAAGGTAGCAGGTTAGAGGTGAAGAGCAGCAATCACAAGGTCTGTTATGAAATGATAAGTTAGAGATACCTGTTAAACATCTAAGCAGAGACAATGAGCAGGCCTTTTAGGATACTGCAGCCTGAAACTAGGGGTAAGTGCTATACCAACTGAGGTCTCCTGACCCTACAGTGTAGGTTCTTCCCATTGATCCAGTTGCTCCCAGAATGATTGAATTTTTTAAGTAAATAAATAATTAATAAATCGTAAATAATCTAGAATGCAAATATTAAGAGTGTATAAAATTTAAATATTTTAAACTCCTTGGGATTGAGTTGGAAAACTGGGTTAAAGTTGGAAACTTTACTGAAAAGATTTTAGGATCGCGGATTGACTTAATTGCAGTCCTGCTGAGTGACTGCCATGTGCTCTCCTGCCTGGAAGAACCCCAGTATTGCCCACCATCTCTGTTTTCTACAAGGCCCTTGTTCAGTGGTTTTAGTTCCCTCCTCCCAGAGAGGGTCATGCTCTGCAAAGAGAAATGGTGCCATCAAGATGCTTTCTGAAAATTAGGTGAGTCCTATACAAAAAAAGATTGCTTTAGTCTCCGTTGGTCCAAGTTATCTTTGAGTCTTTGCACACCTTCTGAAGTTACAGAGAACTGGCCAGGTTGCCAGAAGCTGCACAGAGCCCAACTTGGACCTCCTCTTCTTTTACTTAGATCAAGGTTTCTCAGTCTTGGCACTACTGACGTTTCGTGCCGGATAGTTCTTTTTGGTTTTTTTTGTTTGTGTGTGTGGCTGGGTTTTTTTCCCTTTTTACTTTTCCACACTGGACAGCCCCCTTCAGCGCTCACAGCCCACCAGTGAGGAGGTTGGGCAATGGTTCGGGACTGCCCGCTCCCCTGGCATGGGTCCCCTGTGAGAGGCCCACAGAGAAGGGCCCGCCATTAGCGTATCCCCATGTGCTAGTGCCGGAGAATTCTTGTTGTGGTGTGCATTCCTGTGCTGTGCATTGTAGGATGGTTAGCAGCAACCTTGGCCTCTAGATGCCAGTAGTACTCCCACACATGCTTATGACAACCAAAAATGTCTCCAGACACTGCCAGGTGTCCCTGGGGAAGGGGGGAGGGTGGGGGCTGCAAAAGTGCCCCAAGTTGAGAACCAATGACTTGGAGAAAAGAGATGCCCTGGACACCATTGATCTATCATCATCACTTCCATTTCTTTAAACAAAAAATAAAAACAAAAACAAAAAACAAAATAAAACCCAAAACCATAGAAAGAAAAGATTAGCTTGCATACACTTAACACCACTGAGTAGTGAGTAAAAAGCCAGCTATCTTTTAGGGAATAGTGGAGGCCATAAAATGTCTTTTCACTGCAGGGATATAAACCTTAGTGATCTAGGGAAAGTATAGGCTCCCACGTTAAATCGTCTTGGAGTGTGTGTTCTGTGGCGGCAGAGAGCAGGAACGGTCTCCTGCCTTGTTCTGGCCGAGTGAGGCCACGTCTGTGGCTGGACGTACATTCCAACCTGGCCAAAGTACTAGGCAGTAAATGCTCAATAAATGTCCTAGGAAGGAAGGAAGGGAGGAAAGAAGGGAGAAGGGAGGGAGGGAGGGAGAGAGGGAGGGCCCCTCTCTGAAAAGTACAAGAAGTACAGGTTACCTCCTGAAGTCCTACATGCTTGCTGGCTGTCTGGCCATGAGGTTGTCAGTTTCCTATGTTCAGCCTCTGCCCCCAACCCCCAAACCCCCCAGAAGCCTCCTGTCAGGGGGTCAGGAACGGAGGCGCTGTGGATGAGGAATCTGGCTACACCTGATGCACAGGCCTCCTTCCATGACTGAGCTCTTTTCTTTTTTGTATAGAAAACCCGCCCATCACCAAGAGCCTGACCTTGCCAGCCCTCTCCTTGCCCATGAAGCTGGTAAGCCTAGAGGAAGCTCAGGCCCGGAGCCTGGCTACTAACCATCCTGCTCGGAAGGAAAGGAGGGAGAATAGCTTGCCTGAAATTGTCCCTCCCATGGGCACCCTCTTCCACACTGTTCTTGAGTTACCAGACAACAAGTAAGCAGCGTTCTCTTAAATTCTGGGGAACATCTGGGTGGAGGGGGACAGAGGAAGTAGTTATACAGTCTCAGGGTCACAATGACA
This sequence comes from Halichoerus grypus, assembly GCF_964656455.1. Classification (NCBI taxonomy): domain Eukaryota; kingdom Metazoa; phylum Chordata; class Mammalia; order Carnivora; family Phocidae; genus Halichoerus; species Halichoerus grypus. The sequence continues at coordinate 63,934,618 of NC_135712.1, forward strand.
GCATGGGTTGGGGGTACCGGCTGGGTCGGGATGTGAGGGAACATTCCAGAAGAGAAGGGAGCTGTCTCCACAGCTCTCTCTCACTGGTGATTGATGTCTTCCCTCCCTGCCGCCAAGTTATCAAGACCAGCTCTCCCACCAGAGATCCCTAAGTACCATGTTGGGGGTGGGGCTCATAGGGGTCAAGAGTCATGGCTAAAATCCCTTACTCCTTAGTTTAGACAAAACAGTCTTGACATTTTCAGAAGGAAGTTTGCTGCAGTCAACAACTTGACCCCCTCCCACCAGCCTCCACCTCCAGGTGACATTATAAAAGTCATAGAGACGAGTGGAGGATAAGCTAACAAGAAGTGCCACTCTAGACCAAGAGCTCTGGGCAGGCGGCATGGGGACACACTTGCCTGGCTTCCGTTCCTCCTTCCATACCCGTCAGGGCCCTCCTTCGCCTCCAAAACCAAACCGAACATCAGTTTTATTCATAGGATATTTTCTTTCTTTGTTGCTTTCTCTGTTGGAACCCTGGTCTCCACTCAGCCCCCTTTCCTTCTCAGCTTCACAGCCCACTCTAAAAAGTCAACAGTGATTGAGAGGAGTCCCAAACTCCAGGCAGACAGTAGGTGGTGGGGCTGGAAGGCAAACTTTTCACGGGAGACTGTCATCCTCAATGTTTGGTCAATAGAAAGAGGTATGAAAAGAGGCACCTCGGTCTTCTTGTCAGCATGATCCCCAAGATGGTGGGGCTATTTCCCTTTGGGGAGGGAGGAGGAGTGCTGCCACATTACACACCAGTAGGGGTGTCTGTCACAGTGCATATATATGCATTATGGGAATGGCACACGTAGACCTCACCTGGCAAGAAACCCCTCCGTTTCCTGAAGTACATGGATCATGCTCTCTCTAGACTGAGCCCCATTACTTCACTCCCTAAATCCCTGGAGAATAAGACTTCCACCCAGGGATCAGAAAGAAGAGTACCCCAGGAGGACCATCAAGTGCATTTTCTCTGTGCCTTAGCCACACTTGGGGTGCACCATACCCCAACGTACGCAAGCCTATAAAATACATCCCAGGCCAAGTGCTTGGAAAAAAACTGGGCCAGATTCAAAAGAAACCACCAAGCGTTGCAGATCTATCTCTGATTGATTGTAAAAACATGTTGGGCTTGAGATCTGGGTGTTCTATGAGAACCCTGTGGAGAAAAGGTCCTTTGTGGAACCCACAAGTTGGAGGGTTTCATCGTGGAACTTTATGAAGTCTGATAGCTGGGCGAGCCAGAGTGGGGCAAGGCCTCTGGTGACCTCTGGTGGCCCCAGGCCCTCCGGACCCAGTCTAGCACTCTCCTTTTCTTGCCTCCTACTGAGGCAGCCTGGCGAGAGGCATCAGGGAAATGAGAGGGAAGCCAGAGACACACTAATTACCCTCTGCCTTTCTCTGCAGTGATCTTTGGCCACACCCAGCAGCCTCTGACTCTCCCAGGCCAAACTCTTTTCCATTCTCATCCACCCCTTTTTCAGTCCCCAGAAGTCTTCACCAGCCCTTTCCTCACCTGTGGATGACCCAGCAGGATGGCCAAAGTGCAGGGGGCATATCGGCACTGAGTTCTTTGGTCTTTAGTGTTTACTCCTGCAAAAAAATAGGTGTCTTTGAAAACCCAGGACTGTGGTGCTTACCAGAATTCCTAGAACTGTGTGCTTGCTTGTGACCTCCGGGTCTCCCACCCATCTTCCTTCTGTCTGCCCTCACACCTGCCTTTAATAGCACACCTTTGCCCCTTCCCCTGAGGAATGTGAAAGCCTAGCTTGGTCGTCCAGGGCATCCCCAGATAGGGCCAGACTCGGGCTCAAACTGAATTTTAGAGAGGAATTTCCTGAAATGTCAGAGCCATTCATAACCAAGAACATGACTGGGGTATTCCTTCTCAATGTAAAGGTCCCACTGAAATGACCAGTCACCAAACTAACCCTTTATTATGGCTTGGCTCTTTTAGAAGAAAGCTCTCCAGTAAATCGAAGAAGTGGAAATCAATATTTAACCTGGGACGTTCTGGATCAGACTCCAAATCAAAGCTGAGTAGAAACGGGAGTGTATTTGTGAGAGGACAGAGGCTCTCAGGTAAGAATTACTAGCAGTTATGTTTTATGAGATGTATATTGTATTAGAAAAACTCCGTTCAATCCACCTCCTGGTCATTTTCTGTTTTCATCATTCCTTCTACATTGATTAATTGAACTGTACTATAAGGAAGATCTGTCCCTTCTCCCTCATGACTCATGCCAGGGTTATAATTTTTAAATAGGAGTGTTGCATTGTGGGAATGATATCTGAATAATTAATGGGAATTAGTGCAGGAAGGAACTGAGGTAATCACGGTACAATGGGGAATATAACCAATTCAGCTGAATACTGTCATAAAGGGAAGTCCAGAGAAATCTGCCACAATGACCTTTAGTGTGATAGACTGAAACTGATTTTTTTTTTTAAATGGGGGGCAAGCATTATGAAAACAAGCTGTAAAAGGTAAATGTACAAATGCAATGAGCAAACTTTGGATCCTTTGAAAAAAGGGGCTACAAATAATAATTTTGGGGACAGGTAAGTTATTAGATGATATTAAGGAATTGTAAATTTTCATAGGGTGCTAATGGTTCTTAGGAGGCATATGCTAAGGTTGAAGTATTTATTTATTTATTATTTTTAATATTTATTTATTTGAGAGAGAGAGAGCACGAGCGGGGTGAGGGGCAGAGGGAGAAGCAGGCTCCCTGCTGAGCGAGGAGCCTGATGTGGGGCTCAACCCCAGGACCCCGGGATCATGACCCAAGCTGAAGTCAGATGCTTAACCGAGCCACCCGGCACCCCAAGGTTGAAGTATGTAAAGATGAAGGGTCAAAATATTGAAATTCACTTTCATATGATTCAGCAAAATTTAAGTACATAGGTAGATACGGATACAGAAATAGAGAAAGCAAATATATGGCAAATGTCAGCCTGGGTGGTAGGTTTAGAGATCTTCAAATTTTGTGAATGGTTGAAGTTTGTTTTTTTTTTAAGATTTTATTTGAGAGAGAGAGGGAGCGCACACACGAGTGGGGTGGGGGGAGGGAGAGGATCTCAAGCAGATGCAGGGAACCATCCCATGACCTGGAGATCATGACCTGAGCAGAAACCAAGAGTCCAACTCTTAACCGACTACACCACCCAGGTGCCCCTGAAGTTTTTAGTAATAAAGATTTTGGGGGAAAATGAATGCTTAAAGGAAAAATGAGAGAAAATATTTTGAAGGACTTTCCTTGAAGCTAGTGATAACTGTGTGCCAAAGACAGACGTTAGAAACCTTCACATTTGCCTCCTGGAGTAATGAGGCATGTTATGGGTTATAGCAGGTCCAGCGACTGGAAGTAAGAGGACATCCAGTTCAACTGGCTTATGCAGCGAGGGAACTTACTGGGCTCTGTAACTGGACACCCAGACGTAGGGGAGGCTGCAGGGTTTAACACAGTGGCTCTGCCTCCAGTCCCCCGTTTTCCTCAGCTGTTGGGTCAGCTTCACCCCCAGTCTGGCTTCTTTGCCGCAGCAAAGTGGCTATAGTACTTCTAGGCTTTACCTTTGACTGTCACTACGTCCAGAAGGAGAAAGAACATCATTTCTGGTAGCTTGCTCCTCAGAGCAGGGACTCTTCTTTCCCAGCAGCCACCCATCAGAAACACCCCCCAACCCACCCCCATCTCAGTTGCCTTCACTGAGTCATAGGGATCAACCCCTATGGCCAAGGCAGTGCCCTGTGCTGACCGGCTTCGGCCTGCCTTCCTAAACCAATCACTGGCATGAGGAATGGGATGCAGCCAAGAAGTACAAGGGTTCTGTGAGAAGGAGGAAGGGAACTGATCCTGGGTAGGCATCTACAACCTTCACCGTATGAGGAAACATGGCTTTCACCAACTGGAAGTATCTCCGGTGAAAAGGGCAGGTTGCCACAGGTATGCTGGATCAGATACAAATCAGAAATTAGGATTCTCAAAGGAGAATTTGAGGTGAGGAGTACCTGGCAAGAAACTCCTGATCTAATAATAAAGAGATTTGCTTAAGCACATCAAAGAGCGTTTCAGTTACAGAATCGGTGATACAATGAAAGAAGTTTACCACATAACAAAAAGTCCAAAACAATAGAGCAAAACAATGAATAAATGATCTGCTTTGATCTTGCCTTAGGAAGATTTCCAACACCCCCCACCGCCACCCCCGCCGTGTGGTTTTCAAAAGGAAGAAGTCCAAGGTGCTGGATCAAATGCTAGTCTCCTCACAGAATGCACAGGATGTCCCTGGCCAGGGGGTCTCAGCCTGGCTGCACCTCAGAGGCTCACACGCATAGCACTTTTGCCTCAGGAGGTCTGTGGGGAAGCCAGAGTCTTGGTGATTTTTAGAAAGTTCCCCAGGTGATTCTGAAATGCAGCCAGGGTTGGAAGCCACTGGATCACTGGGATGGCTGAATTTTGATGGGCTGAGGGGGTGAAATGAAAGAGCCATCAGTGCCAGTACAAGTGGCTCTCTGACCTTGACCAGGGGTCCTAAGTGCCCACTTTGCACCAGAGGAGTGTTGCTGGGACCCTCAAAACTAAAGACCAGGGGTGGGGCCCGCCTGTGGTCACATCCGCCGGCATGCTGTCTGTAAGTGACACGAACTCACTATTTGTGGAAATATGCATGTGAAAAAAGTGAGTCAGTGGATTAGCATATTTAAATAATTTTTTAAATCTTTTCTAAACTCCATAACTAAGGGAATTTTAAAAATTGATTCACCATGTATAGCTCTGGGGATTTTTTTGGAGGGGGGCAGATGAAGGGGTTGTACTGGAATTGATGCATTATCCCGCAGGGAGAGTCCAGGGAACTCTCCAAAGTAAACGCCTTTCAGCAGGGAAGCCCCAAAGCCATAGGGATAATCTAAGAGAGGGGACTTGAGGACCCCAAAGCTGCCGGAAAACTGGGAGATGTACCTCCACGAGGCCAGGACAAGGTCCCAGACAGAAAACTATGAGCTAAATATAGTCCTGGGCCAAGGAGCCCTGAGTGTTCAGTTACTTAAATGGAGCCAGGGAATCCTTGGGGACTGTTCCCAAAAGCAGCTGCTGTGGCCACCAAGGCCACAAGAAGCCACATCGTCAGAAAGAGGGTCCAACGTGAAACGTGAACACTGGTGGCCATGCAGAGAGAACTGTCGCCCGTCCTTTATCATGACACTTAGTGTCATCAGGTCACGGCCCTCAAGGCTGACACATGAGACCCAGAGAAAGTCCAGAAATACAGCCTCTGGAACACAAGGGCTCCCACTCAGCTCCCAGACTGCCCTCATTCCCCTCCTGGCAAGCTCGCTAGGAGGAACCACCTTTCAGCCACTTCAGCTCCCTGAGAAGAAGCAATATTTTGAAGTGCCTAATCCCATGCCCGGAATAAGTGTTTACTTATTTAAGCCACACTCTTCCCCAAAGCTGCCTCGGTGGCTTATCAAGGTGCACAGAGGACACCAGGTGCATAGCAGGTGCTCAGAAAAGGTTTGTTTGGTTTGGATCTGCTCCAGGGTGAGGCCATTTGGAGGAGCAACCAGCCCACAGACCTCAGGAGCAGAGCTGCATGTGGGAGAAAGGGGCCTTCTGTCCCTGGGGCCCCCTCCCTTGCTGTACCAAATTCCTGGATGCTGTCAGTCATGGCTGCAGCCAAGAATCCTGCTCTCCAGCCTGCAGGATAGGGGGGATTGCCTTGAGCCTCATGGACCCTACCCCCTGCATGAATCTTTGTATCATAAAATTTGGTTCAGGACTCCTCATTTGCTAACAGCTATTTGACAAAATTGGAATTTACCTTTATCTGTAAAATATTCATGAAACTTTGATCTAGAAATGCCCTGTTTTTATAAGCTCAGTCCCATTATGAAAGTAGGAGCATCCAGGGTGGAATGGAGGAATGTTTTCCAAAGGGGAAAATTATAAATACTTGAAACACTTTACTAAAGAACGTTCTCTTGTGTCCTTACAGCCTGACTTCTGTTCTGAATGCTTCCTCTCAATATGCATTCATCAGGGATATTTTTTCTTTTGTCTTTAGTGGAAAAGGCTACTATCCGACCAGCTAAAAGCATGGACTCACTGTGCTCAGTGCCTGTGGAAGGTGAGCTCTCACAGCCGCTTTCAGACCTGGGGATTACCACTGGGAGACAGGAGCTCCGGTACCAGACCTGCCTTCACAAGCTACCTGCCTTCTGGGCTCGTCACAGTCCCCCCTGACCCTTCCTGAACCCAACGGGTTCACACAGCCCTTGCATTAACCACCTCCCCCCCGCCCCACATTATACCACAAGTCTTGGCCTCAAGGGCCATCCTCCTCCTCCCGCCTCCCTCTAACCACACCTGGAACGGGCAGCCATTGTTCACGCAAATCTGAACCGGGTAAAAGGGCAACACCTGAGAACCAAGGCAGACGAGGCCTCCCCATTGGGCATAAAGAAGAGCCCAGCACTGGTTTTTACCTCCTACTTCAGTGCCTAGATTCGTATGTGTCTTGAATTTGCATGGTTCTTCACGTTGATGGGCACTGGGCAGGTTCTCTGCCTCTCCGAGTCTCGGTTTCCTCGCATGTTAAAGGAGGTCATTACAGCCATGGGAATTTTAAACCTATTTTAAACCTAATGTTAACAGAAGATGCCCAGCAGAGCCCTTAGTACCTCGTGGGGAGTTTTTCTCCCGATCCCAGGCGACTCACGTGTTATCTCGCAGCTTGTTTATTTCCCATCCAGATTTTTCTCCTCTTTGCTTTCACTTTTAAGTCCGTTGGGAACTTGCTCCTCACAACTGGGCTTTCTAACTTTTAGTTAATTTACATTTCTAGTTTCTCACCCCCTGAATCAGCAGCAGGAAGCCTGGGAAAAGGGAGAAAGTTCTAGTTGAGAACAGCATTTGTCTCCTTGCTGGGAAATCAAACCCCTGTTTGGGTCCATCTGCCAGAGGAGGCTTGAAACAACACATTTTAAAGTTTTAAAGTAAAACAAAATTCTGTTATTTTGCCCTTTTTGTCTTCTTCCTTCATTTTGAGCAAACATCATTCTGCCATCTGGCATCTTTTTATTTTTTCTTGATCTACATTTACTGCTGGGTGGATGACTGCTCTGCCTAGCACCCTTAGCCTTTTGGAAACTGCTCCCCCTGCAGAGTTTAAAACAAATGCATGCATACGACGGCATCCTGCCAACATTCTGTGGACATGAGAATAGTTCTTACTCTCTCGCCAACCAAATGTTATCTGTCTCTCTTCGGAGGGCTATGCCCTTACGACAATGCTATGCCTTTCCAGTGCTCAGGTGTTGGGCACCGTCCCTTACTGGAAGGCTGTGTCACGGTGGGTGCGCCCAGGCTGCTGACCGTGTGTGTGTTTGCTTTTTCACTAGGGAAAGAAACCAAAGGAAATTTTAATCGAACAGTCACGACCGGTGGATTCTTTATTCCAGCGGCAAAATTGCATTCGACCAACACTGGCAGCTCATGTGACCTCAGCAAGCAGGAGGGCGAATGGGGCCAGGAGGGGATGCCGGCGGGGGCGGAGGGGGGCTTTGACACGAGCAGTGACCGAAGCCAACTTCAGGGCGCCCAGGCCCGGCCCCCACCTGAGCAGCTGAAGGTGTTCCGGCCGCTCGAGGATCCGGAGAGCGAGCAAACAGCCCCGAAGATGCTGGGTATGTTCTACACTTCGAACGACAGCCCCAGCAAATCTGTCTTTACCAGCAGTCTCTTCCAGATGGAGCCCTCTCCCCGCCACCAGCGCAAGGCCCTGAACATCTCAGAGCCCTTCGCCGTGTCGGTGCCGCTGCGCGTGTCCGCGGTCATCAGCACCAACAGCACCCCGTGCAGAACACCCCCGAAGGAGCTCCAGTCGCTTTCCAGCCTGGAGGAGTTTTCTTTCCCGGGGTCAGAGAGTGGAGGTTGGCCTGAAGACGACAAGCCCCTGGGAGCTGAGACCTCTGCAGGTAAAGCAGGGGAGGGAGGGTTTCTTTTCATGGCAAGTGATTAAAAAACAGACGTAAAGTTGTTTAAACAGAGTTTGCAGGACAGTGCAGTGAAGTGGTTAACACTGTGGGCTCTGGAGCCAGATTGCCCCAGTCTAGTCTCAGCCATTTCACTGCACGATCTTTCGCAGCTGTGTGCCTCAGCTGCTTGAGCTATAAAATGGGAATGATGTTCCTAATCATATCTTCTTCATAAGTTTGCTGGGAATATTAAGTTAGTTAATACACGTGAAGCTCACGAACAGTGAGTAATACATAGTAAGTACTCAGTAAATGTTGCCTATTCTTTTATTCACTCATATAGTGAGAAGACAGGAGGAAAAGCTCAAAGAATTCAACTCTTCTAGACTCAACCTCTCTCCATCCATCCCTCCCTCCCTTCTACCTCATATCTGCAAAGAACATGGCTAGCAACCCTAGCAATGAGAAAGGGTATCTTGCTCCCAATTTCCATATATCAAATGCAGGGAAGACTCTGATTGGGCCTGCTTGGGTCACATGCCCAGCCTTGGACCAATCATGGTTGCCAGGCACTTAGGGGTCTAAGATTGGCTAAGCCCGAGTCTCTGAACCATCTCTGGAGTTAGAAGGGCTTCTGTGGTCAACAGGCAACTGTGAGCCACATAAAACAGAAGTAGGGAGAACCTCAAAGGGAAGGATGACTGACAGACACACCAACAAATGCTCAGTGTGGTTTAAGCATATTTTCATTATTAATATTAGCTAACTTTTTTTTGAACAACTGTTATGGTATCAGGCACTGTCCTAAGTGTTCTATATGTATTATCTCCATTCTCCTCTCAACAGCCCTGTGAGGTGTAGGTAGTTATTATTATCCCCGTTTGCTTAGAGAGGAAATCGGTTAACTTGCCAGATGACTCAGAGCAAGGAAGTGGAAGAACCAGGATTATATTTTATTTTATTTTTTATTTTTTTAAGATTTTATTTATTTATTTGACAGAGAGAGACACAGCGAGAGAGGGAACACAAGCAGGGGAAGTGGGAGAGGGAGAAGCAAGCAGGCTTCCCGCTGAGCAGGGGGCCCGATGAGGGGCTTGATCCCAGGACCCTGGGATCATGACCTGAGCCGAAGGCAGACACTTAATGACTGAGCCACCCAGGCGCCCCAGAACCAGGATTTTAATCCAGATTTTAAAACCCCTGCTTTAAAACACTCCACCATGCACCTTCACTTGTTTACAAGGGGCTGTGGAGTTACAGAGATTGTTAGAACAGGATCCTTGCGCCCAGCGAGCTCATGAACTAGGAAGAGAAACTAAAACCATACCAAAGTGCAGCAGAGGGTCAGGCTGCAGAAGTAGCATAAGACTCTCCTTGGGCTTTTTTTTTTTAAAGAGATTTTTAATTTATTTTTAGAGAAAACGAGAGAGCACGAAGGGGAGGGGCAGAGGGAGAAGGAGCGAGAATCTCAAGCAGACTCCGAGCTCAGCATGGAGCCTGACGTGGGGCTCGATCTCACGACCCTGAGATCATGGTATGAGTCGGTCACTTAACCGACTGCATGACCCAGGCGCCCCTCCTCCCTGGGCTTTTTGAATGAGGGAGGACTTCAGTCCCTGAAACATAATGAAAGAGGTGTTCAGAAAGGATTGCAAGGGCATCAACAAGAGGCAGTACTCTCAGGAGGATTCTAGGAAGGCTTCCCAGAAGAGGTGACATTTGTGCAGGCCTTCATAAATGGGTAGGCTTTCTCCATACAGAAAAGATGGGGAAGGCATTCTGGGCTGAGAGGCAGCTGAATGTTGTGGGAAGACTGTAGGTTTTGGACTTCACCTGGGCTGATTCGAATCCTAACTTCAGCACTTTGGGGCTGTGTGACAGTGGACAGTGGTTGACATCTCTGAGCCAGGGGGGTGGGGGGGAGTTGGTGGGAATGTCCTTAAGATGCCTGTTCATGGTCTGGCTCACAGACGATGTTCAATAAGTATTTGTCCTTTTCTCCTCCCTTTCCCTTCAGGATAGGGGGCAGAAGATGAGCAAAAACTCAGGGGCGTCAAGTGATGCCCTGTGTGCAGAATGCTCTGTGGGGGGTTGGTGGGATGGAGCAGGGTGAGGGCTGGAAGAGGAAGGGAAGCCTTTGAGGAAAAAGTGTTTCCAGAGGCTTTTGTGTGATTGGTTCCTGTCCTAGGTATTTAGTCTTCACTCTACCCTGTGAAAACAGTGTTATACAATGAGGTGGGACCTTCGGCATGGAGGTAGTAGAGGTCAAACTTGGGGTCTCCGATGCCTTGGTGGATGTTTAAGACCAGAGCTTAATCACTTGAGATATATCCGAATTGGTATGGAGTTAACCCCGGGGAAGAGTCACACAGGAAGCTGCCAATCATAATCCTAACACATCTTTGTAGCTTGGTATAAATCACAGATTCTGTGAAGTAAAAGATTAGAAAAGGGTTTTTCAATTTGGTACTATTGACATTGTGGGCCAGGCAATTCTTTATTGGGGGCAGGGGCTATTTTATGCTTCGTAGGATATTTAGTAGCATCCCTGGCTTCTGCCTCACTAAAGGCCAATCGCCACCTTGTCCCCACCCGAATGTCTCCTGGGGAGGGGAAGAGCAAGTGGTCCCCAGTTGCGAGCCCCTGGATGAGAGGATCTTCAAGACCCCTCCCATCTCTGACAGTCTGTGACTCTGGGAACTAAAGGCAGGACACGGCTGGGGGAAAGGGTCGAAAATGTGAGGGGCAGTGAGCTGGGAGAATTCCCTCCACCCTTGTGAAGTGGGACTAGTCCAGGACAGTGACTGTGCAGGGCAAGGCCTCTCTGCAAATGACGTCTTCAATGGCTAACTCTCATCCATTGCAGCTTCCATACCTAAGAAGGTGGTTCTCGAGGATGCCAAGCCAGGACCAGAGGCAATTAGGATGGTGGAATGCAACAAAGACCTCTCCCTGGAGTCAGGCCCCCAACAGGAGGAAAAGAAGGCCTCGGAAACCTCCCTGGGCTCTCAACATTCAAGTGAATTAGAGAAGAGGCTGGACCCGGAGAAAGCAGAGGAGGAGGGTCGAGAGGCTGGCCAGGTGGAGCCCAGCACTCTGCAGAAGAGCCCCAGTGTCCAAGCGGGCCTTCTCCATGACATGGTAAGATGGACTCACTGCTGGGTTCAGCCAGTAGAGTCCTCTTTGTCCCAAGAGCTCTTGGTATAGCTGAAAGCAGGGATTTTGTGGGGGGGTGGTGTTTGTTTTAAGAACTAATTTCTGCCAAAGGGACTTGAGGAGACAACCTTCACAACCACGTGCTGAGAGTTAGCGGCCTCAGGAGGGCTGTTTGCAACTGTAGAAAGAGAAGGATACAGAGATTCTTACAGGGATTGAATTGGGGGGGGAGGCGGGGGGAGCCCAAGTATAAATAGTGCCACCCATGCTCCCCTGGAATTTTATGCTTTAAAGGTCACTATTTTGTGAGGAGAATGGGTTGGAAAAGGCAGGAGAGGAGACAGGGATGCCAGTTAGAAGGCTAGTATATGACAGGCCAGGCAAGAAAACATGGTGGCTTGGAGGAGAGTGGGGCAACAAGGATAGAAATGGAAGGCTTCAAGACTATTTAGAAACTAGATTGGGGGCGCCTGGGTGGCTCAGTCATTAAGCGACTGCCTTCAGCTCAGGTCATGGTCCGAGGGTCCTGGGATCGAGCCCCATGTCGGGCTCCCTGCTCGGCGGGAAGCCTCCTTCTCCCTCTCCCACTCCCCCTGCTTGTGTTGCCTCTCTCGCTGTGTCTCTCTGTCAAATAAATTTAAAAAATCTTAAAAAAAAAAAAGAAACTAGAATGGTGCTTGCTTCGGCAGCACATATACTAAAATTGGAACAATACAGAGAAGATTAGCATGGCCCTGTGCAAGAATGACACACAAATTCGTGAAGCATTCCATATTTTGGGGGGGATTCCTGGCTGGCTCAGCCAGTAGGGCATGTGACTCTCAATCTCAGCGTCGTGAGTTCAAGCCCCACATTGGGCATGGAGCCCAGTCAAATGAAATGAAATGAAATAAATAAAAAGCCGTGTCTGAAATAATATTTATCACACACACAAAAAAGCTAGAATGAACAGGACTTGGTGAAGGATTGGATAAGAGAGGAAGAAGGAAGAGTCAGGACACCTCATAGATTTCTGATCTAAGCAGAAAGTAATATGTAACTGTAATATGTAATAAGTAACTGGTCCACTTACTGAGATGGTGGGGGAGGGGAGTTTACGTGCTCATTTATTTATCTAAATTTATTGATTTCTTAGTAAGAGATCAATTAGTGTAGGTGCTGAGGAGAGTAAAGAGATGAGTAAAAGGCTGCCTCTGCCCTGAAGGTGAAATGGAAATAGACACAAATAAGTGTGATACAGTAGAATCAGATCTCAAAAACATCCCTGCCTTTTGACCAAGGAATCCTGCTCCTGGAGAGTTCTCTGAAGGAAACAGTCAAATAGAAATACCGCGAAAGAAAACCTCTCATTGAGCAACCACTCACAGTATCAGGCACCATCTGGCCTGGAGGAACCAAGGATGAACAGACACAATTCCTTACCTCAAGGAGCTCATAGTCCACTGGGAAAAATAAGCCATCAAATTAATTGTAATATGAAACGTGATCAGAGCCAGGTGGGAAGTGATGTCAGGTTGGCGGCAGGTCAGGTTTCTCATAAAGGCCTAAACCCCCCCACAGGATGGATATGCCTCCTGGAACTGCGGCTCCTTGGGACAGACAGGTCTTGAGCCAAGAAATGAAGGCCACTGAAATGTTTCCCTGGCCCTGACCAGGCCTCCTTTCATCCCTTTCCTGTCTGTAGTTTGGGGCTTTGTGTAGGGGAAGGGAGGAGTCAAAGAGAAACTAGACTTGAGGAGAGACAAGGGGCAGCAAACACGATGGAGGAGGAGGCACCCCTTTAGATCAACAGCGGTTATCCGTGGGTAGTCGGAATATAAGATGTTGCTGTCTTTGTATTCTCCTTTCTTTTAACATGTGTTAAATATTTTTTTTCCATGGGAAATATGTATTTCTTTAGTAATGAGAAAAGCTGTATTTATTTATTTGGAAAGCAGATGTCAGGGCAAGAGTTAACACTTACATTCCACCGGGAGAATCTCATTCTTGTGTGCCATCTGGTAAACCTGAGGTTAACTGAGATCAGGGCTTGGCTGGTTTTATAAGTCAACAGTGCACAGGGATTAAGTGTTTCTGTTCTGATGTGGACATAGCTGGATTTCAGTCCCAGGCTGCTGCTGTGTAATTTAGGTAAATTGTTTAATCTGTTTGAACATAGGTCTCCTCACCTCTAAAATGGAAGTCATTAGAGTAGTATTTATCTCTTAGATCTAAGTTGTTGGGACAGTTAAACAAGAGCATGCAGTTAGAATGTGCTGGGGCATGCAGTAAGCCCTGAATAAACATCCACAATTATGAGTAATGTGGTGGCCTTTATTTGCTGGGATAATGCAGCCTGTCCCGGCACCAGTCCCTTCACTGTCACTGGGAAATGGTGCCATTGTCAAGGCCGCGAGTCCTTGGCTCTAAAATAATCCGTTTCTCGATGTTTTTCAGGATGAAGATGATCTGGCCAATGCCCTGATCTGGCCCGAGATTCAACAGGAGCTGAAGATCATCGAATCTGAGGAGGAGCTCTCCTCATTGCCACCACCTGCTCTAAAGGTCAGCCCCACTCAGCCGATCCTGGAGCCCAGTCCAGGGCCTTTCACTTCCCAGGAGCCTCCTGGGAGCTGGTCTTGCGGCCCAACACCAGGCTCCACCCCTGCGGAGGAGGGGACTACGGATCTAACCAATCAGAGTGCAGAGGGGACTTCCCCAGCAGCCAATAGGGAAAAGCCGGAGACAACAAGCATCCTCCAGAGACCCGAGCCCGAGAAGCGTCCGGACCCCACCAGCTTGGCTCCTCTGGAAATTGTTCCATTTGAGACGGCTTCTGCACAAGCAAAGGTGGACCAGGAAGGCCCAGGAAATCTGTCCGCTCTTCTCCCGCCTGCTGCCCCTCCTCCAACTCCCCTGGAGGAGGCACCTCGAGTCCAGCTATCAAAGGGCAGTCCTGAGAGAGAAGACTCATCTAGGAATTTGAGGACAAATCCATACACAGACCAGCTGAAGTCCAGGGGCAGCCCTGGGACCCCCAGCCTGTGTCAGGAGGAGGAGGAGGCCTCTCTAGGACAAAGTGAAGAGCAAAATTCAAAGAATGCTGCTCCTGAGGGAAAAGGCTCTGGTTTTCAAAGCCCAACAAGAGAGGTTGAGATCTCCCCACAAAGAGAGGGGGATGTAGCCCATTCAGTGCAGGAGCCCTCAGACTGTGATGAAGACGAAACTGTGACAGACATTGCCCAGCAGGGCCTGGAGATGGTGGAGCCCTGGGAGGAGCCCCAGTGGGTAACGAGTCCCCTTCACTCTCCCACCCTGAAAGATGTGCAAGAGGCCCAGGTGCAGGGCCCCCAGGGCCACCGACTGGAGAAGAGGCTCCCCCACAGGCCCAGCCTTCGTCAGAGCCGTTCTCTAGATAGCAAAACTACCACGGTTAAGAGCCAGTGGACTCTTGAGGCTCCCTCCTCCAGCAGCTGTGCTAACCTTGAAGCAGAGAGGAATTCCGACCCTCTGCAGCCCCTGGCACCCAGGAGAGAGATTACTGGATGGGATGACAAAACCCTGAGGTCCTTCAGAGAGTTCTCTGGCCCAGAAGGGACAGAGGCTATTCCCAGCCAGAAGGGACCAGGTGGTTTGCAGCCCAAATCAGCAGAAATCAGCCCTGTCAGCCTAGCAGAGGGAAAGGAACTGGGGACACACCAAGGGCACAGCAGCCCTCAGATTGAGCAAGGTAGTGTTCCTGGGCCAGACAATAGCAAGGAGAGTTCACCTCATGTGCAAGACAGCACCTCACGTGGAGAGCATCCCCCAAAGTTACAGCTGAAGAGCCCTGAGTGTGGGCCTCCAAAAGGGAAAAATAGGCCTTCTTCCCTCAATTTGGACTCTGCCAGTCCCATCACTGACCTCTTCCGGTTTGACAATGTGGCCTCATTTGGTTCACCTGGAACGCAGCTCTCTGAGCCAGGAGACACAAAAGTCACATGGATGACCTCATCCCACTGTAAAGGAGACCCGTGGAGCATTTGCTCCCAGGACCCTCAGGACCTGGACATTGTTGCTCATGCCCTGACAGGCCGCCGTAACTCAGCTCCTGTGAGTGTGTCAGCTGTGAGAACCTCCTTCATGGTCAAAATGTGCCAGGCTAGGGCAGTCCCAGTCATCCCACCCAAGATTCAGTACACACAGATCCCACAGCCCCTGCCCTCTCAGAGCTCAGGGGACAGTGGAGTCCAGCCTCTGGAGAGGAGCCAAGAGGAACCCAGCTCAACTGGTGGGACCTCACAGAAATCTGCCAGAGATGATTCTCTCTCCTTGGAAAGCCCAAAAGAAGAGAAACCAAAGCAAGATACAGGAGCCATTGAGTCCTTGCCAATGGATACCACTACATCCCACATGTGTGAGGGACCCACCCTTCCTCCAGAACCAGTCTTGGCTAATCTGCTCTCCACCCAGGATGCAACAGTGCAATGCAGAAAGCGCACATCAGAGACAGAGCCGTCCGGAGACAACCTTCTTTCTTCAAAAATGGAGCGACCATCAGGGGGTTCTAAACCTTTCCACAGGTCAAGGCCAGGAAGACCTCAGAGCCTAATCTTATTCAGTCCTCCTTTTCCCATTATGGACCACCCACCCCCTTCATCCACAGTGACAGATTCCAAGGTTCTCCTGTCCCCTATCAGAAGTCCCACCCAGACAGTTTCCCCTGGCCTTCTTTGTGGGGATTTGGCAGAAAACACGTGGGTCACACCAGAAGGGGTTACGCTTAGGAATAAAATGACCATCCCTAAGAATGGCCAAAGACTAGAGACCTCAACCAGCTGTTTTTACCAGCCCCAGCGCAGATCAGTGATTCTGGATGGAAGAAGTGGGAGGCAAATAGAATGACATCAGTTCACCTGCTGGTGTCAGAGAAAAAAAAAAAAAACTCATGATTCATCATCTGGAAGTTATTACAGGGCTGACTTGCCATTATCCCAGGCATAGGTTATCCAAGTTTGGGCTTATTTTGGCCTCTTTTATTTCTTCAGCTTTTTGACCATTTATTAATTAGTCCATTTGCCAGAAGAGAGGTCAAGGGAAGGACCAAGAGATGAAATTTAGATAAGTCCATAACAGCAGGTGGGAAAAGGTCAGGTAAGGGAAGAAGCTGAAATGCCTGCTTCCAATGAGATTTGGGGTTGTTTGTGAGTTGCATTTCTCCCACATTGTCATTATCTATTACTGTTGAGAGCTGGCTAAAATAACGTCTTTTGAAAGAAAGAGAAATCCTTTGCCTGTGCTGGAAAATGTTGCTGTTGAGGTTTGAAGGCCTCCTTTTTACTTCACGCTTTTTAATGCTCCTTAAAGCATGTGTTCTTTTAGACCAGATTTCTGATAAGTTTTGTAAATGTGTACACTCCAGAATAGAAGCAGATTTGGAAGTACAAACTAATGTACACTTAAAGATCCAAGTGGGTGAAGTTACCCGTGCTCTTTCCCTGGAATCTCTCTGCAGACCTGTCAGAGATGGTTGTGTCTATCAGCGTAGAAAATCAGAATCTATACGCAAGAGCAAATTCTGAGACTGGCAAAATCTAAGAAGACTGGCTGTAGCTTTCGTTAATTTGGGACTCTACTATTATCCTGACCTCTGATTTATAAATCCAGTGGCTGGGCAGGGTGAGGGCTGAGCCGAGGGTTACCTCAATGAAATGTGCTGCATTTTCACTTAGGTATGCAATAGTGAAGTGATCTGTTTTCTTTCCAAATCAGAGCCCATGAACAGGATATCTTTGTAGAGAAAAACCTCACGCATGGGTAGAACTACGCTCCAAAGTCAATGTGTTTAAATTGATGGGGCATTAATAGAAAACACTTCTAGCTCAGCTTCCTTGTCCTTCCACACTAGGCTGGGAGTGCAGGAGAGGATAAGGAGGGAGCCCTAGCAGGATGGCCATCTCCACCACTTGGGGAGAGCTGCCCTTCGGAAAATATTTCATTTTAGCCAGGTGGTGCCTCCCTTTCTCCCTCTCCTTCCATTACTCAGAGCAGATTTGAGGCATCTTTCTCCCTCCCATAATCCCCCTCATCTGTCACCCACCCCAGACACTCCAACTTGCCTTTCTCCTGTCTATATGCAAGCAGAAGCAATAAACCAATCTGATTTTATTTCAGTTATTTAGAACTTCCAATGGTTCTTTCTTTTTCAGCTGGTGAGAGGAAAAAGAACTAATAGAACCTGCTGGCAGATTTTTGGTCCTCCTCCAAAAAGGGGCTTCACAGGAGCCCTTCTCAAGGCAAAACCCATTAGGGTATCTACAGTTTCAAACCTTCTAAGACAACAATCTTATTTAAAAAACAAATTAAAATAGACCTGTTTCTAGCCCTGTGCACGTCATCTCAGGTTCAAGTCTGGCCGAACTCTGTCCACAAGCTCCGTCATTGCAGAAATTTCTCTAGGGGCCAGCAGTACCTCTCGGCAGACCTACAACCAAGGCTGCTGCTGGGGTGGGTAGGGGCTGAACTGAAGTGACCTCGGCCGGGGAGAAATTGGAAGCTGATGCCCTGCAACAGATCCATATTCCTCTCTCCCTTCTCCCCTGATAAACCTTACAGTTCTGAAATCTTGTGCTGGACATTTTAAGCCCGTGTCTGTGGCAGGGGTAACTGGTCGGCCAGCTGATGAGTTCTACTTTCAGAGGACATTGAGGTGAGTGAGCAAGGGGAGCGGTTAATAGGAAGTTCAGTGTCTTGCATTCTCATTAGGTGAGCGAGACCCTGGACCAATGGGATGTCAACCCATAAAAAAAGTCCTAGGGTATGGCATTTTTCCTCCTTGGCAAGCAAGGTGAAGAAATATAGTGGTGACAGATGAGAAAGGCCATGTTCAGGAGATTTGAAAAGTACATTCCTGCCTTATCAGAAAATGTGGGCAGATAGGCTTTATCCCAATCTCAGTGCACTATGGTGTCTATGCTTTGATAAAGACCATGTTCCAGTTAGAATGTGAGAGAAGAAAAAACTGGACTTTGCTTCACCATCAGAACTCTGAGCCGAGTAATGAAATATTTAAACTATTTTATGATTATTTTGAATTTTCGTAACACTTAGAGGATAGATTTTATTTGGGGATAGACTGAGAAGCCACTTAGTACACATGAATGAGTTTGCTCGAGGCGCCTAGGCAGATTCTTAAATGGGTGCCATGCTCCTTAGACTCTGACATCTTTGGTTTGTAGCATCGTCTTCAGGAGTGTGGGTGTGTGGATGCCGTTATGAGACACAATGACAACTGTCTGGAGATACTCTCTACTCTGAGCTTTCCTAAGCCAGTCAATCCGGAAGGCTGTGGAAGCTGACTCACCTTCTTGATCAGTGTCCCGTGGCTAAAGTGTGGACTTCTTCACTATAGGCCAGCCTGTCAACTGTCACAAACACATTCATAAGCTTCCTGTGGGCTAACCCAGCACTGAGGAAATTCCGTTTCATGACAAAGAGAACTCAGATTTCCCCCCTGAAATTGTTCCCTCAAATGCCCCGAGATTACCTATTTGGTCATTCATTTGGGACTGAAAAATGACCCCCCTGAGAATGGCTGGATGGAAATCAAATCGCCCGCTTCCATCCAGAGGAGGGACAGGACAAGGGCTGGTGTTTTTAGGAGCATCTGCATGGTGCCCTAGAAAGGGCTGCAAAATCAAATTCTCAAAGTGCTCCTTCAAATCAGTTACCAGTCCTCAAAATGGGGATGGTCGATTTTAAATGTTAAATTTGAAATGAAATGCATGCATCTTCTAATGTTTTCTTTCAATGTTAGTGTTTGCTTAAGAAGATAATAATCTATATTTATTGGCAAAATGGCCCTCTCAGGCCAAATATTTTTTCCTTTTTTTTTTTTTTGGACCAAATAGAGGAAATTTGGTTTTTATTCTTTGCTTCAGATGGAATGTGAAGAGACCTGACCAAGAACCCCGTTAAGACAGCCTGATCTAAGCCCCAAAATTAAAAATATTGGCCAAGTCAAAATTCTGGGTTCTGGGGAAATTAAAAATGTAAGCATCCTCCTCCTCAACAATATTTATCAAGAGCTTAGTAATATTGCCCTGGGTACCTTAGTACTCTTAAATCCTTGAAGAGTCTAATGAAAAAAGGGATAGGGGTGGTAGCAAATGAAACAGTCCATAAACAAACAGGAGGAAGATTTAGAACCATTACATTACCAAATGAAAGCTGAAAGGGAAAAATGTAGCAACTAGCATCTTTTAATAGGATTTTTAATAGTGTTCAGGTTACCTACTGACTTCACTCAAATTAAACACAATTGCAAATCCAATAGAAGGTACCAGGGAGACACTCAGGCACGAGAATTTTGCTTTAATTGCTTAAAAAATATAAGAGTAATAATTAAGAACAAAGAGTTCTGAAGTTGTGTGTGGTCTTAATTGGTTTGGTTGTGAAGTCCTGCTGGATCGCTGCTAATGAGCCAGGTAATATCAGCATTCCATGCTCCTGGGGAGAGGGCTTTAGAGACTTCCATCATCACAAGACGGGTTAACTTGTGTTGATGATGAAGTCATAGGTCCAAGATAAGCTGTTACTTTTGTGTCTAATGTTCAGCATACTGATCACATTTTATTAAAATTGGGTGGTACAGTCATTGGTCTACACAGGTCTCATGTTCCTGCCTGAAGACGTAGTGGGAACATAAGATTCACTGGTCTGGAATTGGAGTGGGAGAGGTTCAGGACAGGTCCAATTCCACCATGATTGACTAGGACCACATTCTACCCCGGCTTGTCCTATCTGATGACAAAATGAATCCTGGAGTTAAATGTTGTCAGGAGTATGATTTTAGACACTTCCAGCAGAAGGTCAGCTCAAAATGTAGAATGACAAAGAATGTGTCCTCCTTTGTCAACACCTTCTCTAGCAAAGTCGGGCCAGAAGAGGGAGCAGGCACCTTTCCTAGCATAGAGAGGCATAGGAGATGGAAGAAGGGTGATTGCCTGAGATCAGTGTTGGTCCAGATAGTATAAAACTGGGGGCTACCACAGATGGATGGGCATAC
Organism: Halichoerus grypus; assembly: GCF_964656455.1. NCBI lineage: Eukaryota > Metazoa > Chordata > Mammalia > Carnivora > Phocidae > Halichoerus > Halichoerus grypus. The sequence goes on from NC_135712.1 coordinate 63,954,810, forward strand.
AGTAGGTCATTTAGCAGCCTTGATGTTCATGAGCAGTGCAAAATCACTTCTCTGTGAGGATGAAGGAGGATGTAGCTAAGTATAAGAAACCCACGCAGTCTGTAGCCGTGTGTTTTACTGGATGGATCACAATGCTTTGCAATAACTTAATGCCATACTAATTCTTGGCTGATAATTCTGTAAGGTAAAGAACTTTGTCAAAGGCATCTGTTAGAAATCCACATGGTTTCAGCTTGTTTGTTGAGCTCGACAAATATGTTTCCAAAGATATAATCAAATTTTTTCTATTGATTAAAAAAGTATAAATATTAAACCTATCCATAGAGACATTTAAGTGTAATTAAAACAGATTGTTAAGCTTTAAAAATGTATTCTAATAAATGATATAAAGGATAATGCTTATGATGGCACTATGAACTAGAGGAGGACCTGGGGTCACCAAAATCAATATTAGAAGAAGTAGATTATATGCATCAGGCTCATTGTTCTAGTTCGGTGTTAGTTTTTACTTCAAGGTTTGGTCTCACAGCTAAAGTCCGGATGATTTGCTTCAGTAAATTTTTCTTTTGTTATTTTACCTCTTACTGTCAAATATTTGCAACTTCTCTCTCTTACTGTTGCAATCGTACACGTTACCTAAGATACCCCATATAAATCAATGGATATTGTCATGAAAACTAAGAAGAAAAAACCTATTGCTTCTCAAAAGTCCGCAGCTTACGGAGTTATGTGGGTCCATCTGAACAGATGTGAACTCAATTTTTCTATTACTTGCATCAATCGAGGGGACTACTCTTTCATTTGAATGATTATGTTAATGATTATGTTAAAGAAGAAAAATCCTGGCATATGTAATCACAAAAAAGGGGGAGAGGGGCACTCGATGGGTCTTAATCACAGGCCCTTAGAAAAAACAATCATGCAATGGAGGCTCATAATCTGGTGATATTTGCAGTGAGAAACACCATTGCCAAGGGGATAAAAATACTAGTATTTTGACAATAATATTCTTTTTAGAGCTTTACGGCTACTCAGGCCTGCTCCTGTCATCCTCATTACTTCCCTAAATGCCTTTTCTCCTCCATACTCCCAGATCCCCATTCAGCTCTGTTTCTCTTTCCTCTCTCCGTGCCCACTGCTCCCCAACTGGCAGCACACAGTTGCCCTCACTGCTAATCTATCCCACAGTTCCTCTGGAGTCTTCTCTCCTCACAAACCTGGGGTCTTCCCTGAATGTTGATTCCACTTCCTGGACTCCCATAAAAGTTGACGCTCCCCTGAGCGTTCCTACACAGAAGGCTACATTCCTTCCTTGTTACAGACTACAAATTGCTGAGATGTTCTCGTGTCTCACTTCTGTTTCTGCACCATTGCTTCTTCCCATTTCATACAGAAATCTCTCATTACCAAAATTCATGGAGTCCAGCTATTTTTTTACCATTTTTTGTGGCCATGATGTAGTCAATGTCCCAGATCTCCCAGTCTTTGGCACCGAGCTTCCTGTTTCCACCATTGTTCTGGATGATTTCAGTGTTTCTGAGGAAAACCCACTCCACAGTCTTGGCACAGTTGCTCACAGCTTTTACCTCTCTTCAGTTTTGGCCATTTGCCTCCAGGGTTACACATTATGCTGTTTCACAACCTAAACTCTCATATTCCATTCTCAGAACTTCTATCCTTGCTCCTCTATTTCTCCAACCTGTTCAAGATCATTAATGCCTGGTCTACCCCTACCCTTTCTGACAGACAGTACGTCCAACCAGACTTCAGTCTTCCTTCCCTAGCCTTTCCAGACCCCAGGCTACAGCATCTCAACTATTCACACCAGCACCACTAACTCCCTTGACCACTTCAGCCGTACCTGCCTGGTGAACCTCCAAACTAGGACCAGGACTCTTACACCCATCTTCTCCGCCCTTTTCCTTATCTATTGAGTTAGACCAGAGAAAAATCATAAAACCGTGGCTAAAGAGCCACTGGAAATTTATGGTTTACCACCTCAGCAGTACCCTCATTCCCAAAACTCACAAAAGCCATTCCACTATTCTAAGCCCCCTCCTAGATTGACCCCCCCAAATTGCCTCTTACTTCACCACGTTTCCGCTGTCAGATGTTTCTTCCACCCCCACTCCCCCAGCAAGCACTTCCCCTTCTCCATGTATGTGTGTATCTAACCTCCCTTCTAGCTCACAGAAATTGCTATTCCTCCTTCCCAAGGGCTCCCAAGAACACTTTCTAATTCACTTCTTCATTCCAGTTCACTACTCTGGACCAACCAACCTGACCTCCGCCCCCATTGCTCCATTAAAATTTCTCTTACTAAAGTCACTAATGATCTAATAACCAAATCCAACAGTTCTCAGTCTCTTGACTTCCTTATTTGATACTGTTGATCATTTCTTCATTTTTTTTTTTAAAGATTTTATTTATTTGAGAGAGAGCACACATGCACACAGAGGGAGAGGGAGAAGCAGACTCCCCGCTGAGCAGGAAGCCCGACGGGGCTTGATCCCAGGACCCAGAGATCATGAACTGAGCCAAAGGCAGCCACCCAACTGACTGAGCCTCCCAGGCACTCCTGATCATTTCTTCCTTGCAACACTAGTTCACCTTGTCTTAGACTTCTATTTCCTTAGTCTTATTCATTTGAAAGCTTCCTCTTCCTCTGCTCCTAAATGTTATTTACCAGAATTCTGTCCATCCTCTTTTCACTCCACTTTTTCTATCACACACAGTGGCGACACCCACCCCACACCCTCTCACCTCTTACATAGACTTTTTTTTTTTTTTTTTAAGATTTTATTTATTTATTTGACAGAGAGAGACAGCGAGAGAGGGAACACAAGCAGGGGAGTGGGAGAGGGAGAAGCAGGCCTCCCCGCGGTGCAGGGAGCCCGATGTGGGGCTCGATCCCAGGACCCTGGGATCACGACCCGAGCCGAAGGCAGACGCTTAACAACTGAGCCACCCAGGCGCCCCTTACATAGACTTTTTAAATGGTTGGCTAACTGATCTCCCTGCTTTAAGTCTTATTGACATCTGTCCATCCTCCAGATTGTACATATTGCTGCCAAAGTTGTCTAAGATAGGATAGTGGATCCCATCAAAATCACCTTGAGTATGTTAAAACAGACATCTGGGTTCTATCCAGAGTTTCTGACTCAGTAGGTTTGGGGCAGGGCTTGAAATTTTCCATTTCTAACAAGTTCCCAGTTAGGTGATGCTGCTGCTGCAGACCCAGATACTGTATTTTGAGAACTCCTGACTTGAGAACCCTTGGAGTCATTAGTCCTAAATTGAAAATCTTTCACTAGCAGTCTTCAGTTCCTAGACTTCTGTCTGCTTAAGAAATTACTTGAACTGGGGCGCCTGGGTGGCTGTCAGTTAAGCATCTGCCTTCGGATCAGGTCATGATCCCAGGGTCCTGGGACCGAGCCCCACATCAGGCTCCCTGCTCAGTGGGAAGCCTGCCACTCACCCTGCTTGTGCTGTCAAATAAATAAATGAAACCTTAAAAAAAAAAATTACTTGAATTGCTTGTCGAAGGGGCACAGTTTTGGGCTTTACTCTCAAGATTATGACTTAGTAGATCTGATGTAGTGTCCAAGGATCACACTTTTGAGAACCTGTGACCTACAAGATAATAAAAGTTCAAACCCCTTAACATGGAATTCAAGTCCTCCTATAATCTGTTCTTTGCCTACTTCTCTAGCATTATTGAACTAGTTATTTAAGAACTGGTGCAAGTCCATGCCTTGGGTTTTTGTCTATCTTGTTCCCACTACATGAACCCTCTCTCCCTAATTTATATGGTACTCTCCCAGTCCTCCTTTAAAATGCCTATGTGTTACTGCTGCAGTGAAGTCCTCCCTGACACTGCAGCTTCCAAGCAAAGTTGATGACGCTTTTGTGTCACCTCTGTACCTTGTATGTACTTCCTTTCTGAACACCCTTGTGTTATGATTATTGATTTACTTACCTGCCTTCTATTAATCTACTCTAAACATCACTATCTCTAGCACCCAGCAGTGTCCAGGTCATAGTAATTGCTCAGGAAATAGAAATGGGGGAGGGGTAGTGGTGGTGATGATTTGATAGGGAGGGGAGAAGCTTAAGGAATATAACATGGAATCAGAGTAAATAGGATAATGAGGAACATTTCCATCATGCTCATGCCTGTGAACTATTTTCCTCTACTTACCTACCTTAAGCCACCCTAACAGCTGGTCAAACATCTTCCTTCCTTTTCTTGTATTCAAAGTTCACCCAACTAATCTTTTGCTATATACCGTTTTTCCACACACCATTTAATTTCCCAGTATATAAACAATCACCAAAAGGCCATCCTTTACTGAGTATGCATCTCCTATCACTAAACAAAGATGATATCCTTTCTCTCACATGATCCATAATAGCATACACAGGTCACTGGTAATTTTTCTCTTCCCCATATGAATGTGTCACCTATAAAGGGCAGCTGAAATGAGTAGCAGCATGTTGAACTGCAGATTTTTATCTCCCTGATGCTGTCATATCTGAAAAGAGAGGGGGGCACTTCCTAATTCCTTTAGCCAAAACTAGTTATTTCTTTTTTTTTTTTTTTAAGATTTTATTTATTTATTTGACAGAGACAGACACAGTGAGAGAGGGAACACAAGCAATGGGAGTGAGAGAGGGAGAAGCAGGCTTCCTGCGGAGCATGGAGCCCGATGTGGGGCTCGATCCCAGGACCCTGGGATCATGACCTGAGCCGAAGGCGGACGCTTAACGACTGAGCCACCCAGGCGCCCCCAAAACTAGTTATTTCTTATCCTCATTCGTTTTGCCAGCCTGGCCTCTGGTCCCCCTGTACCACTCTGTTCAGGTCATGGCCGAGACAAGTCAAACTAGAAGGGGTGGGGGTGGGATCAGCTTACAGTAGTCTGTTATCTCTAATCAGTTATCTGGGCTGCTTTTCAGTGACAGAACCAACTTGGAGCCATTTTGATAAGACATCTTTGTGCCAAGACCACCCATTTTGCTCTTAACTGTCAAGTAACCTCATCAAGATGTTAGTCAAGGGTGCCTCGGTGGCTCAGTGAAACGTCTGCCTTTGGCTCAAGTCATGATCCCAGGGTCCTGAGATTGAGCCCCGAGTTGGGCTACCTGCTCAGCAGGTAGTCTGTTTCTCCCTCTCCCTCTGCCTGCCCCTCCCCACCACTCGTGTATTCTCTCGCAAATCAGTGAAATCTTAAAAAAAAAAAAAAAGTTTATTAATCAAAAGAAACCCTATCTTTAAGACCCTAAGGAAAGAATACTGAAACACCAACTTTCCTGCCCTCCTTCACTCCAAGAACTACCACATTTAGGCTGAACCATTTATGAAACCAATATACTGTGGTTACCTTGCTATTTTTCCAATATACCAAAATCGTTCCCACCTTAGGCCACTGCCCTTGCTATTACTGAATACTCCCCAAAGCTATTTATATGGCTCAGTCTTGCTTCTTTGCTTTGCTCAGAAATTATCTTCTCAAAGATGCCTTCTAGCAATGCCACTCCTAGTACTATTTCCTTGCCCCAATTTACTTTCTCTTTACCACACTTACTACTACTACCAGGAGACATTACATATAAATTTATTTATGGCACATTTTTGCACCCCCCACATTGTAAGTTCTCTTAGGGTCTTTGTGTTTCTTATTCACTGCTATCTATATCCCCAGTGCCTAACATGGTGCCTGGTGGTCAATATGCGTTTGTTGAATAGCTGAATAGATTTAGACTGATTGCCAAATTATGTAACTTAAAAAAAAAAAGTATATTCATCAAAATACTTAAGAAAACAATGGTTAATTTAAACACAGCATTCACCTTGGGTAGCTGTATATATACACCTACCCCTCATCATGCTGCCTTTGCTGAAAACCTGTTGGGAACTCTTCTGCAAGAATTGTTTTCAGAGCCAGTTTATGAATTACATGATTGGTCTTTTTACTTCATAAGTCATACTGTGTTTCACCAAAGAGTTCACAGTGTAAAAAAGCCAAACCAAGCACAGAAAACATATGAGAATATATTTCAGGCTCTCAAGACAAGGCCTCAGAAGCTTAGATGACTAGTGACATCAATTGACGAAGATCACCTCTCGAGAATACGGACATGGACTGAAAAGGGTTAATGCTCACAAACATAGAGGTTCTGGAATTTGAAATTAAAAACACACATTTTAGGCACAGATCAAATTATCGGGGGACAAAGAGGTAACTTCTTCTATTTCACTTCAGCTTATAACTCCAAACATGCCGCTGTAGGTGAGCTGCTGCCCAGACTGCATCCAAGATCGTTTAGCTGAGGACTTGCCCATTCTTCTAGTCACTTGGGATCTTCAGCCTGCCCATACTCCAGCCCACATGGCATTTGCACTCATCTTCTCCCACTGGTCCAGCCATACACCTTCTTCCTGAGTGCGGGCACTCTAAAGACTTTGTCTTAAAAAGTATCACTTCAAACAGCTAATAATTAAAGGAAAATCTTAAGAGGCAAAAGAAGAACAGGGAAAATGACAGCAATATCCTCTGAGTTTCAGGACAGCAGCTTATTCATAGGTATTTTTAAATGTCATTTGGCAGAACAAAACACTGAGTTCCTATTTCTCAGAAATGCTTCCTTCCAGGATGCAACAAAGAGAGTCCCAGCCAGGACTATAAGCCACTCTTTGCCCCAAGTATTCCAAAACTATTAACCAGCCAAAGAGAAAGAGAATGGGTGCTGTCAGGCAACTCCACTGATCTCCCTTTCTGTAGCACGGAGGCCAACTGAGGACTGAAGATAATGAAAGGACAGGAAGGAAAGTAGACACACCAAAGATATGGTGTCAAGTGATATATGAGATGTGTTCATAAATGAATGAGTTATTCCAGAGCCATACAAACAAATCAATCTCTTTACTGGAGAGGCACACCTCTCGTCCTGTGTATTATTCAAATGTACTAACACATGAAAGATCACATCACCTTGTTTGTGGATACATTTAATATCCCTTACCCTTCCCACCTTTCAAAACATAATAGTATACAAAATATAAAATATCTTAAATATTTATAAAAATCGCAAGAAAAAATAGAACGTATGAAAATATTTTTATCTGAGTTCTCCCTCATTGTTGAGAGGCAGCTTAGTTTGCCTTGAGTTCATAACTGTTGAGTGGGTAGGAGTATGCCCTGCCTAATACTATTCTGTCCCGGAGAAGTTTAAATAAAACATAGTAGTTGCAGAAGAGGATGAGAGCCATGGAAAGTGTGTGGTTCCACTTCTCCGACCGCAGCAAGGAATAGAGCTGGTAGAAGACGACACTGCCCTCAATAAGGATAAGCAGATTTAACAGCCTTAATGGACGATGAAATAGGAACTGTAAAGGAAGGTGAAAAGCAAAACGTTATTTCATAGAAAGGTAAAGACTGTAGTTATTCTCACATTTTTCTCCTAAAACAATTTCATATTTACAGGTTCCTGTGTGCAATAACATATGGATCTGCTTACTGAACATCAGGCTATTTCTTGCTGTAGAGACCCAAACCTTCTCCTTTTTGCTCAAGGAATAAGGAAATAAATTTTATTTCAATGCCCTGAGATATGAGAAAGGATCCCACCCAAAAGAACTGCCTCTGAACATTTTTCTTAAAACTATATCTTGGGTATATATTTTATTTGAGATAATCAAAAGTACATTTATCTAAGACAGGGACTGGATAAAGGACTGAATGGAAAATATTTTAGACTTTGCAAGTCAAGAGGCAAAAATTAAAGATATTATATAGGTACTTAAAACCATTTAAAATGAACCATTTAAAAAAGTAAAAATCATTGTTAGTCTGTGGGCTGATCTAAGACATAAATACACTAGACAAGTCTGGGGGGGAGGGGAAGTCTTACCAGCGGAAATATCAAAACAATAATTTCTTAATTTTCCCTTAAACCGTTTACCCACCATCATCACTGACTCAAATCCTCTACACCATATATTTCTGCTGGGTTTTTTTCTGGATATTAAGAAGTAGGGTGCACAGACAGGACAATGAGGAAGGAAGGAAAAATTAATCAGTATTAGAGTTTGGCTAAAAACAGGGCTGCTCACTGTTTTTATTCCACCAAATTCTTCACTTTAAGAGGCTAAATCCTGGTTTACTAATAAAAACATATTATGAATAGAAAGATAGAAGGCTGCAAACTGTGGCAATGGTAGTATATCAGATTTAAATAAACTAATTTAGACCTCAAGGTTCAAATCTGAGAATAAAGCCAAATCATCATGACAGCTCCAAAAGGTAGCAAGGTTCTTCGGGTCCTTCTTTGAGAGAAAGAAAATGTTTAACCTGGGTTATAGTATATGATATCCAGTAATACCATGTATAAAATTGGCTCAGAATTAATATTCCAGAAGGACTCAGGCAATGGTAGTTTCTGCGACAATTATAACAATTAAAATTAAATGTGCCAGTAAGCTATAAACTGAATGAGTAGAAAGGTGAGGAAAAGTTTTAACTTCTAACAGCTATAGGTAGTCGGCACATTTTAAATGAGTGTTCTCAAACTTCAGTGTGCCTAAGAATCATTTCCAAATAGGTAAATGCTGTAAATTCCTGGAATCCTTCAGACATTCTGATTCAGAAGTCTGGGGTAGGGGCCCTGAATTACTTTAAAGAGTGAGCCAGGTGATTTATATGCAAGTGGCCCAAGGGACCACTTTGGCAAAACACTGATTTACCTGTTCGGTCATGCAAAATCAGTAATAAGTTAATTTCCCTAATCCTTATTCTTTGGATTTCACCTGATTCTTCAGCTATCCAACACACTAGCAAGGAAAATACTTATTTTTCAAGCAGAAAACTCCAGTAGAGTATCTGGTTATTACAGGTTTCTTGAGGTGACTGCAAGGGCCAACAGAAGTCATTAACGGCCTATGGAATACACCTGACTGAATTAAATATTCTGTGTAGAAACCGAATGCTTATGTGGTTGTGACTTAAGTCCGCTCCTCCCTAGTTTCCTCATTCAAGGGCCTTTCACCTGCCCCATGCTCCTCCCAGCCCTCACCCTGTCCTCCCCTACCCACCCCCATTGTATTTACAAACATCCAGCCCTGATGTGAAATTCCCAGTATTTAACTGAAAGGCCCTTAGCAGCAAACACCTGCAGAACCAGAAAGCCCATGTGCCCTCACAGGGAACTGGGAGGGAGGCAGAATGAGATGCAAGTATCTCAAAAAAAGATCTCCAATTCTTTTTTAGACTATAATCTCCATTGAAAGGCAAGGCACTGCACTATGAACAGTCCCCTGCATGCACCTTCTTTTCCCCACTGCCACTGATCAGCTAGCCTTTCCCATATAAATAAATACTTCTGCCTCCTAGAGTCAGAATTTCCAGAAAACTGAAAGATCAATAGAACATAATCCAAGGCATAAATTCAAATGGGACAGAAGCTGGGTTTAACGGATGTCTATTGCTTCTTCCTTTTTAACTGGTAAGCCTTTTTCCCTTTAATCCAGGAAAAGGTAAAAGGCCAGAGATCATGGCATTTGTCTTACTTTCAAAAGGGAAGTCAAGGTACTTTAAGGAGGTGATACAAATGACAAATACCAAAAAAACAACAAAAAACAAAACCATTACATTATTACTATATTAAATATCACTTAAGGATACATAAACACAATATAATAAGGACACCACTAAACCAAACTATTACAAATAAAAATTTAAGATGAAAAAGGGAAGTCTCAAATAACTGCCTACTTGTTTCAGGTAATACTAGACACAACAAACCCCAGTATGACTTTTAAGCTGTTGGAGCTGGGACAATGCTATCTGGTATCTGATCTTCAAACTGCCTTTCAGAATATATTTCCAAGAGACAAGGGCCAGTATTATAGCAGTAGTAATAACTACCATGTGCTACACACTGTGCTAGGTGCTTACACACATGGTGGCCTCCTAACACCACTAAGTTTATGTTTGAAAAGAAGTAAGTGGTACTTGCATAAAAGCGGGCATGGGATACGTCTGAAGGCACCGCCACGTTGTAAGGCCCCATGGCTCTATATAAGCATCTGCTGTGTCGCACCAGCACCCCTTGAGGCCATATTGTATTTTCTGACCAACTAAGGGAGAAAGAAATGCAATGTTAGCATACTGGCAATTACAGATAAGACAGTGTCTGGCAAGGCCAACTACATTTCTACGGAAGGGATTAAGTATTCAAGGCTTCATCTGCCTGAATTCTGAGAATACATTGTATAGTCAAACTGGAAAGAGTTAGGAAGGATTTGTTATCATAACTTCATTGCTATATAGTAGAGAGGCTGCAAAGTGATACCGTTAACTCAGTGTCAGAGGACTTATTAGGCGTTGGAGAATGAGCAGAAGTTAATGTGTAAGGCATCTACGAGCCAGAAAATCGAGTGTAAGTAAGTGGACTGTCATCTCAATCCCAAGCGAGCAAAATCTATTGATGGAAATGCTAGAGAGAACAAACAAGAGAAAGCGGACTGTAGTGAGAGTAGTGGAGAAATGAACACACTGTCAGATCAGCATGACATCTACTGTAGAACTATATCCCAAAAGCTATAGAAAATCAGTCTATTTGTCACATACTTCAAATGCCTCATATATGCGTGAAGCCGTACAGAACACAGAGACACACGAGGTAATGACACACAGACTTTACTTTTTACTGCTTTCTTGGTTTATTTTTATAGAAGTTTCTCTAGGAAAAAGAAGTTATGGAAGAAGCTTCATTGTTTCCAGCACCAATGTAATGGAGTTGGGGTGGGGTTGGGGATCTTCAGGTTAAGCTTTTTAAAAAATCTAAGTTAATTCATCTCTTCCTGATTTTGGAAAGGTTAGTTTCCTAGGGTAAGAACTGGGACATTTTAGGTATGTTAAAAAAAAAAAAGAAAAAAAAAAGGAAAAGAAAAAAGTCTAGCACCCTGAAGCTTTCCCAGTTCAGAAAATGGTCCGTCGGCCTTGCTCACACTTACCAGCATTAAAGTGATGATACACCTCATGGCCATGTGCCATCAAGGAGCCTGAAGATGTACAGTACTAGTACTGTGGATTGTATTTTCAATTTTTATTGAAATTTGTCCTTTGCCCACAGTCGGGTTTCTTTTCAGCCTGGCCCAATCTCTTTCAGTTCCTGGGCTTGAAGGCCTGTGCTAATCTGTATCAGACATCAAGGCAGATAATTGAAGGGAGGACTCTGAGGGGGACAGGGGAAGGGAAAGTCCCCTCAATCTGTCCCACTTCATTAGGAAAGAATTTCTAGGTGATGAAATTTGTGAAATGTTCCAATTATAAAAGGGAGGAAGATGAAGATGGTCCAGGTCTGAGAGGAAGGTACGGTGAAGGGCTCAGAAGTGAGAGAACAAAAGGGTTCTAAAGTTACCCATTCTGGATCACAGGGACCATGCAGAGAAATGACTGGTAAGGGGACACAATGAGAGGAATACTCAGAGAGAACTCAATTAGGGAGAGTTTTCATTTAAATATGGGAAAAGCAGGGAAACATTCACTAGCGAGTTTAGGAAAAAAGATAAAAAATGCAAGCAAGGAAAACTACTAGAACATATTTGCATTTATTAGAAAGAAAAGATGTGAGAAGCAAATTCTACCTGCCTGAGTGTAAGATGATTAGCTAGCAACTATTTAGCTGTGGCAATGAGGAGGAGAAAATGAATCTTACAGGCTTCCAAAGAGAATTAAAAATATATCATGACTCTGTGAATTTGGGCAAAGGGTTAAGACTGAAAGAAAACTCCAATATTACAGCTTGGGAAACAAATTACACACTCCAGGGTGACCGGGTAGCTGAAAGGTAGGAGGCATTTAAGGAGGGACTGGGGATGGTGGTGGGAATGAGTTAATGTCCCCTGTGTTCAGTTTAGAGTGATGACAGGCATCCACGTAGACAAAAAACTAAAAATTAAATGTTCAAAAGCCAAGAACAAGAATGGCATACAAAGCAAATAAACATGATCAGCAGCATGTAGAAGGTGTTATATGGTTTTACCCTCTAGGCTACTCACATGTGCTGTGGAGCATTGCTGTAGGACCCATGTTCAAGCTTCTGCCACTTGCCCAGGTGAGCAGCTGATTTATGTAGCAAATCACAGTATTTGGATGGTAGCAGTTGTGTGGTGAGCATGACAAAAGCATTGATCCACACCATAATGAGGTGCTCACATGACCAGCGCATGTCATAGTACTGGGTACTCTGGAAAAGATCAGAAAAGGGAGAAATGATCCATGCACTGTTAAGCAAGAAGGTAGGGATGGGTGCGTGTACATACGCCCTGCAGACAAATGCCACACTGAGTCACACATGCATTGGTTGTCCTGCTGTCCGTGCAGAAAGTTCAAGAGCAGAGTCCTCCAAAATCCTTCAACCTGACTTTCTGGCTGTATGAATTAGGGTTGGGAGGGAGAGGCAATTATATTTTAAGTGCTTCCTTTCTAGAAGAGGTGAGTGCCCTCTGTAAATGACCACTCCGGCTGCAGATGTGCTTCTCAGTGGGTGAAGAAAGGGTACTAAAATGTCCCAAAAGATTTTGGGCTCAAGTGACATCCAGACCATTTTTCTTTTCTACTGAAGTAAATTGAAATTTAGATAAAGGTTAGATTAAATTCAAGGAAAGTCCTGATTAACCACGTTAAGATCAACTACAGTAGGCTGAACTGTATTAAAACCTCAATCCTCTTAAGCTACTACATACTGATTCTATTATAAACACAAATTTTATTTTCCCCAGAAACTGGAAAAAAAAAAAAACTTTAAAAAAGAGAAAAAAAAGAGGGGACCACCACGGGTGCATCACATATATGGAAATACCTATCCGCCAACCAGGAGCGGTATTAGTGCACTCCAGATGCAGCCGAACTCCACCATCCAGGCTGCCAAAGGGGAGACAGAGAAAAGGGGGATTAAATAAGAAATACCCAGTTTATGTCATTCACACACAAATCCAGGAAGCACATAAAAGGAACCACTTACCTTCACAAAACACAGGGGGAGAAATGCAACATAGTAGGCACTGAAGAGGGAGTTGAAGAGAACTTCCTTGATTCTGTGGTTGAAATCCGCTTTCAGACATTCAACTTCATTGCGAATGAGGTCTGGAGATAGAGGGCAGCTGTGTGTGGGGATGGGCGTGGCATTATTAAACTGTTCTTTTAGAGACTCCAACAATAAGGAGAGAAAGTCTTTGGATTTGGCCAAGCCACCCACAGTTGAGGCACTTTCTTCTACCGCCTGGTGCTGAACCATATAGTTATAGTCTGTGAGAAGAAGATGAGCTCTACTATCTTGGTGGAAACAGCAGAGTGGAACATAAACACCAAACCTGTAGAAGACGGTAAATAAGAAAATGAGACCACAGATGCCACCTAAGATCAAAGCTGATAACTATGTTAGTAAAATAGTCATGATTCACGAGAATGAACTTAAGAGAACAGGGACTCTGCTGACAATAAATTCATTATTGGGGAAGTTCTTTAATTTCTCCACACAAAGGCAATATACATTCACTGTACAATAATAGAAGACTACAGAAAATCACAATGACAAAATAGAAACACCAAAAAATGATCACTTTTATAATTTTTACAACTGGGTGCACAGACTTCATACTTTTTTCTTTTATATGTTTAGCCTCATACAGTATAAACTGTTTTGTAACTTTGAGTGTGTATTTTGAGCATTTTTTTCATGTCATTACATATTTTTTCTATAACAATTTTTAAAGATACTATAGTATTCTCATAGAGATGTACCATAATTTACTCATTTCTCTCTTGTTGGAAACTTAGGTGGTTACTTACTTTGCATTACCATAAATATGAATGTATGGATAAGATCCTACATGATCTTTGTGTGCATCTGGTAATTTTCAAATGGTGTGCCCTTCCCTTCCAATTTCCCCTTCTCAGTGAGGGGCTACCCTGCCTCCCTACTACATCACCCACCCCAATCCTACAGGCCCTCTTAGTTCCCCCTGCCTGGTTATTTTTCTTCACAGATCTTACCACTCATATATTTTACATACTTTTCAGGTTTTTTATTTGGGTGGGGGTGTTCTGTTCTTTTTTTTTTTGGTCTATCTTCCCCCTCACTACAATATAAGTTCCGTGTACCAGAGATTTAGGTCTACTTAATTCACTGCTATTTCCCTGATGTCTAAAATAGTGGCTGAAACATACTAGGCACTCAATAAATATTTGATGAATTAATGAAACAAATTCTAGAAGTACAATAAAAAAATTTCTATAAGTAGAATAACTTGGTTAAAGGACTGAATATTTTTGAGACTTTTCATAACTTCTTACAGTTATTTCAACCTTGGTTCCTTAAAACTTTTTAAAATACTTTCCCCAGTCCTCATTAGTAATGTCCACATTGTGACTTACATATTGTAAATAAAATGGTCATTTCACTGGCATTAATTCAGATATGAAAAATAGCAATTACAAAGATATCCTATTTAGTTATGTATTTTATAAAAATATTAACAAATTCACCTATTCCTACTTTTCTCTAGAGGGAGAAAGAATGAGCTTGTTACAAAGTAAGAGGATGGTTAGCAGCTCCGTGATCCACCATGAATGTGCCCTGGAGTAGTAGTGTGGGAAGGAGTAAATGAAGAAGCAACAGGCAGAACTCACACATGTGCAAAACTGTGAAGGCCAGAGAAACCTGTCAATATTGCCGAAACACAAGCTGCACATATAGAGGTGAGACGAGAGGCTAGGGTGTGTGGCAGATTGCAAGGATGGCCCCATTTCTTAACCCTTCCTGTAGTCTTACTACACAGCCCTCATTCTGTGTGTGAAGTGACCCTGCCCTAGCCCCACAATGGGCTCAACAATGTGACCTGTTCTGGCCCATGGAATGTCAGCAAACACGATGTGATCAGAAGCTTAAAATGGGCTTGCACGCTGGGGCTTGCTTTCATTCCATTCGATCAATTTCATGTGTCCATACCTAGCCTGCCAGAGCATGAGAGACACGTAGAGCAGAGCTGAGTTGTCCTGGTTACTTAAACTGACAGCTAGTCAATCCCACAAGGATGACTGAACCCAGCTAAGATCAGGAGCGCTTCTTGACTTCCAGCTGACTCCAACGCATGCACAATAAATACACATTGTGGAATGCTACCATGGTTTTGCAGCTGTTTGTTACAGCATTATATGGCAATAGATAACTGACACAGGGTAGAATGAGAGAAACTAGAAAGTTAGCATCAAAGGCTTAGACTTTGGAGGGCTCTGTAAGGTAAAAGGGGGTAAAGGAAATGACTCATTAAAGAATTTTAAAGAGGGTTAGTGACATGATTCAGTTTCCATTCTGAAAATCATTACAGCTACAATAAAAAATTGAAAGGAGGAGAGCAACAATGGATTACCAGAAGACCAGATGGAAGTTTAGAATGTAACAGCAGAGGTTACAGAGAGCAGTGGACAGATTCAAGATAAATATAAGAGCTACAACCATTAGTCATTGGACTAACCTAAACTGAGAAGCTAGCTGAGAATCAAGTTAAAAAAAAAAAAAAAGGCAGTAAAGAGTCCCTTTTTTAACCTATGAATAAACAAGAAAATAAAGATGTAGTTATTGCCACCGTCTAGTATGTTAAACTTCTTATACTTATTTTTTAAGTTAGGTAAAAGATTATTCAACTTTTAAAAAGTGAAGAAGGCAAATATATTTAAACATAAAATCTGTTTAAATTACATGCTTCTTTCATTGTTTTACAGGGGCGTGGAGAACCTTCAAAAGTAAGTTTCTTTATATTCCTCAATTGAAATGAACAAGTTTGCTAGCCATTTTGACATGGTAATCCTTTTAAACCTGCCCAAAATATTCCTTGATATATCCATAATTAGCCTTTCATATCAAATGCAGTTAAACCTAACTGATTCAACCAGCTGTTGCTGAGAAACAGAATAATGAAATCATTTGAAGTAGGTGAAGTATTAGTCTAGACATATAGAAACAACTGATGTAAAATATATACCTTATAATAAATATGAATCATGAAAAATGATGTTTATAATATAGAGTTCGTTTTGTAGGGAAAAGGGTAATACTAATGAACTGAGTTGATTGCCTTAAATAACTAAACAGTATAATTAGAAAAATAAATAATAGTGTAATTAGACCTACCATAGGACAACCAATAGAAAGACTCTTCCTGCCATCCCTGCATAATCTCTGATTATGCTTTGATTTTATACTATGTAACTACCCATATAAATCCATGCTTACACTTCAGCACCATAAATGGTTATATAAAGCAATGATTCTCAAGCTTGAGGAGGCATCAGAATCATCTGGAGGGCCTGTTAAAAGACAAACTGCTGGGGGGAGCCTGGATGGCTCAGTTGTTAAGCGTCTGCCTTCGGCTCAGGTCACGGTCTCAGAGTCCTGGGATCAAGCCCCGCATCGGGCTCCCTGCTCAGGGAGAAGCCTGCTTCTCCCTCTCCCACTACCCCCCTGCTTGTGTTCCCTCTCTCGCTGTGTCTCTCTGTCAAATAAATAAATAAAATCTTTAAAAAAAAAAAAAAAAGACAAATTGCTGGATCCTACCTTCTGGAGTTTGTTTCAGTAGATTTGGGGTGGATTCTGAGAATTTCTATTTCTAAAAAATTTCCAGGTGATGCTGATGCTGCTGTTCTGGGAACCACAATTTTGAGAACTACTGATTACAGAGTAATGGTGCAGACAAGAACTCTGGAATCAAAAAGACCTGAGTCTTTCTAACTGTCTGACCACAGGGAAGGTTTTTAGTCTCTTAATCTGTCTTTACCTGTGGCAAAGCCTGCTAATTGTCTGCCAAGAGCCACTGTTCTCCTGCTCTTCCACTGCAATAGAATTTTTAGTTGAGATACAGCTGTTCTACTAAAGACAAATTTCCAACCTCCCTTACAGTCTATCCTGCTAGGAAGGGTGGAGCAAAAAAGAGAGCAGGAGCCTGGCTCCCAGCACCTTGAAGCTAGCTGCCACAGCTATCCAAGATGATTTACACACAGACGATACAGAAGAGAGAAATAAACTTCTAACTTTTTAAAGCCACTAGTACTTTGGAACTGTTATGTCAGACTAAATACAAGCCTCCTGGGTTATGGGATGATTTCATGAGGTGATGTTTATAAACACCTAGCCCAGCACCTAGCACATAACAGCAATAAGTGGTAGCTATCTACTAACATCCAATGAAGAAAGTATTAGCCCAAGGTATACAAGTTAAACTATGCAGAAGAGTTTAAAAGCCAGTATGTATAATAAGATACAACTATACACTCATCACAATGGCTAGAATTTAAAAAACAGAAAATATCAAATGCTGATAAAAATGTGGAGCAACCAGAATGCTTATAGAATTGATGGGAGGAGGGCGCCTGGGTGGCTCAGTCATTAAGCGTCTGCCTTCGGCTCAGGTCATGATCCCAGAGTCCTGGGATGGACTCCCATATTGGGCTCCCTGCTCGGCGGGAAGCCTGCTTCTCCCTTTCCTACTCCCCTGCTTGTGTTCCTGCTCTCGCTGTCTCTGTCAAATAAATAAATAAAATCTTTAAAAAAAAAAAGAATTGATGGGAGGATAAAATGATACTTCTTTGGGAAAGGTCTGGTAGATTCTTATAAAACTAAACATACTCCTCCTACCTTATGGCTTAGCAAGGCCTCTCCTAGATATTTCTTTGAAGAAAATGAAAACATTCCTTCACAAAAAAAGATTTGTATAAGAATGTGCCTAACAGTTTTATTTTTAGTAATAGCCCCAAACTGGAAACAACCCAGATATTCAACAGGAGACTAAACAAACTGTAGTATATTCATACAATGAAACGTTACCGACATATGTAACCACATGGAGGATTCTCAAAAACAACGTGCTGAATGAGAGAAGCCGTACACAAAAGTGTATATACCTTATAATTCCATTTATATGAAATTCTAGAACTGGTAAACTAATCTATGGTGGAAAAAAAATCAAAACAGTGATTACCTCTGGGAAGTGGGGGGTGGGGTTTGATTGCAAAGAGGTATGAAGGAACCTCTGGAAAAATGGTCATGTTCCACATTGGGATACAGGTTTGACTTACAGGTATATGCATTTATCAAGACTCAGCAAATGTATACCAGATTTGTGAGTTTTATTTTATATAATGAATTTTACCTCAAAAGGAAAACTGTAAGCAAATATCAAACTCTAGTTTTTGTAAGCATATGCTGACGTATTTTGGAGGAAGTGAACTGGGGTCTGCACTTTAACTTTCAAATGTACCAAAAAAAGATGGACTGATGGATGGACAGAGGAATAGCTGGACAGTTATGTGTCGTGCAATTATAGTAAAATATTAATGAATGGAATCTAGGTGGGGTAACACAGGTGTTTGCTGAAAAATTCTTTCAATCTCATGTTGTTTAAAATTTCCATAATAAAATGCTGGTCAAAAAAAGTACTTAAGTCCATAGAGCTTGAGTATGGGGTATTTCTGTTACATGAACCCAAAGATCAAAGTAATCTGACCAAAAGACTAAGACTGATGAGCCAGTTCATTCAACTAACATTACCTACCATTTGTGCCAATATAGGCAGTACTTGGGTGCTTTATTTGATGAAGAGAGCCAATTAAAATATTCTCCATTGGTAGAAGAGCCATACCTCTCCAGTTTCTTGGGACAGTCCTGGTTTATCCCTGTTGTCCCAACTGTATCCTAGTGTAGAAAATAAATTATATGGTCACCCTACTCACTGATTTTTCCAATTTTCTGAGCTTTTGGCTTATATTTGAACAATTTCCTCTTCCTCACTTTTATAGGATTGTTTGCTTGACCCAGTAATTTCTTTAAAAACTTACTGATAAAATGGTAAAACTGGAGTACTCACGGGTAGCCAAGGAAAAGGAGATTGAGCACTGAATGGCTTCGGAAGAGATTGACGAGGGTCCAACAAAGTACCCATCCACATAAAGTGAGTAGCACCAAGCGAGCTGATATCAGAACCATGTAGTGAATCATAGATGCTGCACCCGCCTTAGTGGCCTGAAAGTTTGGAAGCACCAAAAGGAACATTTTATAAATGGCCTTATTCAAAAGCAATGTGACTCAAGGAATTAAGATTTAGTAGAAATCTGCCCCCACCAATTAAAGGGGGGGAGAAGAAAAACTGCCCCATCCCACCTTATCTTCATTTTTAAAGATTCAGACTTTTCCAGGCAATTTGTTGGTTCCTCCTTGTATTCTCAGTTTCTCATACAGACGTCCCTTAAGTTCTTATGACATTGTCTAATTTGTTTACACTGGGGCTTCTCAAAGTATGGTCCATGAACCACATTCATCAGAATTACTTGGGCTGCTTACTGAACTTGCAAATTCCTACTGCCTTTCCTTACCAGATATAGGGAACAAAACTGTAAGTCAAGGGACCTATATTTTAATAATCCACCAGGTGATTTTTATGTACATAAAGATACTGAACCATTAATTTATCTGACTTCAGACTATACTGTAATAGTCTCAATAGTGGCAACAATGTTTTTTCCATTTTCTTTGGGATCCTCCCCCCAGTCTATTTGCTGAATTAATGTTTAATGAATTACTAGAGCTTCAAAAAATAATCAGAGCTTCTCTGACAAATCCCTATATAAATAAAAGCTTCTCTTTTGACTTTTGCAAACACAGAAATAATGGACAATCACTTCCACTTCTTTATATCACAGCTATTCAAATATTTTTCTTTAATCCCACATTTTAAAGACAGATTAAATATAGTAAGAAAGCATACTTGTCTAAATGTGAAGCTCTGCAATGTTATGTTCTTTCAGAATGAACTAGGAAGAGAATGAGCAAAATGCAGGGGAAAATGGCAGATTCCTACAACCTCAAAACAGCAGTGTCAGAATGTAGAAAGGGCAAAAAAAAATTATGTAGGGTCAATAGCAATGGGAGGGGATAAGGAGCTTTTCAGGTCCTTCATCTATCCATTTCTTAATTTACCCAACATACTACATAGCATATATGATATATATGCGATATATAATACTTATACAGTTACTTATAAATGCAAAGAAGCAACTGAATTAATACTATAAGCCTCAAACCGTGGGGAAGGTTCAAACTGTTCTAACAACAGGGCAAATAATTGTGTTATCACTCCCCTGATACATACCTCATGCCAATGTACCCTGCATGTCAAAGCCTAAGGAAGGCATTTAAGTGGCTGGAATTACTCCATTGCCTCCATTTTCAAAATTAAAAAGGCTGCTCTGCCCAATGTCACCAGAGTAGCAGAGCTTGGATGTATTTATCATTTTTGTCTTATTCCAGAGCCCAAGCTCTTAACCACTGTGCTATGCATGGCAGATACTATATCGGGCCCTAGGGACACAGTATTAACCAAGACAAATAAGAATTCTGTCCTTATGAGGCTGCCCAAATAAGAAAGACAAAAATTAAACTTGTATTTACACAAATAATTATTTTAACAATTGTGGTAAGTGCTACAGGAAAAGAGTAGGCTGTAAGGGAAAGCAAATAACAAGAGACCCCAACCTAAGGAAGCCTTTCTGAGGAAGTAGTATTTTAGCTGGGATTAAAGAATAAGCAAAAATGAGCCAGGTAAGGAGTAGAAAAATATTCCTAATATTATGTTAACTGAGAAGTATAGTACATATGCAAATAAAAATTTATATACCAAATATATCAAAATATGGCCCTTTCAATAATGAGGTTGTAATTTAAAATTTTTTTCTGCTTTATATGTGTTTTCCAATTTTTTTTTTTCCCCAATAAAATGTACTACCTTCCTATTTAGAAAAACAGTTTTTCAAAAAGGGAGTTGCAGGGGGTCTCTGGGTGGCTCAGTGGGTTAAGTGACTGTCTTCGGCTCAGGTCATGATCCTGGAATCCTGGGATCGAGTCCCGCATCAGTCTCTCTGCTCAGTGGGTAGTCTGCTTCTCCCTCTGACCCTCCCCCCTCTCATGTTCTCTCTCTCTCTTATCCTCGCTCTCAAATACATAAATAAAATCTTTAAAAAATAATAATAATAAATTTAAAAATAAAAAGGGAGTTGCCTCAGGTTAGTAGAAGAATAGCTGAATAACTTTTTGGTCTTGCGGAGCAAGTCAAGAAGTAGAATTGGCCTAGAGGTGAATAAACAGTCTTATCTAGTTGGAGGTATTCCTTTCAAATAGTATTTAGCATTCTGAATTAATTACCTCCAGCCTCTCCTCAAAAATGATTGCTCTTTCTCAGGATATATAAGCACCCCCCACCCCCAAAAAAGGCAAACATTTTAATGGAAGTAAGGAAAGATGATTTATGATGGGTCTTACCATCTAATTTAGCTTTTTTAGGGAGAGAATCACTATACAGCTCTTATTTTTAATTTCTGAATAGGTAATATATTCACCAATACTCAAGATACAAAATGTATTAATAGTGTTTGTTGTGAAATTTCCCTTCTTCTGGTCCTGTTACCAGCCACAACTAGGCAGCCTGTTATTAGTTTGTATGTCCTTCTAAAGATAATTTATTCATACACAAGCAAATGTATTTTGTTCCTTCTACCCACCTTATTTTAAACACTGTTATATACTTTGTTTTTTTTTTACTTAATATTTTAGTGGTCAGTGCATTTTCATCTTTTTAATGGCTGCATGCTATTCCATTATGTAGATATCCCATAATTATTTAAACATTCTTTCATTCTTCCTCATGGACTTTAAGGTACAGATTTCAGTCTTTGACCAGAAATCAGTTTAAATTTAGCTTAAGTATTTTGTTCTCGGTAAGAATTACAGGTTTCTTTAGAAAACAGCTAATATACTTTTCAACTAAGGTCATGCAAAAATTGTTAAACTACTGTTAAGCCATTAGCAAAAGAAAGAAATGGAGTACATCAAGTTATAGCCCTTGGAACTCCAAGGTAGAAACTCCAGTTATGAAGGATTTACACATTTGCTGGACATACTAATTTGGCATATACAAGTACCATTTCTATGTAACTGAAGAGATGAAACAAAATCCTGTCTGTTTTCACATAGAAAAACATAAAACTCCACTGAGTTCCTCTAAAGAAAGAATATAGTGTAATATATCCAAAAGTAAGCACCTATTTTCTGGACCTAAATAACGAACTCGGGAGAAAAGGTTTTTTTTGTCTTTTTTAAGATCTTATTTATTTATTTGTCACAGAGAAAGAGAGAGCACGAGCACAAGCAGAGGGAGAAGCAGGTACCCTGCCGAGCAAGGAACCCCTTGTGGGACTCCATCCCAGGACCCTGGGATCATGACCTGAGCCGAAGGCAGATGCTTAATCGACTGAGCCACCCAGGTGTCCTCCTGGGAGAAAAGATTTTAGACAGACTTTCCCTTTGTGAAAAACAGGTAATCCTACTACCAGTGTTTTTCAGTTAACTTCAAATGGCTTTCAGGTTATGACTTAAAATGTTCAGTTACTCTGTGCTCACAAGAAATAAGGTTCCTGAAAATTAGGGCTTACAGATACAAAGACTTTCCATGCATGTTTTAGAAGGAAAAAAATCGACTCTCAGTTATCTCTGATTGCAGTAACTATTAATTTAAAATTATACACTGAATTATCAACTCCAAGATTATAATTATTAGCCATTTTAGCTAAGCTAACATTTTTGTTTTTGTTTTTATAATCATTTATGGGGCATAAGATAATAAAACCCTAGGAGAACACATTTACCTCCTCCAATGGAGTTTACAAATAGATTAAAGAATCTTACCAATGGCCAGTTCTATCAACATTTAATTTTAAAAAGATCATATTAATGTCCCAAGTCTTTCCTCTACTGTCCACTAAGATTCTAATCAAGATTAGTCTTATGCAAATTTTATGTTGTCATTTTAAAATTCCAAGTTTCAACAAACTCAAACAAATGTCTCTTGCTAGTAACCCCACAAATGGTATATAATATCAAGCAAATATTACCTGAAACAAAGTTTTAGATGCAACTGTGCATTTATATATAACTCTTCATATCAACAGTTATTAAAATTCATTCTATTTTTACTATAACTATCAAAATTAGAAAAATTATACAGAAGAACTCGGAAGCTAGAAATAAGCTCCTATCAAACAAATGAGATTTCTAACAGTTCTCTTGAATTCCAGTACAATGAATTTTAAATACATAGCAGGAAAATCTTTTAAAAAGAACTAGCACATGGGGGCACCTGGGTGGCTCAGTCGGTTAAGTGTCTGACTTTGGCTCAGGTCATGATCTCAGGGTCCTGGGATTGGCTGGAGTAGGGCTCCCCACTCAGCAGGGAGTTGGCTTGTCCCTCTCCTTTTGCCCCTCCCCCCAACTCGTGCTCTAATAAATAAAATCTTAAAAAAAAAAACTAGCATAACTCATGTGGAAGTAAAGAAATTAATTTCTAATTGTTTTCAAATTATATTTGGGCACTTCACGTACTCAGCTTGAACCCATTCTAGTAACTAACTCTAGCTATTTTATCAGTGAATGAGCTATTACCTCTGAGATAAGGGCCCACACCAGCCTCCTTGCAAGCATCACCGTGATGAATGCTGCCAGGTGGTAATCAATGAGATGGAAATTCTGTAAGAAAAACAAATCACTGCATCAGAAAGAAATACGCGTATGTAGCTGGAACAACTACATCAAGAGGTTTGCCCCCTCAGATCTTCCTTACATCACCTTATATGTACAGACCACAAGAATCTGAACGATCTTAGAGAGACTATCTACCTTCTACTTTCTACCTAATTCTACTCCTTTCATGAAAGATTGCTTTAACTTTTCAAATACTATTTTAAACTATCTGTAATGTACTCTACTTTTTTTGAAAGTTTACTGTGTTGAAAGGAAAATACAGCTTTGAGTTAAAAAGTGATAGCTTGCAGAACTATGGCAAGAATAATTTATTTAAGGGGCGCCTGATGGCTCAGTCAGTTAAGTGTCTGCCTTCGGCTTAGGTCATGATCCCAGGGTCCTGGGATCTAGCCCCGGGTAGGGCTCCCTGCTCAGTGGGGAGCCTGCTTTTCCCTCTCCCCACCCCCACTTGTGCTCTCTCTCAAATAAATAAGAATCTTAAAAAAATAAAAGAGTAATTTACTTAAAATGCCATATTTATAATGTGTCAAATTCAATGGATCAGATGGAACTCCCAGTGTTCAGGAGTTCCTATTTTTGGTCTCTCTATGCAAGCTTATGTTAATCTAATTGGGCATCTACTGACCTAAACTCCCTACTGGCTGACATGTCTATTACCTTCAATTTAGTCTTTCTTCTTAACTTGGGTTAAGTTAATGTCTTGGGTGCCTGGGTGGCTCAGTTGGTTAAGCCTCTGCCTTCCACTAAGGTCATGATCCCAGGCTCCTGGGATCTAGTTCTGCATCAGGCTCCCTGCTCAGTGGGGAGTCTGCTTCTCCCTCTGCCCCTCCGCCTGGCTTGTGCTTGCGCTCTCTCACTCTCTCTCGCAAAAAATAAATAATAATCTTTAAAAAAAAAAAAAAACATGTCTTATATTTGATCTTTTCTTCCTAAGAAATGATAGTATTACCTAGATGCTGCATATGGTTCCTTCTAGTTCTAAGCCGATATAAATAATAAGCACAATGAAAAATCATTAGCAACAAACAAAATTGGGATATATTTTCATTTTGATGGTCAAAAGGTCTGTAGGTTTCCAGAGTCCTCCTTCCAGACTCAAAAGCTGTCTTTCTCAATTTATTCAGTAAATATGTACGGGGCATCCACAATGTGTGCCAAGTACTCTTCTTGATACTGAGGATACACTGCTGAAAAATAACAGACAAGCTTCCTGCTCTCTTGGATCTTATTTTTTACTGCAGTGTGAGAGGGAAAGGGGATGGCAAGGATGACTAGTTGTCTCTTCTGCCATCACAGTCAAATTTAACCGGACACTGACTCCTTGCTAACTAGAGGTTCATTTCCTTGCCTCCCTTGCAAAAACTACTTGTAGCTAAGGGATGTGAGGGGAAATGACATGCCCTTAAAGGAAGGAGCTATCTTTCTCCTTTCCTCCTTTCTGCTGGCCAGATGTGCTGACAGGAGTTGGAGCAGCTATCTTGGACCATGGCTTGGAAGAAGCATGTGGGGGGTGGGAGAGCAATGGAAACAAAGAGCATACCACCTGCCTAACTCTTATTTAATAAGGAACTAAGGTTCTACTCTATTTTAGCCATCCTGTTACAGCAGCTAAAGCCGTATCTTTAATAAATTTAAGTGTAAAGTCAATGACAAACAAGCTGAGAAGCAAAAGCATTTTAGCTAGTTACAACTGCTGGTAAAAAACAAAACAATGCTAAATAGTAATTGGAAAGGGAGTTGCAGAGCCAATTTAAATTGTTGGTTACAGAGGACATCTCTGAGATTGTGGCATTCGGGCTGAGAGCTGAATGACAACAAAGTAACACCCATGGCAAGATCTGAGGGCAGAGAGCCCCAGGCAGAGAGAAAAGGATCACAAAGGGCCTTAAGACAGGAAAATATATGCCTGGTATGTCTGAAAATCAGCAAGAGGGCTGGAATGACGTAATGAGTAACAAAAGATTGAGTTTATAGATATTTTTTCCTAATGAAAAGTCATGGAACTGTTTCATGCAAAGGGTGCCAGGTTCTATTTTAAAACAATCACAGTGATTCCTGTGTGGAGAATATACTGTAACAGGGCAAGATCGGTTAGGAAGTTACTGCTTTTAATGCAAGTAAGAAATGAAGATGGATTGAACAGGGTCAGTAGCAAGGGCAATGGAGTGGCCAGATCTGGGACACATTTTAAAGGTAGAGTAGCCAGAATGTCAAGAGAGTGCTTACCTCAGATCATTTCCTTTTCTCTTTCTCTAAGTGTTTTGGATTCTAATGATATTTATCCCCTCTTAGCTTTGAGACTCCTTGTTCACCCCACTCCTCCAAAATAATGCAAGCAATTCACTAGACCCCCTACCTAATGTTTGAGGGTCTTATTTATGTATCACCAATCTCAGACATTTTTGTATCAAAAGATTTAACTGCCTAACATACCTTATTGTTAAGTAAATTTTGTTATATGCTAAATCACTGAAAACTGGTAATCTACTTATGATTAATTCGATAAACCAGAATATTTGATTAATCACTCTCCACTCCTGACTATTCTGAATAATATACTATGCTACTTCTAGCTTTTATGTTTCTTAGGGTTAAGACTCACTCAGCTAATTGCTTGATGGCTACAATAACACTTTATATATTCGGAGGTCCACATTTTCTTTTTGATAATTATTAAGATCTTGAAATGGAAAAAGAAAAACCTAATATATAAATCTGACAAATTTCTAAGTCAGACACACAAAATAGAAGAAAACTTAAAAGAGACAGACCACTAGTTGATATCTAAGTCCCTTCTAGAGCATCTCAGGCATGTAGCCATCTCCCATGTTCGAATACCTTCAGTGACAGGAAGCAACTAGGTCTCTGGCAGCCCATTCATCTTTGAACAGCTCACCAATTTAGGCCCCTTTCAGACTGATGGGCTAAAATCTTATTTGCTATTCCACAGATGTTACTCTTAGTTTCACAATTAAACGCTAAGGTTTGTGTGAGCCAGGACCCTACGTGGCAGGTAAGTGAGCCAGGCCACAGGATAACCTGCTTCAAGTGTGCCTTCCTCTATTGCACAGACCGAAAAACTAAAAACTATGTTTCCAGACTTTCTTGCAACTGAAGTTCTAGATTTGACTTAGTTTCTGCCAACCATAACCAATACATAAAACCTGAATTCAGAACTGAAATGGGGAGAGGGGCAGGGTAAAAGGCACCCATGTTTGGTGGTATGAGTCAGAGCAAAGGAAGCATAATTCTGGACTCAGCAGCTCTAGCAGCAGTTTCCTGATTATGACAGGAGCACTGGCTCCCTTTGTTGCAAGGCAACATTTGTAGGGGACTCTTAAAAGAACTCTTGTCAGAAATGGCTGACTGAGAGAAGAGCTCTTTGATTAGCCTGAAAATTCAACAACTGAGAAGTTTCCATGGAATGTCAAAGTGAAAACTGAATGATGAACTACCCAACAAGCCCTTATGGAGTAAATACAGAATAAATAATAGGAAGTAGAGCACAGCAGTGAGTGAGAGTACTCACTCTGTCACTATGTGATTTTGAGCCAGTTTTATAATCTCTAGGTTTCATATTTCTAATTTATAAAATGGGACAGTAGTACCTACCTGTTTTTAAAAGAAGGAGTAAATGAGATAATACTTGCAAAAAATAGTAAATACTTTAATGAATGTTTGCCAGTGTCATTGTTAAGATAGTGAGGAATTTATGTATAGAGCTACATAGCTGGAAGAAGCCTTAAAGATCATCTAATCCAACCTCTTCATTTTATAACACCATGGCCAAAGAAGGATGGATGAAGTACAGTTCCTACATTCATAAATTCATAATCCAGGAAAAAAAGACTATTAAAAAAAAAAGCACACAAAATGGCAATGAATCATTACAGGATTACAGGTTTTTTGTTTTTTGTTTTTTGATTAACACAAGCGGGAAAGTGTTAAACCGAAAAGTACACTCTTGATATATGAGAGCAGGTGAGCGCAAGAGAGAGAGCTGCACCAAATCATTACAATTCTTAAATAAAGAAACTGAAATTCTCTTTACTTGGTATTAAGTAGGTACACTGTCAATATGGAAAAAAAATTCTTAATAGTTAATTCCAGGAACAACCAAGTGATACGAGTATTTTTTTTTGTTTATTTCTTTCCCATATTATTTTGAAGATTTTGGTCCACATTTGATTCCTAAGTTCATCAGGCCAAGGAAGTCTTCTAATCATTGATAAGCCCCAAACACACACGTAAACTACCCAGCACAACAATCTTCTTTCTCCTAGAGCATATCTCCATCCAAATCTGCCATTGCCAACCACTTACCTACCAAGTAACCTGAGTAGCCTTACTCGTTATTTTACATACCCATCTATGGAGAACTTCCCTGCATCAAGATTATCTCTGCTCTCCTAAATAAATGGAAAGAGGGTAGAAGAAACCTACAATATACTTTGATGTACTTTAGCAACGACAGCTAGTCCTTGTTTCAATTTTATTTTTGTAACAGAGCCCAATTTTATTCATGGTAACAATAAATCCTATGAAAGAATTATAGTTTCCAGTCTCCTTGTAGTTAGGAGTGGACATATGTGAACATGATGTGAGCCTGGCCTATAAGAAACTCTCCTTTATACTTCCCTATGCTCTTTCCCCTTTCTAGCTGAAAGAGGTGGACCACAGCCAACTTGGAGGCCACGTACTGGAAGACAGCAGAGTCTCCATCAGTCTAGGTCCCCTGTTGACCACATGGAAGCGTGCTACTCCTGCAAACCAAAACAATTGCCTCAGACTATTATGCATTTGAAGCATTATACAATTTTGGGTTTATCTGTTATAGAAGCAACCATTATCCTAAGATAGCCATTAAAAGGGTAAATTTCCTGGAATTTAGTCATACAGGCACCTTAAGTCCAACAAATTTAATATAGTGCAAAGAAAGCTAAGCATCAAAACTCTTGATATTATGATAAATTACTTAAAGGCTTTCTGCATTTTCATTTGTATTTTAACTTTCCAGATATTTATATTTTAACAATCTTATGAGATTACAGTTCTGAAAGTAATCTGTGGTTTAACAGAAAAACATTTTAGAAGAAAAGTAATTTGTACACATAGGCTTTCCAACTAGTTTCTTGGTTAAGTAACATACAGAAGTTAAAGGCCTATTAAGACTTACCAGTGAAGTACAAGAAGCAGGATGATTATAAGGATACCACCACACTGTTTTATAGATATTGATGTATTGAATAAACAGAGCAACCAGCAGGTAGATGAAAAAGAGAAATTCAAAGAGCAGGCTTCCATCCACAGGCAAATCAGGAATTTGGCAATGACGAACAGGACCTGGGGTGATTAAGGCTGTGATAGGTGGGACCGGAAGGCCAATAGCACTACCATTCCTGAAAGAGAAAACTATGGTTAACTCAAATGGTGATAATCTTTCAGTGTTATAGAGCATAAAGGGCCCCTGGTTCCTTCTCCACTTACTGCTTAACTGTTGGCCTTCCCTCAAGACTCTATCCTAGGATCTCCTGCTCTTGTCTTCTCCCTCTACACACATTCTCTTAGTGATCGAACATGGGGCCACAGCTTCCATTATCTCTAACATGCTGAAAACCAAAATCTGAGTTTCAGACCCATGTTATCAAGCTGTCTACTGGACATTGCTGTGTTCTTCCTCCTACAATCCTGACCCTAGTTCATGGCCCACTCAGTAGTTGCCAAAAGCAGAAAACTGGGAGTCATATTAGAACTTTCCTCTGCCTCTCCATATCCAATCACTCCCTAGATCTTAAATATTCCACTTTGTAAAGCTTTTTCCACACTGCACCCTCCTCTCTAAACCCACTGCCTTAGTTCAAGCAGTTACCATTTTTCACCTAAACTACTGAAGTAATCTCCCTAGAATTAATTCCATCAAATACTCCAACCTGCCTTCAGAGATCTAAAGTGAAACAAATAGTGCTACTGTCTTGCCTAAAACCCTTTAATGACTCTCTACCGCCAACAGGATAACATCCAGAAATTTTTAGTATGTCCTATGAGGCTCTCAGCTTAACAGATTAGTCCCATCTCTTGTCACTCCTCCACATGCAACCTATAGAATATCCATGCTATTTGCTATCTGTGAATATATATGCTATTCTTTTGTACATACTATGCCTTCCATCAGCAATACCACTCAAAACCACCTTCCTTAACCCCTCACTTACACATTTACTAACAAAATCCTTCAAGACTTTTAAAATGATCAAGCATATCCTCCATGAAGCTTACTGACTCACTCAATCTAAACCAATTCATCTCACCCCTGTGTTCCCATTACACCTAAATTATGCCTTTATTATTGTACTTTTCATTACTGTTACATAATTTCTTGTATATATCTATGTTTTGTCTATCAGATCATAATCTTAAGGACACAGACTGTACTTTTCCTAGTTCAATTCACATATATACCTTTATGTTGAAAAGACAGCAGACTAATGTGGTCACAAAAGAGAGATCTATTAAAATATAGAGATTTTACTCCCCATCTTCTGGCTGTTCTTTCTTCCAGGCTTTTTTTTTATAGGTCAGAAATAGCGGGGCTATCTAAAATGGTAAGACGGGGTGGA
Organism: Halichoerus grypus; assembly: GCF_964656455.1. Classification (NCBI taxonomy): domain Eukaryota; kingdom Metazoa; phylum Chordata; class Mammalia; order Carnivora; family Phocidae; genus Halichoerus; species Halichoerus grypus. The sequence goes on from NC_135712.1 coordinate 63,985,073, forward strand.
TAGGGAATAAACTTTCCCACTGTTTATATACCTGGGAATAGTTACAGATAGATCTAAGCGTCTACTATTGTTTCAGAACAAGGAAAAGAGGCTTGGTTCGGATATTTCCAAAGCAGATTCCAGAGAAGGAACAATATCAGCATTACCATTCTACTCTAAGATTTCCAAATATAGAATCGTAGCATTATTATGTGACATTTATAGTACTTTAAGTGACTCATGGGACTATGAACTCTGCTCATTCTAAACATTTAAGAATACCATGGCAGAGGGGCGCCTGGGTGGCTCAGTCAGTTGAGCGTCCGACTCTTGATCTCAGGTCTTGATCTCAGGGTTGTGAATTCAAACCCCATGTTAGGCTCCACGTTGGGTGAGGAGCCTACTTTAAAAAAAAAAAGAATACCATGGCAGAATCTCAGAAAAGCTGGAAGGGAAGAAAAGGTTGGGTGGGGAGACGGTGGGAAAAAGAACTATAACAATTTCTTCCTCTTATTTCCAAAGAATACTCCAACAGAACAAGCTTACCAAGGAGTAGGTTGTGAACTACCAGTAGGTCTCACAACCTCACCGGCTCAATCATAAACCAATCATTAACACATCAGAGCCCTCTGATCTGTTCTGGGACATGGGCCACTGCACAATTCCAGGAGCTATCACACACATAGAATACAACATGAAAGGTACTCTGTGGAGTCATACAAGTCAGTGGATCTGAATGTAGGGGATTAATGCCAATAGCCAATCTATACCCTCTCCCCAGTTAATCATGAGATAAGGAAATGCAAAATTCTGATGAAAAGTTATAAGGTTAGGAGCCTCTACTCTAGAACAAACTGAAAATTCTTATACCTCTTCAGTCAAAAATACATGAAGGGAGAAAGCACGCTAAATTATTTGTTATTATTTAAAGGTTAAAAAGGTTCTTATAGAATTTTTCCCAAGTAAAGCAAACTAATGTGCTTCTGCCGTTAACAAAGTCAATGAAATGCTGGGGTTCAAGAAATATTCAAAACAAAGTGCAGAAGATCTACATTTGTGATACTTTATACAGCCTTAGCCATGACACTTCAAGCCAAAAAACAAAGGGACAAAGATCAAATAAAATGATGCAGAGCATCTGAGGGAAAAAGGAACATTTTCTTTTAATTTGAAAGCTTAACAGATAAGGTCAAAGTTCTTAAAACCAAAAAAAATAGACAGCTAAAATAAACAGACTTGGTCTATACATCTCAGAAAATTAGTTAGAGGGGCACCTGGGTGGCTCAGGTGGTTAAGCAACTGCCTTCGGCTCAGGTCATGATCCCAGGACCCTGGGATTGAGCCCCTCATCTGGTTCCTTGCTCAGTGGGGAGCCTGCTTCTCCCTCTCCCTCTACTTGCTACTCCTCCTGCTTGTGTTCGCTCTCTGTCAAATAAATAAATAAAAATTCTTAAAAAAAAAAAAAAGGATTATGATCTGATAGACAAAACAGAGATATATACAAGAATTTATTATTTAGGGAAAATAAAAGTATTTCTCTAACAGGATATAAAAATAGATGCAAAAAAAAAGCAAAATGGCACAAATACATTTGAGATACAACGTGGGATAATCTTGGTCTATCTAGGGCTAGACCAGGACTATCTACAGTCTTTGTAGAAAGTAACTTTAAAGGTTAGTCTTTGTGAGAGTAGTCTTTGAGAAAGTAGTCCTTGAGAAAGTAACTTTATATCCTTGAGCCTCAGTTTCTTCACCTATAATACAAGAGTTAGAATAGATTCTCTTTAAAGAATTCTTTTCAATGTTAACATAGAATATTCTCTTTCAAACTGTGCTACAGGTCCCCAAGATCGTGCCCGGGCTTGAAGGTTCACTAGGAGATTCACAGGACTTGGCATACAGTTGTGTTCATTACAGCAAAAGGATAGAAATCAAAATCAGCAGAGGGAATAGGTACATGCAGCAAACTTTGGAGGAAACCAGGTGCAAACTTCCAAGAATCTTTTTCAGTAGAGTCACATAGGACCCACTTAAATCCTTCAGCAACTACCTGTGACAACACACGTGAAAAGCTGTCTACCAGAAAGCCTCATTAGAGACTCAGCACCCAAGGTTTTTACCAAGGTTTTGGCTAAGCATGTGGATAAAGCAAGAAAGATTCAAAGGAATAAAAAAGAATTAGGAGGGATGGAGAAAGCAGTGATCATCTGGACATGCTCAGGTCATATTATTAACAAAGTATATGCAAGGACAAAACAAAGAAAAAAAATCACTTAGTCCTTCTCAAATAAGATTCTCCCTCAACTAAAAGCTCTCTAGGAAACTCAGAAATTCACAGCATATCCTCCTGCTTTAGAAGGTAATCATCTAAGCACATTATCCTGTGAACAAATCCCTGCTCCCCATAGGAAAAAAAAAAAAAAAAAAGGGACAGGGAACTATGGATTTCAATCTTTACTGTGTCACCAAACTAGCTTTCTGACATTCCCAAGTTGACCTTCACCAATCACGCCACAAACATGTACCAAACACGGGCAAATGCTCTCTTTTCCAGCTGACCTATGTCTTGCAGAATCAAATATATCATCCAAAATTCTATCACTTAAGCAATTATCTATTTCTCTCTTCAGTACTCTACAGACACTCCAGAAGTTAAGCTCTCATCTAGACCTTGTCTTTCTTTGTACATATCCTTCTTAAAACTGTTTTCTAGGCCATCTACTGCTGGTTTTATCATATTTCTTATAACCCTTCCTAGGTGTTATATAATAACCTATTCTAGGCTTTTTCTTTCCCATCAAGAAACAAATATAGAACCATCTTCTTCCAAAATAACCTCTCTAGGTAAAAGTGTCACAAAATAATCACTCAATAATAGTTTTAGTGATTTTTTAAGCCATGAATAACTATGATCTTTCACTTTATTCAAATATGTTAAGAAATGCATTCTTCTTCTTACTACCCCCAATGAATTGCTAAAGAAATATATATTAAAGAGGGAGAGTGGGTGGAGAAGTAGATCAAGGCAACCACGACTGGAACCCTGAAAGTCAGGATAGAAGAGCTACAAAGAAGATAGAGAAAAGAATACATGATCATAGCTACATCCATTCAAGAGCACAGGTATTTTCCAAATGTTCCTAGTTCTTCCTGGTATCCTATCTGCAAACTTGAAGGAAGATTTTGGTTCACGTTTGATTCCTATGTTCACCAGGCCAAGGAAGAAGCATCCAGAAATGTGATTTTCAATTCTTTTTTTTTTTTTTTTAAGATTTTATTTATTTATATGACAGAAGGAGACACAGTGAGAGAAAGAACACAAGCAGGGGGAGTGGGAGAGGGAGAAGCAGGCTTCCCACTGAGCAGGGAGCCCGATGCGGGGCTCGATCCCAGGACCCTGGGATCATGACCTGAGCCGAAGGCAGATGCTCAATGAGCGAGCCACCCAGGTGCCCCTTCAATTCTTTTTTTACTAGCAGAACACTTCATTTTCCCTCCCCCAAAGGACATTTCACATGATATCCTGATATCTGAACACACAGAGGAGTTAGTCTGATTGAGAAAGGACTAGTAAACCTGAAGCCTGGACTACTAGGCCTCCTCCTCCCTTTGAAACCCTCCTACTCCTCCGCCATCTTGCTCCTTCCCCCTGTCCCTGAAACCCTGAGGAGGGATTCCATGGGAGAGTCTGAGAACATAATTATCTAGGGGAATCCACAAAGCCAAAGTAAAGGAAAATGAACAAACAACTGCCGGAGTTAATACAGAGACAGAGTTAGAATTTTTTAGCTAGCTACAATCCTAGCAAGGCACAGCTACAATTTCCTATTGCAATTTAAAAGAACTAAATCACTAAATTGATGGTATATATTAGTAAAATTAAGGCATGTACTCAAATACAAAACATCCTGTACCTCAAAATCTGTGTTATAAAATATTCTTTTTTTATTTTTAAAAATATAAAGTAATACATGTTATTGTAGAAATTTTGGAAAATTGAAACTTTTAAAAAGTTACTGCAATTTACTATTTCATTTATTTTCAACATCCTGCTATGAAGCAGATAGTATCACTGTTTTTAAGATGAGGAAATCCAAAAACCAGCAGAGTAAAAAAATAATACTCTAGAGTAAGTTATAAGTGCTCTCTATACATACATAAATATAAAATTTGGATTGAAAATTAGTATAATGAGAATCAGAGACCAGAAAAATCCCTTCAAACAGGAATTTCAGGGAGAGCCCCACTGAAACAACAAGATCAGAACTGATTTTGAAGATTGAGTAGAACTTGGGTTGGAAAGTCAGAAAGAAAGGAGGAAGGCAGGCCAGGAAGAGAGAAGTGCACAAATAACATCAGGAGGGCCTAAAAAGGCAACAATTGTACTGATTGCTAGTAGTACTGAAAACTAGAATCCGAGCAAGAGAAAACTCTATTCAGAAAGGAAGCGAAAATTAGGTGACAAAAATTATCTTGATCAAACACTTGATATAAAGTAAAAGCCATCTCTTTCCACTGCCACATGACTGAAACTCCTTATGAAGTGAGTTATCCTGGCTAAGATTAGAAATAATTCATCCTAACTTTTGAAAATTAGGAACAAAGATAAATTTCCATTAAAAAGACCACATTCTTTACTCTCATATACAAGTCTTATAATGTTTGGGTTACAACTGACAATTTATTTAGTCATTTCAAACAATTCTTTGAACAAAATAATTTTTAAGACCCTTGATAGAATACGACTTCTAATTTTAGAATTTCATGTTAACTGTCAGTTTTAATTTGTCCTCCCCCACTCCAAAGAAAGAATGCTAGTAAGTAGTTAAACCACAGCATTTCTCGTATGCTTTAATTCAGGTCTCCCTTCTTTTAATAGCTAAAAAAGTGATGACCAGAATTTGGATTATCAGCCATAAGTAAGAATGGGACTGCTTTCACTTTGTGGACCCCATATCACAACTTCCCACTCCAAAAGTATTCTGAAATACTGAACTTTCAATCTTCAAGGGCAGGATGCCCACTTCATTGTCAATAAATAACCTTGATAAGCAAGTATCTGAATAGCATGATGACTACTATGTTAGTCGTACCGATCATAGGGTATTACAAATTATGCATTGTTTTATTTCTTCTTTACCTGTTTCTCAGGCCTGTTCCATTGCCACAGCCCCCACCAACCAAAGTCTGTAAAGACGGTAAAGCTGAACGGCTTAGCTGCTGCCGACTAGGGCCCCTCCTTCCACCGGGCATGTCCGGGAACCAGTCTGCTTCCAGTGCCACCTGTAGTTGCAACCCAGGTTAATGGCTGTCAACCTGTTTCAACTCTGAACAAAAGAAAAGACATTTAAATATCAGTTTACTATTTCTAAATTAGGCAATGTAACAAAACAAGAGAAAAACTGAATGAGTAGACCTCGTAAAACCAGATTTTCAAATAAATGCTCCCCCAGTGTCTATTACCTACTTTATTCTAAGGAAAGGCCTAGTCAGACTCTAATGGGTTAGAAGCCTAAGTTTTGATCTAAGCTTTGTCCAGCGTTAGGTAAGTCACAATTTGTGTCTTTTGTCAGTCAACTTGTGTCATATGAATGATATTACAATCAGGTAGAAGTTAACAAGAAATGCCTAACGTATGCATTTCCAACTCATATGTAGTATTTCACAGTAAACCACTGGAAATACAGGAGAATCAGCACTGTCCAAAATGTTAGGTTTTGTTACCAAGGGATCTGGGTTCTGAGATTACATGTGCCACATGTTATCTGACTGTAACTGAGGCATTAAACCGCTGAGTTTGTTTCCTCAAAAGTATTCCTTGTCCTATAGAGGTTGTTGTGAGGACTGACAAGATGGACAAAAATACACCAGTTGGCCTTTAACTCTTTTAAAAGTAAAACTGTTCAAGTGGTAACTCCATATATTAGAGTGAAAATATCAGAAGGAGCTATAGTGGATGCCCACTACAGAAAAACTGGTATGAAATCATTTAGAAATTACAGAAACTGCGGGACTAAAAGACAAGTAACAGATGAAGACACTCACCGAAAGGAGGGTCCGCCCGTATGTACGCCAAAACCTGCTTCCTAAACAAAACTTAAAGACTGAAAAATGGCATCCGGGAAAAACCCTGGTTTTCAAATGTTACTGCAGAATGATCCAATGTTCCCTATTCCTAACAGCCTTTGGCGGTAGACTAAAAAACTCCAGGTGAGACAAAACATTCAAACCGTTGGATGTAGGGCCTGCTGGTTCTTGCTCAATTAACGAGGGAAATAAAAGTGTGGAGCAAAAAATTGGGATAGAAGAGGCGAGAGGATGAGGTGGGGAAGGCGGATGACAAGAGACCACAAACTTCAACAGGCTGGCCCCTACAAGGGGACAAACGACAAAGCGGTTCCCGCGGCGCAACCCGAAGACCTGAAGCAGGCCAGGACAATCACACAGCGAGGAGGCTCGATAATACTCACGCATGGAGGAGGCCCAGCCGGTGTGGCGGGATCCTTAGGAGAAGGTGGCGGCTTTACAGGCTGGACCCCAGGCAAGAGAATTCCCTCCCTGCGTTGAAGCGCTCCAAACCAGCTGGTTGTCTGCAGGCCGTCCCCGCCCGGAAAGTCGAGAAAAGGTGTCCAGGCTTCGGGCTGCCAGCCCTCGCCCCAGCCCCAGGTCAGTACCAGAGTCAGAGCCAGAGCTAAAGTTAAAGGCAGAGCCCGGCCGGGTCAGCACTCATCCGCAGCCTCCATTACCGCGGAGCTGAGGAGACGTGGCAGCGCACGGAGATGACGTCAGTTCCGCGACTGCCGGCCGCTCCAGCCTCAAGCTGGCGTCCGGAACTACACACTCGGTTTGGGAGCGGGCTCCCCACCCCCTCCCGCATGCACCTGCGCAGTGGGACTCGCTTTCTCTGTTGGTTCACGGTCCCGCCTTCCCCGCCAGCGCTGGCGAACGTATTTCCTCCTTGGTCGTCTAAGATGCCCTGGCACAATGCTGGCGGTTCTTTGCTATCTCATGGACTCCCCTTAACAACCACGTACAAATTATCGCCCCAATTTTACAGATAGGGGAGGTTGGGAGACGTCGCCTAGGTCATGTCACTGCCAGGTAAAGGAGTTCAAGTCGTAATGTCATGCTTTAGCATCCAGTCGTGCGCCTATTATATGTAAAGGACTGGATGGATGCTGGAGTTAAACAAGTGAATACCACAGTTTGCTCAGTCTATTGAAAGAGACGAGACACCAGGAAAACACAGTAATTACAATATAGTAAATCCATCAAAAGTATGCCCAAGGTCCAGAGGTTAGCAAGCAATTCATTGTAATTTATTAAGTGTAATAAATTCTGTGGAATAGTGGTGGTGGCAATACCAAGAAAAACTTGTGAGCCTGGAGTTTAAAGCCAAGACTCCAAGAATGATTAGGCTGTTCGTGGGAGAATGGCATTCTAGTGAAGGAAGTGGCAGATAAAAAGGTAAAATGGTGGGAAACATCATGATGAATTCAGAAACTGCCAATAGTTTAGTATTAGAAGAAGAGTAAAAGTGTCAAGAAGAGCATGTGTTTGAGATCTCTGGCTCCAGAGATTTTAAACACCTTGAGAGAATGCCCTTTGTATGTAGTATCACACAGTTATAGATTAGTTAACCTTTATGAGAGTTATTGCCGTGAAGGACACTAGACTAGTACCTTTACACGTTTCATTTACATCTTATATTGCTTTGATACTATCATTGTTCCTATTTTACAGAGGAAACAAGTTTTAAGAGAAGTTAAGTAACTTGTTGAAAATAACCCAGCTAATAAGTGGCAGAGCCAGAATTTGGAGCAGAATGGCCAATATCAAAACTACTAAAGTTAGTAATATTCCAAATATTCTTAGTGCCCTAATGTACTACAGAACTTTCATTCATGAATATATAAAACCCAACATAGATCATTACATATTTCCGTAATTTTGTACATTTATTTTCATATATGCTCTGCTAACTGCTTCCTAGCTTGCTACATTGAAACTCCTTTGCCACTTTTCTTTTGGCTCACCAGCATCCTTCATTCATTCAGCAATTATTTATTTAGTGCCTACTGTGTACCAGGCACTGTCTTACTGCACAAGACAGATATGTTCCTGATCTCCTGGAGTTTATATTCTAATGGGAAGCATTTGATAAATAAAATAATTACACATTATAAGTATTATGGAGACAAACAGGGGCTAAGGTAGAAAATAAGGGAGGTTTTGTTTTGAGGGGATATGTATATGAGGGAATAGTATTTCAGCAGAAACCTGAATGTTGGGAAGGAACCAGAGAGGCAAAGATGGGAGGGAAAAGTAGTCAAGATAGAAAACAAAATTTATGCAGAGATTCTATGTTGTGCGAGAGCTTGTTATGTTTGAGAAAAAACACAAAGCTGTATAGCTAGGTCATCGTGAGCAAAGGAAAATGTGGCATGAAATGAATTTGAAGACACAGGAAGAGCTTAAACATGGAAGATCTTTTAAACCAGAGTGTTTGCAATTTAAGTTAGTGGCTGGCATAGGACCCAGAAATCTGTGATTTTCATAGCTCCAGGATTCTGGCACTTATTTACATATGGGACCCACTGGAATACACCACCTCATCTGTTAAGGAAATGAAACAATTATTGTTGGGGTTCACATGAAGCTCACTAATGTGTACAGGGCCCACTTATCTCCCAATCTCTTGATGTTCTTCCACATAGATAAACATTGTAAAGTTGCAGAAAATACTGATTTATTTTCATTTCAAAGACATAACACAAGGTGATTTCCATTTTCTTCTGATTACAGAAAACTTGAATTACAGAAAATAAAAACTCCTTTAATTATTAAAGTTTTAAAAATTATTCTCCGCTATATTCATTTTAGACTAACTTTGAAGCCAAGGTTACTGTGGTGTTTGTCTATGTAACACACTGTTTTAGTTACGTGCTTTTGATGAACCATTCATTTTGAAGTACTGCACACCTTCCAGAAGTAGAAGAAATGGATTTCAAGTTTTCATTTGGATTCCTGAAGAAGTCTTGTATAATATAGTGTTGACAATCCATTTTCTCTTCTTGCCTATGCACCCAAAGTGAGTGATATAACCCATTCCTAATTGATCAGCCTTATTTTATCTTTCACCATTCCTCAGTGTATATCCTAAACCTCCCCTACCATCAATCTATGCTCTACCCCCACTTTCTACAAATTATGGTTTCCCCATTTTTAGTGTCTCCAGCACAATATTCCTTAACTGCAATATTTCATTTTCATTTCAGTAGACTCCTCCCACTCCTTTTCCAAATTTGCATCTCATCTTGATCTTTCTTTCTCTCCACATGAAGCAGCTAACTAATAGCAATTGCATACTGCCTTATGTTGTAAATAATCTCTGGGGAAGTATATTTGTCTTCCCACTAGTTCTAAACTGAGGACACAGATCTCATCTCGCACTTTCATATATTTCTACAGAACCTAGGAGGTTAGCTTGCACATTTTAGACAGTGAGTAAATACTTGTATGATTGCTATATATACCTATGTATAGCTATAAACCTATACTGTCCAGTATAATGTTACCCACAGATTTTTCCCATGTCTAATTCACCTCAATTGTTATAAAATCCTATTATAAAGAGATTTGTGCTATATTATTTTCCACCTCTTGGTTTTTGTTAAATAAAGATTTTATTTATTTATTTGACAGAAACACAGAGAGAGAGGTAACACAGGAAGGGGGAGTAGGAGAGGGAAAATCAGGCTTCCCACAGAGCAGGGAGCCGGATGCGGGGCTGGATCCCAGGACCCTGGGATCATGACCTGAGCGGAGGGCAGACGCTTAACAACTGAGCCACCCAGGCGCCCCACACCTCTTGGGTTCTTACAGTGCTGTATATACTCAGGTACTCAACAAATCTATACTATTTAATCTAATCTATCTTATTAATAAGAAGCAGTTTGATGTGCAAACAACTTCTAGCCTACGTTGTTCCACTAACTGTGGACAAAAAACATCCTCTGATCTTCAGTTTTCTGGCCGCAGAGAATAAGGTGTTTTAAATATGCTACAGAGTGTAAGGAATTACCATTATTAGACATATTTTCCCAGGGGATGCCTTTTATTCATTCTCTCCTGGGCTTCGATTTTCTGAGAGACAGAGAGATGCATTTTGAACCTTTCACTACACCTGGCGACATGAAGCAGCTAACTCTACAGTCTGGTTCCAAACCAACGAGCGAGACTCGCCACGCGCTGCGGGCCGGCACTCGGCTGACATCCCGGCGCCGCCCTCCCAGAGAAACTCGGCCGCCGGCCGGGGCTTGGGGGCGGGGAGGCGGAGGGGCGCGCGGCCATCTCTGTGCGGGGCGGCCCTCCGCCCACGTGGTGCGGCGCCCACGGCCATCTTTGTGCGGGGCTGCGCTTCCGCCGGCGCGGCAGTGGGGACTCCGCAGTGGGTTGCGGGCGATGGAGCGGTGGGTGCGCCCGCAGCTCTGGCTGTGGCTGCTGTTCCTATTACTGCCCCCAGTGCCGGGCCGCCAGAAGGAGTCAGGTGGGCTCCGGGCAGGGCAGCGCCTGCCGCTGGGGCTCCGGGTCGGGTCCGGTCCGTAGGCGCTCTCCCGCCCCCCCTGGTTTCCTGGTGCGGCCGGCGGCCAGCTGATGCTGTGGCCGCTGGAGCGCAAAGCTGGGCAGAGGGCACGGGGGAGCCTTGGAGCGGAGAGTGAGAGCGTCTGGGTGCCTGGCGCTGCTTTTACTGCCCAGGAACCTGGAGAGTAATCCCACTTTCAGGATTGGGATAGTGGGGAAGAGAGGGAATAGTGTTCACCCACAGCGGGTGTCGCCTGCGCTTGGTTACACTGCTCCTCCCTAAAAAACACACTGGGGGATAATTCGTGTGCGTGCCTGTGCGTGCGCGCGCGCGCGCGCGCGTGTGGTTCTTTGAATTGCCAGAGAGATGAAGGGAGAATTAAAGTCTGTGGCTTTTAACTGATGCTCTTTATAGGGTTCACTTTGATGAGCGAAAGGTGAGAATATGTGTCACCAGTTTATTCATAGCTTTCTGAGTGCCAGGCTTGGACATTTTCCAATTTCTCGGACACCTGACAGCCCGAGTAGAGGAGCAGACTTGACATGAGTGCTGGAGAGTTACAGAATGACTCCTTTCTGGCATTTCGTTTCCACCAGTGGAATGGGAAGGGGTGTCTAAAAGTTTTGGCCTTCTGTTGGTTCTGCATGCTTGCTGCTAGCAAATGAGAATGCCCAGGGTATTTTGTTAACTCTCATTTACTTCTTGAAGGTTCGAAATGGAAAGTATTTATTGACCAAATTAACAGGTCTTTGGAGAATTATGAACCATGTTCAAGTCAAAATTGCAGCTGCTACCATGGGTGAGTTCTTTTCTTTGATGTGTCTTTGAGAGTTTAGTGCTTGTCACAAGAAGTCCCCTAAAATCCCCAAGAGACCTGGGTTACAGTGATCAGAGGGCCAAGCATGCCTTGATAAAAGACAAGGTTCCTGCAGTAGATTTCCTATTTCTAGGGAACAAAAATCTACTAGGGTAGGAGAGGCCCAGGTGGTCTCAGCAAGGCGACTTACTCCTTGGAGTTAGCTACACATACTTGTCTGTGTTCCCCACTGGACTGAAAGCTTCTTGAGGTCAAGGCCTATGTCTTTTTTTTTTTTTAAAGATTTTATTTGACAGACAGCAAGAGGGAACACAAGCAGGGGGAGTGGGAGAGGGAGAAGCAGGCTTCCTGCTGAGCAGGGAGCCCGATGTGGGGCTCGATCCCAGGACTCTGGGATCATGACCTGAGCCGAAGGCAGACACTTAACGACTGAGCCACCCAGGCGCGCCTCAAGGCCTATGTCTTAATCAGTGTTGCATCCTGGTGCTGGCCCTCAGTAAGTACTCAGTAAATATTGTCAGGGGCATGAACATATTTATAAATGAACCTAATCATAATTTCTTGTTGGTTATTTTTAAAGTTGCGAATTATGGCTGAGAGGGTAGTATGGTAGAAAGGTTACTTTGAAAGCAGCCTTGGGTTCTAGGATCTGCAGAACTCCCACTAATTATCGCTGTGGCAAGTCACTTAACTTCTCTGGGTCTCAGATTCCTCATCAGCTAAGTAACAGGGTCCTTTAGTTCCTCATTGTGCTATTCTATGACTCCTCAAAAAATTCACCTAATGCTTATGGTACTTATTGAAAACTATATACTGAACTTTAAAAGGGATACAAAATAGTGTAATTTCTGGTTACTGCTGTCAGGCTGTGAGAATATGTGAGGTGAGTGGGAGCCAGACGGACCAGAACAAGGGAGTCAGTCTGAGACCAAGGACATCAGACAGTGTCAGACTGTAAGGCATAGATCATACCTTCTGTGGGAATCAGAGAAGGGGAGGTCAGTGGGACTGCAGTGACTGGGAGGACATGGGTGTTGTGTATTGAAGGAGGAATGTGCATCAAGCAGAGGAGGGGCAATCCAGATGGAGAGAGGAAGAAGAGAAACTGACTTGCTTTTTCCTCTTTGTGGCTTTGTCGTTTGGGTTTAGATTACCTATGTGCTTCTGGGGGAAACTCATTCCTGCCCTTTATTCTTTCCCTGGTTTACTGTGTCTTCTAATACTAAATCTAAACCCACAGATAGGAAGTAGGTGGAATGGTACCACTTTCTTGACCTGCTTTCCCTGATGATTCACATTCTTTCCCAGGGTCATAGAAGAGGATCTGACTCCTTTCCGAGGAGGCATCTCCAGGAAGATGATGGCGGAGGTAGTCAGACGGAAACTAGGGACCCACTATCAGATCATTAAGAACAGATTATACCGAGAGAATGACTGCATGTTCCCTTCAAGGTAAGAATTATGAGGTAGATATATCTTCTGATCTTCTTATATATGGGCTTACTTGATAATTGTTCTTTTTAATTAAAGGGACCCACAGGTGAATCTCTCCTCATTTCAGAGGGACTAGAAAATAGTGACAAGCTCTTCTTACCTGGGGATTTTTCTTGCCAACTCCTGCCCCCCTTTCTCCTATATTAAAGTCTGTCTCCTCTCTCTTCTTGAGGCTTGGGCACATCACTGGTTGTACTGGCTATGGCTCTGCCCTCATCTTTCCCCAGATATAGAAGCTGCAGGGCACAAGCTGATTGAGACCTGGTAGGAGTGAGCTGGGCTCAAGGAGGAGAAGCATTGAGTGTTTATCATGGGTCAAATATTGTTCTAGATACTGAATATTTGAAGAAGGGGCTGAAAGACAAGAGTAACTGGGGCTGCAGATTACGCAGGCTACACTAGCCAGGAATTCAGATGTGAAAGTTGAGGTAACATATCAGTGGGCTGAGGGCTGGGGGTGATCCGGGAGGGTCATGTACTGAGCCTGGAAGTTGGGTTTAGGTAGCATTATATGTTTATACAACAAACGAGAAACTTCCCTTTTAGGAGTCTTTTTTTTTTAAACTCAAATCTTTATAAAATTACGAAGTACAAAATTCAGAGGCCATGGTATTCCCCTGCCTAAGATCTTCTTTCTAAACAATCTCTATTCTGTCATTAAAAGTAAAGTGAGTGAGTGACACCTGGGTGGCTCAGTCAGTTAACTGTCTGCCTTCAGCTCAGGTCATGATCCCAGGGTCCTGGCATCAAGCCCCGGGTCAGGCTTCCCACCTCAGTGGGGAGTCTGCTTCTTCCTCTCCCTCTCCCCCTCCTCCTGCTCGTGCTCTCTCTCTCTCAAATAAATAAATAAAATCTTTTAAAAAAAAAAGTAAATGAGCAGTATTGCAAGTAACATCCATCCATATGGACATAAGGAATTTTTCTTAATAACAACTTTATTACAAGTTACTACATTTTCATTGTCAAAAATATGTAAAAACAACAACAAAAAAGAAAATAAAGATCACTTAATATCCTACTACCTTGAAGTAATCACAATTACATTTTTGTTATCAAGTGTCAGGGGCAAATAAGGTGGTAGTGAGCAAAATTATTGAGGTATTTTATTTTTATTTTTTTTTAAGATTTTATTTATTTATTTGAGAGTGAGAGAGCACGTGAGCATGAGTGGGGGGAGGGGCAGAGGGAGAGGGAGAAGCAGACTTCCTGCTGAGCAGGGAGTCCTGTCCAGGGGCTTGATCCCAGGACCCTGAGATCATGACCTGAGCCAAAGGCAGACGCTTAACCAACTGAGCCACCTAGGCACCCCTATTGAGGTATTTTAAACAGACATTTGTTTCATTATTTGGGATAATAATAGAAACTTTATAGATTATGAGTGTAGAAGAATTTCTAATTTCTACAAATGAAAAAGAAAATAGGAGTATAGATATTGTTAGACTTTCATAGCTTACCTAATGTTTAATAGTTAGCCGAACAATTTCCAGATGAAATTAAATACTTCCAAAGTTTCTGAAAGGCACATACCTCTCATTCCAGACCTCAAAACATTTTGGTCAGAATCATGAGCTCTTAGAAATATTCTTAAGGAAGCACAGGACCTTTCATTGACAATAAAATAGTCTGTATCTCTAATGCATGGAAAGTTCCCTATCTCAACTACATACACAACTAAGGAAACAGAGTTGAGCAAAAAAGAAACAAAATGAAATATTCAGAACCAGTGTCCTTAATGAAATGGATACAGTTGAATAATATCTCAGATTCCCATCTAGCCAAAACAGTATCTTTCTAGGTCTAGATACTTCTAATTCATCCAGTGGGAGAAGCCTGTATGGCATTTAGAAAATTTTATTCTGAACAAAGTAAAATGTAAATTCAGCAGTTCAAGAATGAGCTGAGAGATTTTGCTGAGGAACCAGAGCACCATCTAATTAAATGACTGGAGACATGTCATTTCAAAGATGGAGAATAATGGTATTTTTAAAATAATAACTTTAGTGAGGTATGGCTGACATAAACTGCACATACTTAAAGTATACAACTTGGTAAGTTTCTTGATGTTCATTATCTTTTTAACATTAATTTATTCTTTTTTTTTTTTTTTTTTTAAAGATTTTATTTATTTATTTGAGAGAGAGAGAGCACATGAGAGGGGGGAGGGTCAGAGGGAGAAGCAGACTCCCTGCCGAGCAGGGAGCCCGATGCGGGACTCGATCCCGGGACTCCAGGATCATGACCTGAGCCGAAGGCAGTCGCTTAACCAACTGAGCCACCCAGGCGCCCAACATTAATTTATTCTTAATTGAAGTATAGTTAATATACAATATTATATTAGTTTCAAGTGTACAACATAGTGATTCAACATGTATATGCATTACAAAATGCTCACCATGATACATGTAGTTACCACCTGTCACCATACAAAGTGATTATAGCATTATTGAGTATATTCCCTATGAGTTCTTTTTATTGAAGCGTAGTGACACACAACATTAAACTTAGTTTCAGGTGTTCAACATAGTGATTCTGGACAACTCTGTATACTCTGCTGTGCTCACCACAAGTGTAGTTACTGTCTTTAACCATACAACACTATTATAGTACCATTGACTGTATTCCCTCTGCTGTCCTTTTTATCCTCATGACTTATTCATTCCATAATTGGAAGCCCGTATCTCCCATTCTCCTTCATCCATTTTGCCCCATCCTCTCACCCCCTTTCGCTTTGGCAACCATCAGTTTGTTCTCTGTATTTATGGGTCTGTTTCTGCATTTTGTTTATTCTTTTGTTTTGTTTTCTGGTTCCACATATAAGTGAAATCATATGGATTTATTTATTTATTAAGTCTTTTTGGTGTATGGTATTTGTCTTTCTCTGTCTGACTTATTTCAGTTAGCATAATACCCTCTGGGTCCATCCATGTTGTCACAAATGCCAAGATTTCATTCTTTCTTATGGCTGATTAATATTCTATTATATTATCTAATAATAATATCTATTATATATATATGATATATTATATTATATATATATACATTTTTATCCATTTATCTATTGATGGACACTTAGGTTGCTTCCATATGTGGACTATTGTAAATAATCCTGCAGTAAACATAGGGGTGTATATATCTTTTCAAATTAGTATTTTTGTTTTCTTTGGATAAATACCCCCTAAAAGCAGAATTACCAAATCATAAGGTATTTCTATTTTTAATTTTTTTGAGGTACCTCCATACTGTTTTCCACAGTGGCTGCACCAATTTGCATTCCCAGCAATAGTGCACGAAGGTTCTCTTCTCTTCACATCCTTGCCAACATTTGTTATTTCTTGTCTTTTTCATAATAGCCATTCTGACTGGTGTGAGGTGATGATGTCTCATTATGGTTCTGATTTGCATTTCCCTGATGATTAGTGATGCTGAATATTTTTTCACATGTCTGTTGGCCATCTGTACATCTTCTTTGGAATATATTTATTCATGTCCTCTGCCCATTTTTTTATTGGATTGTTTTTTGGTGTTGAGTTATATGAGTTCTTTATTTACCCTTTACCAGATATATCATTTGCAAATATCTTCTTCCATTTAGTATGTTGTCTTTTTGTTTTGTTGTTTCCTTCACTGTACAAAAACTTTTTAGTTTGATGTAGTCCCAATTGTTTATTTTTGCTTTTGTTGCCGTTGCCTGAAGAGACAGCTCTAAAAAGATATTGCTAAGACTAACGTCCAAGAGTTTACTGCCTGTTTTCTTTTAGGAGTTTTATGGTTTCAAGCCTTGCACTTAGGTCTTTAATCCATTTTGAGTTTGTTTTTGTATATGGTGTAAGAAAGTGGTCCAGTTTCATTCTTTTGCATGTAGCTGTCCAGGTTTCCCAACATTTATTGAAGAAGGTATTTATTTTTTCTCTATTGTATATTCTTGCCTCCTCTATCATAGATTAATTGACCATACAATTGTGGGTTTATTTCTGGATTCTCTCTTCTGTTCTAGTGATCTATGTGTCCATTTTTGTGCCATTGCCATGCTATTTTGATTATTATTGCTTTGTAGTATAGTTCAAAACCTGGGATTATGATACCTCCAGCTTTGTTCTTCTTTCTCAAGATTGCTCTGGCTATCCAGAGTAGTTTGTGATTCCATACAAATTTTAGGATTATTTGTGCTAGTTCTGTGGAAAATGCTATTGGTATTTTGATAGAAGCATTGAATATACAGATTGCTTTCGGGAGCATGGACATTTTATCAGTATTAATTCTGCCAATCCATGAGTATGGTATGTCTTTCCATTTATTTGTATCATCTTAAATTTCTTTGATCAAGTACAGTTTTCAGAGTACAGGTCTTCTACCTCATTGGTTAAATTTATTACTAGGTATTTTGTTCACTATACTGTGCATGAGATCTCTAGGGCTTATTTACTACTTGTTGTAAGTTTGTACCTTTAAACACCATCTATCCTGTCCCCCCATCCCCTCTACCCTCTGGCAACCACCATTTCTTTCTCTCTTTTTACAAGTTTGGCTTTTGGGGCGTTTCTTTAATATGGTTGAGCATCTTTTCTTTTGTTTATGAATCACTGATATTTTTTGCAGTAACCTCCCTATATATAAGTCAGTATTTTAAATCAGTCATTTCTATGCTGCTGGAAAATTTTGGTTGAACCTTGGAATGCTGCCCCCAGGATAGTGCTGGTCAGGACCTCAAAGGATGGGGCAGAAGAGCTAAGCTGTCAGTGTATCCTCTCTTTCCAGAAGTCCTCTGAGGATACCTGGAGAGGCTAATCGGAAAGCTATACAGGCATACCTTGTTCTATTGTTGCTTCGCTTTTATTGCATTTTGCAGATACTGCATTTTTTCTTTTTTTACAAATTGAAGGTTTGTGGCAGCCCTGTGTCAAACAAGTCTATTGGTGCCATTTTTCTAATAGCATTTGTTCACTTCGTGTCTCTGTATCACATTTTGGTGATTCTTTCAATATTTCAAATTTTATTATTATTACTATATTTGTTATGGTGATCTGTGATCAGTGATTACAGCTCACTGAAAGCTCAGATGATTGTTAGCATTTTTTATTTTATTTATTTATTTAAGATTTATTTTATTCATTTGACAGAGAGAGAGACAGCGAGAGAGGGAACACAAGCATGGGGAGTGGGAGAGGGAGAAGGAGGCTTCACACTGAGCAGGGAGCCCGATGCGGGGCTTGATCCCAGGACCCTGAGATCATGACCTGAGCCGAAGGCAGACACTTAACGACTGAGCCACCCAGGCACCCCTTGTTAGCATTTTTTAGCAATAAAGTGTCTTTAGTTAAGATATACACGTTGTTTTTTTTAGACATAATACTATTATTGAATACTTAATAGACCCCAGTATAGTATAAACATAATTGTGTACATAACACTCCTTTTCTGGCTTGCAAAACTGATTTTGATAGTGTTCTGTACTCAAGTTGAAGGCAATAAAAGTTTTCCTATCTTTCTTCCTAAATTATGAGGCTTCATTTTGGTGGAAATAAAAAAAAATCTTTGTGAGAAGCAAAGCCCAAGGGACACAATTAGAAAATTAGCTTTCTCCAGTTCTTACCAAATTTGTATCTTGCTTACTAATTAAACAAAAGGGGAAATTAAAAAAAAAACTAGGAGTAGATAGAGAAGAGGTGGTAGGAGTAGCAATAATACAGCCTCCAAACTTATGACCTAGTTGGAAAATTTCATTAAGTATTGCAAGCTGGAGGAGGTTAGCTAGGAAAGATAACTTGCACAATATAAAAGAATAGGAAAGTCTTTTTAGAAGAAGCATTGCTTTCAGGAGACTTTGCAGTAGGCTGATGATCTGAACACTGGCTTTCAAAGTGGGAATGGGACCCTGTTTTGTCCTATGGCAGACACTAGTCTGGTGAATATGTGGTATTTCTGGTTGGCAGGTGTAGTGGTGTTGAACACTTTATTTTGGAAGTTATCGGGCGGCTTCCAGACATGGAAATGGTGATCAATGTACGAGATTATCCTCAGGTTCCTAAGTGGATGGAGCCGGCCATTCCAGTCTTCTCCTTCAGTAAGGTAAGTGTGGCAAGAACTGTATGGGGAGATGGAGGGTGGTCCTCTAGAGTATGAGTAGGAGATGATTGTCCTGTGACAGAGTCTGATGGATAATGGTGAGGATGAGACCTGGGTTCCAGGAATTGGTCTGTGTCCCTCTTAGCTTCACAGTGGCTGAGCAATAAGACTGAGGAGATGGTAATGTGAGTAAGATTGCTTAAGTGTCTATAGGGCTAGGGATGAAGGGTAGGGAATGATGGAGGCCTGAAGAGCCACTGAAGGCAAGGTTCAGAGATCCTACAGAGCATGGGAGAAAGTGGCTCAAGATAGCTCATGGGCTTGGAGTTAGGAAACACCTTTGTTCAAAAAATATTTGTTGAGCTCCTATATATATGGTCCTATCTGTCCTATCTGTCAGTCTGTCCCAGGGGCTCAGCATAGCTAACAGTGAAACTGAAGGTGGTAGATAACTCCACACAGTTTGTGCGTTAACAGTGCGTTGAGGGGATAGGCCTGGGATATCCAAGAGGGATATGTGAGAGAGTAATCTTTGGGTCTAGTTATGGAGGAATAGGAGTACTAGCTCACACCTGTGGACTTGGAGAACTTGGGACAGTTAATATCTTCTCAGTGCTCAGGTTCTTGCAAATATTTATTGGCAGGGATGGGCCTTGGTTCCCTAGAGATTAGGCATGAACACATTTAGGGGGAGGCCTTGAAGAGAATAGATAGAAGATTCTATGGGGGAAGAGTGGGTTTAGGAAAACCCTATGGACTTTGAGAAAAGGAACACCATCTCTGATTTGGTTTCTCCAAAGAGGGGCCTTTTATCCATACTTTTTCTTTATCAAAGTTTACTTTCTCTCTAGACTTATTTCCTGTGTTGCAATGGGCTGAGGCCACATTGGTGTTGTGTTTCCCATGGTTTAGCCTCATTTATCAAAAGTGCTTGGTCTCGCTGTTTATCATAAAACCCTCCCAGAAGAACAGATAGAGGCTCCCATGTACGTCAGTAAGGACTTCATGTTTGTTATTTATTTGTTGTTTTGGTGGATGGTAAAGTATGACCATCAGTATACTTTCTTTTCATCTTTTCTTTTCTTTTCTTTTTTTTTAAAACCAGTGACTCCTAGTCCCTAGAGAGGGATTTTAGTCTTTCAACTTTGTAGGAATTGTTCAGCTTCTCTTGAGCAGCTGTTATGCCTGAGCTGCTTGATGAATCACATACCATTTTTTAAAAGTATTTGAGAAAAGGTGAACAGCATATTGCATGTGTAATTCCAGTGAAGAAACCATAGAGTTAGAGGTCTGTCAGTGGCCAGAATTTAATAGAATTTTAATAGGAGGAGCAGAGAGGGAGGGAACGGGACAAGCAGCCTCTCCTCTGAGCACGGAGCTCAATGCGGCAGGCCTTAATCCCAGGACCCTGAGATCATGACCTGAGCCAAAGTCAGATAGACTTTAATAGGATAGAATTTTAATGGTTTTAAACTTTTTTCAAAAGATGTGGGATAATATCCCTTTCCCCCATCCTGCCCATCAGCACTTCTGGTCCTGATCAACAAATAACCAAGAGTTTACTGACCAACCGGTGTGAGCTCCACAATACCACAGTATTAGGTAATACTAATTAACACTTATTGAGTACTTACCATGTACCAAGCACTGGTCTAAGCTTTTCACATGTACTAACTCATTTAATATTCAAAACAAGCCCATTAGATAGATAACATTATTGGTATTATTATTTCTCCCATCATAAAGATAAGGAAACTGAGGCATAGAAAAATTAAGTAATTTGTCTGGAGTTGGAAAGAGGTAGAATCAGCATTCAGACTCAGATGATCTGTTTCAAGAGCCCACGCTCTTAACCATTGCACTGTGATTCTTGCTCTCAATAGACCCATTTAGGAAATAATCAGGAATTGGTAACACAGTATATACTATAAGTGTATTAGCAGTTAAAAGATGAGAGAGTTCCTTAAACTAAAAACCCTAACAGTGTAATAATGTCCTCTAGAAAAACAGAACTTTGGGTAACTGGAAAAGTTGACTTTTAATGAGATTTCAAATTCTGGGATTCAGTGAGCCCATGAATTTTAACCCGTGGTCATTTTTGCCTTTTAATGTCTAGAGTGTAGACTTTGCAGACTCGGGAAAATAGATGTGTGGCAATGTTAACACTAGAGCAAGACCTCTGTTCAGATCCCGTGGCATGACAGTAGTTTGCTGCTTCTCTCTCTGTTCTGAGACTGATTTTGAACAACCTTTCTGTTTCTGTTGAAGACATCAGAGTACCATGATATCATGTATCCTGCTTGGACATTTTGGGAAGGGGGACCTGCTGTTTGGCCAATTTATCCTACAGGTCTTGGACGGTGGGACCTCTTCAGAGAAGATCTGGTAAGGTAGGTCCTTTAGAGAGGTTTTCTTTGTCCTTTGTGGGTCTTCTTGAAATAAACAGTAGGGTATACATAATTATTTACTTTAAAATGACTAACTTTTAAGTTAAAAACAAAAGAAAAACTGCTTACAGCATAAGCAATTTTGTATGTGTATAAAATACTTACATATCCACAAGAAAAGAACAGAAGAACCTACCCTAAAGTATCAGCAGTGCCTTTGTGGAAAGGATTATTGGGGCCCTTTCTTTTCTTCTTTAAATTTTTCTGTATTTTTAAGATTCTCTAAATAAGAGTGAATTCCTTTTATAATTAGAAAAAAATGATTGACCATGTTGTGGAGGAGAATAGAGAATGACTTGGAGGAACATAAATGCACTTTATAATTTAGAGCTAAGTCCTCTGGGTGGGGATGAGGAGGGCATAAATGTCCCAGAGATATCTCAAGTACAAGCTTATTCCGGATCCTCCTGATTCACGACGGAGACGTGCCTGGGCCAGTTGACTTGATGTGCTCTCATTTCAGAATTTAGATTGTCCAGGTCATCCAAGCTGTAGGTATTTCTTACCTGGCTACGTTTCGCATTAATGATTCAATCAACATTGGTACCTAATTAGCATACTTCTAGAAATATGGTCTTTATAGGTCTTAGGTAATGGGAAAGCAAAAATTTAATTCAACTTTATTTCCACAAATATCTGTCACCTGTACCACATGTGGCTGGAGATTCACTGGGGGTGAAAAGAATGTCCCTTTCATGGAGAAACAGGTAGGGCTGCAGTCCTTAGTGGCAGTTGGAGCCACCAGGTAAAGAATGAGTCTATTATCCAGTAGGTGTTATTTTGAAAATTAATTTTTTTAAGATTTTATTTATTTATTTGAGAGAGAGAAAGAAAGAGAGCGAGCGCATGAGCTGGGGGGAGGAGCAGAGAGGGAGGGAGTGGGACAAGCAGCCTCTCCTCTGAGCACGGAGCTCAATGCGGCAGGCCTTGATCCCAGGACCCTGAGATCATGACCTGAGCCAAAGTCAGACGCTTAACCGACTGAGCCACCCAGGAGCCCCCAAAATTATTATTATTATTATTATTTTTTAAGATTTTATTTATTTATTTGAAAGAGAGAGAGAGAACACATGAGAGGGGGGAGGGTCAGAGGGAGAAGCAGACTCCCTGCTGAGCCGGGAGCCTGATGTGGGACTCAATCCTGGAACTCCAGGATCATGACCTGAGCCGAAGGCAGTCGCTTAACCAACTGAGCCACCCAGGCGCCCCCCCAAAAATTATTTTTTAAGATACCTTGGTCTCATACGTCATTGAACTAGGACTGGAAATTGTCCTTTTCAACTCTTTATTTCAGGGAAGAGGGAAGGAAGGCCCAGAGAAATTGAGTGACTTGGTTAAGGTCAGGAACCATACTAGGCCTGAAGTCCAGGCGTCCACACTACCAGTTAACCTTACCTATGCTCTCCCGACATTGAGACCATCATTTCTTATGTAGCTTTTGGTTTTGAACATAAGTTTAAAAGGGAAAAATAAAAAGATCTTAATTTTTTTTTTTTTTAAGATTTTATTTATTTATTTGACAGAGACAGTGAGAGAGGGAACACAAGCAGGGGGAGTGGGAGAGGGAGAAGCAGGCTTCCCGCTGAGCAGGGAGCCCGATGCCGGGCTTGATTCCAGGACCCTGTGATCAGGACCTGAGCCGAAGGCAGACGCTTAACAACTGAGCCACCCAGGTGCCCCTAAAAAGGTCTTTAACCAGTTTTTCTTTAAGTTATTCTTGGCCTTAATTATCTAATCCTTTTTTTTTCCCCAGGTAATTGCAAATACTCTTTTCACATTCTTCCTTCTTTTTACAGCTCTTTTTTGACCTGCTATACATCTACTTTGTTTTGTTTTGTTTTTAAAAGAGAGAGAGTGTGAGCTGGGGGCGGAGGGGTGGGGGGAGCAGCAGAAGGAGAGGGAAAGAATCTTAAGCAGGTTTTGTGCTGAGTGTGGAGCCTGACAAGGGGATCAGTCTCACAACCCTGAGATCATGACTCGAACCAAAATCAAGAGTTGGATGCTCAACCAACTGAGCCACCCAGGCACCCCCTACTTTGTCTCTTAAATCCTTAAAACCAAGCTGTTTTTCTGATTATGAAACCTATACATGCTCATAAAAATGTATGTCTAACATCAGCAACTTTCCCACTGACTTGTCAGTGTGTCTTAGAAATCTTCCCATGTCAGTACATATGAAACTACCTCATTATTTTTATCAGTTGCATGATATTCCATTGTGTGGAT
The DNA here is from genome assembly GCF_964656455.1 of Halichoerus grypus. Lineage (NCBI taxonomy): Eukaryota > Metazoa > Chordata > Mammalia > Carnivora > Phocidae > Halichoerus > Halichoerus grypus. The sequence goes on from NC_135712.1 coordinate 64,008,684, forward strand.
AATAATTTACCTCATTATTTTCTGTAATAGACTTCTAGGCCACATATGTAACATATGCACAATTTCTTTTTTTCTGGACTATTTGAGAGTATGTTGCACACCTTATGACCCTGTACATCTTAATATGTTAGTGTGTATTTCCTTTTTTTTTTTTTAAAGATTTTATTTATTTATTTGACAGAGAGAGATCACAAGTAGGCAGACAGGCAGGCAGAGGGAGAGGGAGAATCAGGCTCCCTGCTGAGCACAGAGCCCGATGTGGGGCTTGATCCCAGGACCCTGGGATCATGACCTGAGCCGAAGGCAGATGCTTAACCATCTGAGCCACCCAGGCGCCCCTTAGTGTGTATTTCCTAAGAGCAAGGGTATTCTCTTTTATAACCATGCTGCAATGATCAAATTCAGGAAACAATATTGGTACAACATTTAATTATGCCAATAATGTCCTATATGGCACATTCTGCCTCCAGTACATGATACAATCCAGGCTTGTGTGTTGCATTTAGTGGTCATGTCTGTTTAGTCTCCTGTGATCGGGAACAGCTTCTTAGTCTGTCTTTCTCTTTCATAACATGGACATTTTAAAGAATGCAGGCTGTGCGTTTTATAGAATGTTCTTCAATTTGGTTTTTTCTGTTTTTCATGATTAGATTCAACTCATGCATCCCTGGCCCGAATACTTACCTAAGTGATTTGCATCCATCCACGCCTCTTTAGAGCTGTTAATTTTGATCACCTGGTCAAGGTGTTGCCAATTCCTCCACTGTGTAGTTACTGTGCCCCCCCCCCCACCTTGTAAACTACTAAGCAATTTTTAGGGAGATAGATTATCTTTTAAAATCTAAGCTTATAGGAACATATTTTTCTTTTGGTATCTTCCCCTCTTCTTCAACTGAATTTATCTATGGGGCACCTGGATGGCTCAGTCAGTTAAGCATCTGCCTTCAGCTCAAGTCATGATCTCTGGGTCTAGGGTCAAGCCCTGAGTTGGGCTCTCTGCTCAGTGGGGAGTCTGCTTCTCCCTCTCCCTTTGCCCCTCCCCCCACACTCTCTCTCTCAAATAAATAAATAAAATCTTTAAAAAAAAGTATATGATCATAGAATTACAATTTTATTTTTTAGAGCCTTCCATTCAGAAGCTCTAGCCATGTGATTTCATTTCCTAATTTGAAACTTTAATAATCTGCTTGTTTATCTGTATTGATGCCTGCCTGCTCTTTTTCTATTTTTCTAATCTTTTGGGAGTTCGTCCCCATTGACTTACTTTTCACTCTGTAGAAGAATTAAGTGTTTCTGTAGATTTAAAGATTTCTGTCTCTACTGTCACGGGGTAGTTATAAAAGAGGTCTGACTCAGCACCAGGGTGCCACTTTTAACACTTGCCTGGGAAAAAAAGTCCTAACATAGGTCTTTTGAGGGGTAGGTAGGTGGATAGAAAGAATGAGGGCGAGGGAAAACAGAGATGGTACAAGTCTGTGTATATTAAATGCAGCTTTCCCAGGGACCGAGGACATTTATACTCAAAATTTCAGTGTAAATTGATACTTTTTTTTAGGTAGTTTGGCAATATATATCAAAATATAAAATGTGTATGTCTTTGACCCAGCCATTTCTGAAGAGTTAATTAGACAAGTATGTAAAGATGTGTACACAAAGATGTTCACTACAGTGTTGTTTCTTAAAGCAGAAAGTTGGAAACTTCTTAAAAGCCCATGAATAAGTAATGAAGTGAATTATGACATGGCTGTAAAATGGAATATTGTGCATGAGTGCAAAGTAAAGGGACTCCGGATTCAAACTCTGGCTCTTATTAGCTGTGTGACTCTGGGCAAACTGCTTAGCCTCTCAAGAACCTCAACTATAAAGTAGGGATAATAAAACCCACTTCAAGAGTTTGTGAGAATGATTATATATATGTATATGTATGTGTGTGATCTCTGTTACATAGAGCAAGGTTTCTCAATATTGGTAGTACTGAATTTCGGGCTGGATCATTCTTTGTTGTAGGGGGCTTCCCTGTGCATTGCAGGATATTTAGCATCCTTGGTCTTAATGTCACTAAATGCCAGTAGCAGTCCCCCAGTAGTGACAATCAAAAATGTCTATAGTCATGGCCAAATGTCTTCTGGGAGAAAGGGGCAAAATCACCACCAGCTGAGGACTACTGATATGGAGAAATGACTGGAAGGAAATTCTTCATGGAAACGTTAAATTGCTAAAAGTGGGATTGGGAAGGTTCCAGATGATTTTTTTCTACTTTTACTTTATGCTTTTCCATTAGAATTTTCTATAATGAGGATATATCATTTTTTCCACTAAAAAAAATCTCATAAAACAAAAATAACCCAGGGTTATGGTGTTTCTTTTTTGGTGGGAGGGCATATGGAGCACAGTGATAGATAGTTCTGGCCTTGGATTGGAGAATCCGGTAAAGATGGTCCAGCAAGGAAGAGCTATAAGATAGGCCAGGAAAATGAGCGATGCTCTCAGCTGAGACTGAGAGAAAATGAGTAATGTGACATTTATGTATCTAAAAGTATCTCTACCTAACAAGTTTATATCCTCAGTCTCTCCATTATGGTAAACAGCCCCCCAGTCCCTCATTAACTCCAGTTCAGCCCTTCCCCTCTTTTTTCAGAGGAAGACACTGTGCAACCTCTGTGCAGGGTTCCTACGAAGGAAGTTAAGAATGATGCATCTGTGAGCTAGCAGTTTCAGCAAGGAAAGCTGGTCATGGTAATGTGTACTGAGACCTGAGTTTCAGGGACTTTGACGGAGCACTTAGTACAGTCTCAAGAATATCAGGATGCTTTGCAACATCAGACAAATTTCTGGTGATACTGCCTGTGCATCCAAAAAATGAAGTCAAGGAGTGATTTCTTTTCTTACCCTTCATTCAATTTCTGATATTTTCTGCAGTTGTCTTTGCCTATTAAATTTATCAATAGCAGCACTCTAGTTAAAGTAGAGAAGAAATCCTCATTGTATTGCATTTAACAGCTCTAAACATGTCATTTAGAACTCGGGAATTTTTTTTTTTTTTAGATTTTATTTGTTAATTTATTTAGAGAGAGAGTGCGTGTGCATGTGCCTGAGCAGGGGAAGGGACAGAGGGAGAGAGAATCTCAAGCCGACTCCCTGCTGAATGAGGAGCCTGATGCGGGGCTCAGTCTCAGGACCCTGAGATCATGACCTAAGCTGAAATCAAGAGTCAGATGCTTAACTGACTGAGCCACCTAGGTACCCTGGGAACTTTTCTTTCAGTGTTGTTAACTTATTAATGGAGCAATGGATTGTAGATATTATTGGCTAGCACTTCCAAAGGAGTGAAGTAACAACAAAAGGGAATATAATGTCATTGAGGGCTTTTTCTTTTGAGAGCCTGGGTCAGACTTATTTAAAAATGTGAAATTCTGAACTGATCTTCAGAACTGGTTAAAACACATCCTCATATAGTTCAGAGAAAAACATAGAAACTAACTGAAATCTAATTTTAGGTCAGCAGCACAGTGGCCATGGAAAAAGAAAAATTCTACAGCATATTTCCGAGGATCAAGGTGACTATATTTTCTGATATTTTACGAAGATATTTGTAAGATACAAGTAATTTTGAGGGTAGTTGTAGTTCAAGGAGAAAGCTAGGACAACTAAGAAGTAAATGTAGAATCATAGAATTTTAGACTAGAGAAGAACTCAAATTATTTGCCCAAATCACTCTTTTTTTTTTTTTTTTTGGAAGAGAGAGAGCGCATGCGTGTGAGCAGGGGCGGAGAGAGAGTGAATCTTAAGGCTTCATGCCCAGCCTGGAGCCTGACTCAGGGCTTGATCTCACGACCCTGAGATCATGACCTGAGCCGAAATCAAGAGTCAGATGCTTAACTGACTGAGCCACCCAGGCGCCCCTTGCCCAAATCACTGTTAATTGAACTGAAATTGAAAGAAGTAAAGTTCATTCATCTAGTCATTCAACAGGTATTAACAGAGTGCCTTGAGTGTGTTAGGCATTGAGTATATGTTGAAGAGAACGGCTGACTTGTCCTCTTGCCTAAGACATTATAGTTTTCTACAGGGAGCTTCTGACCTGGCTCTCTGCTAGTCACTGCTAGTTAATGGCAGAGCAGCATCCATTACCAGATATCCTGACTGCCTTTTTCATGAGGCCATGTGGCTGCCAAATAGTGGTGGAAAGCACAGACTGAGACTGGTGGAAATGGAAAGGGAGGCAGGGAAGAAGAAGAGGAGGGAGAGGGAAATGCTAGGCAAGGACCCTCTCTCTCCATGTTGCTCAGACCTACATCCCCAGTGCCAAGAACAGTACCTAGCATGCAGATACATGATGAATATTTGCTGTACAGATGAACAGAACAGGGAGAAGGGTTTAGTCGTTTTCCTGGTCAGTTCTTGTCGGAGATCACACCTTCTATTTACTTGGGCCATGAACTTGAGGATGCAGACAGGCCCAGCAGCCACTGCTTACTGGTCCTTACCAACTTCTCTGATTCTCAGATCTGGAGATCACAGCTTCTTAACTGTGTGTGGACTTGAAGAGTTCTAGGACTTCCTATAAATTATATGGGGATATGGGCACTTTTCTAGAGAGCGGTCCACAGGGAGTCTAGGACCCCTCAAATGTCAAGACCATCTGCTACTTGGACCATAACTAGGACTTTTTCTACATATAATCTTCAGGTTTTTAAGCCCTTTAGTTTTCTTTTTAATTTAAATATTGTGCTGGACTGTACAGAACACAGACAACAAAGGTCATGTAGCTATTTTGGGGAGGGGTGATTACCTAGTCACAGAGCTGTGAGTACTAATGATTATAGAGGCTCCATGAACCCTGCTAAAAGGGAACTCATTCCTTGGGATATGTCTGTAGTGCCCAGAACAACGTAATCTTAAAGATTAGATGCAAGCACAAAAGGGCCCAATATTCCCCATCCCTGAAGGGTAGAGTAGGGAACAGCCGGGAACACCTATATGCCTCAGGGCCCAGTAACCCCCTCCTCTGCTGTGAAAATAACCAATAAGTTATCCGTCTCTGTGTGTGGTCATTGCATTGCTTACCTTTCAGATATTGGGAAGAGTATTATGGTGTGGGACACATTGTTTTATGTCACATGTTTCTTTTATAGGACAAGTCCAGAACGAGATCCTCTCATTCTTCTATCTCGGAAAAATCCAAAACTTGTTGACGCAGAATACACCAAAAACCAGGCCTGGAAATCTATGAAAGTAATCACCAATCATCTGACTAGAACCATAGCAGTGAACATTCTCATTCAAAGAACATTGCCACCTGGGTAGAATTCCAGATTAAGTTTCCTCTCAGTGGTAGATGGATGTAGAGAAAGTTCCACAAACTAGTATTAGCATATATGTAAATTATTCTTTTTCAAACTCAACGTTGCTTTTCTGGGCCATATTATGAGTAGTGTTTTTTATCACTTTGAAGGTTTAAACCAGAGGACACCAACTTTTTATGGAAAGGGCCAAATGGTAAATATTTTAGGCTTTGTGGATTGTATGGTCTTGTTGTAGTTACTCAACTCTGCCATCACAGGGGAAAGCAGTCACAGACAATATGTAAATGAATGAGCCTGGCTGTGTTCTAATAAAACTTCATTTATGGCACAGAAATTTGAATTTCATGTAATTTCCACATTTCATAAATATTCTTCTTTGGATATTTTTCAAGCATTTGAAACGTAAAATATTCTTAGTTTGTGGGTTGTATACAGAAACAAGCAGTGGTCCGGATTTGGCCTATGGGCTGTAATTTGCCAACCCCTGGTTTAAACCGGTGGTTCTTAACTCTAACTATACAATCCAATCAGAGAGCTTAAAAAAAATGAATCAAATGAATCAGTCTCTGGGGATGGGGTCCAGGCATCTTCATTTGTTTGAAAATAAGGATTTATGTTTCAAAATGAATAAAGCATATGTAACTGAAATATTATAATTGAATGCCGGAACTAAGGATTAGGTGAACAGGTAAAACCAAGTCGGGGGGAGGAAGTGGGGGATTCAGAAAGGTGAACTGTAAGGTGAAGTGAGCAATGACTGGCTCGTTCAGGTTGGTGTTCATCTCTGTCTTCTTAACTGTATGACTTCTTGCCGTATTCAAAGAACTTTAAGCCCTAAATATCCTCATTTGAAATTTCCATATACCATATGAGGATGATAAGAAAAAAAGTTTTAAACTTCTTGTGGGAAAACTAAGCGTATCTGAGATGCATTATTTGATAGTTTTAATCGAACAGGAGCAAAAGTTTAAGAAACTTTGTTGAAAAATAAAAATATGAAAAATATATCCATTCAGCACAGCCTATACTGTGGGAAGCTACGAAAGCAAACCAGACTTATTTCCCTCATTAAGACGTTTACCATCTGGCAGGGTAGCTGGAATATAGATGGGGGTCTCAAACTCAAATGCCCCTGGGGGCCACAGGCGTGAGCAAGAAAGAGCGCTAAAGGTCCGGTCATTTCTACCAAGGGAATAGAAGCCGAGTTTACCAGACCTTCCTTTTTCTTTATAAGAAAACTTGGAAATCTGGATTTTTGTAAGAAATATCTTACCACCTGTGAATGTTGGCAATGGTTTGAACTTTTATTTTTAAATACTTTGCATCCCCAACAAAATCCGTGTGTGGCTTACACCTCTAAGCCTACCAGGCACTTCCTGCAACATCCTCTATGTATAATTTATAGAGTGAAACATGCTGTAGGTGAGGACCTCTGAGTTCAGAGAAGGATCCACATGGCCCTGGGAGCTTAAACTCTAAAATCAGACAGGCCCTTGCTCCTCTCCTTAGGCCCACATGCCCCTGAGCAAGTCTCCCAACTTTTCAAGGTCATGCCTTCTTCATCTATAAAATGAGATAATAACATCTCTGAATGGATTTATTCAGGACACTGAAATGAGGTCATGTTGATGGAATGCTTAATAATGCTTGCTGCACAGTGGTCTTCAATAAATACTACCACTCTCAATACTAATAGCTTCCTTTTCGCTTAAAGGATACTTTGGGGAAGCCAGCTGCTAAGGATGTCCATCTTGTGGATCACTGCAAATACAAGTAAGGCTTCCAGGACTCCTGACTCTTGGCTTCCCTGTTGCATTCAGAATAGCTTGACATTGGGGCAGAACTTCAATACTAGGGCCCCACTGGGGTTTATGAAAGTCCTGTTCATTCATTTGGTTGTTTACTGAGACCATGCTGTGTGCATGAGGCTCTTGCCTGAGTTCTGCGGGAACTGCAGAGACAATAATGGTCCCTGCCTCCATAGACCTTGCTGCTAGTAAGGAAAGTGGTGGGACTCCCTCTCTCCACATCCCATCCAGCCAAGAGCTGAAGTTAGATGAAGTATTTATCAGGTTAAGAAGGGTTTATGTTTCAAAATGAATAAAGCATATGTAACTGAAATATTATAATTCAATGCTAGGACTAAGGATTAGGTGAACAGGTGAAACTAGGTCAGGAGGAGGAAGTAGGGGGATTCAGAGAGGTGAATACTGATTACACTGCACAGTGGGAAGTATAGGGTAGAAGCAACTCTAGTTGGAGACAGAGGTGCATAAGAAATGCTGAAAAGAAAATGTTCTAACATAGTTTTTTTTCAGAGGGTATTTCTTTGAAGATTGATTATGTATGCCTGGTTCTCTTCTCCCAACTTCAGAAGAAGAGGGAACAGGGACCAACGGAGGCTTTGGTGGGGTACCTTATGGGAAAAACAAGATTTTGGGGAGCCATGACTCAGAGACATTAGGCCCAGGAAAGCTTATAGGAAAGCATAAGCTACTGTCTCCATCTGAGCCTTGTATCTCTGTCTAGCACCCAGCTCGTGGCCCTATCTAGCTCTGTCTGGAGAAAGAATCCTCCTTCCCCCCTCACCCTGACATTCCCTGGAACAGTCAGTAGCCCCTGGAATCCCACAGGGATATGTGGATGTGTCCTGGAAAGCTGAAAATAGAAAGGGAGGGGAGAGGGGTCATAAAAGGAGAGAAGGAGAAGAGGGAATAAGAAGAAAAAGATATTTGTGGCAGCAGACATATAGTATCAAGTATATTTTGCTCTTTCTTTCCCAGGTATCTGTTTAATTTTCGAGGTGTAGCTGCAAGTTTCCGGTTCAAACACCTCTTCCTGTGTGGTTCACTTGTTTTCCATGTTGGTGATGAGTGGCTGGAATTCTTCTATCCACAACTGAAGCCGTGGGTTCACTATATCCCAGTCAAAACAGATCTCTCCAATGTCCAGTGAGTGGCTCTCCCCCAAGCAGAGTGCCTAATGATTCCCACAATCTGCCTCTAAGACCCCAGGCATTTAAGACATTTACTACTGATGACTTTCTCCCTTGACAGCTTTTTCTCCTTACATGGTTTGCATATATAGTGTCACTATTCAACTAGGCTGTAAGTGAGATTTAATTTGAAAAAGTGCTCTAAAGCTAGTTTAAAATGTAACATTCAGATAATACGCAGTAGAAAAGCTCTTATCTCTCAAAGACTAAAGATAAGGATATTAGATGTTGTTATATTGTCAAAGGGACTTTCAGATACAACGTGAGAACTGACCCCACTGAAGCTGAGGCAAATTTTCTCACATGATAGGAGAAACTAAGAAGAGATATGGAAAGGGGCCAGAAACAAGCCCAGTGCCCTTTTCTGGGGGCGGGAGCAGGAGATAGAAGGGAAATTGATATTTGATGTGTATCATTGAACATTTCTCTCTTTTCTCACGTATGTCCCAAATCTACAACAGGTTGCCTTTAGCCTGTGTGTGGGCTTTTGTTGTTGTTTTGGTCTTGTGAGGACTCTAATATCTGTGCTTTAAAAAAGAAATAATCCATTATCCACCTATCTAGAGATTAACCATAAATCTCAGTCTGTGGTCTTTCTTTCTTTTTTCTTTTCAAATTTAAGGAACTGTTTTTATTTATTTTTTATTTAAATTTTATTAGTTAACGAATTAGTGCAATATTGGTTTCTGGAGTAGAAGTCAGTGATTCATCACTTACATACAACACCCGATGCTCATCACAACAAGTGCCCTCCTTAATACACATCACCTGTCTAGCCCATCCCCCACTCACCTCCCTCCATCAACCCTGTTCTCTGTCGTTAAGAGTCCCTTATGGTTTGTTTCCCTCTCTCCTTTTTTACTTTTCCCCCTTCCCATATGTTCATCTGTTTTCTTTTTAAATTCTACATATGAGTGAGATCATGTGGTGTTTGTCTTTGTCTGACTGACTTATTTCACTTAGCATAATACAGTCTGGCTCCATCCACATTGTTATAAATGGCAAGATTTCATTCTTTTTGATGGCTGAATAATATTCCATTGTGTATACATACCACAACTTCTTTATCCATTCATCAGTTGATGGACATTTGGACTGTCTCCATAGTTTGGCTATTGTGGGTAATGCTGCTGTAAACATCAGGGTGCATGTACCCCTTTGAATCTGTATTTTTTTATCCTTTGGGTAAATATCTAGTAATGCAATTGCTAGGATATAGGGTAGTTCTGTTTTTAACTTTTTGAAGAACCTCCGGACTATTCTCCAGAGTGGCTGCACCAGTTTGCATTCCCACCAGCAGTGCAAGAGGGTTCCCCTTTCTCCACATCTTCACCAATACCTGGTGTTTCTTGTGTTGTTAATTTTACCCATTCTGACAGGTGTGAGGTGGCATCTTATCATGGGTTTGATTTGTACTTCCCTGATGATGAGTGATGTTGAGCATCTTTGCATGTGTCTGTTAGCCATCTGGATGTCTTCTTTGGAAAAGTGTCTATTTGTGTCTTCTGCCCATTTCTAAATTGGATTATTTGTTTTTTGGGTGTTGAGTTTGGTAAGTTCTTTATAGATTTTGGATACCAACCCTTTATCAGATATGTCATTTGCAAATATCTTCTCCCATTCCATAGGCTGCCTTTTATTTTTGTTAATGGTTTCCTTTGCTGTGCAGATGCTTTTTATCTTGATGAAGACAAAATAGTTCATTTTTGCTTTTGTTTCCCTTGCCTGTGGTGACATGTCTAATAATATGGCTGTTGCTACAGCCAAGGTCAGAGGTTACTGCCTGTGTTCCCCTAGGATTTTGATAGATTCCTGTCTCAGATTTAAGTCTTTCATCCATTTTGAATTTATTTTTGTGTCTGGTGTAAGGAAGTGGTCCAGTTTCATTCTTCTGCATGTTGCTGTCTACTTTTCCCAACACCATTTGTTGAAGAGACTGTCTTTTTTCCATTAGATATTCTTTCCTGCTTTGTTGAAGATTAGTTGATTATATAGTTGTGAGTCCATTTCTGGGTTCTCTATTCTGTTCCGTTGATCTATTTGTCTATTTTTGTGCCAGTATATATATGGTTTTTCTTTCTTAGTTTGGTCTGTATTTTAGAGTCTAATAATTCTTTCAATTTTAGGGAGTTGTTGCATTTTGTGAAGGCAAATGATGATGTGGCTCAAGAAATTGCTGAAAGGTAAGCTCTGTTCATTTTTCCTTATCATCCCCGTTTTGCCCCATCTAAAGGTATATGAATATTGTTATCATGGTGATACCTGGATTTCATCCTCACTATACAGAGATAATCAGAATTAAAGCTGTCCAGGAGGAAAACACACATTCACATATGTCCCAGGCCCATCCTTTATAGAAGTAGACTGAAATCTTTGAGGTAATTAAACATGTACAGAATTTCTGAGCATTCACTGCTTATGTGTTTGTTTTTTAAGAAAAAAATATTAAATTTTGGGCACCTTGGTGGCTCAGTCGTTAAGTGTCTGCCTTCAGCTCAGGTCATGGTCCCAGGGTCCTGGGGTCGAGTCCCGCATTGGGCTCCCTGCTCCGCGGGGAGCCTGCTTCTCCCTCTCCCACTCCCCCTGTTTGTGTTTCCTCTCTCGCTGTGTCTCTCTCTGCCAAATAAAATTTAAAAAAAGAAAAAAAATTAAGTTTTATTGCTAAGTGCATGTGTGTGGATAGGATGGCTATAGGGTTGGCTCTGAGAATCAAGAGTTAATTCATATAAAGCATAAGCATTCTGAACAGTGCTTACCACAAGGTAAGCAGTCACATGTAAGCTATTAGTATTATTAAATGCTGTGCTTTAAATGTTCTTGTTAATCTTGTCTCTAGGGGAAGCCAGTTTATTATGAACCACTTACAGATGGAAGACATCACCTGTTACTGGGAGAGCCTGTTGACTGAATACTCTAAATTCCTATCCTATAACGTAACAAGAAGGAAAGGCTATGATCAGATTATTCCCAAAATTTTGAAAACTGAACTCTAGTCATCATCGCGGACCACAGTCCTCTTTGGCAGCAGCTCTCAGATATCCTGTGGTGAGAAGCTTACCATGAGTGCGGCACGTATACCTTGAATACTGTTATCAAGCCAAATACCTGGTTTTCCTTATCATGCTGCACCCAGAGCAACTCCCGAGAAAGATCCAAAATGTGTGTAATACAGACCTGAAGCAGCTCAACGCTTTGGCTGAATAAGGACCAGAAATCATGAGATGTGGGTTTTTAACCCAGTTCTACTTTTTATTTTCTTAAGACCAATCACAGCTTGTGCCTCAGATCATCCATACATGTATGTCCATCACCGTGAAACTGACTGTGTCTGTGGGATGATACTTTGTCCCATTATTTGGAGCAGAAAATTAATCATTTGGAACTAGTACAGCTCATCACTGCAGTTCTGCAGTTATTCTAGGTTTGATCTCTGTCACAGTATTTTACTGTAGGAAGCCCTATAGGGTTTGTGAAAAATACTTGGGGATCATTTCCTGAAAGGTCTAAGGAAGCAGTAGTTGTACCATGCAATGATGGGGCAGTTCTCTTTTGTAAAAGCATAAGCTTTTTGGTACTCAGGAGGTTTCTGTAATGCTACAGAGAAAGGGGCCAATTGCCTGAGTAATTATTGCAATTGGATTTCAAGTTCCCCTTTTGTGCCTTCACACACTTGTTTTTATTGTCTCTATTTAAAAAAAAAAACCTCTTAATAAATGTAGGAAGTAGTCCTCATTCTTGAAAGGAACTGTGCATAAAACAGCAGTCCTTCCTCACTCCTTGCACACCCTTAATATTTTTCCTCTTTAAATTGGCAGCAGTCCATATCCTCAAAGGTTTGCAGGGACCTCAAGGAGTCTTCACCTATGAAATGTTACGCTAGGAATTTAGACCATCCAACTTGGGCACTTATGTCGGAGATACTTCAGTGCAAATCCGTGTTGGAGTACCTCCTTTCCCCTTTTTTCCCTTTTTGAAAAACACATTGGGATAGTAGTTTAATCTCTCAGGATGCGCTCCCTAGCACAGTCAAAAATGAAGAAAAATTTTTAGATGAAAACCCACAGAGTCTGGTGACGCAGAACCAACCTTGTCCCTTAGGCCCAACTTTTTCACATTGAAATCAACTCTTCCTTTGCTTAAGAACTGTTCAGTATTAGTTGATTTCAAAATTAGTAAATGTAAGGTTCAGTCATATAAAATCAGGGATTTTATTCATTAGTGAGAAATGTATTTGGCTTTTTAAACTTCTTTCCACAAAAATTTAAGTCTAAGGACTTTTTAGCGAGTTGAATATCCTTGGTAAGATCATTGCATAGAATAAGGCAGACACTGAAAGTTAGATGTTTTGTTTCTGAGTATTAAAAATTAATGGGGACCATGTCTTTAGGTGCTAGAAGTCTAGCAGTAAGCAGTCTGGATTTCTGAGTTGTACTGTAGTTTTGCCTTGTCAATATGAGGCCCCAGTAGATGTTCTCTTTCTGTGTTTTAATTTTCCTATCACTAAACTAGAAACAGAATTTTCTATCATTTGGATTGGGAGCTGAAACTGCATTTCCCTGGGAATTTCCCGTTTTGCTTCAAGTTCCAGCTCAAGCTTCCCATCTCTGAATCTTTTCTTTCATTCCTCTGGGCAGTTAGGGGCTATCATAAAACTTTGCTCATGCCTGTTATATAACATCACATTGCACTGTAGTTATTTGACTATTTCTGCCACTGTTCTGTGGGCTTCTTGATGGGTGGGAATCATGTCTTACACATCTTGATGTCTCTGTTATCCAGTACAGTGCCTCGCACAGAGTAGATACAAAGAATTATTGGAAGATTGGTTGGGTGGATGGATGGATGGATGGATGGAGGCAGTTGACTTGACTAGATCCTTTTTATAGGTAGACTAGCCATTGGCTCCTAAGGGGGACTGGACAAGACTGTAAAAGTGGGATCAATGCAGATTCTTATCTGCTCTTTGAATAGTCAATAAGGGCATCTTTGTATTTAATCAGGAAATGTTATTCAGATTTTATACTTACCTGTTTACCTCAGTGTAGGCGGTATGAGGATGGTGTGTAACAATATGAAAAATACATGTTTTTGGAAATAATTTTTATCCCCATAACTTTTGAAGGTTGTTGTTGTTTGTTGTTAACACTGGCTAGGTCCTGGGGTACCTGAGTGGCTCAGTCATTTGAGCGTCTGGCTCTTGGTTTCGGCTCAGGTCACGATCTCAGGATCATGAGATTGAGCCCCACTTGGTCTCTGTGCTCACTGTGGAGTCTGCTTGAGATTCTCTGCCTCTCCCTCTTCTTAAGCATGCCCCCCCCCACTTACATACTCTGTCTCTCTCAAATAAATGAATAAATAAAATCTTTTAAAACAAAACAAAAAACCAAAAAAACACTAGCTAGGTCCCACACTTACCTTTCCTCCTCAAAGCGCTAAAGGCCATACTTTTCTTAGAAAAAAAGAAAAGAATAGTTTTTTTTTTTTAAGATTTTATTTATTTATTTGAGAGAGGAAGACACAGCGAGAGAGGAAACACAAGCAGGGGGAGTGGGAGAGGGAGAAGCAGGCTTCCCGCCAAGCAGGGAGCCCGATGCGGGGCTCGATCCCAGGACCCTGGGACCGTGACCTGAGCCAAAGGCAGACGCTTAATGACTGAGCCACCCAGGTGCTCTGAAAAGAATAGTTTATTTGAATGAAGTGGGATACATGGGTAGCACAAGTAATGCTTTTCCTTTCTTTATCTTGAGAGTATTCTCTGTGTGACGTCATCAGTGTCCCACCTTATTTTACTGTGGTAATCAGGTTCTCCTAGTTGCCAAGAACAGAAACTTCTAGTTAGTTTAAGCAAAAGAACTTATTAGAAGCATATGAGGGCATCTTGAAGAATCTAAACAAATTTCCTAGCAGTTAGAGGGATAGAAAGTAGGGCAACTCCAGGAACCTCAACAAGAATTTTGGACTGCTCTGGAGTGCTATATGCATTTCCAGAGACTGTCAGGGAGGCTCTGTCTCTCAGCCTGAGATTCCCAAGAGAAAAACAATTTAATGGGCTCCTTTGGTTCAGCTCCAAAGAGGATAGTTCCCTACCCTTGACCCCTACACTGACCACAAACAAGAACACCCAGAAGTACACAAAAATCCATCTTCCCATGCATCTAAATATGCCATCAGTTAAGATAATCCTACTGCATCCAGAGATAAGGTGCTGTGGGTAAGGCAGAGGGATACAACTACAAATCATTTAATATTTATCAAATACTTCTTGAGCATCTACTGTGCACAAACAGTGGGAGATAAGAAAATGTTTACAACAGACTCTCTAGCCTCAAGGGGCTCTGTAGTTGAGATGATAAAGTAAATAACAATATGAGAGGCATCATAGGCAGAAGGTGATTAAGGTGACATGAGGCCTTAATCATAAGGCCAATTACTTCTACAGACAATGTAAAGTTGGGAGTTCAGAAGAGGAAGAAATTTCCATCTAATGCAAATGGGAATCTTCATGGAGATAAAATTTGAGTTATGCTTTGTGGGATAAGTAGTCCTTAAGAGTTCTAAAAATTCATTCTACCTATGAAAACAGTTTATGTCATATATAATACAAGAAACTGTAATATATGTAGCAAGGGCAGTATCTGGTGAACGTAGCAGGGAAAGGGAAACTTTCAGCTCCTGAGAAAGTTCACGATGGAGGAAAAAGTTATTGAGTTCTATGAGCAGAACTCAGCAACAAGGGCTGAGGGTAGGAGAATGGTGTTTCCAGGTAGTGTGGTGACTATACTGAAATCCCTCCTTGATGCCTTTACTCTGGTGGCAAAGGTACATGCTGGGAAAGAGAGAGCTGTATTTAAACAGAATAATCCAAGCAAACCTCATAACACCTTTTGGCTTGGCGTTGTTCTGAGACCCCTCAAAAAGGTCAGATCACAGAGTAAGGAGAGTATTTCCCTAGTGATAAGAAAAAGTAAGACCTGGGACCTTGGAGAAGCAGGAGTGTGACAGAAGGTAGAGTCTGGGGAGCTGAGATGGAATAGCAGCAACAGTGTGAGCAGTCACCAAAGGTCTCGGGACTTCCTGAGGTACTACTAGATGGCAAAGGGAACCTTACAAATGAGGCTCCCAAAATTAACAAGTTAAGAAGCAAAGAAGGCAGCTATAGAGTCAGTGAAATTTGCCTGTTAATAAGACATCATTTGTATCTACAGGGTAGTGAGTCCTGGGGACATTTGAGTTGTATACAGATGACTTTAGTAACTGCCCAACATCCCTGCTCCACAATTCCAAGTCCTCCCTCATCCCAGAATGATTCTGGAATCATCACAAGCATTTAACTTTTCCTACATGTAGACTGCAGACTTCACAGCCATTCTCTTGGATTTTCAGGCCTTGGGACTTTATCCTGGTGCCCACCCATATCTATATGGGATAAGCAGGAACCTGGACTCAAAGCCAGGAGTAAGGGAATCTGAATTCTTCATTCAACAACCTACATGCTAGACACAATGCTAGGACCTGGACATACAGAGATGAATATACCTGGTCTCTGAACTCAGAATGAGTCTACTGAGACACATCAGTAAATAGGAAGTTGTGATGCAATGTAGTAAGTGCTATGATGGGAGTTAATCTAATCCTGTCTCCCAGATGACTGTCACTAATTAAGGTAGTCCCTGTTGTCAGTCACTCTTCTGGGCCTTATCAAATTCCAAAATTCTATTTGTTGTATTCTACTAAAGAGTGTAGCAGTTTTGAATTACATCTAGAAAGGAATAAAGGAGGGTTAGGGATTGGCAAAAAATAAGGGACTATGGTTGCCAGTAAACACAAACCAGGTTGGGAATATTTTAAATGCGTGCATTTTAATAAAAACTATACCTCGAAGCATATGTTAGCAGAGGCTGTACTGAAGGGAAATTATTGCCGGAATATCAAAGAAAAACACCTGATAGAAATTCCGGAAGTTGTCTTGCCTTTTGAGAAACAGTAGGCATATCAACTAAAGAGGGTAAAATCCATCTTGTGAAGAACCGCCCAAAGCTGATTATTCAAAAAAGCGTTCTGGAAATCCCGGTGTATATGGCACCAAGACCCATCTTCAGTGCCACGGTTCTTTCCAGAAACCAGAACTGAAGAGTATGGGTGGACCCCGCCCAGCCCGGGAGACTTCTGCACGTCGGTGACAGGTAGGTTGGACTTGTATTTGTGCAAATTGTCCTTCCCTTTCCCACTCCACTTGTATTGAATACTGCACTTTCTTTTTCATCTGTGTGGAATTTCCGGAGTTTTAAATACGCTAAACTACTTCAGCCTGTGACAACATCTGGTCGCCCGGAACCTGCCCAAGACCCAGCTTGTGTTGCCCAGGAAGCCGAGGGAGACCCATAGAAACCGGGCGGGAGGTGGGGCTGCACGGTGCTGGCGGTGGCTACTCACTCTCAATTCGCTTCCGGGGGCGGGCCTGACACCGCTGGGGTTCGTCCCGCCTCCAACCGGAAGTGTTTTGACTAGGGCTCCACCGTCGCCCAGCCCATTGGCTTTTGCCCCGGTGGGGGTGGGACTTCCTGTCTCGTGTAGCCAAGGTCCTCCAAAGTGAGGACCGGCACGGAGGACGAGGGTGTTAAGAGCTGTGACGGCGAGTCTGGCAGCAGGTTCCTGGGGCCTAGTGCCCGGGTACTCACCCACTCATTACTGCAGTTATCCTTATTGACCTCCTACGGCGTCTCCGGAGGCCTTGGAGCCCTGAGAACCTAAGCGTGTGTCTGTCCACAGGTTCGGAGAGGGCCATGGAGGTGCGGCCGCCGGCGCCACAGAGCTTCCTCTGCAGGCAGCGGAGTCCTTTCCCTCGGGGTTTTGCTGCGGGAGCTGTGGCCGCCGATTCGGAGGCTCTTGCAGAGAGAGAGAAGCTGTCTTCCTACGTCCCGGAGCCCGATTACTCGGAATCCGGATGGGACCGCCTCCGGGACCTGTTTTTCAAAGAGTAAAAGTGCCTAGGGTCTGTGGGGAGGGGACTGCGAAGAGCTGTCCCAAAACCTGGGTCATCTTGGGGTGAAGGACCCCTGGATGTGGTTTATTTTTAAATAAGATTTGGCGTTCTGGTATCTGTATCCCAAGCTTGTGTCCTGACATTTGGTAGTTGTGTTGATTGACAGGACAGATTTCAGATGGTAAGGGTGAAACTCATTACATGTTCCAGCTCTTAGGAATACTTCGAGAATATAGTTTTAGTGTAATCCCCAGGTTTTACAAATTAGAAGAATCGTACCGAGCTAATTAGTGTCAGAATTGACCCTGGAATCCACATCTGCAAGATTCCGCTCCAGTATTCTTTTTCGTATTTCACTTTATCCCAAACTGATATTTTGTGACCATAATCCCTGCTCCTCTCCAAAAAATGAAGGTTGAAGAGATGGCAGAGAGACCTGTAAAATTTTTATTCTGTCAAATAAGGAATATATAAAAAATAGCAAATATTGTCTCATTTTATGAAACAAGATACTAGCTGGATTAACGGATAAGGTTATTTCAGAATAAAGGATCACTCTTCAAATTGAGTTAACTGTAATGAAAAACTCAGGATATTTCATTCATTCATTCATTTCATCATTTATTCATTTATCAGTTACTGGTGAAAAATTTGCCCTTTCATCGAGTACATTACCATACTACACTGTTACCCAGTGGTTAAATTAACTTTGAAGCTTTATGATGTTGCTGAGATTGTGAAATTGTTGGCAGAATCGTATTTAATTGCTTTATTGAGATTTCATCATCTTTTCAAAAAAGGTTTTATTTATTTATTTGAGAGAGCAAGTGAGAAAGAGCATGAACCAGGAGGAGGGACAGAAGGAGAGGGAGAAACAGACTCCCCACTGAGCAGGGAGCCCAGCATGGGCATCCATCCCAGGACACTAAGATCATGACCTGAGTCAAAGGCACACGCTTAACCCACTGAGCCACCCAGGCGCCCCTCATCTTTATTTTAAAGATAAGGAGGCAGCCTTTCTCATTGGTCCTTCCAATGAGATACTGGTGAAAGATGCTATGTAGTATGTAATAGAGGAGGGTTATTTTTTTTTTAAGATTTTATTTATTTGCGAGAGAGAGAATGAGAGACAGAGAGCATGAGAGGGAGGAGGGTCAGAGGGAGAAGCAGACTCCCTGCTGAGCAGGGAGCCCGATGTGGGACTCGATCCCGGGACTCCAGGATCATGACCTGAGCTGAAGGCAGTCGCTTAACCAACTGAGCCACCCAGGCGCCCGAGGAGGGTTATTTTGACCAGCTTTATTAACCACAGAATGTTGGAGCTGAAATAAATTTGAAGGTAATGTAGTGTAATTTCCATGCTCCCTTTCATCGTAGATGAGGAAACTAAGGTTTATAGAATTGTGATCTGGCTGCAGGTCGCTTAACAGTAGGTGACAGAACCAGAACCACAACCGTGTTGCCATTTGTGGTTTAGGTCCTTTTCACCACTGTGCCGTTTCTTCACTTTAATGCTGTTTGGGCCAACCATAGAATTTCTTCGAGCCTGTATTTCCATATCAATAAAATGGAGGTAAATATCACCTATGTCATGGAATTTTTCAGAGAACAAAAAGGCAAAGCGTATACATCTGGCTTGTTAAGTTTTAAGCTCTTTTACATTCTCTCTTCTGAGTTCTGCCATAGACCAGTTTTTAGGTAAATGTTTTTGATTTTATTCACTGTGAAAGATAAATACAGGGTTCAAATTATAGGACTTTTTCCTATTGACATAAGTATAAGAATTACAGTTTTCTAAGAAATTAGATTTGTCTTTAGATGCAGGAACTGTAAAGACTCATTGATTCTGATTTCAGAAATGTTATTGATGGGGCACCTCGGTGGCTCAGTCAGTTAAGTATCCGACTCTTTTTTTTTTTTTTTTTAAAGATTTTGTTTATTTATTTATTTGACAGAGAGAGAGATAGTGAGAGCAGGAACACAAGCAGGGGGAGTGGGAGAGGGAGAAGCAGGCTTCCTGTCAAGCAAGGAGCCCGATGTGGGACTCAATCCCAGGACCCTGGGATCATGACCTGAGCCGAAGGCAGACGCTTAACGACTGAGCCACCCAGGCGCCCAAGTATCTGACTCTTGATTTCAGCTCAAGTCATGATCTCAGGGAACAAGCCCCAGGGTCAGGCTCTGCACCCAGTGGGGTATCAGCTTGAGATTCTTCCACACCCACTTCTCCTCCCTCCACTCATGCTCATACACTCTGTCTCTCTCGTGCTCATAAATAAATAAATAAATAAATAAATAAATAAATAAATAAAATCTTTGTAAAAAATTTCAAAAAGGGAAATACTGATCTTTGCATTCAGCTTACGAATTGTTCCTGCTTCCAGAGATGTGGTTGAGTTGTAATAGTCATCACATAAAAGCACCTTAGAAAAAAAACTTCGTTGGAATATAATATGCATCTAGAAAAATATACATAAGTATATTGATCAATGAATTTTCACAAACTAAACATAGCTCTGTAAACAACACTGAGAGACTGTTAGCAGCATTTCAAAAGCTCCCCTTGTGCCCCTTCTAATCGCTGTATTTCCAAGAGTATTCAACGAATAGCCTAATTTCTAACAGCATAGATTAATTCTGGCTGAGATTTGAAGTACTTGTAATATAACTGTGCTATTTAATTCATCAGAAGATTTAATTTATCAGAAGATTCTGCCCATAATGAAAAATGCGGTGATGTTAGTATTGGGATAATTTTGAACATACTGTCTTTCAGAGAGCAGTATCCATAAACTAATCCCAAACAACGTTGTCTTTCTTATGTCTTAGTGAACAACAGAGAACTTCAAAGGAACTTGAGAATATTTATAAGGCGGCAGTTTCAGCAGGCATCATTGGCTGGGCATATGGGGGAATACCAGCTTTTATTCATGCTAAACAGCGCTATATTGAGCATAGCCAAGCAGAAATTTATCATAACCGGTTTGATGCTGTGGTAAGTACTGATACTCTAAAAGTATTTGAGGGCACAGCAGTTTAGCAGTTCATTTTACACTTAGTTACTCAGGTAGGAGGGTTGGGAGGGTTTAGGATGTCAGAGTAAAGGAACAAAGTCTGTACTTAATAACAGTGGAAGTACTAATGCTAAAGTGCATACACATGGCTTGTCAGACCATGTTTCTTACCTGCAGAGGGATTACCACAATGGCTCTACTTTCTGAAATAAATTTCTAATCCCAGCTAAATCATCAAGGTTAGCTATAGCATATTAACCCCATTCACAGAGCCTCCATGGAGGACACTAGTTCACACAAATACAATAATTAGCATTTATAACTACAGTTTATAGAGTGCTAACTCATTTGTTAGATTTGGATATCAGTTCTGTTTTATAAGCGAGGAAGTGATAGCTCAGAATTGTTTTGGGTTTTTTTTGAAATTATGTCAGACTCAAAGACAAGTTGTAAAAGTAGTGCAAAGAATTCCTATATACCTTCCACCCAAAATCTCCAAATGTTAACATTTTACCACATTTACTATATCATTCTCTGTATAATGCATGCTATTATTTTTTTGTGACTGCTAGAGAGTAAGGTGTAGTCATGATGAATGCTTCAGCATATATTTCCCTGAAAACAAAGACATTCTCTTACATAACCACAATATAATTATCCAGATAGGGAAATTAACACTGATATAGTACTTTTATTTACGTATTTATGTAAATTTTGCTAGTCATCCCACTAATATAAAAGTAAATAAAAATTTTTTTTCGGTCCAGGATCTATTTTTGGATCAGATGTTGAATTTGCTTCTCATGCCTCTTTAGTCTCTTTTAATCTAGAACAGTTTCTTTCTTTAACTTTCTTGATTGTGACATTTTTGAAGATTGTGGGCTATATATTTGGTAGAATGTTTCTCAATTTGGATTTGCTTAACGTTTTTTCATGATTAGATTCAGGCTCTGAGTTTTAGCAGGACTATCCTAGAATTGATGTTTCCTTTTTAGTACATTATATGAGGAGCACATATCTTTTGTCTCTTTACTGATGATGTTTATTTTAGACACTTGGTTGAGATGGACTCTACCAGACTTATCCGCTGTAAAATTACTACTTTTTCCCTTTGTAACTAGTATCTTATGGATACTTATAAGATATTTTGAGACTATGTAAATATCCTATTTTTCCACAAATTTCTGTGCTCTAGTTTTAGCATTCAGTGATGACTCTTACCTGAAAGAGTTAGTACTGTGGTGGTTGCCAAATGGTTATTTTCTAATTCCATCTTTCCTGTGTTTATTTGTTAGTAGTCAGCTTTAAGAAAGAGCTTTCCCTCCTCTTGTATTTGTTTCTTTATAATTTATTTATATCAGTGTGGACTCAAGGGTTCTTATTTTATTCTGTAGGCTCATAATCCATTATTATCATTATTTATCTTGAAGCTCAAATTGACCTAGATTTGGACAGTTGGGGACCTTCAAACGAGGTCCTTTGTTCTTTTGATCTGTCCCCATCATTCTTTGAGCGTATCTTTACTTTTGGGCATAGCAGAATGCTCCTGACTCACCTTTTACTTTTCTAGCATCAGCCCCAGAATTAGTTACCACCAAAGAATTCTAGTTTCTTTTAGTGGAAAAATGGTATTTAAAAGCTAAGATTTGATGCTAGGTATGCTCATTGCTTACAGGGTTATCATGGCTTCTAGGCCCTAGGTAGACAAAATTAGGACGTGTGTGTTCATGTCTACTTCTATACACATATTCATACACACTTTTATCTTTATTTATTTGTCCACCTATTTATTAAAAGCTATGAGTCCAGGGGCACCTGGGTGGCTTAGTTGGTTGAGTGTCTGGCTCTTGGTTTTTGCTCAGGCCATGATCTCGGGGTCATGGGATCGGGGCCCGAGTTGGACTCTGCCCTAGGCAGGGAGTCTGCTTGGGGATTCTCTCTCTCCCTCTCCTTCTGCCCCTCCCCCTGCTCACATGGTCTCTCTCTCTCTAAAATAAATGAATAAATCTTAAAAAAATAAAAAATAAAAAAAAAGCCATGAATCCATACTGATACTCTTCAGAGAGTTTTGACTTGCCCAATATCGTATAGTAGTTAAGGATACACTTAGGAATTCTCTCAAAATCCAGACTGTATCCTTAGGATATTATACCAGACTTGCTCCATGGTGATGTGGTGAAAAAATACTGTGGAGACCAACAACCTATCTTCCAATTCTGACTTTATTCCTTATTGGCTGAGTGATCTTGGTTAGAAACTTCCTGTCTAACCTTTAGTAAAAACTGAAGCACCTACCTGAAAAAAATGTTGTAAAGATCAAATGAGTAATATGTTAACACAACTTTTATGTAGAAGGTGGATGGTAAATTTATCAGTTCTCTTCTCTTTCTCTGTTCCTTTTCTACATATCTGTGTTACTATCATCCTTTCCCTTTAATTTACCATTTAGTCGGTTGTTCTTTTTTATTTTATGGTTTCTTTTCCCCAAGATTTCCCAAATATAAAAAGCATGTCTAACACTGACTTTATATCTGCCATGGCATTTGCCATATAGATTCTCAGTTTATGCCTCATTGATAGATTACTTGGTTGACATGGCAATTCTTAGTTCCTTTTCCATCTCCAGATAGAATAGGATGCACATGGGACTTTTGCTTTAGCTTCACTACTTAAACAATGGTATTTCTAGAGATTGTATGGTGTTTCTGTTTAGGTGTCCCTGCCTAATCCATAGCCAACATCCCTCTGCCACAGTTTCAGAATAAAGAAGGTATCAAGGTGTTTTGGAACCTCACAGCCTTTTCATTAACTTTAGCAATCTGCTCATCGTGCTGCCACACGAGGCTTCATCCGGTACGGCTGGCGCTGGAGTTGGAGAACTACAGTGTTTGTGACTATATTCAAGTAAGTTCTTTCTGAATTGTGACAGAGGGTCTTGGTATTCTTTCAGGAGCACATCTTTTGAGCAAGTGAGATTTTTAAAAACTAAATACCCACATGAAAGTGATTCATAATACCCTTTTCCTCAAGATCTTTTATCTATCTGTGTGAAAGATTGGTCCAAATGTGGTTTTGCATCCATGGGTGGAAATCTACTAACTATTAACCAAATACATACAAGGTTTTCTAAGTAAGAGAAATTCTGCAAAACTCTTCTTTACGTTTCTTTTTCTAAGTGAATATTTTTTCCAGAAATTTGACTGCTCTTTGGTTCATTCTTCAGCAGAAGAAGGCCCACCTAGAAAACCGATAGGCATGTTAGTAGTGTGGAACACATTGACGGGGCCTAGACTAAGACCAGGAATTGACATAGTAGGCACTTCTAAACTAATACCTATTACTTCAGTGAAAATTATGATCAAGAAAGTACGGGGGATATACTTTTTAAATTTTATGTTTTCTTCTTTCCCCCTTCTTCCCAGCACAGTCAACACTGGTCTAAATGTGTACCGAAATAAAAATGCCCTAAGCCATTTTGTCATTGCAGGAGGTAAGACATTTTTGTTCTTGTTTATGTTTTTTCAGTCTTCTCAAATATAGTTTGGAAAATATTTATGGACTTATAAATCAGAGCTGCTGAATTCTTTAGTTGACTTCTCATCACATCTCATTCAACATTCATGCAAAATATATGAAGAGCATTGTGCTTGGCCCTTGGTGTACTTGGTGAACAAAACAGAAAAAGTCTTCGCTTTCATGGAGTTTTACCATCTAATGTGGTTGGGGAGAAAAGGTTGCTGTGATAGAAGGTAGCAAATAGGGGAGGCAATGGGATGGTCAGGGTGATCAGAGAAGGTTTTTTTTTTTTAATGTTCATTTAGCCAACATATAATACATCATTAGTTTTGATGTAGTGTTCAACGATTTCATTAGTTGCATATAACACCCAGTGCTCATCACCTCCAGAGAAGGCTGACATTGAAGCTGATACCTGAAAATTGGGAAGAAGTAAGCCTTGTAAAAAAGAGTAGCCTAGGCGCGAACATTGAGGGTGAAGGCTCTAAGGCAAGAAAAGTTCCTCAAAAGCAGGATAATATGACTGGAACATAGTGAGGGGAAGAGTGGCTTGAGATAAGATTGGTGAAGTGAAGTAGAAAGGGACCAGATTTTTCATGGTAAGAGCTTGGATTTTATTTTAAAGCTTTATGCCTCTGGTAAATGTGACCTCTTTAAAATGAACATTAAAAATAGTATTGAAATACTATTTCCAGAAATGTGAATTATGTGCCACATATACCCAAGCACTCACTGACTCATCTACATTCTCTCACATACAAAAACATACATATAATGCACATAACATTTAAAAAATGTTTAATTTGGAAATAATTTCAAGCTTACAAAGAGCTTTAGGGGCGCCTGGGTGGCTCAGTCGTTAAGCATCTGCCTTCGGCTCAGGTCGTGATCCCAGGGTCCTGGGATCGAGCCCCGCATCGGGCTCCCTGCTCGGCGGGAAGCCTACTTCTCCCTCTCCCACTCCCCCTGCTTGTGTTCCCTCTCACGCTGTGTCTCTCTGTCAAATAAATGAATAAATAAAATCTTTAAAAAAAAAAAAAGAGCTTTAAAAATAAAAGTAATATAAGGAACGCCATATAGCCTTTATATACAGAGATTGAACTGCTGTTAACATTTTAGCCCATTTGCTTTATCACTTGTGCTCTCTTTTGGGTGCATGCTCTCTTTCTCTCTGTATATGTGTATACACACATAGGCAAATACACATACACATAATTTGAATTTAACAATTTAATGGAAACATTTTAAAATATAAAACTAGAAGTAGGCATTAATAGCATTGGAGCAGCTGAAACTTGCCCTTTTTTAACTTGCAATCATTTTTCCATAGTATTCTGTAGGCTTTTATCCAAACCAAACTCTGTTTTCCTCCTCCAGCTTCCATACTTGTTCCTGCTTTTATGTTCTCTAGCATCTACCCTGTTAAATTAAAAACAACAACAACGAAGTGAAGCAATGATACGGTTCTGCCCTTTATGCACCTCTTTCCAAAGTTCTAGACCTATCAATTATATTCCTTTAATATATATGGACTTTCAGCTCTTCTTTCTTCCCACTGCTGCTATGCGGCCTTCCCTGTTTGTAGTCTTGGTGTGCTCCACTTCCAGTGTTGCCTTACTTTTTTGAAATACGAATATGATTGTAACACTTTTTTGCTTGAGGTTCTTCCATAGTTTTCCATCATTTTAATGTTGAGTCTTTATCTGGCCCCCATATACCGCTCTTGCTCCACCGTTATGACTCTACTTTGATTTCCCAAACCCAACATAATCTTGCTTTACATGTATTGGTCCTTCTTCTTGAACTTGCCTTTGCACTCCCACAGACAATTTTGTTCAGCTCTTATTGGACCTGTCTTTCAAGGTTCAGCTCATCTGTCAGCTTCAGTTTCCCTAGAGATCCTTCCTAGCCCCTATTCTTATCTTTGGGTCTTTTTAGGTGTCTTCCCCTGTGTTCCCGTAATTTACTATAAATACTTTAATTGAAGCACTTATAACACTATGTTGTAGCTGTTAACTTGTTTTGCTTCTCGATGACTTACTTGATATCAGAGAAAGCCTTTGCCTTTTATATCACAACTCTTTGACGCATGGTAGAGTAGAATAAATGTTTCTTGAATGTAAATTGAGTGTAAAAATTAGTAAAAATAGTCCCACATCAGGCTCCTTGCTCAGCGAGGAGCCTGCTTCTCCATCTGCCTGCTGATCCCCCTGCTTGTGCTTGCTCTCTCTCTGACAAATAAAAAATAAAATCTTTTAAAAAATTAGTAAAAAATGATAAGAATAGAAAAATACATCTGATACAATGTAAGTTTTTATTCTCAAACCAGCAACCAACATTGAACTTAATGGTGTAACATAAAGTAATTTCCCCTGAAGTCAGAACCAGGTCAAGGATGTCTCCTCTCATTATTATTTGGCATTCATCTGGACATTTATAAATGTATATTTGACATCTGGAATGGCTGAGTGAGGAGCTTGTAAATCCTCTCCACAGAAAGCAACAATAGAATTGGACAGAATTATCAAAAACAACCATTTAAAGATGCTGGAAGTTGACCACAAGCACCCAAAAAATCAGTAAGCATTTATCCATAATTTCTACTGAGTCTCAGTAAGAACATTGAGAGTCTATTCTCAGCCTAGGGCTGCTCCTGCCCCCTAACCCACAGCTCCATGATGTAGAAATTTCACAAGGACAGGCTGGAGGACCAAATTTCTGCTGCTTAAGGTGGCTGACTTTATTTGGAGCAGAGATCAGAAAATTCGAAGCCAAGGGGTATTGCTGAAAATAATTGCAACAGGAAAGGATAATATCACACAGCTAACCTGAGGTTTTGATACTATTTGGGGTAAGGAATAGACTGGCAGAGGAGGTGGAATCTTAACAGGGATAGCTAGGGAATAAGACAGCCAAAGAGGGCTTTAATAAGATCCTACTTATTCCTAGAACTCTGGAAAGTTGCACAGCACACATGTGTAAGTATTCATGCACATTCAGGGGAGAGTGGTAAGGGCTCTAGCAAGCTACTTATCTTTGGTTCATTGTGAGGCTTAATTGTGAGGGTTAATTGTGAACACCAAAAGAAAAAGCCAGAAAAGGTTCATAAACTATCTAAACTTTGAATGCATTCTTCAACCACAGATACATTGGCAAAGGATGGAAGCCTTACTGCCTTAAGATGTTTAAGCATAACCTCTGATGAATCATTGGCTGACTGCTTATACCAGTGTGATGCCTAGGAAGCCAGGCATAAAGATAAAAATTAAGCAAAGACATTAGTGGCTGTAGTCTGCAGAAAAAAGACTCCACAGAATTGGTCCAGGCAAGTTGCTACATAAACAAAGAATTATAGCCATGCCCCTGTGGAGGATGTGCTAACTCCAGAGATGCTGTAATTTATTACCTAAAGTGTGCAGTTTTCAACAACAAAAATATTGTAAGACATGCAAAAACGGGGTTAAAAAAAGCAATCATTGGGAATGTCTCTGACAGGACCCATCTGTTGAACATATCAGACAAAAAGACTTCATACCATTTTTAAAGAAATAGAAGTAGGATGACACTGACTTATCAAATAGAGAATGTCAATATTTTTTGACAAAAAATTTTTTTATAATTATAAAAGATTATAAATTATAAAAAGAATTATATGATTATAAAAATTATATTAGAATTATAGAATTATAAAAAAGAATTATAAAAAAGGATCAAATGAAAATTCTGGAATTGATAAATACAACAATAGAAATTAAAAGTTCACTGGAGAGGAGGAGCTCAACACCATATTTGCAATAGCAGAAAAGAATTGGTGAACCTAAAGATGCATCAATATAGATTGTTTCTTATGAAGGATAGAATTTTTTTTTAAAAGATTTTATTTGAGAGAGAGCGCATGAGTGGGGGATAGGGGTAAAGGGAGAGGGAGAAGCAGACTACCCACTGACCAGGGAACCCAGTGCAGGACTCGATCCCAGGACCCCGAGTTCATGACCTGAGCTGAAGGCAGATGCTTAACCGACTGAGCCACCCAGGTGCCCATGAAGGACAGAATTTTTTAAAATGAAGAGAAGTGATCTGAGCCTCAGCAATCTAGGACACCATCAGAAATACCAACAGGTATGTGATGGGAATGCTAGATGGAGAGAAAAGAGAAAGAGGCAGAAAAAAGTGTTTTAAGAAATAAAGCTACAAACTTCCCAAATTTGATGAAAAAACATTAATCCATACATTGAAGAGGCTCAACAAACTCTTAAGAAGAATAAACATGCACCTAGACACATAATAATTATACTACTGACACAGAAAAATCTTAAAAGCAGCAAGAAAAAAACAACTCATACAAGGAACGCCCCAGTAAAATTAACAGCCGATTGCTTATCAGAATAATGGAAGCCAGAAGACAGTAGAATGGCATTCAAAGGCCTGAAAAGAATAAGTTATCAACCAAGAATTCTCTATCTAGGAAACCATTCTTCAAAATTGAAGGCAAAAATAAAGAC
Organism: Halichoerus grypus; assembly: GCF_964656455.1. Classification (NCBI taxonomy): domain Eukaryota; kingdom Metazoa; phylum Chordata; class Mammalia; order Carnivora; family Phocidae; genus Halichoerus; species Halichoerus grypus. The sequence goes on from NC_135712.1 coordinate 64,037,000, forward strand.
ATTGGCAGATAAGCAAAGAAAGAAAATTTGTTGCTAGCAGATCTCTTACAAAATACTATAAAAGTTCTTCAGGCTAAAAGGAAGTGATACCAAGATGGTAACCTGAATCTACATGAAGCATTAAAGAGCACTGGTAAAGGGGCGCCTGGGTGGCTCAGTCTTTAAGCGTCTGACTTTGGCTCAGGTCATGGTCCCAGGGTCTTGGGATCTAGCCCCACATTGGGCTCCCTGCTCAGCGGGAAGCCTGCTTCTCCCTCTCCCACTCCCCCTGCTTGTGTTCCCTCTCTCGCTGTGTCTCTCTCTGTCAAATAAATAAATAAAATCTTTAAAAAAAAAAAAGAGCACTGGTAAAGATAATTGTATAATTATTAAAGGTTGTCTAAATATATATTTTCTCTTAACTGATCTAAAAGACAATACGTAAATAATAATAAAAGATAATACATAAAATAATAAAATTGAAGTGTTAGACATAATAGCATTTTTAAAACTATATATGGCATTAATAGCACAAATGAGAGGGAAGGAATGGAAGTATGCTGGAGCAAGGAGATGATATCAAATAGTAACTTGACAGGAAGAAATGAAAAGTACTAGAAATGGTAAATATGTAGGTTAATATAAAAGACATCATAAACCTATTGTTTTTCCTTTCTTAATTTTTTTGCTTCTTTAAAATACAGTGATTGTATAAAATAATAATATTGTATTGCTGTGTTTTAACATATATACATAACATAAGTGACAATAATAGCACAAAGATGGGAGAGGATTGGAGCTGTATTGGAAGAGTCTGTGTACCTCTTACTGGAATAAAATTGGTACTGATCTGAAGTAGATTGTGGTAAATTAAGATGCATAGGGTAGCCCCTAAAGCAAGTAATAGCAAAGTAACTTCTTAAAGTAGTAACAAGGCCAAAGGAAATTAAATAAGATATATAAAAACAAATAGTAAGATGGCAGGCCTAAATCTAGCTGTATCAGTAATAACATTAAATATGAGCGGATTAAACACTGCAATCAATAGAGATTGACTCTATTAAAAAAAGTTCCAACTATATGCTGTCTACAGGAGACATATTTTAGTTCAAAGAAACAAATAAGTTGAAAGTAAAACGAGGGAAAAAGATAAACTATACAAACAGTAAGGAAAAGAGCTTGAGTGGCTCTTCTAGTATCAGACAAGATAGACTATAATATAAAAATGCTAGAGACAAAGACATTTTATAATGTTAAAAGAACCAATCCGTCAAGAAATATAACATTTATAAACATATATGCATCTAACAAGAGAGCTCCTAAATACATGAAACAAACACTGAATTGAGAGGAGAAATAGACAACTCAGTAATAGTTGTTGGAGGCTTTAATATGCCACTTTTAATAATGGATAGAACAACTAGAGGAAATAGCAGCAAGGATATAGAATACTTGAACAACACTATCAACCTGTATGACTTAACATCAGTAGAACACTCTACCCAACAACAGCAAGAATACACATTCTTTTCAAGTACACATGGGATATTCTTCAGGCTAGACCATATATAAAGCCACAAAACAAGTCTCAATAAATTTAAAAGTATTGAAATCATACAAAGAATGTTCTCTGACCTCAGTGGAATTAAATTGAAAAAAATGGGGGATCCACAACTATTTGTAAATTAAACAACATATTTATAAATAACCCATGGACCACAAGGAATCACAAGGTAAATTAGAAATATTTTTAGTTGAATGAAAATGAAAGCACATGTCAAAATTTCTAAGATTCACCCAAATTAGTACTTAGTGGGAAATTTATAGTTATAAAACCTACATTATAAAAGAAGAAAGATCTCAAATTAACACTATAAGCTTCGACCTTTAAAAACTAGAAAATGAGGAGCAAAATAAACCCAAAGTAGGCAGACAGAAGGAAATAATAAAATTAGAGCAAAACTCAGTGAAATGGAAAGAAAAAGAGAAAATCGGTGGAACCAAAAGTTGGTTTTTTTGAAAAGATAACAAAATAGACAACCTTTAGCAAGACTGACCAAGAAAAAACGAAAGACACAAATTACCAAGATTTACTCAAGAAGAAATAGAAAATCTGGATAACCCCATAATAAGTTAATAAACTAAATTATTAAAAAAATTTTTTCACAAAAGCCCAGGACCAGATGGCTTCAATGGCTATTTGGGAAATTTCTCTCACAAACTCTTCCAGAAAACAGAGGAAGAAGGAACACTTTCAAACTCATTCTGTTAGACTAGTATTATCCTGGTACCAAAGCCAGATGAAGACAACAAAGAAAACTACAGATCACTATCACTCAGGAGTATACACACAGGGGTACCTGGCTGGCTCAGTTGGCAGAGCATGTGACTCTTGATCTAAGGGTTGTGGGTTCAAGTCCCATGTTGGGTGTAGAGATTACTTTAAAAGAAAAAGTATATACACAAAAATCTTTAACAAAATCATGACCCAATGATTTTATCCAAGGAATTTAAGGTTAGCTTAGAAAAAGCATTTGACAAAAATCCAACATTCATGATAAAAACTCTCAACAAACTAGGAATAAAAGGGAACTTCTTTAACCCGATGAAGATCATCTATGAAAAAACCTGCAGCAAACATCATATTTAATGGTGAAAGACTGAATGATTTTCCCCTAAGACTGAGGACACAGCACAGATGTATACACTTGTAATTCAGGTATTTGAGATGAATACAGTTGTATTCAGCATTATACTGGAGACTTTAACCAGTGCGTTCAGGTAAGAAAAAGAAATAAAAAGTACCAAGAATGAAAAAAAAGTAAACTGTCTTTATTCATAGAAAACATAGTTATGTGTAATAGAGTCTTACTCCATTTTTGGTGTTTGGCTGCTGACAGCTTATAAGCCTCAATACTCCCTCCCCCGCCCTTTAATAGTTACAGGTTCGCAGTAAAATTGGACAGAAGATATAAAGATTTTGCATATCCTCCCTCCCACACTTACATGTAGCCTCCCCAACTATCAACATTTCTCACCAGAGTGGGATATTAGTTACAATTGAAGAACCTACAGTGATGCATCATTATCAACCAAAGTCCATAGTTTTCTTTAGGGTTCACTCTTGGTGTACATTCTGTGGGTTTGGACAAATATATGATGACATGTATCCATCATTGTGGTATCATAAAGAGTATTTTCATTGCCCTAAAAATTTGCTCTACCTATGCATCCCACCTACCAACCTCTGATAACCACTGATTTTTTTCTTTTTTACTGTTTCCATCGTTTTGCCTTTTCCAGAATGTTATATAATATTACATAGCTTTTTCAGATTGACTTCTTTCACTGAATAATATGCATTCAAGTTGCCTCTAGTGTCTTTTATTGATAGCTCATTTCTTTTTAGTGCTTTGTCTGAATATACCAGTTTATGCATTACCTACTGAAGGACATCTTGCTTGCTTCCAAGTATTGACAGTTATGAACAAAGCTGCTTTTTTATAAATGTCTGTGTGCAGGTTTTGTTGTGGACATAAATTTGTAGCTCCTTTGGGTAAATACCAGGGAGCATGATTACTGGATCATATGGTAAGAAACTGTCAGACCGTCTTCAAAAGTGGCTGTACCATTTTGGGTTCCAACCAGCCATGAATGAGAGTTTCTTTTGCTCCACATCCTTGCCAGCATTTAGCGTTGTCAGTGTTCTAAATTTTGGCTATTCTAATGGGTTTAAAAAAAAAACTTCTTATTTTTTAAAAATGCTTTGTTTGGAAAAGAAGACTAGGAAAAAAAAGACTACCTCTGGGTAATAGAATTAAATATAATTTTATATATTTAATTTTATATTTTATTTTATATATTAAATATAATTTTTGTTCTTGTTAATTTTAAAACTTAGAAAATTAAAAAATGATGAATAGTACTTAAATAAGACAAATAAATTTCGAATTTTTTTTTAAAATGTTACTACCTGAGATGGCATTAGTTGTGTTGTACTGGTGAGGGAGGAAAATGAATGACATCGTGGATATGCCCTTCCAGTGGGAAGGAAAGAGGATCTGTGCACCGACCACCAGGTGGCACTGTAGCCCAAATGCCCACTTGCAGGCCTGCCTGAGGTGTGTAGCAGTACAGAAAGGGTGAGGCTGGGGGGGATGGTATAAACGGCAGGGGTTTTTGTTTATTTGGGGAAAGCTTTTCTGGAAGAATGCAGAAATGGAAGAGGTGGAAGTGAATAAATTAACATTTTTAAGAGGAGGTGGGCAAAAATGAAGCTGAATGAGAAGAGATTGGACCCTAGAACAGATGGAGAAAGTAGGTTTGCAAAAGGAATGTTTTCCTTTGAACCTGCAGTGTGGAAGAGATTGTGGTGGTATATTAATGTTGGGTTCAGAAAACTTAGGGGTTTATGTCATTTTTATAGAAGGAACATTATAAAGATAGATTCTAGTGTTTAAAGATAATTTAATATTGGGATTTTTTTGTTTTAAAATAGCTGTCACAGGAGGTCTTTTTAGAATAAATTTGGGCCTGCATGGTCTGGTGGCCGGTGGCATAATTGGAGCCTTGCTGGGGTAAGTGTTAACACAGTTTCATTCCAAATTAACACAGCTTTCATTAATGCCTTACTTGTTAAAAATCTCATTCATTTCTAAACAAATTTAAATCTTAAAGCCTACAAAAGGTCTTTAGTCTTGTCTTGGCAGCGGCTTTGACCGTCAAATTCTAAGTCCACCCCGATGGTTGATTTTACTTCCAACTGTCACTGAGTAAAAACTGTTTCGATATCACTAACACCTGAAACTGTTTGTGGTTTGAACAATGGTATTTACAAGGAGCAGGAAAAAAAGAGTAAGAAACAATTAACAAGCACATTCTATTAAAATTGTTTTTGTTTGGGTTTTGTTTAATTGTAAAAATTTTCTTCTTCAGCTTTTTACTTTGAAACATTTTGAACCTACAGAAAAGTTGAATGACTTAGTACATTGAACACCCATGTATTCTTCTTCACTTACATTCACCAATTGTTAACATTTAGCCATATTCATTTTTATATCTATGTGTGGAATGTATGTACAGTTCTTTTTCTCTTTTTTCTTTTTGGTTAAATATTTTGAGACCTCATAATTCTTCACCTCTGAATACATCAGCATGTATCTCCCAGGATGAAATGAAGAATATTTGCCAATGATATCACAGTGTACTCATCACAATAAATAGTTTAGCATTAAGTGAAAGAAGCCAGCCACAAGAGGTTACAAATGTATGATTTCATTTATATGATATGCCCAAAATATACAAACCCTTTGAGACAGAAAGGAGATTAGTGGTAACCAGAATATGAAGGGAGAGGAATGAAAGGGTTTACTAATAGGTATGGGGTTTCTTTTGGGGATGATGAAAATGTTCTAGGCTTAGTAGTGATGGTTGATGGATTTATAAATCTACTGAAAACCACTAAATTCAATACTTTAAAGGTGACTTTTATGGTGTATGAATTACAAAGGTCAATAAAAAAGGTAACTAACAAAAAAAATAGTTTAGCATTGATTCAATATAGCTATCTAAAATAGGGTCCATATTCAAAATTTTTCAATTATTATAATAATGCCATATATATGTATATATATTTTTAACCCAGGATCCAATTGTATATCATTTTTATGGTTTTGATTCCTTTATTAAAAAAAAAAAAAAGATGTATTTATTAGAGAGAGAGTGCACACAGCAGGAGGGGCAGAGGGAGAGGAAGAGTGAATCCGAAGCAGACTCCGAACTGAGCATGGAGCCTGATGTGGGGCTCAATCACAGGACCCTGAGATCACAGCCTGAGCTGAAACCAAGAATCCAGTGCTTAACTGACTGCGCCCCCTAGGTGCCCCTTGATTCCTTTAAACTAGAACAGTTCCACCACCTTTTTTCCCCCAGAAAATTTCTCAATTTCTTTTGATTATCCCCTCATGATTAGATTTAGGTTAAATGTTTTCATCAGGAATACAATATAGGTGAAGTTGTTTCCTTCTCAGTGTATCACATCAGCAGGCATAGTGTATCACCGATTATAAGTGATGTTAATTTTAATTACTTGGTGCAGTAGTTTTCTATTGCTGTGTGACAGATTACCACAAACTTCAGCAACTTGAAACACTACCCATTTATTGTATCACAGTTCTGTAGGTCAGAAGTCTGAGTAGGCTCAGATGGGCTCTCTCTGTTCAGGGTTTTACCAGGCCAAAATCAAAGTGTTGGTCAGGCAGGCTCTTATTGGAGGCTCTGGGGAAGAATCTCTTCCTAAACCATTCAGGTTGTGGACAGGATCCTTGTGGCTGTAGGACTGAAGTCATTGTTCCCTGGCTGGTTGTCAGCCAGGCACCACCATTCCTAGAGGCATCCCCATTCCTTCTCACAGTGACCCCCCCCATGTTCAAACCAGCAACCAGCATGTTGAATCCTTCTCATACTTTGAATCTCTCTGACTTCTACTCTGCCACCAGAGAAAACTCTCTGCTTTTAAAGGGTTTATCCAGATAATTTACTTTTTGATTGACTCAACATCAACTGATTATTAACCTTTATTACATCTGTAAAATTTTGCCATGTAACATAATCATGGGTATAATATATTTATAGTTGAAGGATTAGGGCAGGACAATTTGGGGCACCATTTTAGAATTCTGCCTACTGCATTTGGTGGTATCTAGTAAATTTCTCCACTGTAAGGGTATCTTTTTCACATTGTGATTAATAAATAATCTGTGGGATAAGATTGAATTGCCTGTTCTCCAGCTATCTTTTTTCTTGTGGCTTTAATGATCTATTATAATTGTTGCTGTAATCAGTTATTACAAAGATGGTTGCAAAATGATTTGGTAGTTCTGTCTTTTCTTCTGTTTTTATTAGTTGGCGTTCACCAGAATAGGAGTTCTCCCCTTCCCTCCACCTATACCCTCCCTTTTTCTATCCCCTTTTTAGGAGGAAGTAACACTGTAGATTTATGCATTCTTCTTTAAAATTCTTTTTAAAAATTCAGCATGTCATAATCTATTGCTGAACATGATTTTTATTGTGTTTTTTTGTTTGTTTTTTAGCAAAGTCTACCCCCAACATGGGGCTCGAACTCAGGACCCTGAGATCAGGAGTTACATGCTCAACTGACTGAGCCAGCCAGGCACCCCTTGTTATGTTGTTAACATACCAGCTTAGTTTTGGAGGGAAAAATTGTTGAAATTAGAAGCAAGAATAATTTCTTTTTCTTTGTCATTAAAAACACATTAACATAAATTTTATCATCTTAACCATTTTTAAGTGTACAGTTTAGGAGTGTTAGGTATATCCACATTGTTGTACAAAAGATCTCTAGCACTTTCTCATCTTGCAAAACTGAAAACTCTTTACCCATTAAACATTAATTTTCCCCTCCCCCTGTCCCCTAGCCTTTGGCAACCACCTTTCTACTTACTTTGTTTCTATGATTTTGACTACTTTAGATACTTCATATTAATGGAATCATATAATATTTGTCTTTTTATAACTGGCTTATTTCACTTAGCATAACATCCTCAAGGTTGATCCATGTTGTAGCATGTGACAGGATCTTCTTTTTAAAGGCTGCATAATGCTCCATTGTATATAACACATTTTCTTTATCTGTTTGTCCATGGACATTTCCACTTAGCAAAAATAATTTTTTGAATGAGCTTCAAATGAGCTTGTAGTCAGAGGAAATTTAAGTTATATCAGAGTCAAAAACTCCTTCTCTTTGATAACACAAGAACGAAACCCTCTTCTGTTACTGTAATGATTGTTATCTAAATCAGTTTCTTGGTGGGTATCTATTGACGTTATGGGTGAGACTGTTGTGCCAGACTTTGGAATTTGAGGATGTTTTGGTGGTCCCGTCTCCAGAAGCTAGTAGTATCCTTCCTCCAACCAAAATGCCCTCCACAGTTCCTGCCCCCTAGAAGGTTTGTTACCATTCCTGGTATTAATTTCACTTCTAAGAAATCTTCGGTGTAAAGCTACTTACTAGAACTTGTCATAAATATATATATTCCCAGTTTATCATTCATGATAAAACACAGAGCCAATTTATAGACCGGTTGTTTTTATACCAGTTAATTTGAGGAAGTTGCAGTGATTGTTTTTCTCTACTGTTTAGAAGACCAGGAAGGAAATTGCCTTAATAATTTTTCTTCATTCGACAAGGACACTTTGTCAGAGTCCCTGTACCTGGCAGGGACCAAGTGGCCAAGTCAGTGTTTCTCGGGCCTCAGCAGAACCCTCCCACCGTGGCGTGCTCCAGTGGCCCCTTCATCCTAAGCTCGCTCTCTGCTTCCCCCTCAGTACTCCTGTAGGAAGTCTGTTGATGGCATTTCAGAAGTTCTGTGGTGAAACTGTCCAAGAGAGAACACAGAAGGATCGCAAAGCACTCCATGAGCTGAGACTGGAAGAGAGGTAAGGAGTGTGTGAAGATGAGGGTATCTGACTTTCTTAGCCATCGTGGTGCTCTGGTAACCCAGGGCCTCCAAACTGCCCCTCAACTTGAAGATGAGTTTCTGGGGCACCCGGCTGGCTCAGTCAGTGGAGCACTCTTGATCTCAGGTTTGTGAGTGCAGGTCCCATGTTGGGTGTGGAGATTACTTTAAAAAATAAATAAATAAAATCTCAAAGAAGAGTTTCCTTTTCTTCAACTTGTACCCTACCTGATCTTTTAATCTTTTTAATGAAGGAAAAATGAAAGACACTAATTTTATTTTTAATCTGATGAGGATCATTCTTTAGATACACTTTTTTTTTAAGTTAAGATATTGTTAATCTCACTTGGTTGCATATTTTTTCTTTTTCTATATTCTTGACTGCATAGGAAATTACCTAAAGGAAGTGGACAGCAATGAGTGAGTTTCACATGGCGTTATTTAAAAGGCAATATCCCCAGTTACACATGCATCTATGAACAATACAGAGCATGTTAGGTCTCTACATTCAAAGATTCCACTTCTTGCTGTGGATGCATATGATTTAGGTAGTTATAGTGGCTGTTCATGGACTGGATGCCACTGAGGAGGAGGAAAACTTTGACCTGTGCCATCTAGTCGTTCCCTGGGGTCCAGTTATCAGACTGAGAGTGGACTTTGTGCTGATTCTTTGTAAGATCACCATAACAGGCTGCTAGCTAGCACTCCTGGTACAAAGGATTCTCGTAGCTCGGCTTCCTGCATACAGACGAAAGCTGCTGCTGTTTTCATAGTTGAATAGATAAACAGTGTTTTTTTTTTTTTTTTCTCCATGTTTTTACTTGAAACTTCCATTGGTGCTAAACACACATATGCACTTGGAAACTCTTAATATCTGTAGATCAGTTGTTCAGGGACTTGGGTTCTAGAGAAAAAGCATTGATTTTGCAGCCAATGAGACCTTGAAAGCAAACCTTAAATCCCAGTTAGGCTATTGATTAATCCCATGACCTTGGATATTTTACTTAACTTCAAGCCCTCTTGTTTTCTCAGCCATTCTGAGGGCAGAATCACACCAAAATGCTCAATATATGTTTGTTTCATTCATTCCTCTTCTCCAGAGTAAGAGGATAGGTGGGATATGTAGTTATCTAAGTTCTAGGATAAAGCACTTAAAATTCTAAATGCCAGAATAAAATGTGATGTAGAGAATTAAAAGCATGAAAGCATTAGCTTATTTCTAGTTCTTTAGGTGTCATAAGAAACTTTTTTTTTTTTTAAAGAAAAGGAAGCTTTGAGAAAGGAATTGGAAAGGTAAGGAAAGTATATTGGTATTTGAATTTGATACAGAAAGTTGCAGAAGAATTAACAGTTGGAAAAATATGAACAGATAATAATTGTATCCCCCCAAAAAAAGGAAACCAGAAAAATAACTGGGGGAAGTTGATCAGTTATTTAGAGATGGAAATCTCAAAAATGGTTAAAAACAATAAATTGAATTGAATTATAGTAATGAAATACTTTAGAAGGAAATAGGGTCAAAAATTTATAGGATATTTATATGTCTATGATATATATGTGATATTCCTGAGGAGTTAATTTAATACATAGTTAAGAACTTATCATATGCCTGCTTCTTTGTTTGAAAATAACTATAGAGAAGTCAAACAGAGTGTGAGTATAAAAAATTGCCTTAGTGAGCAGAAAATGTAGAAAACTGGCTATGGAGATATGGAAGAAGAAATGGTCAAACCTGGTTATGAAGAGAGTTGAGAAAAAAGTCATGGATGACCTTGATAATCACTTAAAGAAAGGAAGACACTAATACGAGATTTAGAAAAAGAACTGCTCCATTATTTGGAAATTGGATTTTAATTTTTTGTAAATATACATCTATAGCGTTGTCCCATCTGACTTTTCCATATTGAATTTACCATTGTTACAGCCTTTGTGCAGTTCCTGTAAGGTCTGGCAACAGAGAGGTAATGGAGTGGCAGGGGGTTCACACCAGCCCCCCACCCCCACCCCTAGCCCTGAGGGCAAGAGGACAGCCAGTTTGCAAGGCTCACACTTGAGCTCAGGGTGCTTTTAGTTCTTGCACGATACCCCCGCAGGAACTCTAGAATATTTTAGGGATCAGAGCTGCTGCCACAGCAGTGTCCATTTTGGTGATGTGAGAATTGTAGTCGGCCCTTGAGTGGAACAGGTTAGGAGAGCGTAGAAAGTCATTGTTTTTGAAGTTCAAGGAGCAATGTTTGCTCATAAGGCACAGGGAGAATGGATAAATACTATCTTTTTTAAAAAGATCTCTCTAAGAACTAAGAAACAGAGCAGTACGTGATATATTCTTTTCATTCTTTTATTACAGCAAAGCCAGACTACAATTTACCGAGCTCCTCCCTGAAGAAATTGAAAATAGCTTACAGAAAAATCGATCCAAAGATGATGTTAAGAAAATTGAAGCACTGCTAAATCTTCCTAGAAACCCTTCATCAACAAATAAACAAGACAAAGACTGAAAATGTTCTGGACTTAACATTCAGTTGGTGAATTGAAGGGATCTGTGTCCGTTGAATGCCAATGGCTAGGCTTCTCCTTGGTCGGCCTGCTGACAGGTTAAGTGCTGGCACGTCTAGTGGCAGTGACTTGCTCTTATCCTTTTTTTTAACCAAGAATTGGGCTATTGTGCGCTCACTTTACTTATCCTTAAATCTAAATACACACTTATGTCTTTCCTGATTGGTCTATATATTTGACATTATATCTGTAGTGATCAATCAATACATAATTCTTTCCCCTGGATTTTACGACACTAGATTTAAAATTTCCCAAGATTGGAGTTGAATTCTGTAGGTTGTATGTTTATTCTTGCAGCCCTTTAAAAGGATACTCTAGGGTGGCTCAGTCAGTTAAGTGGCTGCCTTCGGCTCAGGTCATGATCCCAGGGTCCTGGGATCGAGCCCCGCATCGGGCTCCCTGCTCAGCAGAGAGCCTGCTTCTCCCTTTCCCTCTGCCTGCTGCTCTGCCTACTTGTGCTATCTCTCTGTCAAATAAATAAATTTAAAAAAATCTTTAAAAAAATAAAATAAAAGGATACTCTAGGAATCATTAGGAAGAGGCGAGGAAAGAACCAGGTGAGGCAAATGGTCTGTGATAAAACCCTTGTGCCTTTGGGTCCTGGAAACATCACAGGCCTAAGTGTGTAGGGGCACCTGGGCGGCTGTTGATTGAGTGTCCGACTCTTGATTTAGGCTCAGGTCATGATCTCAGGGTTGTGGATTGAGCCCTGTATGGGGCTCCGTGCTCAGTGTGGAGTCTGCTTATCCCTCTCCTTCCCTCTCTGCGCCTCCCTCCTCACGCATGCCCTCTCTCAAATAAATAAATAAAATCTTTAAAAATAAAAAGGTAATTCCTATACCATTTGAAATACAATATAAATTTAACAAACAATAAGTAGATAAGCATTACTAAAAAAAGGACTTTGTTTCCTCTCTTAGTGTTGCTGACAAAGTGTCTATGCTGTAATATGCAGAAGTTACTTAGAATAGATACAGTCTGTACACTCCAGGAGCTTGCTCCTTAGGAAGGAATCTGCAATCCTGCAGATTTTAACTTTTACTAAGGGCGGGGGGCGGGGGCGGAATGAACTGCGTTAAGTGTACTAAGGGGGAAAAACTGTTAGTGCTTTGTTTTGGTGTTAGATCTCTGTTTTTAGTTCCTGCTCTGAAAGTAACTGTTTTCAGGAGCTGGTTTTGTGTAGCCGAGTAATACAGTGGCTGAAATCATGGGCTCTGGAGGCGGATCGCTGGCTTAGCATCCCAGCCATGTGGCTTTGCTGCCATGTGACCTATAGCAAAGCCATTTTACTAGGTCTCAGTTTTCCCCTCTGTCAAATGAAATAGTATCTACCTCAGAATGGGTATTAAGTGAAATGATGCATGTGGAGCATAGCACGATGCCCTGGAGCACAGGGGATGAGAGATAGAAGAACAGATATTAGTAATTATAAGGATAGAAGAACCTCTGCACAAGTATATTATTAACATGATTTACATGTTATCACCACACTCCATAAAGCATGGGTTTCTTAATTATCCCATTCAAAAACTGCTGACAAGTTGGCAGTCAGTCTGTTTATTGTTTTATTCACATCCACATATAGATTAAATTCTCCAACTAGAAATTAGAAAACTGGTTGGTTTTAAAAATAATTTTATTCATATCACAAAAATATCAGAAGTACAACTGTTTGAAAAAATAGTACTAACACATTTATCAAATGTAATAAGTAATGTAATATAATTTAAGTATAAATAAGCTGTCTCTTAGGTGTGTACTATTTCATGACTTGAGGTCTCCTTTTGATGTCTGAGGATTATTAATCTTAACTAAATGCAGCAATTCCCTTTTTTTTTTTTGTTCTTTGCTTTAAGTTCTTGTCAGTTTCCTACTTTTATTTCCTTCAGTGATTTTATTCTGAGAGCAACCATTTAAAAGTGTACTTCTGCTCCTTAGACTATGTAGCATAATCTGGTCCCTTTATAGCTACCAAAATTAAATGTTTTAGACCCAGCCACATGTGAGAAACTTGGTCAACTTGCTGTCCCATGTCAAATTTTCAAATGAGAATGTCTGATTGCTCCCGCTTAAGTCAGGTCCACCTCCTGGTCCGTTGAGTTGTGGAAGACAACTTCAGAGAAAGAGGAGTCATGAGCAAGTAACACAGGAACAGCAGTTGGCCACCTTTTCAATTCTCTGCTGGTGTCAGAAGGATCAGAAATACCAAGGAGGAAAAGCCACTTTAGGGATCTAAGGAAGGCCTATGGAATGCTGTTTTCATTACCTCAATAGATTTCTAAGGACAGCTTACTGTTTAGTAGTACACCATAAAAACCTATCTCATTTTAAATGAGAACCTTCTTATATTTTATAAATGAGGTTAAACTAGCATAAAGCCATTTAAGGAGATTATTAGTCCAATATGAACCAGTAGGATATGACTCTTTAAACCAACCTATCCCTCTCCATCCTGACTATTGCTTTGAGGTGTATAAGTCATTCATCTTACATGTCACAGGATATCAGTTTTGGATAGATCTACTTTCTCCAGAACCTGATGGAGAAGTGGGAGAGCAACAGAGGAGAGCACAATGAAAAATGAAATACTGGCTAACACCACTAATGTTTCCATCATCCTCACATCGGTATACATACCAGCATACTACCCACACATGAACATCAGATTGCTTTTTACAAGAACACAAAATCCTCCAGCGTTGCATCAGATCAAGTCTCAAAAGTTGACCTGACATTGGACAAATTCTTTTTCCAGAAGCATTTTGACTGGTGTGTGTATATATATATATACACACACACCAGTTAATAGCACAGAGCCAGACTAATGGAAAAGAGCACCAGAGACAGGAAATCTGAGTTCTGGCTCAGGCCTTTATCATTCAGGTCACCCCCTGGGCCTTGATGTCCTTGTCAGTAATGAGACAAGTGTTTTCAAATGTCTCTTCCAGGCCTGAACAATTCTTTGTTTCTAAATTCTTTGACCAAGGTTACCAGAGCTACTTATGTCCCCACCATATTCCTCTGGTCACTTTTTGCAGGGCTACTGAAATGAAGAGGCTCCTAGAAAACATACTTGAAGTGCAAGGTGGGATAATCCTGGCCATCTGAGGAAATTCAAAGAAGAGGTCAATCTAAGATGGAGGTGGGACCTGAGAAAACAAAAAATTAAACGAATACTTCAAACCCTAAATTCTCAAAGGAGGAAACCATTTTAAAATTTTATATTTTTTATCACAAAGGTGCTCCCAAATTGAGGTGACATTTGTAGATACTAATCTTGATGGCCAAAGAATATAAAGGGAAGTCCAAATTATGGGAGAATTTAGGACAAGTCTGACAATTTTTATTACATGAAATATCAGGCAAATATTAAGCACCAGCTATCATCAAACAACCAAACGTTAGTGATCAAGGTAATATTCTACCTATGAGGCAAACAGATGTATCAGGCATGGTTGTTCTCAATAAGCCTACAACTCAGTAAAGAATATAAGACATGCACGTGAGAATAAACCCAGGATGGAATGTGATGTGCTAGAGATAGCACCGCTCCAGCAGCTCAAAGGCAGAGTTGCTTGAACTGGACAAGATGGTCACTAGGAGACCGGACCCCTGGCTTCAGTATGACATATCAGCTGGCTGAGCAGAAGACTGTTAACAAGCAAAGTCAAGGAAGTTCTAGGTAATCACAGAACTGAGGGGGACTTCCTGGAAATGGCATCCTGAAGAAGTTGAAAACAGGAAACAGAGACTGCTGTGGGGAAATGTGCATAGGCTGCTATGATGAAAGGAACCTGAGCTCCATACCCAGTTTGAGTCCTGCTCTGCTCCTTGCCTGCCTGACCCGAGGCAAATCACAGCCTCTGGGAGGGAGCCTCGGGTTTCTCTCCTATAAAATGGAGATAAAGATCTTGCTCACAGAGACTTTTATAAGACTAAATGAAATAATAAAATAATGCTTTTGTAAAACATAACCTATTAAGTCTCAGGTGTTATATTTCATTTCCTTTTTTTTTTTTTTTTTAAGGTAACTCTGCAGACTCTCATTTCTATGCTTTCTCACCCTAACTTCATAAGTCAAAAAGGACTGTTTATGGAGGCTATAAACCACCCTGGACCTGGTATGAGTCTTTTGGATTCCAGTGTTTCTCTTACATGAAAAGGCCTGGGTAGTTTAGGATAACACAAAATTGATGTAAGTTAATAGTGTGACTCAAAAAACCTGCTGCTGTGTAAGGCTTTCTTAACAGAAAAAACATTCCAGATCCCAGATATTAATTTTCCCATTGTATGTTGAATTAGACCATATCTAAAGTCTTGGACTCCAATTGTTGACATCTAGTGTATTCACATGAAGCTTCTGGAAAACTACTATGTGGAGAACAGTTCAAAGAACTGAGAATGTTTATACTGAAGAGATCAATTGAAATGTGGAAAGTTAAAAGTCTTAAAACTTTTCCTATAGGCATTGGGGGTCTCTTCTGAGTTTTTGAGTGGGAAAATGACATGGAGAAATGACTCTTTATAAAATCTGGCTCTGTTACTGGGTTAGTAGGATGACTCTGTTAGAGGCAGAGAGACCAATGAGGACGTTACTGAGGTGGTACAGAGTGACCAGTAAGTGACCCTAATCTGCATCCATCAGTAGTGAGGGATACAGGCAAAAAGGAATGATCAGAATAAGCAGCTGGGCCAGGAATATTACTTCAAGATGAACTTAAGGTATTTTACAGATAATGAAACACTGAGTTGACTGACAAGAGGGTGACATTTCAACATGGCAGAATGGCACAGCAAAGAAAGGGGTAACGATAAGCAAGTCATGTGGGGAGAAAGGAGAGATTCCAACCATATGTTTAGAGTAACCTGAATTAGGTTTTTGAGAAGGTGAGGTAGGGTTTAAATCTGTGGAGTACCAGAGAGGAAGAAAACACTGTGCCTTCTAATATCTCACATATTCCACCCTGGTAGAGAAGAGCTAGAGGAGCTACCTCCAGATGTTCTGCTCATACGGATGCTTGGGCAGATCCTATGTAGATAGGAGTGATCTTTTCCATGTCCACACCCTCCTCATTCCTCTTTCCCCTTCTCCATCTTGCAGCAAGTCCTTGACGATAAGCACAAACAATAAAGATTTAGATAGGTGAGTTTCCCCTAAATTGTGCCCGTATATTTCAGGAAGCCTTCACTGGCTAAGAACTAGATCAGTGGTTCTTAAACCAGGGAGATTTCCCAGCACCCCCCACCCCCACCCTGCCCTGGGACATTTGTAATGTAATAGAGACATTTTTGGTTGTCACAACGGGGGCAGGGGTGCTATTGGCATATAGTGAATAGAGCCTAGAGATGCTGCTAAATACACTACAATGCACTGAATGAACCCTAAAACAAAGAATTATTTGGCCCTAAATGTCAGTAGTGTTAATAAGAGATCCTCAACTAGAGGGGCAAGGCTGGGCAGTCTGTGTCAAAAACATCCTCGAGCCCACCAGACTTCTTCACCCTATCTGTGGGTTGAGTTGTTGGTTGCAAAGAGTCTTAGTGACTTCCCTGCGCTTTGACAATTTTTGTGCTGAAGTTTGGGAAAATCATCAGATGTTGGTCTTCCAATTTTCTTTGCTCAATATACATGGTTTCTACTCCAAGAAAGGTTGGTGCTCCTTCATGGTGACTATGGCCTCAGCTCTGGCCTAGCAGTTCCTCTTCATTTAATTATAGAGTTGGAAGGTAGCATATGTATAAGGCCAAAAATTTGAACTCCTAGGGAAAAACATCCTAGATATCTCTTCTTTCCTCAACCACTCCTTACCTTTCAACCAAAAATGTATTCAAAGGAATTGAGAATTGGCAAAAATCACCTGTGACCATGTAATTTCTCAATGTCATTAGTGCATCTTACCCTCCTTTTAAGAAAATGATTCTTGACCCCAAATCTTGTCCTTCTGACTTTCCTCCACTTGAAAATCAAAGATTAGAATATCACTTTGCATCAGAAATATTTTCAAATTAGTTAGCAAGCCTCAGTGTCTCCAAGAAAATACAAAGTTAGGGGAAAAAATAAATGGACTAAACTAGAACGTGTCTTGAGGTCACTAATTCCTCATGTTTGTAACTCTAGCGCCTAGTAGAGAACCGGACACAGAGTAGGTGTCCAAGAAAGTCTGTCCAGTGAATGAATAGAACTTGGTGAGACAAGTAAAGAATACACTAAGGTTTCCATAAAAGGAGAAGAGGCTATAACCTAGGCTAAAACCTCGGAAGGTTGCTGACAGATACCGATAGAGTTTGGGCTTCCAGGAATTGAGGTCAGAATGATAGTACAATAGTACTTACTGTGGACTAGGCAGCTTCCTATAATGACAGTGATCACAACAATCCCACTTACTACTGAGATTAGGATGACCCAGAACTGGAGTGAATTATCAGGAGGGGGTGGCTCAACTGTGGAGGGAAAAAAATAGTGTCAGCTCTAATGTGTTTCCAGCTGCAGGATTCTATACCTCTTATATCTACACAACTGTAGAGAGTATTTTTCACTCTTTCTCTGCTCAGCTCTCCACTAAGTAGCTGCTAGCATTTTTCTTGAATAACTCTTTGATCAGACACGTATTTGTGGGCAACTAATATCCAGATGTCAGATACCAAATGTGAAAAAGAAATTTTGAACTTTCGCATTTACTGAATTAAGCTGGCATAAAAAAGATTCCAAGGAGATACTTTAAAAGTATTCTTGTCTTGGAGTGCCTGGGTGGCTCAGTCAGTTAAGCAGCTGGCTCTTGGTTTTGGCTCAGGTTGTGATCTCGGAGACCTGGGACTGGGCCCCACATGGGGCTCTGCACTCAGTGGGGAGTCTGCTTGAGGATTCTCTCTCTCTCCCCCTCTGCCCCTCCCTTAGCTCATGCACACACTCTCTATTTCTAAAATAAAAATAAATAAATCTTTAAAAAAATAAAGTGTTCTTGTCTTTATATCTAATTTTTATAGCTGATATTTCTATGTATTACTAATTATTAGTTGACATCATGTTCTAGATACACCTTAGTTTTCTCTTTCTAGATCTGTCATGCCTTTTCCTTTTCTCTCATCCACACCCTAGGTTTAAAATACCATCTGATTTCTAAATCTGTATATCATATTTCTGATCTCATTTTTTTCCTTACAGCACATTTTATTTAAAATGCAAATTTTATTTACAGATTGATTTACTTTAAGTATTACACAGGCATTGTCACAAAAAAATTACTGGGTTGTTTATTTTTAAATTCTAGTTAGTTGACATACAGTTCAACATTGGAGTAGAGTTCAGTGGTTCATCATTTACATAAAACACCCAGTACTCATCATAACAAATGCCCTCCTTAATACCCATCACCCATCTAGCCCACCCCCCACCCACTTCCGTCCATCAACCCTTAGTTTGTTCTCTATAGTTAAGTCTCTCATGATTTGTTTTCCTCTCTCTCTCTTCCCCCCTCCCATATGTTCATCCATTTTGTTCCTTAAATTCCACATGAGTGAAATCATATGGTATTTGTCTTTTTCTGACTTATTTTGCTTAGCATAATACATTCTAGCTCCATCCACGTCATTGCAAATGGCAAGATTTCATTCTTTTTGATGGCTGAGTAGTCTACTATATATACATATGTGTACACCACATCTTCTTTATTCACTTATCAGTGGATGGCATTTGGGCTGTTTCCATAGTTTTGCTATTGTTGATAATGTTGCTATAAACATCGGGATGCATGTACTCCTTAGAATGTGTATTTTTGTATCCTTTGGGTAAATATGTAGCAGTGCAATTGCTAGATCATAGGGTAGTTCTATTTTTAGCTTTTTGAGGACCCTCCATACTGTTCTCTAGAGTGGCTGCACCAGTTTGCATTCCCACCAACAGTGCAAGAGGGTTCCCCTTTCTTTGCATCCTCACCAACACCTGTTGTCCTCCCGTATTTCTGAACTCCAGATTTGAATTTCCAACTGCCGACTACATGGCTGGATGCCAGAATTTCCACCTGATTTAAACTGAACTCACTATAGTCTTTCCAAAGCATATCTTCCAACCATATTCTCCCATTTCAGCGAAGAGCAACACTATAGTTACCCAAATAAGAATGAGGCCTTCTTTTTGTGCTCACTTCCCAGTAGGTTCCCATGGACTTTCTATTCTGTATTCAGGATACCTCTGCAGTTGGTTCCTTTTCCCAAAATCTCATGCAGCAACTGCCTTAGTTTGGGTTTTTCTTCTCTCCCACCTAGTCGTCTCCATACTGGTCCCTTTGCCTCTGGTTTCCAAGGCTCTAATAATTCCTACATATTCTGCCACAGTGATTATTCTAAAATGCACATTTGACTTTAGTGCACCTACCACTTAGAGACTAGGGAAAGTTGGGTTTTGTTTTGTTTTTTCTTTTCCTCTAAAACACCGGATTGCATGAAGATGAGTGATTACCAGAATTTGCCTCTACAGACCAGAATGACAGGGAGGCTCTTGCTCTTATCCTGGGAATCTAAAAGTTCCACAGGTTCTGACTCACTCCTGGCTTCCTCTCAGAGGCCACTCCTCACTCATCCTCAAGCCTCACTCAGCCTAGAAAGAGGATGTACGTTTGAGAAAAAGAAGGAGGAACTAGTAGCAGCAAACCAGCTCTGTCATGATGCCAAGTAGGAATCTAGTAATGCACCACAGAACAGACCCAGAATCCTAATTACAGAGGCAAGTGTGGACATTGGCACATACAGCTTGTGAGCTGTATACACCATGAGTGGGACTCCCTGATTTACCTCCTTCCACACACATATGTGCCTTCCAGTATATCAAGGGTTAACCAATTTGGCAGGCCCAGGCTAAAAGAATCATGGACCCAATCTGTTTAATTAATAAATTGGGGGATTTTTTTAGAGTGGGTATTTACATAAAGCTTTACATAAATATATTTTTTAAAGACTTTATTGATTTATTTTAGAGAGAGAGAGTGTGTGTGTGTGAGTAGGGGGAGAGGCAGAGGGAGAGGGAGAGAGAATCTTAAGCAGGCTCCACACTCAGCATGGAGCCCGACGTGGGGCTTGATCTCTCAACCCTGAGATCATGACCTGAACTGAAATCAAGAGTCGAACGCTTAACTGACCGAGCCACCCAGATGCCCCTATATAATTATTTTAATGTAAATACATTTATATAAAGCTTTACATAAATATTTTTACATAAGATAAATTATAAAAATATTTATGTAAAGCTTTGCTCACGTTGACTTGTAACATTTTTAGGAACTGTACACCTAATTTTTGTTTGTTTATGCAGTCAGCCCTTGACCACCCACAAATGCATTATTTGCTTTAGAGTCTAAATGATGCCTGCAGTTCAGGGGCACCTCGTTGGCTCAGGCAGTGAAGCGTCTGACTCTTGATTTCGGCTCAGGTCAGGATATCAGGGTCGTGAGATCTGAGATCAAGCCCTGTGTAGTGCTCCATGATGGGTGTAGAGCCTGTCTTAGATTCTCTCTCTTTCTCTCCCTCTGCCCCTCCTCGCCCTTAAAAAAAATGGGGGAAAAAAAAAAGATGCCTGCAGTTCAATTAATAGATTTGAAGTATTTATACACTAAAGCTCTCTGACAATCAAGACAACACTAGTACTTAGCAAGATGCTTGGTATCTGATAACTACTTTAATAAAGATTGAATGAACAAAGAAATGAATAAACCCACACACTTAATCATCTTTCCATTAATTGTTGTAAATGTAGGGCAAAGAGCTAGTATTTTTCATTAGACCGAAAAGGGATACTGTTCATCCTTAGCATGAGGGAAGAATTGAGAGAAGGCATATCAGGGAAAAGATTAAAGCTGGACAGTCTAAATCATCTTTAAATAAGAGCTCCCTCCTTTTATTTGAATGGGCTACATTCTGTTTCCTGCAAGTTAGCAAACTACAGTACACAGACCAAACCTGGCCTACTGCCTCTTTAAAATTTTGCTGGAACACAGCCATATCCTTCATTTATGTCTTGTTTATGGCAGCTTCCAGGTTATAACAGCAAAACTGAGTTGTTGCCAACGATCATCTGACCTACAAAAACTAAAATATTTACTACCTGGCCCTTTTCTGAAAATATTTGCCAATTCCTGTCCTAAAATATCATATACACTCATATTCCAAATATAATGTCCAAAATAAGATGATTGAAGCTGCTCTTACTGTTTTGTGTGCTAATCTCTACCTTAGTCACAATAAATTAATAAACTATATAACTCAAACCTCATTTTTATGAAATCCTTAGAACACATAAAAGATGACTGAAAGAAATTAATTTGGACTATTAATAAAATCAGTCAAAATTTTGTTTGTATTTGAACTAATGTTCCCAGGAAATTTTATCTCATTACCTATTGAAGAAAATAATGAATGAGTCCACTTCAAGATGGAAAGATCTAGAGTAAATCATTCACTAGAATGAGCTACTAAACCATCTAAAATATCTCCTCTACTACAAGAGGAAGACATGCTATACATTCTGTATTATACTATATATCCATGTGCCATTATATATCAAATTCAGTGTATTGCTTATTACCACGCAGCCACAAAATGCGCTGTTAAGAGCGGGCCTGGGGTGTGAGAGAGAGGCCTGATGGTCTTCCATACAATCAGCCATACAAGTTAGACACTTATTTTAAGTATCTGAGTTCTGTAATAACCCATTATGGGTTTAACATGCATAAATTTATAGAAGCCCAACTTATTCCATTTTACATTTTCAAATGATTTCACCTCTTGGGGACAAAATTCTGTAAGTTTACGAGCTAAAGGGTAAAGTATTTGAAGGTCATCGTATTTGGGCAAAAACGACCTCTATTTTCAGGCATTGTCTTCAAGTAGTTTGTCATTTACCTTCTTTACCAGACTTAGTTGTGAATGAACCAGTAGCTCTTAAAAGGCACATTCACCCACAAAAGGCAATGATTTGATGCCATGGGACAATGGGAACGAGGTGCCCAAAAAAGAAAGTACCAAAGCCCCAAGGGCAAGTCCAAAGAAGGACAAATTTTAGTGCTTTCAATATCAACAATATTGTTACAGTAACCTCCTAAGATGACTACTTGAGGGACAGCACTTATTCGGATGTCTCAATTTTAGAAAATTTATTAAAGAAAATAAAATTAGGGCGCCTGGGTGGCTCAGTCATTAAGCGGCTGCCTTTGGCTCAGGGCATGATCCCAGGGTCCTGGAATCGAGCCCCGCATCAGGCTCCCTGCTCTGTGGGAAGCCTGCTTCTCCCTCTCCCACTCACCCTGCTTGTGTTCCCTCTCTCGCTGTGTCTCTCTCTGTCAAATAAATAAATAAAAATCTTAAAAAAAAAAAAAAGAAAAGAAGTCTAGTAACATGCTCACACCTTGTACAGTGATCTTAACAAGTCACAATATCACTTCATCATCATTTGTGGGTCTAAAAATACAAGAAATGCTATCAAAGTCAATATACACGATTCTAAAATGGATCTGGCTGAGTTACTTTCTTTTTAGATTTTACACAGTAGAAACTCCCCAGAACAATGTTACTTACATTTTTGCCAGTTGAAGATCTGTGATACTGCTAAGTCTCCATACTTGACAAGACACACAAAGCTATGGTTGTTTGTTATATTGAAATCCAGTTCACTGCTGATAGTGTAGAGCTCAGTTCCAGGATCTTGGGAAACTGTTGTGTTGATGGCATTTAATTCTTCTTCATTTTCTAACCAGGAGAGGTGAGGCTTTGGAAAACCTCCAGAGGTTGAACACATTATCCTTTTGATGTTACGGGATGGATTTCCAAGGTCAGTTATACTAGGGACAGGAAAGTCAGCTGAAAAAAGAACAAAGATATAAGTACATATCATTATGTATTTGTGTGGTGGGGGTGTGTGAGGTTTTTTTTTTTAAAATAAATTAGCTTTAATAAGAATAATAAAATGAGATATAATTTGCAATGTCTCATAAATCATTAATAGTTATGTATAATCCAAAGATCAACTTTGGTTTGAATTGGGTATATCAATTCTTCATTACTTTTTTTTTTTTTTTAAGATTTTTATTTATTTAAGTAATCTCTACACCCAATGTGGGGCTCAAACTCATGGCCCTGAGATCAGGAGCCACATGCTCTTCTTCCAACTGAGCCAGCCGGGCACCCCAATTCTTCATCACTTTTGATGGAGGTAGGAGGACACTTATAGAAAGAAGTAGATCTATGTGAATAAATACTGACATAGTATTTTGCATTTGTAAGAGATGAAGAGAAAAATAATAGACAACATTTACTGAGCTCTTAATGTTTGTTAGGTCTTAGATACTATCTCATTTAATCTTTACAACAACCCTACGAGGCAGGTGTATGTCAAGAAAGGTCAAATATCAGCAATTTCATTTGACTTAACCTAATATGATTTCCATTTTATAAATAATCAAATTGAGGTCGAGAGAAATCATGAGTAAGTGGCAAAACTGGGATGTGAATTCAAGGTTTTCTGATACCAGGACCTTCTCTTTCCTTCTCTTCTCTTCCCTTGCCTGCTTTTTTTTTCCTTTCCTTTCCTGCCTTTCTTTTCTTCCCTTTCTTCCTAATATTTGAGGTATACAAAGTGGCTCTCTTATTTATCTATTTATGAGTTAATACTACAAAAAACACCTGTGAAACCACCATCAAACTTGAGAGCCAGCACATTGACTGTAACTTATGTAAATCTACTTGTATGGTCTCACCTTTGTTGTCTCCCCATTTCCCACACTTGAGATAACCACTACTCTAAATTTTCTTTAGCATTCCCTTACTGAATTTTCAAAAGTAGTCTTTAATAAGATAAACCTCTGTCCAAATTGTACAATATTGAGTCTGTAATCTCAACCACTTTACTTTACTGACTCCCTTGCTATTCTGATATGCATCACAAGGACACAGGGACCTACCTAGCATTCCTCCAAGATGCTTGAGGCATTCCTGCATTTGTATAGTTGACCCCCAATAAGATACTAAAGTATATACAAAGCAAAGCATAGTGAAATGACTGCAGAGAACACAGGACAAAGCTCTCTAACCCATATTCTCCCTTTGTCTTAGGCCTAAAGAAATGTATACTTCTCAGCCTGAGTGTGGGGATCCAAGCCCCGCATACTTCATCCCATACAGTTAGATTTCTTTTCACAATTCGGAGTTCCACAGAGAGACATACTATAGCGTAATGGTCATCAACAGCGGGTTGTTGTTGTTGTTGTTTTTTTAAGAGTTTATTTAGAAAGCATCATAGTGTAAACAAATTGTACCACTTGGATTTTCTTTTAATACAAAATGTATGATGTAAAGCTGAAGCCACTCATGAGGATTGTGCTTCTCTAGAAAGTTGGAGTTTTTTAAAAGAACATTTGGGAACCATACATACATAATTAATAAAGATTTCCTTTAAGGAACAGGCTGGCCAAGATCCAACAGCAGGTTTTAAAACCAGTTTTGCCTTTTAGCCCTGGAGCCAATTACTTCACCACTTTCAGTTTTAGTTGGCTCATCTCTAAGATGGGGATAATAATCCCGGCATTCCAGGGTTCTAAGAATTAAATGACATCATTAATATAAATCATGAAGCACAGGGCCTGACACATAGCATATCAGTTAATAGATGGAGTTATGTGGGTCTTAAATTTGTACTCTCTTGGATGAGCTCCCTCATTTAAATCAAGTTGCCCAGTGAAAACTTCCAAAACCACCCAGTAGCGCCCCCGTGAATGATAAGAGAAAGGGGAAGTTATGACAAGTGATTATAACTGCTAGGAAAAGGAAAAACTTGCATTTGGTAGGAGGTGAAGTCATCTTTTTTGCATCAACCCTGTTTCTAAATTAAGTTTGACATTTTCCTGAGCCATTTTTAGTTGACATTTCCTACTCCTGCAATTTATCTTATAAGATCAGAAAATTATAATGGTAGCTGACATCAAGAATATTCCCTTTGTAGGGCGCCTGGCTGGCTCAGTCAGTGGAGCGTGCAACTCTTGATCTCGGGGTTGTGAGTTCAAGGCCCACAAAATAAAACCTTAAAAAACAATGACAACGAATATTCCCTTTGTTTCTTACAACATCAATGTTATGTGTTATAACCTGGAATAACAAATCCAAGTAACCCATATCCCAAATTATGATTCATGTTCATTTCTGTGCTCTGCTTTTCTGAGAGATACTTAACCACAAGAACACTGACAATATTCTGTATATTAGAAACCATCTTTGCAAGGTCTGGCTAGCCTTAGCACAGCCTCAGCTGTCTTCTAGCCCTTCAGTGAGGTGATCCATCTCAAGTAACAGCACCTAAGCCCTTGCAAGACTGTGAACCATCAAAAAATTATTCCTTTGGGATAATAACTGGGTGGCTTAGTCGTTAGGCATCTGCCTTAGGCTCGGGTCATGATCCCAGGGTCCTGGGATCGAGCCCCGCATCGGGCTCTCTGCTCCGAGGGAAGCCTGCCTCTCCCTCTCCCACTCCCCATGCTTGTGTTCCCTCCCTTGCTGTGTCTCTCTCTGTCAAATAAAAAAAAAAAAACTTAAAAAAAATTATTCCTTTGTATCTCGTTTTAATGCATTAACCCATGTTTTCACCATTCTGAATGGGTAGGGTAAAAATAATCTTATTAGGAAAGGAAGAGGTGCACATGTGTTAGAAAGGTAAACATCCGTTACCCTAGTTAATCTGTTAACTAGTATAGCTAGTTCCCCAAATGCTGGTTAATGGAGAGGTTTTTAGATACTGCGACGCCGATATTATACCATCTTGCAATCATAGGCAAATGTAGAGAGACCAACTTGTTCAGTGCCAAACCTGGGAAAGTCTCAGGTGTCTGAGGAAACCTCTAAGTCCCGGGCAAAATGGGACAGCTAGTCATCCTAGTCAAATAAATGATTTAATGTCTTGTTTCTCAAACTGTGGTCCTCAGCAGCGGTATGTACGGGAATCACCTGGTGATCTGTTAGTTCCAAATCGAACATCCAACCCCACACCTACTGAATCTGAATCTGCATTTTAACAAGATCCTCTAGTGATTCATAGGAACCTTAATATAAGAGAAGCACTGTTGTAACTGATGCAAATGGAAAAATCAGAATTAATTGGTTCTGAGTCAAATGAAAAGTTTACCTTTTTGTCTTCACTCATCTGACTTTGGTGCCCTGCCCCTCCGGGCCCTTTTGAGGCCCCCAGCACTCTTATGTTGCCTTTTGAGCTGTCCCTGGTCTCCTGCTGTGGTCTGCTACTAGGGCTTGCCCTTCCTGAAATTCTGCCTCTTCTCCCTCTTGGGTTTTATTCTTTATCTTCCTATCAAAATGTATATAGTCCTGCATCTACTTCCCTTCGGGCATTCTGTGACAGGACTGACTATATCTAACGTAATTAACTACTACAGGTTAATATGTTTGTGGTGCCACCTCCCCCAGGTAACACATTTTCATTTTTAACAGAGATCTTGTAGGGGGAACAATGCTGAAACTGGCAGGAGAAGCAATAATGGTGGGAATTCTAGGAATCAGTGCAGGTCAGAACTTTGGAGAAGGTGGGCCTGGTAGAACCCCTAAAACCACCATATAATCATTGCTCTCTCCATGAGTAGGGAATACACAGAGGGAGGTTTAAGGTAATCCCATGTAACTGGCTTACCTCCTAAGCTTTAGGTGTGATTTGGATGCTGAAGTGGAAGGTTCAACATAGCTGGAGAACAGAGCAGGGAAGAATAGTGAAGAATTCACCAAGGATCCACTTACATTATTTGTTATCAGGGTGAATGATTATCTCTTATTACGTAATAGGTTCGGGTTCTACTAAAGGCCCAAGTGTCCAGGAAGAAATAGAAACGTGGCTGAATTTCAAGTATGGGGGAAAGGTCAAGGGCTATCATTTCTCAGCAAGGGGCTCAGGCTATATTAGTATCTTCTAGTACTGTCACCTGTGATAAATGCCTCCTTCCTACCCAAGAAATGCTTGCCTTCACAGGAGACGTAGAAGGAGAGCTTTGATTTATGAATTAATTTTCTTCCCTGTTACATAAATTATGCATCCAGTCCTCTAACATCTAACTTTGTAGGAATACCCATTAGATGAGAGCTTCAAATATAATAATAAATATAAATCGTACAATAGCCATAGTAATAGGCATTCAAATACTACTTGAAAAATATCTCTGCCTGCATTGTTCTTATACCTTTCAATATACTTTCACAAGAATATATTATTGGATCAGTGCAGTTAATAGTTCAGCTACATCAAATCAAGTGTGTCCCCTTAGGATTCAGAAGGCACATTAGGTCATTCTAGTGCCTCAGGATGACTGTCATGAATCTGGATCGTCAAAATGCAAGAAACGCACACTAATAGATATTTCCAGGATGTCCTGAGAAATCAATTAGCGTTTATTGTAAAACTACAGACTTACTTAACCCTAAATGAAGATACATCCCTCTTCGGTAAAATTTTCAACTAAATCAATAGGACTATAGTCTTTAAGGGCATCAAGAGTCTGCCAGCTTATGGTAATTCAGAAAAATCCCACTGACCTCTGACCAATAACATCACCGAAGTCATGTGTTTCACTTTGTAAGAGCCTTTTTCAGGCTTTTGAACAATACAGGTGTATTTGCCATTGTCCGACAGGCGCAGAGCCAGGATCACAATGGAGAGGTTCTTGGTGAAGTCAGTGAAGGTGCGATTCTCATACTTGGACCACACTTGCTCTTTTCCAGACATGATGGCCAACACCATTTCATCATCCTTTTGCCAATAGATTCGAACTTTCATCAGTTCTTCAGTGGAAATGTTGTAATCACAGGATAGTACTGCTACTTCTTTCACTGTCTTGTTCACCTGGATGATGCCTAAGGAGAGGCAAACAGAAGATTTTCTATTAAATATAGCCTCCTGCAGAAGCAGGAATTCAGAGTCGGCAATTCAGAGTCACTTATAATTTTGGTCCCCAATGCTTTTCTCTCTCTTTTTTTCTATGGTGGTTAAAAAAATGTAAAAATATACCATCTTAACCATTTTTAAGTGTACAGTTCAGTAGTGTTAAGTATATTCACATTGTTGGGAAACAGATCTCCAGACCTTTTTATCTTGCAAATCCGGAACTCTGTATGCATTACACAACTCTCCTTTCTTTACCCCCCTACCTCCTTGGTAACCACCACTCAATGTTCTGTTTCTATGAGTCTGACTACTTTAGATACTGCATATAATGAATCATAGAGTGTTTTCTTCTTGTGATTGGCTTATTTCACTTAGCATGGTGTCCTCAAGGTTCATCCATGTTTCAGCATGTGCCAGAATCTCCTTCCTTTTTAAGGAATAATAAGATAATGATAATAATATTCCATTGTATGTATATACCACATTTTCTTTTCAATTCATCTGTCGATTGCCAGTGAGGGAGAAGGTCCACTAGGCCCACAAGAAGGAGGACTTTAGGGGACCTAGCATATGAATGCCAACTATGGGTAGACAATGTACTCAGCCTGATGGGGATATGAAAGTCATCGGAATGTGAGATCTTGAAGGGACTTCCACGTTCATTCATTTTGGTGTTCTTATTTATAGATGAGGAAACTAAGCCCAGGAAAAGAAGCTGTCCCAGCTCTACACTTTCTGGGGCAGACCTTTCAAGCCACTCTCCTTGTTTACTGGTTTCCCCAACTTTAGGCCCCAGTTACAGGATAAGTGGGCCAACATGGCCCACACCCCAGCTGGCCCCCACTGTTGAGCTTTTTTGCTTTGCAAAACAGAGTCCTTTTCTTTCCAGGCCTGGACTGACCTCATAACTTCAGGCTGAATTGACTCCCCTCATCCTCACCAAAGTGTAGTTTACACCTCCAGACTATTTCTCTTCAGCGACCCTAAATGATCTATATCCGGTCCCCATCTCTTTCAGCTATCTGCAATCCATGCAACAGCTGCCCTGTAAGAGGGTCCCCATTTAAAACATTCTGCCCATTTTCCCATCAGTGTATTCCAGGATTAGCAACATTTCAGTATCCAAGCTCCATCTTTTTGTTAGCTCCTAAGCATTTATCAGTAGCACCAAATTCCCCTGTCAGGCTGTGTTTTCTGATTTTTTTTATCATTCTTCCTATGCTGGGCTTGACCTACAAGCAGATCCCCTAAGCCCAAGCTCTTTCACAACTAGCCACTGCCTCCCCCACCAATGCTATTATGCATTATCTCCCAGAGCCACACAGCCTCCCCTGGGCGGGAGGCGGGGGGGTGCTATCTAAGGATCGAGTCTCCAGTCTCTCTCTCTCTCCTCAGACAACAGGATCATGGAGCACTAGCACCTCTCTATTTCAAGAGCCACTCTTCAGGCCTTCATTAGACTGGATATGGGCTCCCCACAGCATTAGGAAGTGAGTTTAGTGATGGCAGTATCTTCATAGCAGGGTGAAGTAACTCAGAATGATCTAAGGAACCCCTTTTGGCAATTGTGCTGAACTCTGCCAACCCCAGCTTTAAGGAACATATCTGAAAAAGGGGGAAGAAATGAAAAGATACACTTGAGGGGAGCATATAATAGCTAAATAACCTGAGCTCTCTTTAAAAAGATACAGCAGAAGCAAACTCATAGGTGTAAGGAGCATAAACTATGGGTTCCTATTGACTTGGATTCTAGTCCCAGCTCAGCCACCTGCTAATAAATCCATTTCCTCATCTGTAAAAAGGGTATGATACCTGCCTCCCAGGATCATTGTAAAATTAAATTCAATTAAATGATATACATGGAAAGTCCCTAATACATAGCAAGTCTTCTCTGAGACTTTCCTTTCCTCTCTTTCCCAACTCTTGCTCCCAACTTCTACCCTCTGGTCCTTCCATTGCACTCAGGGGTTATGTCAGGTACTCAGGACTCTGGTCTTGCCACGGGCCAGATACCACGACAGAAAGCAGCTCATTCATCTGGGATTCCAAATAGGATCTTTCCCTATGATCTGTTTGTTCCCACCCAAAAAGAATCCAGGATTTCTAACCGAGT
The DNA here is from genome assembly GCF_964656455.1 of Halichoerus grypus. Taxonomy (NCBI): domain Eukaryota; kingdom Metazoa; phylum Chordata; class Mammalia; order Carnivora; family Phocidae; genus Halichoerus; species Halichoerus grypus. The sequence goes on from NC_135712.1 coordinate 64,067,037, forward strand.
TTGACATGTGACATTAGCAAAAGAGGAATCTGAACTGAAAATGAGCTACTTTCAATGATGACTCTTAAGGAGTTTTTGTCCAGCCATCTGAGGAGAAGTGTGGGTGTCCCTCTAAAGGTCAGTAACCATCAATGGGATCCTTAATGTTCCTATGTGAAATTCTCTCGCCACACACTCATGCTGAAGAAGAACCAGACTGAAAAGAGGAACCAAAAATCTTCTGAGCAATTTGGAAATTCCACGGAGACCCGGCTTCCATACTCGGGCCTGCTGCATGCAGACAACTGAAAGGTCTGAAGTGTTTTGTCTGCTTCAGTGGCTTTGGAGGGGAGAGTCGGGTCCCTGAATTCTGAGCATTACTGCCTAAAACCTAGTTGAACTTTGACCTTGCTTAACCATTTTACAGATGAGCAGAGCACACTTTCCTAACAAAGTGGGCATGAGGATTCTGTGAGGTGACGCACATGAGACAGCCCCGCAGACCTTGGCAGGTGCCAGGTACCAGTTCCTTCCCCAGACAGCCACACAGCTCAGTTCCTTGCTTCTCTCGGGTTTCTGCTCTGGTCCCCCTTTGTCAGAGATCTCTTCTCCAACTCTCCCTAACCAGCACCTTCCTCCCAGACCCCATCCATCCTGCTGCTCATTAGTCCCTTGCCCTGATTTATTTCTCTTCAAGTTTGTTTCCAGCTTACTTTTGAGGCTATGAGAGCTGGGGCTTTATCTGTTTAGTTCATTGCTGTATCTGCAGAATCTAGGACAGGGACTGGCCCATAGTAGGTGCTCAATAACTATTTGCTGAATGCACGGCTGGCATTAGGAGATGAGATCTGGCTCCATCTGCTGCACATTAGAATCATAACCTTGAACAAGTCGGTTCCTCGGGAATTTCTGCAAAATAGGCATAATACATTCTCCCCTAAAATTTCACAAATTATCACAGGGATCGTATGATACCCAGATGTAAAAGTGCTTAGTTAACTGTAAAACACTATACAGATTTTTAAATGGGGCTGTTCCTGTCATTCATAGCACGTGATTTGTTGAACCACACCCAGGACAGGCCAGAATCACCGTGGTAACTGGCTGACATCCGGACTGAGCCAAGCATCCAGAGCTGGGCAGAACAGCTGAAGTCCCCACGTGCTGTGATGTATGCAATCTCACTGGGACTTAAGTATGCTTTTTAAATAAAGGTGTTCTCGGGGCGCCCGGGTAGGTCAGATGGTTAAGCATCTGCCTTCAGCTCAGGTCATGATCTCAGGGTCCTGGGATCTCCCCACATCTGGCTCCCTGCTCAGCGGTGAGTCTGCTTCTCCCTCTGCCCTTCCCCCTCCCACTTGTGCTCTCTCTCATGTGCACGTGCTCTCTCTCTCAAATAAACAAATAAAAATCTTTAGAAAAATACTAAGAATAAATAAATAAATAAAGGGGTTTCCTGACTCTAAAGGAGACACACATTAAATTTATAGAAAGAATGGTAAATACAGAAAAGCATAAAAGTCATCTATAATCCCACCATCTAGAGATTTACTGTTAATGGTCTGTGTATATCCTTCCAAAGGCAGTGACCCTTTGGGACACTGCTAAGTGCTCTTCATGAGGTGAACCAGCCAGCCGTGGGGCTTGTGTCGGCCTTGGGCTTGGTGCCAGGAACACAAGCAGGGTAAGTGTCTGCTCTCCAGCGGCTGACAGATTTGAGACCTGTCACCCGATGTTTGCATCACTGCTGACTTTCTCTCCTCTTGAGACCCAGCCTGTACGCTCTGTATAAATCTGATCCTCTGCGTCTCCAAATGGTACTTAAATCTTGAAAAGGCTCAGGGACTTTGAATATCAGCGTTGTCCCTGCCAGAACCGCGGCTCATAGGAGCCCTTGGCCAGCAGCGTTCAGATAGTACCCGACGATGGGAAGAGTCCCTGTGGCACTCTGAGGGCATTCTTTTCCCTCTGGCTCAGTCTTCCTCATGCCATAGACTTACAGGCAACACCGCTTCTGTGCCCCTGGCCCACTCCTACCAAAGGCCTGTCCCCTCCCCTTGGAGCTGTGCTTCCCTGAAAACACTCCACCTCTGAGAGAAAGCTGCCCGTGCCGGCCCCTCTGAGAGCCACCCGGTTAGACCCTCTCCGCCTTATAACTGCCAGTTTCTGGAGTCCACGAGTCCAGTGTTTTGCCTCCACAGACCCAACCAGAAGTGGAGAGGAGTTTGGCCAGCCCCTCCCTTCTCAGGACAAAGTGGTCCCCTGTCCTGGGCAGCAATGGCCAACCTGCGGATGGGGGCGGGCGGGGGGTGGGGGGTAGTGCAGCTTCCTGGCCGGAACCAGGAAAGCAGGGTGTGTGGCAAATCCCTTTCCCTGAAGCCAAGGCCTCTGTGATCTCACTCAGCCTTGCCTCCTGCGGGCCATCCGCAGCTCCCAGCTGCTCCCGGATGCTACAGCACACACACTCTCCAATCCCCCGCCCCCCCCCCCCCCCCCGACTCCAGTCTCTTCATCAAAGCTGTCCGACATAGCCTCCTGACAGGTTTTACACCATCACTCTGGCAGCCCTACAAGCCGCTTTTCATGCTTTAGCAACACTTCTTTTTTAAAACATCATTTCGGAGCTTTACTACCCAAATGGAAGGTCTGTGGCCCAACAGCATTGGCATCACCTGAGTCCTTGTTAGAAATGCAGAATCCTAGGCCCCTCCCTGGCCCACCTCAGCAGAAACTGTATTTTTCAAAAATATACAGACTTTATTTTAGAGCATTTTAGGTTCACAGCAAAATGAATGGAAAGTACAGAGAGTTCCCATATACTCCATCCCCTCCACGCACACAGCTTCCCCTACCATCCACATCCTATGTCAGAGGGTACATTTGTGACAATCAATGAATCTACATTAACACCTCATTACCACCCAAAGTCTGCAGTTCCCTTTAGGAATCATTCTTGACACTATACATTCAGTGGGTTTTCACAAACATAAAATGACATGTATCCATCATGATAGCATCATACGGAGTCTTTTCACTGCCCTGAAAATCCCCTGTGCTAAAAACTGCTTTGGACAAGGCCCCCAGGTGATTGGTACAGACCACGTCACTCCTTAAAACCCTTCCGTGGCTTCCCAGTCCCTCCAAATAACATTCAGATTCCTGACCATGGCCTTGGAGCCCTATGGAGTCTGGTCCCTCCCTCCGCCTGCCCCAACACGCTGTCTCCACTTCCTTGCTCCTCTGTTTCTTTCACGTGCTGCTCTTCTGCCTTCACCCAGCTCACTCTTACCACTCTCCCCTCTGGCAGAGAAAGACAGTGTTTGTTGTTCGTACATTCATTTGAGGGATTCTTTGATTGAGTTTCACGTTCTTCCTAATGACCGTAAATGCCATGAAGGCAAAAGCCATGTCAATCTTGCTCACAACTTGTCCCCAGGACCAAGAAAAGTATCCTATACAGAGGAGATGCTCAATATTTGTTGAATTAATAGATGAGTACACAAAAGAAAGAACCCTTGTGCCAGACTCATCCTTACCTTTAGCCTTTGTCTGCACTGCGGCCCCACCCAGAATTCTGCTGCCATCACCCGGCGTCTGCCATAAAGTTGGCCCGGCTGCCCCAGCTCGCCATGGTCCCACCTTTCCCAGGTCTCGGGCTCTTAGGATCGGGACCAGGCACTCTACTGGTCTTCACTAGCTTGGGGGCTAGTTTTGCCTTCTTCAACTAACACACTCGAATCTCTTAAAGGGCAGGAATCCCAGGTTCAGTTTTTGAGTACATAGTAAGTATTCACACATAAGATGCTCAGGGATTTGTTTGTTGACTCAGTGCAGCAATAGTAAAATCTGAATATAGCTGTAGGACAAAGTGCTTTCCTAAATATTTTTCTTTAGCTCAAAGATCGTCTCCTTCCACTTGCTTAATTGCTAAAACCCCGGTCTTCATTTTATATTTTCTTTCTCTTTTTCATTGGTTTCCCCCCAACACACACACACATATTTCTAGGAAGCCTGTATAAATTTCCTTCTAAGTATTTTAAAACTCTTTAGACTCCCCCAGAAGACTCATTAGGGAGTGCTCCCCCACACAATATCTGATGCATAAATTGTGAAACTTAGGTCGCGGTTCTCTTGGTTCAGCAAGCACGTAAAATAGCAAGTTTTCTAGCCCAGGACAGAAAATGCACGACTACCATCATGGCAGGCGCGTAATCCGTGTGCCCAAACTCCTCTCCCATCCCCTCCTCCTCCCTCCCTCACACTTAGACATTCTGATGCCTGCAGTGAACACATGCTTTAAGTGAGCAGCTCTTAAGACAAGGACCTTTGACATTAGGCTCTTTGCAAACTGGCAGACCGTGTTGAAGCCAGCCTTCTCTTTACTTTGGGGAAACCAGGTGGTATGCTGTTCAGCAGAAAGAAGATCTTTTGTTTTGACTTTAAAAATAAAGTCAGAACCATTCTTCAGCAAGATGAGCCCCACTCTTCTCAACAGCCCCCCAAATCCAGCCCTTGAAGGTCAACTTGCAGGGTGACAGAAGGGGGCAGCACAGAAAACCCCGCCTCCTAAACCTTGAAGCAGCAAACTCAGTCAAGCTCCTGAGAGTTCCTTACCTGAACAGAAGTAAAAAAGACTAGTTAGCATCAAGAACTGAAATTCAAGCTTGAGATACGGATGCTCGAGTAGTGGTGTTCTCCACTTCGCTGGGTGATCCATGGCTTCTGCTGCTTAGAGAGCGAAACCAATTTCAAACCAAGTGAGACCTGGGTACCTTCCAGCAAGCACCAGGCAGGAGCAGAAGACAATTCAGCTGTCTCACACAGAGGGTTCTCCTGTGATGTTTGCAAAAACACCGTGGATGGTGTACCTGGGTCTCCAAACTCCTGAATATAAAAGATTGTGGATTTATTTTCACAACCTGAAAAGGAAAAAAAGAAAAAAAAAAATTGAAGTCACCCAGGAAGGAAGGTTGGCCTAGTATGGGTCATAAAACTCCCTAGTTGCCTGCCTGAAATGAGTCGGGACCCTTAATCTGAGCAATGTCTAAACCACACAATCTCAAGGGTAAAGCAAAGGTCAGGGGAACTCCGAGGAGGTGATCTTGCCTTGTACATGCTTCCAAAACGAACCACAGCTCCCATGGAATAGTTCTGCTTAATGGGGACAATGAGACTTCGGTCAAAGCACAGAGAACTATCAGGGCCCTCAATATCCGCTGGCCAAAATTCAGATCCTCTTCAAAACATACCAAGAAACACAGAGCACCAATGAGGTCCTATTTTGTCCAAGGCAGGACTTAAATTATGAAACTACTTCCTTCTCAATACATTTACATAAAAAAGTGTCTCCATTCTTAAACGCCCTGCACAAAGAACATGTCTTAAACCAGCAGAGGTTCTGAATCAACAGAAAAATCTGCTAGTAAAAAGGGAAAAGACGTTCTACAAAAATTACTTATTTATATTATGTATTACCACGGGAGGAAATTTTTTCAGGAAATTTATCAAAATTTAGGACTGAAAATGAATGTTGTGCTCCAGTGTGATCTTCTGAGCTTGTCACCACAGACACAGTCCAATGCTACTCAGAAGACGTTTGGGACCCCTCTTGGGAACCATCCCAGAGCTCATTTTCTAGCCTCACTTGACTGTTTTATTAGCCACACTCCATTTTAACCAGGATTAGCTCGGATCCACTTCTTCACCAGAATTTTATGAGCCATAACTCTGTTGATGACTCACCAGCCATGCTGGGACCCCAGGGAGGCTCCTTTGGAAGTAAGTATGCATCTTGGAGATAGGAGTGATGGTATGTTTATTTAAAAGGCAGTCAGGTTGTTGGTAACTATTCCTACTGAGCTATCCCATATTAAGATAGTAGTAAATGTACTTACTTGCTGAAGAACAATTCCTCTTTTTTTCTCGTGTTTAAAAAAATAAAAAAAAATCAAAGGATGAGGCCCCAGTTCTGAGATGTTCTTTTCTTGCCGTCTCCAAAATAATGGCAGGTTGCTCAGCTTTTCTTTGGGTGATATACCAGAGGTGGCAATCCCCCTTCCAACTTCCTTTTACTCACTAGAAGATCTAGCTGATGTTCTTTCACCAGAAGCATGTAAGTCAAAGCAGGAGATGGGTAAGTGTTATGTATGATTTGAGGAAGCTTGCTCTTGCTGTCCCTTTTTGTCAGCCACCTCCTCAGAGGGTGTGGCCAAGACAAATCACACAGCACCTCCCTCACCACCTCGCACAAACCAAAAGTCTCAAGGGGAGAGAAGACTGTAGAGGGCAGCCTGGGGGTGAATGGGAGGCCAGGGTGGGGGGTTGGCTTTGGCGGTAGATAGACCGTGAGCTTTGTGGGCCAGTAGTTTCTGAGTCTCAAGTTTTGTTTTAACACCCAGTTACCCCTCTCTCCTCAACAGTCATGCCAATGCAGGAGTGGGCTGTCTACCTCATATGTCGTGGTCACTTTTTGGAGAGTGCTGGGCTCACTAGGCTGCCCTTAACTGCACTCACACCCCCACTATCTTCACAGACGGGACTTCCGGCAGCCATGTTGGACAGGATCCCAGGCACCTCAGGTGAGCACAATGACAGAACCAAGGGGTAGGGTGAAGAAGACTTTAGTACCACCCCCTTACCCCTCACCCCACCCCCAGAATCCCTCTGTTTTCAACTAGCCTGTGTAGAATTCTGGAGCATTCTGTGGGTAAACAGCTGACTCGCGCTGGTGCAGCTGACTGGTTTTGTACAAATAGAACCTGATAGCACTTTGCCTGGGCCTGCACCTTTTGCAGTCGGCTCCTGGCCCTGGGGCTTCTCTTTTGCTTTGACATGGGTTACCCTTGCAAGTTCTGTACTTAAACATGTGCAGCCTGGGAATATGGGGGTAGCTGGTGCCCATGGGGCTACTCTTGACCAGAGGAGGATGGAAGCTGACAGCTTCCAGGTGGGGAGTTCTGAGAGACATTTCATGAGGGTTTCCAGAAGGCCCTGGTGGGACTGAGTACCAGCTGCCTGCAGCAGAAGCCAGCGTGGTAAAGCACCCTTCTACTGGCTTTTCTTTCTTCCCTGTCTCAATCCTCCCGTTCTGCACCGCTGGACTACATTCCCAATAAACTAGACCTTTGTTTCCAGCTTTGCTTTCTGGATACTCTAGGCTGAGACAGGAGGGATGCTCTTATGGTAGAGATACAATAGTTTTCTATCTAAATTTGTAAAAGTAGAAAGGTAAGTCAATTCAGAGGAAAAAAAGGAAATGTAGATATGATACATGAATATGGTAAACATTGTGAATATGGTAGAGAAGTGTCTGAACTATCGACTTCAGGCTATTAGAAAGTAGCTTCTCCTGGCAAAAATTGCAGTGTAAGCTGCTATCTATCCTAATATTTTTCAGTGTTAAGGAAGGCACTGAGGTCCCTTTAAATTAAAAGCTGATAGGGAAGGATGACCGTTGAGGCCCCTGGATGTCCACAGGGTGGGGAGGAGTGACAATCATCCTGAAGGAAGAAAAGGGAAGAATAAAGGCTTTTCCACTTCATGATTGTGCTTAGGCTCTGACAAGGCCTGTGGTATGGCGGATACAGGACCTCACTAGGGGGAATATGACCCAAGGCTCAGCTCAGGCCTCAAAAAATTGCTGACTGCATTTGAGACAAATCTTATGCACGAAGTGAGTGGCAGCTTCTCTGATGTGATCTGCCAGGTCCGCTCCCACACCGGCCCTCCTGGTATAGCATCCACAGTGCTGTGCTTCCCTGCCACCCACAAGGTGCAGCTGTTTGGGCTACGGCAACGTCTTCAAACTGAGATAAACCCCCAAGGGCACCTGCAGATTTTTAAAGGGTATGCAGGCCCAGTAATTTTAAGAGACTCCATTTCCAGATTTCCAGTTTCTTTATGGACGCTTTTGTAAAACTTACCTGCAGTGGGAAGGACCTTGTCTTTCTCCCTATTAGAAGAGAAAGGCTCTGACCTGACTTGAATATTACTAGGGGGCCATGTTCTGGAAAGTGAAAAAACTTTAGGGTGCCAAAGAAAGAAACAATTTGAAATAGTGGTGTTTTAATCAATGCTGCCTCCTTAAATCAAGACAATCTAAGCCCAAGGGAGGGTCTCACGTCCCTCCCATCTTGTACACATTTCTGTAGAGGTAGAAATGTGGCATTAGACAAAGATGTACTGTAGAGTGGGGTGGCAGGAGTGGTGGCAGCGTTTACTAAATAAACGTGGCCTCTTCTACTTCCCGTCTCTTGGCAAAGACACCATCTCTCCGGAGGCAGCCAGAAACAGCAAAGAGAGTGTGGGTAGGAGACAGGGAAAGCACAGGCACCTTGCATCGCCCCAGCGACAAGTCTGTGGCAGGGTTCAGTGGGTGGCTGCTCTGTCTATCTCAGATTTGGAATATTCAAGCTCTATAAAGCATGCCAGGCAAGACTTTCTATGACAGGGGCCCACTGCGTTTTCATCTTCTCTGCGAGGAAAAAAAAAAGCTTGGTGAGCATTTTCATTCATCTGTGTCTTGGTCTGAGTGTCAGCTGCATATTTTGAATAATGATGAGGAAGGATGTAGCAACTTCTACCTTACAGTCCCAGCGACCTTCAGCCTCTCAGTGGAGGGGCTGAGATGCTCATCTGGCTCCTCGCCCTGCTTCATTCGAACTGGCTTATAACCTGCGCCCAGCAGCAAATGGCAACCATTACTTCACTTTTCAGAAAAATATTCCACAAGGAAGAAAGAGCAGAAGGGGGAGGAAGGGAAGAGAGAGGAGGAGGAAGAGGAAAAACCTGAAGGAGAAAGAAGGAGGAAAGTGAAGGAGGGCAATTACTCCATTTTAGGGGTGGATAAATAGCTTGGTGTGTTTAAGCAGAAAATAACACACTACTGTTAAATCTTTAATTCCCACGATCTTTAATTCATTGAAGTTTGCTTTCATGGCACCGCACTGTCCCGTTTTGAAAGCACCAAGATCATTTCTGGCTTTTTCTCCTGCCTGGTGGTTGGCTCCTTATTATGTTTCTCACGGGACAAAGAAAATGAAATAGAAAACTGAAAAGAGTGACTTTTGCAAATTTGTTAAGGGCTCTGGTAGACATTGTGGCTGGGGGAGTGGCAGCCAATGGCTGTCTTAATTCCGCCCCCCCCCCCGAATCCTTAATTCCCCCCGTCCTTAATCCCCCAATCCTTAATCTCCCCCAATTCTTAATCCCCCCCAATCTTAGAACAGGGACTGGCCAGGATCTGGGGGCAGGTCCCTACCTTCAGGCACAGAACCTCAAGTCTTCAGGACACAGTGTTTGTCTCTTCCTTTCTTGAAGGATTGAGCAATAAAACGCTGCAAGCTCCTTCAAAAGGTACCCTTTCTAGTTTTGTTCGAAAAAAAATTCTTCCCTAAACACAACCAAACTATCTCCTGCTTTACTTTAAGCTTATTTTCTCTTGTTCAGTCATCCACAGAAGTGGGGGGGGGGGGCATTTATATCCATTACAAGCTCAAAACAAACAGAAACACTTTAGGGTGATAGAGAATCATTACCCAGCTCCTCAAAACCACTCGGTCTGTGTGAAAAAAATCTCAGCTCTGCATTGCTCTTTTCTCTGAGTTACCAGGTTAGCATCCTTTTTCTTATTGCTTGTTACTTATCTCTGGATCCATTTTCTACATTTAGTTTGAACCTGAATGTAATAATATTATCAATAAGGATGTGGGCTTATTTAGAAAGAATCCACATAAATAATTCCTGGCCATGGTATGTCATATTTCCACCCATAATTTCCACAATTTCCACTCAATATTTCCACGAGTATTTTGTTGGCATTTTCATCACTCTGCAGATGCATATTTAGCCAGTTGCTCCAGGGCGAGCAACTGTGCATCATTTGGGGAGAAAATGCCAACCTAAACTTGCATTTTTGGTTTACCTTTTTTTTTTTTTTTTTGCTTCTCCTGTGTGCTGTTTGGGCTATTTTTGGGCTTCTGGCAACTTTAGTTTATCTTTATCTTAATTATGCTTCAAAAATCAGCCCAGGTGTAATTTTCTCTGGATGCCTTCTCTGAACATTCTAAGCTGGCTATGTCTCTCTCATATCTGCTGACCTTGTACCTTGAACATTCCCTCTTGTCATAGTCTCGTGGCCTAATGTCATTATATCTACCAAGTCTCCACTATTAGTGTGATTTTTGCCTTACCTCTGTAACTGCAAGGAGGACCTAGCAAAGGGCCTGGCACATCTTATATGCTATATTAGTAAGTGTTCTCCAAAGAAACAGAACCAATATGTATACACATGGAGAGAAAGAGGTTTATTCTAAGGAACTGACTCACCTGACTGTGGAGTTTGGCAAGTTCAAATCTGCAAAGTAGGCCAGCAGGCTGGAGACCCAGGGAGGAGCAGATGCTGTAGCTCAAGTCTGTGGATGCAAAATGAATAACCCTTTTAGAATATCTAAAAAAGAAAAGGAAGAGAGTTTTATCTGAGCCCAAGTTAGGACAGCTGCCTGGGATACAGTCTTCACAAAGAAGAGAGGGAACATTTGGTGTAGGGTTATGTACATTTTTACATAAAAAGTTACAAATTATTAGACAAAGAACACTTCAGAAAGTTGCAGACCTCAAGTTTCTAATATATGCAGGGCTGTGGGACTTTAACCCTATGGGAAGGAGGGAAATCTCTTGCTTTTTCTTGTCTTTTGTGTTCAGAAGACACCTTTGTGGTGATTTTCTTTAACGAAGCAGATGTACAATGTGTGCTCTGGTCAGAAATAGAGCCCATGCTTTGAGGTCTTGCGGAATCAATTTGACTTGGTAAATGTTGAAGTATAGCTTCCCCGGGAGCCCAGGAGCAGGGTGCACAAACATGAAAAGTTGAAAACTTCCTTTACATCAAGCTTGGAGACAGTCTGCTGGTAGAATTCCTCCTTCCGTGGTGGTCAGTCTTCTTTCCTATTAAGGCCTTCAACTGAATTGGTCAGGCCTGCTAATATCATGGAAGATCATTGGCTTTCCTTAATATCCACTGATTTCAGTGTTCATCTCATCTAAAAAATACCTTCACAGAAACATCTAGAAAAATGTTTGGCCCAATATCTGGGTATTACTGCCTTGCCCAAGGTGATGTGCTCACCGAGTCTTCTGGATTGAATTGCTGATACAGCACAATGTGAGCAGCTGCTTTGGGCTCTTCCAATTTCTCCTGTACTAGCTTTTTTCTGTTTTCTTCTAAAAAGCCTCTACTTCATTTTTTCCCCCACTTTAAGTCATTTTAACAGATGTTTATTGAAGTCCTCTTCTGTGGTATGTTTTCCTTTGAATCTTTTTGTTATTTTGTGCCTGGCTGAGAGTTCAAGGGGCCCTGCCTTTTAACCATTTCCTGTTAGCTAGTGCATGAGCTTGCTTTCTCTCTCTCTCTTTTTTAAGTTCTCATGCTTTAACTAGATGTGGTATTACGCATTCAGGACCATGAAGTGGCAAAGATTTAATACACTGTTTTTCAGTTATCTGTGCTTCTGTTTTCCTTCAAATGAACCAGCTCTGACCTACTCTGGTTGGAGAACAACTGAATGTCAGGGCCTATTTTCTTTGTATCAATATGAAAGGGAGTTTTTTCCAGAGGCATTATCTTATCTGAGCATTTGAAATCAATTATGTATCACTATATATAGTATAGTATTAGAAATAGGATATAAAGTTGTATATACAAAATGATCCAATTTTTTCAAAAAACATGTGCATAAAATAAAGACTATATACAGTATGAGTGATGAAATGTGAGTGGTTCTGTTTTTTCTATGTTTTCTAAAATTTCTTTATACACATAATATATAAAAATTCTAATTGTGGAAGATTAAAAGTTTCTACTTACTCCTGGCAAACTCTCCCATTACCGTACTCTTGAGAGATAATCATAATCATTATTAACAACCTGATATGTATCCCTTCAGTCATTTCACACACACACACACACACACACACACACAGCTCTTTTTTTTCCTACCTAAGACCGTATATATTCTTCATTCTAAAATTTAATTTTTTTTACCTAACAAAATTATCTCTCAGCTCTTTCTAGGTGAGCTTGATTATTTACCCATAGTCTACTGATTTAAATGTCTACCTCATGGTTTTGAACAGTTCCATAATTACGCCATGATTTAGGAGAAGGAAATGCATACTCCCATGTAAACAGATATTGAGGTTATTTTTAACTTTCTGCTATTAGAAACAATTCTGCAAAGAACATTCAGGAACATTTATCTTCATGAACATGTGTGGTTATTTTTTTAGGAGAAATTTTTGGAAGCTTTCCCAACATTTCTGCTGGAAATATGCATTACTTTTATCATTTAAAAAATGTAAACATTTTATTAAAAAATATTTTAAAAATATCATGAGTCAGCAGCCTAAAATGAGGTTACATGGCTAGGTCCATTCCACGAGAGAGGGTCCTGGGTCAGGGCCTAGCATATACCTGGTACACAGTAGATGTTTAACGTCTGTAGGATATATAAAGATCACTCCCGGACATTGTTAACAACTCTTTATGAAAAGTACCATTATTTCCACCATACAGATGAAACATCTCAGAGATCAGGTCTGAGTCCCACAAGTTTGTTTCTCAATAAAAGCCTCTAAATGGCAAATACTACTGGATTGGTGAGTAATGAAATACTTGCAGTATGTCTCCTTCAGTGAAACTGGGGGCGAAGAACTAAATCTTCAACACCTCTCTTTCCAGCATCTACACTAATGCCTAGCACTAGTAAAATGCCAGATAAATATTAGTTCTTCTTGGCAGAACAGCATTCATTCTTTCCTTTGTGAACAAAAGCTTGGTTTTTGTGTAAGTATCTACCTCTAGGGGAAGATGTTATATCCTTGATCAACAAGGAACTCATAATCTAACTTGCCTGCCAGTGATTGGTTTAGTCTTGGAGGGGGTGCAGGGAGAGGCTTTCTTAACAGTTTCTTCATCCTTGAAAGAAGAGACACAGCCTTTCCCATTAGACATTGTCTGTAATTGTAATTGGATTTTGTATCTGTCAGAGAAGTCAGCCCGGAGATAAAGCTAACGCAGTAGAACAGCAGGGCAGGAAAATGGAAGGAACTGGGTCCTGGATGATGACAAATAATTAACCCTGGGGATTTCTGCTTTCTAAGATATTTTTTGTAAGCTAATCTAGATATGTCTAGACATTTTGTTATATTAGATAATAAGTGTCTTTATTATTTAAGCCTGGTGAGTATGGGGAGTGGTGGGAGGGGGGAGGGTAATGGTTATTTGCAGGTATTTGGAGCTGACAAATTGTTCTTTTGGTTTGCATGACCATGTCCTTGATGTCCCAGAAATATTTTCTAATTCTTGACCAAGGAGAAAAAAATGTCAGTAGGTCAAACTTAAAAATAAAATAGCCAGTTATTTTAGCAGCAAAATGAGTTTATTCAAGAATAGCAGAGGAATTGCAATTTGGGACACGTAAACTTCAGTAAAACATAGTCAAGACCCAGAGAACAAATGAGAGGGGACTGCTTTTATGGAGGAAAGGAGAAAGTTGGGCAGGGTGGTTTTGAATGAAAGCTTACTGGAGGAGAGCCAGAGTTCAAGGTTGTGGCTACTTCTCAGTGGTTGAGATGTGGCCGTTTCTCATTGGCTGGGTTGTTGCTGGGCAAAGGGAAAATCTTCACTCCTCCTGCTGGGGTAGTGAAGTAAGCTTCTTTCTGTCTGGGTATATAAAATAAACTGCAATGCGTGGTACGTGCACGAGCGCTTCCTTCTTCAGGGCTGCCTGACTCTGTTTTGAACGAAGCCTTCTTTTATTCATTTTCACATTTCCCCCTTTTGTTCAAGATGTTTCCTTGAAAACACCACTGATCAGGAGTCAGGTTTTCTGCATTTAGTGGTTTTGTCCCTTGGTGCCAGGAAGGACCTTTCCTGGTTGTCATGACTCATGTCATAGGGAAAGTGCACAAGTTGGAAAACATTGAGGTCACATTTGAGTAACAAGGAAGGGTAGGAGGGAGAACTCTTAGGCATCTCCCACCTAAAGTTTTTATCTTATCAGGGTCATAAATAACCATTGGAGATCATCTTGAAGTATTGAGTTAGCATCACCCTATTGGGCATGTTGCTTCCTATAAAGGCTTGACAGGCAATAGGTACAAAGTTTAAAAATGATGGGCGCCTGGGTGGCTCAGTTGGTTAAGCGACTGCCTTCGGCTCAGGTCATGATCCTGGAGTCCCGGGATCGAGTCCCACATCAGGCTCCCTGCTCGGCGGGGAGTCTGCTTCTCCCTCTGACCCTGCCCCCCTCATGCTCTCTCATTCTCTCTCTCTCTCAAATAAATAAATAAAATCTTTAAAAAAAAAAAAAAAAAAAAAAACAACAAAGTTTAAAAATGATTATACAAAACAAAAAGTAATGTGACAAATCTAGTTTGTGTGATGGCTCTAACCCAGGAGCCCAAACCTGAAGGTAACCAGAGAAAGAGGCCAAAGGACCATGGATCATTACATGAAATTTACTGTAGCCAATGTGTTTGTTCCCTAATTTTGTGCAGTTGGGGGTCTAATTCCCCAGAAGAATTTATCCATATGTGACAGGTGGTATTGCCTATTCAAACACCTCCTTGTTCAGCAAGTAAATAATCGAGGGCTATTCAATTATCCAAAACTACTTTAGGCAGCAAGTCAAGTAATTAGTTCTGGGCTGCTATTGCCTTGGCTGTGGTTGGCTAACTCTCCCAGTATTAGGGAGAGATTCCTGATCATCTCTCCCTCAGCAAACGCAGAATCCTGTATGCCTCCTAAAAGTTTCTGTTTAAGATGGCCATGGGGGCTTAGTGGAGTGGACCAGTGGTAGGCTTCTGATTTGTTATGTAGAGAAAACAGAACAGTAAATACAGGAAGAGCACATTGCCCTTTCATCCTCCAGCTGTCAAGACGGTGAGGTGCCCAAGTATAGGGGCCATTGCAAAACCTCCTCATAGAAAGGAGTAGCCAAGTTGTGTACATAGGGCTCCCTCATAAGTATTAGCATTGATGGACCCTGTATTGCTAATAGAGGCATTAGCCTCATTCAGCCAAGACTCAAACACTGTTATTATTACTTATTGAAAGACTACCCTAATACATGGATTTGATAGCAAGCCTACAAATAGTCTGATTTATGCTGACTGCTCTGCAGTATCTTTTATATATATTTTTGATGCATCTCGTTCTCCCACCCCAGGATTGCGTTAAATTGAGGCAAGGAACGGGGTATGTGGATTTAGTATTCTGACTTTATAAAAGGGACCTGTGGAACAATTTAGGAATACAGTGGCATCTGGGATTTCAGCAAAATTCCTTACAGGGTAAACGAAGGAGTCCCTGCTGTCAGGACAGACCGAGGTTTCTGATGATAAATCTGACAGTTGGAGAGGTTCCCCCCCGTTTTACAAGCGATTGGCAAATGCAGACAAGGGCATTGTCTCCCCATGGAAGAGAGGGTGAAGAAAGAGAGAGTGAACAAGGGAAGGAAGGTTTATAGGCCTGGTCTGGTCATCGTAGGAAAGTGGACTTCTTCAGCTGCCGTCTGCTTCAACTCCTGGAAATTTTCAGGTCTCCAGTTGATGTGCAGGCCCAAGTTGGGGTTTGTTCAGTCTTTAGTGTGACACATGGATTATTCCCAGGGGTTATTCTCTGGGGTTTAGCAGCACTGGGGTTGGTTAACGGTACCTGATGGGGGTCCTTCCAATGAGGTTGAAGAGAGTCTTTCTGGATCTGTCTTTTCCAAGAGACAAAATCTCTGGGTTATAAGGAGTGATGCTTGAGGCCTTCATCCCCTGGGAGTGTACTGTGGAAGGACTCTTCTACTAGAACATGGTTATTTTCAACAGAAGCAATTAGGCCTTTACAGTATTGAAATATATCTCCTTTTATCAGCTGTAGATCAATGGAAACAGGAGCCATGTGCAGTGGGAACTCTGAGATTATCTCAAAGGGTGAGAGTTTGTGGGTTCCAGAAGGTGTGGATCTGAGACTTAGAAGGACTGATGGCATTGCCTTTGGCCAGGGTATTTGAAGAGTCTCTACAAATTTTGCCAACTGAGTCTTTAACGATGCTGCTAGTGCATTTAACTAGACGTGAGGATCGAGGGTGGTAAGCACAAAGTGTCATAGAACTATCCAAATAGCACAGACCCTTTGAAGCACTTGACAAATGAAGTGAGCTCCCCAGTCACTATGAAGTTCGAGGGGGGTTCCCCAGGTAGGGATAACACTCTCTAATAAGACTTTAGCCATAGAAGAGATAGTAGCCTGCCTACAGGGAAAAGCTTCAGTCCAGTGAGAAAACATACAAACCATGACTAAAACGTAATTTTATCCCTGAGGTGGGAAAAGCTGAATGAAATCCATTTACCAAACTTCAAATGGCCCATTGGGGAATTTAAAGTGTCCAAGAGCAGTTGTATTTTGTATTTCTCTAGGTTGTATTTTGGACAGGCGGGGCAAGCAAAATAGGCGCTTTTTGCAGTTCTTCGTTATTTCCCCACCAGTGTGGGTTCACAAGAGTTATAATCTTATCAGTGAACCAATGATTCAATGCATGTATAGTAGTCGGTAATGGGAATTTTAAGGCCTCCGGTAGGACTGGGTTTCTATTTGGGCCAAACCAAAGTGCTCTTTTTATTGAACAAACAGTTATTAGGTTTCCAGTTTTGTTTTCCTTTTTCTGGGGCCAATTTTTGAACATCTCTAGTAAATTTTTCTAGATTATCATTGGGGGAACATCCCCGTGGACCATGACAGAGGCTTGGTTGTTGGTTCTTCTGAGCACAGTGTTCTTGGTGGAAACATAAGTGAGGTGGTTTGGAATGCCCAGGGACCTGAAAATAGCCAAAGTGGCCAGTAGAAGTATGGCATCTAATAATATGGCATTTTGAAGGTGAGAACCATTTAAAATTTTATCTTTGTTGGAAATAAGGAAGCCTTGCTGTTTCCACAGCATTCCAAAGTCATGAGCTACTCCAAAGGTCTATCTCTGTCAGTATAGATATTTGCAGTTGGCCCTTGGCTAAATGCACGCCTAAGGGAGAGCATACAATTCGGCCTGTTGGGCTGAGGTAGCCAAAGGCAATGGTGCCACCTCAAGAACTTCAAAAAGGAGTTGCAGTTGTATAGCTCGCACAATATTTATCATTTTCACCTTTTAAATAAGAAACATCAGTAAACCACGAAAAGTCAGCACAATAAAGCAGTTTCCTGTAAGTCATTATGGAAGTCAGAAGGTGATTTGTTAGTATTAAGCAGTAGTGAGAGGTTTTTTCAGGGGAGGAAGGGAGAAGAATCGCAGGGTTAAGGTTATTACAGTGAGGAAGAATCTGAGAAGTGGTTAGCAAGATTTTGTAGGAGGTGAGGCGACTAGATGAAAGGTGTTGAGTATGGTGAGAATTTAGAAAGGCTTCCACCACATGGAGTACAAGAATAGTTGGGGCGGGGGGGATCTTATGATTATTTCTTCAGTGGCCTTGACTAAAAGGACTGTGGCAGGAATGGTCTGAGACAAGGGAGGGTACCCTTGTACAGTAGGGCCTCACTGGTGGCTATAATAAATATCCTTTGGGTAAGTGTGGTCCCCATGTTTTTGGGTGAGTACCATAAGAGCATTCCATTCTTTTTAACATACAAAAAGGAAAAAAGAGAAATTGATCATTGGGATATCCAAGGGCAGAGGGATTTATTAAGCTTTCCTTTAAGGCTTTAAAGGCTAAGTCATGTTGATCTTCCTAAATAATAAGGTCAAGTTTGTAGTTTTTTTAGTAAAACATCTAGGGGGATGGGCCATAAGAGAGAGATTTGGACAATTTCCACACTCAGTAGCTAGCCCCCCAAAAACTTCATAGCTGGTACTTAGTTCTGAATTTTGGGAAATTCAAGATGTCATGAAGCCTATTCGGATCTAAATGTAGTCCTTGTGCCAAAATCAGGTGCCCTAGATATCAAACCTGAGCTTGAACAAAGCACAATTTTTCCTTAGAGACTTTATGTCCCTTTAAAGCTAAAAATTTTAACAGATGGATGCTGTCCACCTGTGAAGAGGCTTGGGAAAGGGATCAGAGAAGGAAGTCATCTACATATTGTAATAGGGCAGAACCTCCAGGAAATTTTATATCATCTAGATCAGCCTTTAAAATTTGTGAGAAGTAAGAAGAACCTCCAGTAAAACCCTGGGGCATTACTGTTCAGGTGCACTGTTGTTCTTCCCAAGTAAAGGCAGAGCCTTTGGCTGGCCTTATGCACTAGAATACTAAAGAAGGCAGTAGATAAACTAACCACAGTAAAAAAAAATGTGCTTTCAGTGGGAATGGAGGCTAATAAAGTATGGGAATTGGTAAAACAAGGTGAAGGATGACAACAGTTTATGGCTCAGAGGTCCTGTACAAACCTCTATCTGCAGCCATTCAGTAGCATGAATGAGTCAGGAGTAAAAGTGATAGCAAGGTTCACAGGCACCATAAAGTAAAAGGAAACTAATGGCTAAGAACAACCCTAGTTATTATTTATATTCAAGCCAAAGAAACACTTTTTCCATGGATTCTTGTGGAAGGAGCACTATGTAATATGAACAATATCCTCAACAGACATTTTAAACTGAAACGGTTATGAGTTTGATAGGAATGCTTATTAAAAATGTCCCTCACCAGGGAACTTTTACTACATCCTCAGAGGTGGACAGTGATTTGATTTTTGCAAACAATTAAAAATCACTTTGGCTAAGGTTGAAGGTGGAGGTGGGGGCTTACTGGAAAAGAGAACAAGGGAACATTTTGGAGTAATGAAAATATTCTGTATCTTGACTATGGTTACTCAGGTATATATACTTATTAAAACTCATTGAACAGAACACCAAAGGAGTGCATTTGCATCTCAATTAAAAACAAAATTCTCAAGCCAGGTCTGGGTAATTACAGCCAGAAAGATAGGCATAGCAAATTACAATTTTGGACAAGTATATAGAATACTTACATATGGTGATTCTCATATTTTTCAAGGGTGACATAATTAATTTAGCCAAACAAAAATACTGTTAGTTTTTCTTTGCTTTTATTTACTATCAGGGTGCAAAAATTCTAAACTGCTACCAAATAAATTATGAGTTAAAATTAATCCTTACAACCACCATTTAGAAGTAGGTGCTATTATTTTCCCATTTCTTCTGAAAGGCCCAGGCGTCTGCAAAGGGCTACAGGTGAGTCATCGTCACTCAGTCTGAGAGTCTGGTTCTCTGAGCCGCGACGTTCCGAAATGGCAGGCGCTGCCCGGCGACGCAGGTCCCCTCGGCCCTGCCCGTAAACAGAAGGCCACGCCGCTGCCGGGAAGGCGCGCAGCACGCACTTGTCCACGGTCCGTCGAACCTGGGCCCCCGAACGCGGCTGCGCGGCTCCGCCCTCTCCCCGTGCGCTCCGCTCGCGGCGGGGTGGCTCTGCGCCTCCACACACCGGATGCAGCCAGACCTCTGCGCGCACCCTGAACCCCCGGCGCTCGGCCCTACTCTCGCCTCGCGCGCGCTCCAGGACCAGCCTGCCGGTACTTCTCCTCGCCGTCCTCCCACACCCCCGCGGGCGCCCGGCTCCCGGCAGTGCCCGGGGTCCCGCCTGCCCTCCTTCCCCCGACTCTTGCTCGGCCCTGCCCCCGCGCGCGCCTCCGCCGGAGACCCGCGCGTTCAGCCCCGCGTCCCCCCCGCGCGCGCCCGCGCGCGCGCCTACCAGGCAGCGACCAGGCACCCACCCAGCCCCTGTCCAGGCGTGCTTCCCCACCACCACTACCAAAAAAAAAAAAAAAAAAAAGGAGAGGACCGCCAGGAAGCCGCTGCCCAGACCTTAGTTTTGAAGTTTTGAATTTGTTTGAATATATAGTTATAGTTCGGGGCCAAGAATGTAAACAGAAGAGGAGTTTAGGGAATAATGGTGTTCTGAAAGCGGGAGGCTGAGAGCAGTACGTGTAAATGTTAAAAGAGAATTTCCGAGGAAAGAAATGGTCATCATCCCCCACCTCTGCTTGCCCTTCACAAAAACACACTTTCGGGTAGAGCCAGAAGGAATGGCAAACTAGAAGCTGACGACATTGGGAGAGGGGATACAGGGGGTTAAAAGTTGGTGCTTAAAAGCCAGCTAAGCTTGGACTGCGAAGGTCTCAGCGCACGGTGGGAGCCCCCACTCTCCTATTCATAGATGGGACAGTCAAGGTCCAGAGTGGGTGGCTTGTCCACAGTCATACACCTGACTCTTGGCAGAGCCAGGTCTAGTAGCCCGGAACTCCAGTTCCTAGGTATCGTTTGTAAATAAAAAAATATGTAAACAACGTTTTACAGATAGCCTTTGTGAATCAAGAAACTCAGTAAGGTCAGTACCTCTGGTTTGGTATGCTCAGCTGGTCTTCATCATTTACTCTTCTCCAGGTGCTTGCCAGCCTGCACTCTCTGGCCCACAGCAGTGCAGTCCATGTGCAGCGGGTCGTTTAAAAGCGCCTGGCCGGGGCGCCTGGGTGGCTCAGTCGTTAAGCGTCTGCCTTCGGCTCAGGTCATGATCCCGGCGTCCTGGGATCCAGCCCCGCATCGGGCTCCCTGCTCCGCGGGAAGCCTGCTTCTCCCTCTCCCACTCCCCGTGCTTGTGTTCCCTCTCTCGCTGTGTCTCTCTCTGCCAAATAAATAAATAAAGTTAAAAAAAAAAAAAAAAAAAAAGCGCCTGGCCCCTGCAGGTGAAGGAGGTGGGTAGAGTTGGGGCAGACGGTGGAGGGCTTTGAACATGAATGCTGCAGGCGGTAGGGCACAATGGAGAATTGGAAATGCACCTCCAGGGAAACCAGCACTTCACCAGGGACTAGATTTGTGGAGGGAATATTAGCTGAGATCCTAAGACTCTAGAAGGCAAATCATTTAGCAGGAAGACAAAATTAAAATGTTGATGTTGAAAGGAAGGTTGTGGGGAGAAAGTATTCTAGTTCAATAACAGAAAAATCTTTTCCCCTGGTTGTGTATGAATAAAAATGGTGCTTACTATGTGCTAAGCACTGTTGTAAGGGCTTTACAAAAATTAATTTATTTACTTCTCACAACAAACCAATGAGGTTGTTACTATTTTGTCACCATTTTAGAGATGTAGAGGCTGAGGCACAAAGAGGTTGCCCAAGGTAAGTAGATCTGTGCTGAGGAGGAATGGCCTGGAGTCAGAAGATTTGGATCTCAAGTGCCTCCATCACTGGTTATGTGAATTTACCCTCTCTGAGCCTCAGTTTTCTTATCTGTGAAATGCGTATTGTCATCCCTGCCTACTACTGAGACAGAATGTGCAGGTGCTTTGTAAACTGTGCATTGTGATGCCAATGGAAAGTACTACTATTTAATAAAGGAGGGGTATACTTCCGAGGCCAAATCCCAACTAAAAAGAGAAAATGATGAGCTTGGTTTGACTCGCAGAATTTAATGGGCTTGCTACTCACAGAGAGGCAAAGATGGAGTCATAGTTAAAATCGTTGGCTGTGGAGTCAGATGGACCTAAGCTGGAATCCCAGCCCTGCCACTTAGTAGCTCTGTGACCTAAGATAAGGCACATCATGTTTCTGATACTGCGTTCTCTTGGTGATCCTCAATGTACTCACCCCTAAAATGGGTCTAATACATTCCTTATAGAGCAGGTGTGAGGATTAAATGAGATACGCTTAATACAATGCCCTACAAGTAATGAGTGCTCAGTAACATGTAGGTAGGGCCGTTATTTTTTCTGATTCTTCTTTTTCCTCATCCTCTGTATATCTTAATATTCCCGCAGAGACAGCCTCACCATGTGTGAGGGACTGATGGAGAGATATGTGGCTGCCATGGTGCTGAGTGCAGCTGGAGATGCCTTGGGGTACTTCAACGGGAAGTGGGAGTTTCTCCGGGATGGGGAAAAGATTCACCGGCAGCTGGCCCAGCGTGGTGGGTTGGACGCCATCGATGTGGAGAGGTGGAGAGTCAGCGATGACACGGTGATGCACCTGGCCACGGCTGAAGCTCTTGTGGAAGCCGGCAAAGTCTTGGATTTGGCTCACCTCTATGCCCTACTTGCTAAGCATTACCAAGACTGCATGGAAGACATGGATGGCCGGGCACCAGGTGAGTGTGGCCAGTGGAGGTCACAGGCAGGTGGAGAATAAAACAGGCCCAAGGTACTCATTAAAAATGTTGACTGAGATTTAAATATCAAGAAGACAGTTGTTTTTTGTAGTTGCAATAAAAATAGAAACAACCTAAATGTTCTCTAATTTTTAAAATTATGGTAATGTGTTCACAGCCATTTAAAATTATACAGATAAATATTGACTGATATGGAAAGATATTATATATTAAGTAAAAAAAGAGGCTTACAAAACATAGGGTACCCAAAGGCACGTTGTTGCTCTGAACCCATTGCTCCTTTTCTGAGCCTGGTATTCCTCACTCTAGAACCTGCAGCCACTTTCTAGCATTCAGATCTCCATTGGTCAGGTTCTCATTGGGTTATCTAAGGGCTTGGGCTCTGAGTCTGATGGTTTTGATGGGGCCACTAGCTAGCTGGTTAAGTGATTTTGAGCAAGGTTCTTAAGCTCTGAGCCTTACCTTAGTCATTTAAGAAAAGACAATAATATGTTAAACCTATCTTTTGGAGTTATTATGATGTCTCAATAATAACTGATAAAGATTCCAAGACACTCTATATGAATCTGATTCTTGTATCATCAATCTTCTCATGCTAGGGGTTATATAGAAAGTAAGGAACAGGGGCGCCTGGGTGGCTCAGTTGGTTAATTAGCAACTGCCTTCAGCTCAGGTCGTGATCCTGGAGTCCCAGGATCGAGTCCCACATCGGGCTCCCTGCTTAGCAGGGAGTCTGCTTCTCCCTCTGACCCTCCCTGCTCTCATGCTCTCTCTCTCTCTCTGCCATTCTCTCTCTCAAAAAAAAAAAAAAAAAAAAAATCTTTAAAAAAAAAAAGTAAGGAACAGTGTTGGCTTGGGGTTTGGAGTCTGGGGGCATTCATCATATTTGGGGGGATTTCCCTGTCCATCAAAGAAACTTTAGAGACCGAGCTTGGTTGTTTCCTCCTGCAGGGGCCTTTGCTTTGGTTACACTGACCCTCTGCTCTCCCCGACTCTTCCCAGGGGGTGCTTCAGTGCAGAATGCCTTGCTGCTGAAGCCAGATGAGGCCGATGGCTGGAGGATTCCCTTTAACAGCCACGAGGGTGGCTGTGGGGCTGCCATGCGTGCCATGTGCATCGGCCTCCGGTTCCCTCACCGCAGCCAGCTGGACACACTGATCCAGGTGAGCATCGAGAGTGGCAGGATGACCCACCACCACCCCACAGGCTACCTGGGAGCCCTTGTTTCTGCTCTTTTTACAGCCTTTGCTGTGAACGGCAAGCCTCCCAGGCAATGGGGAAAAGAACTGATGGAGGTGCTACCAGAAGCTAAAAAGTACATTATCCAATCAGGCTACTTTTTGGAGAAGAATCTTCAACACTGGTAAGTTGGTAGATGCACGCTCCTGCGGGAAAATGATTCAATCTGGGGGGTGCCTTTGTGGCTCAGTCGTTTCACCGTCTGCCTTCAGCTCAGGTCATTGTCTCGGGGTCCTGGGATCGAGCCCCACATTGGGCTCCTTGCTCAGCAGGGAGCCTGCTTCTCCCTCTGCCTTTGACCCCCCCCCCATGCCCCCCACTCTCTCTCATGTGCTCTATCTAATATAAATAAATAAAATCTTAAAAAAAAATGATTGAATCTGATTGCACGTGCATGCATATGTATGCTTAGAATTCATAGATCAAAGCAACCATCCTGGTTTTCACCATCCATTTTTGTTATCTGCTGCATCCAGCACCACCCTTTCCCCCCGCCACCTGCTAAGGGTTTCAAGTTCAGTGCCTGCAGTGGTTGCCACCAAGTAGCCAGTGAAGACCTCAATGAGTAGTACACCTGCAGCGCTTCTCTGTTGTGTAGGGATCCTGTTCTGTATCCCAGCCTTCTGTCGGTTTTGTGGCTATCCTGTACTGCAAAGTTCATACTGCTGTGAACTTTCCTGCTTATTCCTAGAACTTGTTTCTTCAGTGTTGTCATGACACAGTGCTTTGAAATCTTTGGTTACAGTGCCCAAGAGATAGGTTTTTTTCACTAGTTAGTTCATAAGTAGTAAAGCCACAGTTTCCCTTTTTAGTGAGTTCGCGTCACATCACCTTTCTTAGAATAAAAAGGTCTAGAAGCTTTCTGCTGAAATCACCTGTGGTCATGATGTTCCAAAGTTCTATCTTGAAAAAGCAATGTAAGTGTATAAGGAGATGATGTGTTAATTAGCTTATCATAATCTTTTTACTATGTATCTGTATATTATATCATGTTGTATGCCTTAAATTTATACAAGTTTTAATAAGAAAATAAAGTGGGCGCCTAGGTGGCTCAGTCGGTTAAGCGTCTGCCTTCATCTCAAGTCATGATCTCAGGGTCCTGGGATCAAGCCCCTCGACAGGGCTCCCTGCTCAGTGGGGAACCTGCTTCTCCCTCTCCCTCTGCCTGCTGCTCCCCGTGCTTGTGTGCGCATGCACTCTCTTTCTGTCAAATAAATAAATAAAATTTAAAAAAATAAATAAAGGGGCACCTGGGGGGCTCAGTCAGTTAAGCTTCCAACTGTTGATCTCAGTTCCAGTCTTGATCTCAGGGTTGTGAATTCAGGACCCGCACATTGGGCTCCACACTGGGCGTGGAGCCTACTTAAAAAAAGAAAGAGAGAGAGAGAGAGAGAGAGAGAGAGAGAAAGAAAGAGAAGAGAGGAGAGGGAAAGGGAAAGGAAAAAAGTTAAATAAATTTCACCCTTGGCAGGTGACATTTGACACTATTCTCAATTCAGGAAAAATAGACCTTCATTTCTCACCTTTAACTTCCTATGTATCTTCTTTATTTAGCAACAGGTATCAGTGCCTTGTTTATATTAATCTTTGGCAAAAATATATTGAACAAGTTCTGCTTAGAGCTCATTTTGAGTTTCTAATTACAATTTTGATATTAGCACAAGAAGTTGAAGTCATCTTGGAATTTTCCCTGTTCACACATCTATCTGGTACCTTTCCTTATGGCTCTCAAATTTGTTTTTTCAATTGACTGTAGAATTTTTCCTTCCTACAGGTCCTACTTCCAAGACCAATGGGAAAAATACCTAAAACTTAGAGGGATTTTGGATGGCAAGTCAGCCCCTATCTTCCCCAAGCCCTTTGATGTGAAGGAGAGGGATCAGTTCTATGCCTCGGTGAGCTACTCTGGCTGGGGTGGCAGCAGTGGGCACGACGCCCCCATGATTGCCTACGATGCCATCCTGGGTGCGGGAGACTCCTGGAAGGAGCTTGCCCACCGAGCCTTTTTCCACGGGGGAGACAGCGATTCTACAGCTGCTATTGCTGGCTGCTGGTGGGGAGTTATGTATGGTCTGAAAGGAGTGAGCCCCTCCAACTATGAGAAACTGGAATACAGAAACCGGCTGGAGAAGACAGCCAGGGCTTTGTATGCTCTGGGGTCAAAGGAAGACACTATAATCACCCTTTAGGGAGATGTGACATCATTTCTTATGGTTTTTTTCCTCTTGTGTGGTCCAGTTTCTTTTCACTTTTCCCCAAGTCAAGAGTTTTAACCTTGTACTCCAGGAATTTTGAGATGACGAGTCCCTTGAGCACCTGAAGCTCATCTTTCCAAATTCATCCTGTTCCCCCCCCCCCCAAATCTGTCCCTCTTTCTATCCTGAAGAATCTTTCAGTTGACAGGGTCAGCATCTCCCCAAGGTAGAAGTCTCCAAGCCTCATATTTGAGTCTTCATGTTCATTGTCTAAACTTTGAGTAAGTTTTTTCTGTTTGTTTCAGGTTGAGTTCCTCAAAATGGGACTCTGAGACAAGGATTTATGTACAAGTCATTTACTGGGGAGGTGATTCCAGGAAGCGATAGGAGAATGGGGAAGTGAGACGGGGAGGGGAGGGAGGCCAGTAGAAGGTATGTTACTGAGCACGTTACCACTGTGGGCAGTTGGGACTTAGTCCATCTGGGTTCTCTGTGTAAGCCACTGCTCAAAGGTGTCCCACCTGAGGGGCAAGCAAACCTGAGGTGTTTATCTGCCCCTTTCCATCTGACAGTGGTTGAGGACCTATCCTCGGGATGCTAACTCTCTGGTACTTCTTGGCTTGCCTCTTGTGCCAGCCAAACCCAGATGTCTTCAGGCAGAAGACTCAGAGATGGTTGCAGCGGCAAGCTGTACAGTGCATGGGAACAGTGAGGGTGATATGTGGGGTCCCAACAGCATCTGCCAGGTGGTTCTGCCTCCTCAATATCCTTCACATCTACTATCTCTTTTACCTTTTTGCACCAACCATCTTTCAGCTGGATTTCTGCAGTCCAAGCTACTCAGGTCTGGGGAGGTGCTACTCCTAGCTGTACCCTGTACATCACTGGCCGTGACACTTCACGTATTGCCAGTTTTGTTGTTGTCCATCTGCTTGTCTTTATTCTCCTCCACACACAACCTAGCATGGTACCTGGGAACACGGGAGTTACTGAGTCCATATATATGAAATGAATGTTGTTCATTAACCTGCCTGGTGCCTTAATCCACTCTTCCTTTCCTCCTTGCCCTCCAGAGTTCTCTTTACAAATAACAAATCAGTCATGCCGAACTTCTGCTCATGTTCCAGTGAATGCACACCCCCTTTCTTCATTTCTTGATGCTCTTCCCTCTCCTTTTTCACCTGGTAGGTTTTTTTCTTTTTTTCTTTTTTTAATTTAATTTTATTATCTTATGTTAGTCACCATACATTACATCATTAGTTTTTGATGTAGTGTTCTATGATTCATTGTTTGTGTATAACACCCAGTGCTCCATTCATCCCCTGGTAGGTTCTTAATCATCCTTCAAGCCCCAGCTCAGGTAGAACCTTCTAGGTGAAACCTGCTCTGATTGTTCGGATACTTGGCCATTTTCTCCTCATATGCCCACAGCCTTCTGTCTCCAGCCCTGTCATCACACTGATCCTGTTGTGTGGTCACTGGGTGTCTTCTGAGGACAATCTCAGGTTCCTTGTGAGGAATTGTCTTGTTCTCTTTGTGGCCTCCCTGCCTGGCCCATGAGAGACGTTCAATAAATATTTACTTGGGAAGTTCGTCATGTTGTGTGGATGTGAATGCTTTCAACACGCAGTTCCACATCTGTTTCAGACACCTGCTGCTTCACGGTTGCCCGGAGTGTCCTGTGATGCACTGGGAGAGATGGAGAGTCTGATGCTTTAACTATGCACCTGTGCCGACTTGCATGCGACAAAGCTCTCAGCTCCATATTTGCAGCAGGACTCCAGCAAAGGCATGGGACTTATAAGTCTTTTATACATAAAGGGAGAAGGGAATTCCAAAGTTCATTTTCTGGCTCAAAAAACTCTCCTATGTATTTAAATATTTCAGAAAACAAACATGTTTTAAATATTACGAGTACGAAAACAGATTCTTCAGTAAGACAACCAGCCGGAGTTGCAGACTTTCAAGGATGCTGGGCTACAAGTCACAGAACAATGTAATAACTTCTTAAATTCCTGTGTCTTAAAAGCCTCCTTTGTATAAATATTCTGAGGACAGTTTAGAATCATAGAAAACACATAGTATATACATTTTTACGCAAGATTCCTGAGCAGAAGATTAATAAGTTGGAGACCCTCATGACTGCTTTCGATTTTCCACTTGATAAGATCTCACTTTATAGCACAGAACAGTGAGTGCTTTTCTGGAGATGTAAGAAAAGAGGAAACATTTCTCCTTGTCTTTCTGAGGTTTCTTTTCCCAGTAGTTAGGAGCCTCCACTTTCAAGGTGGCACACTAGAATTCTCTTAGCACTAACCAAACAGCAGACCTGGGATGCTTAAATCAATCTTACAGTATAGGAAAGAGCAGGAGAGAATTTTAACAAGTGGAATCTGAGGCATGACCTGTTTTACCTCTGTACCTGGTTTGGTCAATCGTCTGAATTTAGTGAGAAACAAACATGAAATGATTTTATTTTTCCTCCGTTACTGCCTTCAGAGTACCCTGTTGAAGCTGCTTCTCCTATCCCTTAGCAGATCACGTAATTTTTGGTCTTTTGGTGGGGGGTGGGGAGCATATAAAACCCAATCCAGTTGATCCCAGTCCAGTGTTTTTTTTTAATTTCAGTTTTATTGAGGCATAATTGACACATATAAGGTATTTGAAGTCCATCGTGGTGACTTGATGTACATACACATTGTGACTAGACTCCCCCCATCTAGTTAACACATCTATCACTGCACATATTTATCTTTTTTGGGGGGGTTGCGGTGAGAACATTTTAAGTTCTATTCTCAGGAAATTTCAATTCTACAGTAGAGTGTTATCAACTGTTGCCACCATGTTTTACCTCAGATCCTTGGGCCTTATTCATCTTCCAGCTGAAAGTTTGTACCCTTTTACCAACCTCTCCCTATTTTCCCACCTCCCAGCCCCTGGCAACCACTTTCCTACTCTGTTTCTATGAGTTTGACTTTTTTTTTTTTTAAGATTCCACATATAAGTGAGATACCATGCAGTATTTGTCTTTATTTCTGTCTGGCTGTTTCACTTAGCATAATGCCTTGAAGTCCATCCCTGTTGTTGCAAATGGCTGGATTTCCTTCTTTCTCAGGGCTGAATGATACTACATTATATGTATATATATACCACATCTTCTTTATCTATTCATCTGTTGACACTTAGATTGTTTCCATATCTTGGCTATTGTAGATAATGCTGCAGTGAACAAGGAAGTGCAGACCATTTGAGACCCTATTTTCCTTTGGATTTTTTTTTTTTAAAGATTTCATTCATTTATTTAAGAGAGAGCGCGCGTGCACACAAGTTGGGGGGGGGGCTGAGAAACAAGCGGACTCCCCATTGAGCGGGGAGACCGGTGCGGGGCTAGATCCCAGGACCCTCAGATCATGACCTGAGCTGAAGGCAGACACCTAACTGACTGAGCCACCCAGGTGCCCCTGATTTCTTTTGGATTTATACCCAGAAGTAGGAATTCCAGTCCAGTTTTATCAATTCTAAAACTTTGATGCCATGCCCTCCTCCCTCCCCACCACCATCAATCCTGGGCCCAAGGAACTTGGAGGAGAAATGGGGACATTCCTCCCCACCCTCTTCTAGGCTCCTTGCTCCTCTCAAGTGTTGCCCTGAGATCTTTCTTACTGGTGGAGCACTGGTAGGAAAGGCTCAAGACAACTGTCTTCCGAGGAGTCCACTCAGCCCAGGGGAAGCTCGTCCTTCCTGCCCACATCCAGCAGTGGGAGTGCAGGCTTCCCACCTGCTGCTGTCTTACATTTCCACCCATGTCTCTCAAATAGGCCCTGAGACATCCAACTCAGAAATAGATGCCCATGTGACCTTGATGCGGTCACCTTCAATCTTGGGTAGGCCCTCACTCACAGGCTTGTTGTGAAGGATCAGAAAGAGCACCACCTCTCCTCCCCTTTCAAAAAGGTAAGGGAGAACCCCCATAGAACTGTACTGTGACTCTTTATTTTTCATTCAAATCACTAGTTTTCAGCTGGGGGAGGTGGGGATGGGAGGTCTGATAACAGAGCAGTTCTGCTACCTCCTCCTAAATCCTACTGGGATTTGCCTTTCCGAGTCCTTCCAGTCCCTTTAGAATGCAGTGGAGGAGGTGGGGGAAGGGGGTAGGAGGGTGGGGACTAAGCATTTGTTATTTCCCAGGTAGGACCTAAGCCACAACTGGGGACACCCGAGAAAGACTCTAGAGATCCTGCTATATTTGCTTTGAGATTCTCTTCATCACAGGCACACTTCAAAAAGAGTTCAGATTTTCAGACTCTTTTTTCTCAAACCTCAAAATCTCCTCTTCAGACTTTACTCTCAACTGGCAACCTTGCTTGCTATCTCTCTGAGAAAAAAGAAGCAAACAGAAGAGAACAATTGCACACTCCCCGCACAACCTCTGCCCACCCACCTACATGTGACTCATGGTCTCTGCCTTTGCTCCTGACTATGAGTGCTAGTGTGTGTGTGGAGAAGGAGGAAGGATGAGAATGAACAGATGAAAGAGATAATAAACTTAATTATATGCATGTTCTTTTTTTTTTTTTTTTTTTTAAGATTTTATTTGTCAGAGAGAAGAGAGGGAGAGAGCACAAGCAGGGAGAGTGGGAGAGGGAGAAACAGACTTCCCACTGAGCAAGGAGCCCGACGCGGGGCTCAATCCCAGGACACTGGGATCATGACCTGAGCTGAAGGCAGACGCTTAACCGACTGAGCCATGCACGCGTCCTTATATGCATGTTAAAGTAAATTAAAAAACGATCTGATGCACATAGGAATTTATCATGCTTATCACGTTAATACATGTTTACTAAAACAGAATAGATCATGTGTAACATTACAGGATTAATGAAATATTTTCGACCTGCTATATGATGGTGCTTCATTTGCTTTCTTTGTTATCTAAGATTGCTAGATCTTAGATTGCTAAGATTGCTAGATGTTGTCTAGAAGTCTTGGCAATATTTTTTTTAAGATCTGAAAAACTAGCATTGGGCTCAGCCACCCTTCTCCAAGCTTCTTCAGCCACCATATTCTCCATTTACTCCTCTCTCTACTTCTCCAGGGTAAAAGTGTATCTTTTTTGAGATAGCCACAGAGCTACAGGGAGTGTCGGGGAAGGAATGGAGATTCTGATGATTTCACAACCAACCAGCCTACTGAATCAGCTCCTCAAGGAATGGCTGCTGGGATCTGGTTAGGAATCCAGGGATCATCCAGATAGGGCATAGTGGGGAGCCCTGCCATCATTTTTCATCCTTAGGGTTTGGGGATTGGGAGAGGTGACACCTGGGGAGTAGGGTAGACTCTTCCCATTTAGAGAAGGAAAAAGAAGAGGAGGAAGAAAGTGCTGCCCATCATGACCCGTTAACAGATGAAGTAATTGGGCTCCGAGAAGCCGCCATCTGTCCAAGGTCACACATCTAGGTGAGAAGGAGCTGCAGTTTAAACCCAGGCCATGTGTCTTCAGTCCTATCACACTACAACTGTTAGCTGTAGTTAGAAAGTTTTCCTTAGACAAGGCCAAAATGAAACCCAAGAGTTACATGGTGATGGCAGAAGCCTGTGCCCTCTGTTCACCTCTCCACAACTATGAGGTGAAGTCAGGGCTTCAAATGTGGATTTGGGTGCAGCCCTAGGGAGGGGCAGAACGGAGGCCAGGTCAGACTGTGAAATGGACAGAATCTTCACTCTCCTCTCAGCATCCCTCCCCTCCTCAGAGAGCCTCCTCTTCCTCTGACACCAAAGGCACCCCACCCAATCCCTGGGCCACAATTGGGACTTCTCTCTCCATACTGTGCTTGGTTACACCTGCCCCACTTAAGGGTCCTACTTAACCTTTTGTTTTTCCATATCATCATCTGTACAGGCAGGGCAGTCTCAGGCAAGTGTCCACTCTCAGAGTCTCTGGGCTTGGCGCCCATGGACTTTCAACTCTAACATCCAAAGAACATGAGTCAAAAATGAGGTTGTCCGAAGATTGGGACAGAGTCCAATAAAGAACGCTATGGTTTCTCCTGAGCTACAGAGCTGTGGATAGAGGTTTGTGCTTTGAATAGAGGGCCATGCTTCAAACCATGGTGTCGCCTCATTTTGGATGGTATATGGACAACCATCTCCCATTGCTAATGCCACCAACCGGAGGTGACACAGTCTGTTTGTCAGACCACTTTAGGGGCTAGTCTTATGTCTTCTCTTTGATATAAACTGTCCTACTAAAGTACATTTATGAAAGCTTATTTAAATTAAAACTTGAAAGACATGTAAGCACAGGTGGTAAGTGGACATGGCAAGAATAGGGAAGGTGACAGTGAATGAATGAAACTGGGAAACATGACTTTCAGCAAACAAATGAATCTCCAGCAGGATGATGTCTACTGGAGCCTGCTCTAGTGAAGGCGACATTTTGAGTTGAGATGTGCTTTCTGGTTTCCCTTACTTCACACCAGTCCTAAATCCAGGAAACTGGGAGGAAGGCACTCTCTGAAGGCATGTATGTTTTCCTTCTTGCAGGAATGGGGTAATTAGACCTAAGGAAAGGCACATTCTGTGCTGTTTTGCAAAAAGACCTGCCACTGACACCCGGCACTGCTCCTGGGCATGATGGTTACCCCTCTGAGCCTCAGGTTATTGAGGGCTAGTGTACTTTGGAGCCAACAATGCCTACCTTGAAGGCTGTGGTGAGGATGAGACTAGGTGTGAGATAGTAGAAAATATATATAGTGGTCTCTGTCCTTGGTTCTTGTCCCAGAGCTCCCTGTAATTTCCTACATTATAAGAGCACTAGGAGCATCTTTAGTTCTAATATTTGGTCTTTGGCCTCAGTTCCCGACACAGGGCTCCTGAAACCCTTGTAAATTCTTGGGTGATAAGAGTGTCTTGTGTTCTAATGAGGTCACTCTAGGTGGGTTCCTGGATGGCTCCTGGATGAGGGCTGGTCACCAAGAAGGCCAAGCCGTGATTGGACGCTTGGATTTTTCAGCCCTGCCCCCCATTCTCTTGAAGGGAGAGGGGCTGAAAAATGGAGTTAATGATTGATCATGCCTACATGATGAAACTTCCATAAAATCTCAAAAGAACAGGGTTGGAGAGCTTCTGAGTTGGTGAACCCATGGAGTCACACTTTAAAAATTAATGTGACCTCATTTTGTAGTCCTAAGCTGGTGAGGCCTAGAATTGTTTCCTAGAATTGGTTCATACTGGTTATTACACTAGTTTATATGCCCGCGCCCCCACCCCCACAGTGAATGCAGTGATTCCACAGACACACATGGACACACACACAGAAATAAATAAAGGCATATTCACTTATGGAGCTGTTAGCTAGGGATCCTGACAGAGGGCAAGGGAGCAGGGAATCTGAGCTGGGAACAGGCAGACAGGGAGAGCTGCAGGGGGATTCAGTGGACTCCAGGGTGGTAGCCTAGAAGTCTCCCTCTCTTCCCCCCTCCAGCCTCTCCCTTCTCTTCCTCTTCTCTCTCTCTCTTTTTTAAGGATTTTATTTATTTGAGAGAGAGATGGAGAGTACAGAGGGAAAGGGAGAGGGAGAAGCAGATACCCACTGAGCAGGGAGCCCAATGTGGGACTCGATCCCAGGACCCCAAGATCATGACCTGAGCCAAAGGCAGATGCTTAACCGTCTGAGCCACCCAGGCACGCTCTCTCTTTCTTTTTTTTTCCCAAACAGATATTTTGTGTGTACTTATTGTATGCCAGACACTGTTCCAAGCACTGAGCACACAGCAGGGAACTCTGAGCACTGGATACTGAACACCCATCCTTGGTCTCTTGCTGGCCTCCTCGTGTTTTCGGATCCTTGGCAAATAAAGCCATCTGACTGCACATGACAATGGGGGCCTAAGTGTTGTCTCAGATCCGGCCCCTTGCCACTGTCCTCTCCAGACGAGCACACTCTATCAGATGTACCATGCCTTCCCTTGGCAAATATTGAGCACCAGCTGTGTGGCAGGCACTGCACTAGGCTCTAGGGATACCTCATTGAGCAAAAGAGACCCAAATTTTGTCCTGAGGCTGACATTCTCCTTGGGGGAGACAGACCATATACACTGAATATAACTGGTGCTCTTCAGTGTCTCCTGACCTCACTTTCTAAAATCTGCCACCTCGCTTTCCAGGAGGCCACCCGTTCCTTGGCCCTTTGCAGCTGGGCTCCCCACGTGCTGGGCTCTTTGAGCTTCAGTCTCCTCCCTGGTAAAATGGAGATGACTGTAGTAAAATTAACAGAAAACTAGTGGTTCTAGCATGTGTACAAACATCTAAGGAACATGCGGACTGCAGAATCCTGGGCGCAACCCCAGAGATTCTCATTCGGTGCTTCTGGGCTCAGGTCCCCTGGATGATGCTAAGGCAGGGGGTCCTGCATGGGAGCACTCCAGCCCCACCTGGAGAGCACTGTTCTAGATGATGAAGGGCAAAGGGAAGGTGCTCTCTAAATGTCAGCTGTGTTAATATTGCCCACAAGGAATACCATGCTGGGATAACTGGAGTAACTGGTGTGACGTGCCTGCTCTGGAGGTGGTGTGAGTGGCTGTGAAAATGCAGCCTTCGGTCTGCTGCCACGGGGAACCTAATCGATGATGGTCCCAGTTGTCACCTTTCTGGATCTCCCCTCGTCTTTGTGCAGAGACTGACCCCAGCTAGTGACAGAGCAGGATGGAGAGCTAATCCCCAGGTTCATGCATAGAAGACACAGGACTGCGTTAACGAGAAACTTCAGCTTGAGGATTCCCCATTTCCCTTGCCAAAACATTCCAGGAACTGTGAGGAAGTCCAAGACTTTTCAGTGTCTTCCTCTTTCCTGCCCACTCTCCTTCACAGGTGTCTGACCTGCATCTCTGTCTAAGGGCTGTCTCTAACTTCTTTAGCGCCCCTTATTCTTTGCAGATGTTATCACCAGTAAATCTCTTTCATATCTAGTCCTGTCTTGGCATCTCTTCCCCGAGGACCTGGACTACCACCCCTGGCGTGGTCTGTGACAGCAGAACAGCCTTTGGTCGTGCCCTGTTTATTGCCCCTCGTTGTACTCTCAGAGGCAAACTTTGAATCCCTGGTGTTAGCCGCGCTTGAGCAGTGGGATCACGTGCATGAGGGAAAGCCAGGGCTGGCCCTTCCCAAACCATTTATCCTCAGCCTGGCCAGGCCTGGCACAACCATGCTGACATGCCACCAGTGCCTCTTTGGGGGCTGTTCCTGCCTGGTATGGACACTGGGGTTAGCTTGTTCCAATGCTACATGGCCTGGTGCAAGTTACTTAACCTCTTTAGGCCCTAAAGCTGTACCCACCTCCCGGAGCTATCATCCGAAACGTTTAGTATTGCCCTGCTGGCAGGTTCCCTGCCCCCTAGCAGCGTGCTACAGTTTCAGGAGTGCTGGGCAAGTACCTTGCCTTCCCCTTGCCCCTGACCTGCCCAGACTAAGCTCTCTGTGGTTTCTGCCACTCCTTCGGGTGGAGAGGCCATGTGGCACACTGGAAACGCCCTGGTTCCAGGCCAGCTCAGCCACTTCTAGCAACAGGGTTTCTATAGGTCACTTTTGTTCTCTACCGTTCAGTTTCTGTTTTCACGAATTTAAGAAGGTGAACGTCTCTTTTTAGAGGCTGGGCTTTACTTCTAGCTCCAAGAGTCTATGACAGGATAGTACTCTCAGAGGCAAACTTTGAATTCTTCCACTCTTTCTGTTAAATGTACACTAGACACATCGGTTCAGTTCTGTTCTAGGCCATGGGGGTTCAAAACTGAAAGGAGGACGCCTGGGTGGCGCCATGGGTTGGGCGTCTGCCTTCGGCTCAGGTCATGGTCCCGGGGTCCTGGGGCTGACCCTGCATCAGGCTCCCTAATCGATGATGGTCCCAGTTGTCGCCTGGCTCCCCATCAGTGGGGAGTCTGCTTCTTCCTCTGCCTCTGCCTCTAACCACCGCCCCTCCCCCCCAGCTCGTGTTCTTTCTCTCTCGCTCAAGAAAACAAAAACAAAAACTGAAAGGAGAATGAAAGGAGAAAGTCTTTGCCCTCAAGCTGTTCAGAGTCTTCCTAGAGAGACAAACATGTCCACAGATGATTCCAGGACGATGAGGATTTTGTCATCACTTAGAGATGAAAGACTCCTGCCTTGGCTTTTACTAACATTTTGCAATGGGAAGTGGGAGAGGTGCGGGAAATCACTTCCTGCTGATGTTTGGCTCAGAGAGGAAGGACAATGTGTTTCAACATCCCTTGCTTTAAAAAAAGAAAAGAAAAGTGTATTTATTTTCATTGAGAAGAAGAAACCAACTAACTGTGGAGGTTAAACAGATAGGGAGAGTTCATTTTTCTTCTACAGGTCAAGAGGCCAGTTAATGATTAGTGCCACCCAAGCGGGTATTTGGTGTCCAAAACTTTGAGAGGCTGGCTTGTAGGAGTCGGCTTCACCCCAGCTCTGAGACTTGCAGCTCAGCGATGCCCCCAGGTCTCAGGAAGATACAGTTCTGCTCATGGGGACTCCTTTTGTGGCTCAGCATTGGAAGTGCAGGTAATTCGGGGACTCGGCTAATTGGGTGGAATTTCTTTGTCAGAGGTTCTAGTTCTTAAGCCATCTATTCATGCAGTGCTAACCTTTGGAAGGTCCCCTAAAAGCCCTCTCTTGAGATGAATTTAGAAGAGGGAGGAAAAAAACCCTACAATCATAAAGGGACTGATGGCGACCAGGACACTCTCTCAAGCCCCCTAGTTCTTGTACTCTTTTCTCTAAAAGCTGCATTAATCCTCTTCACCTGGCACAAGCCAGGATGACTCTAAAAAAATAAGACTTGATTAATTCCAAAATATGATTTACATTCCCCCTATAAATATCCAGTGTACCATTTTCCATGGGGCGCCTGGGGGCTCAGTTGTTAAGCATCTACCTTCGGCTCAGGTCATAATCTCAGGGTCCTGGAATCGAGCCCCCTCATCGGGCTCCCCGCTCACTGGGGAGCCTGCTTCTCCCTCTCCAGCTCCCTCTGCTTGTGCTCTCTCTCCCTCTCTCTGTCAAATAAATAAATAAATCTTAAAAAAAATTTTTTTTTTTTACTTTTCCAGAATAACAGAGATTTTGGCATTGTGAACGGTAGATGTCCTTGCTAATCCACTGACCCAACTCAAATTTAGGTTTGTCGTCCTTCTTGGTGGGACTATGCTAGCAAGTCCCTGCTAACTGCAGGTGACAGGATGACCTTTAGAAAAAATTCCTGCAGGTGCTACTTGCATTCTACCTTTCCCCAGGTAAAAACCCCACCCACCACGCCTGCTGTCTTAATGTAGCAAATCTAAACACTCCTAAACACTCCCGTGGCCTGGAGGTTCTCTGGCTGGTGAAGATCCCTCTCTTCTGAGCACTGGTCCTTCCCCTCGGAAAGCTGCTCCCCGCCCCCAACCCTATTCCCCATAGCAGGCCCCTATTCAGTCGTGTTCACAAGACATTTAATTGTCAGTCCCCAGCTTTAGAATGTGTCAATCCTTCTGTCTGGAGCTGCTCATACCTTTTTGTTTATGTATGCTCTTCACATCTTCCAGGAGGCCTGCTGCAATTCCTCCCTCTCTTGCAACACCTCATGCCTCTCTCAGCACCCCTCCCTGCTCCAAAGTTCAGAGTGCATGAGTGCATTCACCCCCTGCATTAGTGGGTGGCTTTTAAAAGGTGCTGCTAGCTTCATGTGTGCTTTCTCTCAAGCACTTATTTGTGTGTGTGTATAGAATGGCCTCCTTATATGTATATAAAATTTGTGTGTTCGTGTGAAATTCTGCCATATGAACACACAGAGCTATCTTGTTACTCTAAATGGCCGTTTATACATGATATACTAGATCCGAAAGGATTTCTGTCTTACGGATTTTTTTTTTTTTAAGATTTTATTTGTTTGACAGAGAGAGACACAGAGAGAGGGAACACAAGCAGGGGGAGTGGGAGAGGGAGAAGCAGGCTTCCCGCCAAGCAGAGAGCCCGATGTGGGGTTCGATCCCAGGACCCTGGGACCACGACCTGAGCCGAAGGCAGATGCTTAACGACTGAGCCACCCAGGCGCCCCTGTCTTATGGATTTTTGATAGATGTGGGAAATACTGCCCTGCAAAGAAGTTGTAGCAATTTATTAGTATGTGAGCATGGCTGTTTCCCCACCTGTCTGCCGATAACTTCGTAGTATCAAACGTTTTTCATATTGT
Source organism: Halichoerus grypus (assembly GCF_964656455.1). Taxonomy (NCBI): domain Eukaryota; kingdom Metazoa; phylum Chordata; class Mammalia; order Carnivora; family Phocidae; genus Halichoerus; species Halichoerus grypus. Next base: position 64,104,827 of record NC_135712.1, read on the forward strand.
CAACTTGATAGAAAAAATAGTCATTACACTGTTGTCTTAATTCTTAGTTCTTATTATGATTTGTGCTTCTGGTGTCTTGTTTAAGCACTCTTACTATAAAGACAATTTTTCATATTTTCTTCTAAGCCCCATGGGCTAGCCCAATCAGACTAAGATCACCAGGAACAAACCCTTTAATCATGGTGTGTTTTTTAATACAATGCTGTTTTATTTTGCCAAAATTTATTTTTATTTTTGTATATACTTATATATATTATTTTGCATGTATGTCCATAAAAAATTATCTATCATTTTCTTGTATTACCCATGTCCTGTTGATTCTAGGATTATTATAACCTCATGAAATAAGTTTTTATTCTATGAACAGTTTATATAAGATAAAGATTACTTGTACTTTAAAGCAGTGGAGTTCTCAGATAAAACCATCTAGCTCTAGTGTACTTTAGGGCCAGAGAAGACTCTTGATTACCAATTTAATGTTTGGATGCTAGTAGTTTTATTTGCGCTTACAATTCCTTCTTGAGTGAGTTTCACTAAATTATATTTTTCTAGAAAATTATCCATTTCTTCAAAGTTTCCCAATGCATTTGGGAATTTTTAAAAATATCTTTTTATCTGTGATGTTCTGGTGTTATACTATAATATACCTTTAGATTGATTGATTGATTTATAAAGGTTTATTTATTTATTTGAGAAAGGTGGGGCAGAGGGAGAGAGAGAATCCTGAAGCAGACTCCCTGCTGAGCGCAGAGCCTGACGCAGGGCTCCACATGGGGCTCCACTTGGGGCTTAATCCCACAACCCTGAGATCATGACCTGAGCCGAAATTAAGTTGGATGCTTAATTGACTGAGCCACACAGGTGCCCCTGTTTATTTTTTATCTCGCTCATTACCCTGAGTGTAATTTTTGATTGGAGAACTCATATATTTTTTCGGTTATGGAAAATTCTTAACAATTATCTTTTCAAAATATTGCTGCTTCTCCTATTCTCTTCCTTTATAGAATAGCTACTAGATAAAAATTGGAACCTCTCCATCTATTGTCTATACTTTTTAACTATACTTTCATATTAAAAGTTTTTTTTTACTTCTGGGGTGCCTGGGTGGCTCAGTTGGTTAAACATCCTACTCTTGATTTCCGCTCAGGTTAAGATCTCAGGGTCATGAGATTGAGCCCCGCATCAGGCTCTGTGCTGGGCATGGAGTCTGCTTGAGATTCTTCCTCTCCCTCTCCCTCTGTCCCTCCCCCTGCTTGTGCTCTCTCTCTTTCTCTCTCTCTAAAATAAATAAATTTTAAAAAGTTTTTTACTTCTGTACTAAAAATTATAGTATTGATTCCTTTTTTATTTCAATGGTTATCTTTTTCATTTCCAATTTTTGAACTAGTTTTTTCCTATATATCTTATCATTTATGCCTGTTTTTATATCATGATTTCTTATTCTCTGTATTTTTATCCTTGTAGATTCTCAGCATACTTATTTTAAAGTCAATGTCAAAGGCTTTTAAAACCTTATTTTACCTGGAATGAATTCATGATTCATTTATTGGCTTTTGACTATCTTTGTAAACATTCGATTTCTGTATATATTTAGGCATTTTGTTTGCAGGATTTTTTAAAGTAAATTCGTTATTAAAGTACAGCATATATACAGACAAGTGCACAGATTATTAGTATCCAGATTAATGAATTTTCAGAGTGAATTCACCTCTGTAACCATCATCCGGATCAAGAAATAAAACATTACCAGGTTCTTAAAACCCTTTCCGTGTATCCCTTCTTAATCACTACCACCCCAAAGATAACTATTATCTTGACTTCTAACACAATAGATCAGTCTCCTTTCAATGTTCAATGAGACGCTTGTGTTTGGCCTCTCCCCCATTCCCTCCCATCACCTCCTCCCCTTCTCATCTTTTTTTTTTTTTTTTTGAAGATTTTATTAATTCATTTGAAAGAGAGAGAGCAGGAGAGCAGGGGCGGGGGATGGGCAGAGGGAGAGGGACAAGCAGACTCCCTGCTGAGCACAGAGCTTGATCGGAGGACACAGGACGATTATTTCCTGAGCTGAAGTCAGACACTTAACTGACTAGAGCCACCCAGCTGCCCCACACACCTTCTCATCTTTAGACTCTCTCCTCCAGTTGGGGGCGGGTTGTCTCAGCTCTTATTAGTGAGGCCTTGTTTTTCCATCCTGTCTCCCTAAATAAAGCTATAGCCCCAAGTAAAAGGACTATAGCTATTTTTTTGGTTGTATTGCTTTTGTTTTTAGCTTCCTTTACTAAGTTGGGGATCCCCTCCCCCCACTACCACAGGTGGGCCTGGTGCTGATCTTCCACACCTGACTTGGAGCACTCTAGGACCCCACTTACCTCACAGAGCTGCCTTCTCCCAGACTAGGAACCCAGCACCATCCTGCAATTCTGTTCTTGTTTACAGAGATATAATCTTTATATTTGAGATTGGCTATGTCTTTCTCTCTTCTCTTTTGATATTCATCTACAATTAGTCTTTGGTTGGAGTGTCAGTTGGGGAGAGGGGATATCTGAGCATGACTCACTGTGCCACCTTCCATATTCCCAAGTGATCAAAAGTTTTCTTCTATCATCTGCAAATATTGGTGATTATCTCTCCTCCTTTTCAAAATTTGTAACTTTGATCCCATTTTATTGTCTTGTTTCCCTGGCTAGGACTAGACCTTCCAGGATAATATTTCATAGAAGCACTGATAGCAGACATTCTCATTTGTTTCCAGTTCTAAATGAAATGCTTCTAACGTTTCACCCATAAGTATAGTCATTGCTATAGATTCTTGGTAAACACTTTTTCTTAGGTTAAAAGTGTTGGGTATTAAATTTTATTGTGCTTTTTTCTTCTACATCTATTGAGATGAGCATACATCTTTTTTTTCTTTAATTTTTCATATATGAATTACATTAATACATCTTCTAATGTTAAGCCATCTTTTCATTCCTTGGATTAAACCCTGGCCATGATGTGTGTTTAGTTCTTGTTATCCTTGATGGGCTTAGATTTGCTGATAATTAATTCAGGGTTTTTATGTCTCTGTTTAATAGTGAAATTGGCTTTCATCTTCCTTTCTCCTTCTGTCCTTGCCCAGTTTTGATATTTTGGTTATTTTCATAGAATGAATTTAGATTCTCTCTCCCCTTTTCTATTCACCAGAACAGTGATAAGAATTGAAGGATTGGTAGAATTTTTCTGTAAAACTGTCGGGCCCAGTAGAGTTTTTTGATGAAGAGACTGAAAACTACTGTTTCAATTCCCTAATGCTACAGTTTTACATTTGACTTTCTGTTTTTTCTTTCTTGACTAAGTTTCAGTAAGCTATACTTTTCCAGGAAATTGTCCATTTTCTAGGAAGATATCTGTATTTTGAACTTTTGGGTGGGTATAAACATGCTCTTTTATGGTTTTAAAAATCTACTCTATTTATATCCCCTTTTTATTCTCTATATTGTTTACCTGTGACTTCCCTCTTTTTTTCTTACTCTGTCTTATCAAAAGTACATCTAGTTTATTATTCTTTTCAAAGAACTAGCTTTTCATGTTTATTGTCTGTGGCAGACACTATTCTAGGCAGGAGAGTGAACAAAATGGATAAAAATTCCTGCCTTCTTGAAAGAATATCCTAATGTAGGGAAATCAATAAACAATACACTTAATAATAAACTTGTGAATTCCATAGGAGATTAGAAGGGTGTGATTTCTATAAAAGGAAATAGATCAGGATGAGGAAGATTGAGAGAACTTGGGTGAGGGGCACAGGCAGGTAACAATTCAAACAAGGTAGTTACCTTTGACAAGCAAAGACTTGAAGGAGAAGAGGGGGGTAGCCATGTGGATGTCTGTGGAAAGACACTCCGGGCAGAAGGGATGACCAGTGCAAACACCCTCTGGGGGTCTAGGACTGTGTAGAGTGAGAAAGACCTGGGAGGACATGTGGCCAGAACAGATGAAGCAATAGTTGGACAGGCAGAGTGCTCCTGGAGCCCGTGGTTTAGACCATTTAGGGCTTCAATCCATTGTTAGAACTTCAGATTTCATTCTGAGGGAAATGCCTTAGAGGCTTTTTTTGCATAGAGGCATGACATTATTTGATTTAATTTTTGGCTTGCAGTTGGCTGTCTACTCCATGTGTCTTCACGTTGTCTTTCCTCTGTGTCTGTGTCTAAATTTCCTCTTACAAGGACACCAGTCATACTGGATTAGGGCCTACCCTATTGGCTTCATTTTAATATAATAATCTCTATCTTCACATGCAGTCACATTCTGAGGTCCCAGGCATTAGGACTTCAACCTATGGATTGATAGGGGCAACTCAATTTATTTCATAACAATATCCACTTCACCATGCATGGCCTTTAATCTTTTCTGGTTGAGTAATAGTCATATCCTTTTCTGGCATTGTATCTTTAGATATGAAAACTATTCACAGATTTTGGTTACAGAAGTGATGTCTTTAATAAATTAGTCTGAATATTGCACTAGCTGATTTATAATAAATGCTTGTAAGCCCCTGTTTCTTTCTTCCTCTCAAGAATACTTTTCTTCCTTCTAAGAACAGATGACCTCACCTTGGATCATTCTTGTTTTTCTTTTTGCTTTTTTCCTCCAGGGGATGCATCTCCTACCCCACAGACAAAGTGCACTAACTTCCAGAATGCTAATCTTCTCCGAGGCACCAATCTCAAAGTCCAGTTTCTCCTCTTCACCCCTTTGGATCCCAGCTGTGGGCAGCTAGTGCAGGAAAGTAGTGACATCCAAAACTCTGGGTTCAATGCCACTCTAGGAACCAAACTACTCATCCATGGATTCAGGTGGGAGTAATCAGCCAATAGAAATATCTCAGCTAGGAACTAGAGAGTGACCATAATGCCATAGGAAGTTAGTGGGGAGCAAGAGGAGAAATGGACTTACTGACAGTCTCATGTTTCATCTTTCACCTACTGCTGCCTTTGAAGGTGTCTCATATCAACATGAACACACATTGTGTTGCTCATTCCTGTTGGTCATGTACATTACTCCTCTGCTCAGTCTTGTCGACACACTCTCACACAGTAAATATGTATGATCCTGAACAAGTCACCCCAGCACATGGAGCCTTGGTTTCCACATCTGAATAAAAGGGAAGTTGTACAGATGGTCTCAGTGATCCCTTTCTCCCTGAAGCATGGGTTATATGATTCATCTCAGCCAATGAGGTCATAGGCTTTGTGCAATCAGGGTAACAGCATGGTGTTTTTATCCAGAGGTTTATTTCCTCTTCTTCATTTCTTCCCTGGTTTCATGATTTAAGAAACTTCCACTCACAGGTGCTACTTCCATCATCTCCTGAGGTTAACCTTCCTCAGGTGCTAGACACTTCTCTTCTTCAGTTTCTTTGATGCCCTACAGTCCAAATATTGTTGTAATACTGAGTCTTAATTCAACCACCATCCATCCTTCCAACATCTCTCCAGAGCCCATTGGCAAGGCCAGAAAGAGAGGAAGGTTGGTGGGAGGAAAGAAGGAGAGAATGCAGTGAAATAGTAGCAGTATCGAGCAACTAGAGATGGGGGCATCCAAGGAAGAGGTGGACACAAAGCCATTGCACAAAGGATCACTATTTCATGGTCTCTGGGTTCTCTCTGCTTCTCAAATCACTGGACTGCAGGGACCCAGCCACATCCCTCCATAGGCATTCTTCCTCACTCTTGTGCCGAAGTCTCTCCTCCAGGAAATCTTTTATATTCAGCCACTCTCCAAGGCTGAGTGTGTACCCCCAACCCGGAGATAGCCAACAGAGCTGGAGAGAAGCACCTAGCATACTTCCTCGCTCATTGAATTAATGAAAGGATGACCGAATGAACAAGTAAATAAAAACATCCCTCAAGGAGAGTGCTTATATTATAGAATGAGAATTAAGATTGCAAATCATAACTCTAAGGTACAAAGCTATCTTTTCTCCCCCATGAGTAACACAAGCAGTGTCAGTATATATGGTTTGTGTAGTATGCACTGCACCAAGGTACCCGACTGAGGCCTGGTGGGGCTGAAATCCAACCTGAGTTCTGGGCCCTGGCATGAGGCTGCATCTACTTGGAACAAAAGGCCTTTCTATAATTTACACAAAGGCTCCGTATATGCAGGCTGAAGCCCTGGTGACTTTGGGATTATGCTCTCCCTAGGCTCAAAGTGGTGTAAGATGTATTGCCCATATACCCACCTTATTTGTTTTGACCGTTTTCCCCCCTGGGTTTATTCTGTTAATAGAGAGTATCATTGTCATTTCCATGACAATGGATATTGGCTTGGCAGATAATTTTCCTATCCTTTCTTGGCCCTCTGTCTAGGGCTTTAGGTACAAAGCCTTCCTGGATTGATAAATTCATTGGCACTCTTCTTCGGGCAGCAAATGCTAATGTGATTGCTGTGGACTGGGTTTATGGTTCTACAGGTGTCTACTTCTCAGCCGTGGAAAATGTGGTTAAGCTGGGACTTGAGATCTCCCGTTTCCTCAGAAAACTTCTGGTAGGTGCTGAAGGGCTTGGGGGTGAGTTTTGGCTGCTTCTGAAGGAGAGAGGGGACAAAAAGAAAGAGTCAACACATGAGGAGGAGCTTTAGGGCAGAAGCAGAGCCACCCAGTAGCTTGTGGGTCTTCCCTTCTAATCTCCACTTTACCACTTACAGTGTTGACTTTGGGCAAGTTGTTGCCCCACTCGGAGCCTCTGCTTCTCCTCTGTAGAATGTGCCGCTGACGTTAGATATGGAATCTCTCAAGAGGAAGTGGCCATGGTCATTGCTCACACACTTTGGGCACCAAAGAGAAAGTGAGGCAATCGTCAAGGTGGGGTGTCTAGGAAGAGGGAAAGTAATGAATGGGATGAAAATTCTGCCTTTTTCTCCCAAAGAAGGTGTGTGGGGGGATGTCATGCCCAGGGTCCTCTGATTCTGAAGCTTCAGGGAAAAGTGTGACCCTGTGAGGCCAGAGGCTGCTGTGGCCCAGGTGTAATTCCCTGTAAATGCCCCATTGTAGGTGCTGGGTGTGCCAGAGTCTTCAATCCACATCATTGGTGTTAGCCTGGGGGCCCACGTTGGGGGCATGGTGGGACATTTCTACAAAGGCCAATTAGGACGGATCACAGGTAACAGTATTCTCTGCCCATCCTCCCAAGTTTAGAGATAGAGAGATAATGCCCTGGAAATGCCTCTGTTGAGGCAGGCAGAGGGCATCTTTGTTCTTATGATTGACTTATCTATTTCCACTAAAATTTATTTATTGTGGCCCTTTTGCATGAAACGGTATTGTGTTGTTATTGTGTGATCTCTAATGTCAGTGTAAGAAGCCACGTATTTCTTCTGAGCCTCAACTACTACCTCTGTAACGTGAGTTGTAATAGCTCATATTGCCTTGGCCCACTGTGGAAATCACCCTTAGACAATTATGCTAAATACTTGCAAAAGCACTAGGGACTTTATGCTTCAGAAGCTACCCTCAGTCAATAAGGGACTAGAGTTGTGTGGTAAATACCCCCACTTTCTGGCCCTTCAGTGGGACAATTCTGAGTCATGTTCTACAGAGCCTCTCAGAAGGGTGCCAGTGGGATGAGACCCAGTTGCCCAAAGTGATTAATACATTCGTTTTTCCAAACTCTGACCCATTTTTCTAATCCCTCACTATACTTTCTCTGATCTACTCCCAAATCAGCTCCTTGTGCTTTAAATCCTTGTCTCAGGGTCTGCTTTTTGGGAAAGAGAGAAAAGGGCATCCAAACTAAGACACGAGGTTAGTAATTTTTACTTCACTGTGTTGTTATGAGGACTAGCACAAGGACTGGCAGACAGTAACTGCTCAAAAAATTATAGCTGTTGTGTTGAGTACATGAGGATTAATATTATGGCCCTTGCCAGATGGTTGATGTTATCAAGCTCATTTCAGAGCCAGAGAAGCTGGGTCATTGAGAGTTGGAGACAACAACATGGGGTTTCCTGGGTACAGTGGTCCTGGGCTGGTCCTCTTGCCCTTGGATCCTTGCTGGAGGACTCTAGGAACTGACTGGGAAGGGCTGCCCCGAGAGGTGTATGGTGGGTCCATGAGGGTTGCTGCAGCTGAGAGGAAAGGGGCCTCTGACATCAGTCTGTCCCAGCAGGCCTGGACCCTGCTGGACCGGAGTACACCAAAGCCAGTCTGGAGGAGCGCCTGGACCCTGGAGATGCCCGCTTCGTGGAGGCCATCCACACAGATGCTGACAGTGAGTATGGGGGGTGGGTGACCCTCCTAGAGTAGGGGAATGAGCCCGGCAGGGGCTAGGTAGCCGGTATCTATTTGTGTGGCTCTGGGCAGGTTCCCTCCCTTCTGAGCTTCTGTTGCAGTGAGGAGTTTACCAATGTCATGTTGATCTCTGATTAATACTAAACCTTGTGATGAGGCTGTGTGGGGGAAGGCATTGCTGCCTGGCAGGCACAGGGGAAAGTCATGCTGTTTTTTCAGGGTGAATGTGCCTGGCCCCGTGGGACAGGCCCCTCTGGGGCAGATACTCAGGCCTGTCAGGACTTCCCTCCTTCCTAGGGAGGAGCCCAGCCCTTCAGGCCAGTGAAGAATGAGAATCCTCCCCTCCAACAGTGACAGGCACAAGAAAGACCCCCAGCCCTGAATCCATTATGACCAAATTAAGCTATTCTGACCAGCTGGGAAAGAGGGCTGGGCATTCTTCCTCATTTCTACCCTTTATGAAATGCCTAGGAGGTAGCCAGGACTTGTGCTCAGCATGGCAGTTACAGGAAGAAATAATGCCTATCCCTCACCAGAAGAATGTGCCGTTCAAGTAAGAGGTGTCCAGGTCTCATTCCTTTGGGTCAGAAGCCTTCTTTTATTTATTTATTTTTAAAGATTTTATTTATTTATTTGACACAGAGAGAGAGAGAGAATACAAGCGGGGGAGTGGGAGAGGGAGAAGCAGGCTTCCTGCGGAGCAGGGAGCCTGATGTGGGGCTCGATCCCAGGACCCTGGGATCATGACCTGAGCCGAAGGCAGACGCTTAATGACTGAGCCACCCAGACACCCCCAGAAGCCTTCTTTTAGCACCCAACACTCACAGATTCATAATTCTGGAAAAAACCCATGCAGGCATACTATTTAACCCTCTTTCCTTCATCATCTCACAGATAGGAAAGCAAAGCCCACAGGCCTCTGCCTAGCTGTTGGGTTAACCATGTTAATTATGAAGGTTAACCCCTTCTGTCTCTAAATTTGCTAAATAGGGGACTTATTAGGTCCCCAGTTACCAGAGCGAGGCCTCTCAGTCCCCTTCAAAGTTGGAGCCTCCTCCTAATGTGATGAGAGGGGAAAAAAAAAAAGCATTCCATTTTGTCTAACCAATTTTTATTGAGCTACATAGTCAGCATTGAGAATAGTGCAAGGCACAAGGCATTGAAGAAGGTCCCCACCCACGTAGAAATATAGACCAATTGAGCAGGCATTCATTCATTACTTCCTTCAATAAATATTAGGTACTCACATGTGACAGGCATGGTGCTAGTATTGGGGATATAGCAGAAAAAAAACCACAGGCAAAGTCCCTGCTGTAAGTTGTAGAGCTTACAGACAAATAAGCAGACATAATTACACACTGTGAGTACCATGACTGAGGAGGTGGGGCAGAGGGTGATTTGGGTGGGGGAGCCACTTCAGGTAGGGTTACTGAGGAAAGTCTGTCCAAGGTGAGTATTTGCAGGTGAGAATGAACCAGCCCTGGGTAGATCTGGGAGAACATTCGAGGTGGAAAGAGCAGTCAGAAGCAAAGCCTGGACATGGGGGGGGACAGCAAAGAAAACCACATGGTTAGAGGGCAGGGAGTGAGGCAGGAGAAGAAGGAGGGGGACCAGGCAGGCCATAGTGAGGAGTTTACATTTTATTCTGTAGTTGGTGAGAACAGGGAGGCATTAGGATTTCCTGTAAAGATGATTGCAACTGCTGTGCAGAGAATCAGCTGCAGGGGACACTAAGGGCATGCTCTGCTGTGTCCCAGCATTGAGGAGTGAGGTGGGCACCCAATGGGCACACAGAGTGGGTGGGCTCCCAAAGTCAGAGTTCAGGCTCTGCTGCCGGGGGACCCTGCTGTGGGGCCCAGAAAATATGCCCCTGCAGTCCGAAACAATGGGGTTCTGCCTCCTTTCAGATTTGGGTATCCGGATTCCTGTTGGACACGTGGACTACTTTGTCAATGGAGGCCAAGACCAACCCGGCTGTCCCACCTTCATTCATGCAGGTCAGAAAACCAGAGAGAGTTGTCTTCCTTCTAGTGTCCTTTGCTATTCCCCATAATGCCTTTCCCTGCACTTATTGAATGCATGTCTTTAGGAGCCTGGGGAATTTTGGGAGAGGAGGGCCCGAAATGAAAAGCTTGCACCATACTTTTGCTGGCCTCCCCACTTCTTAGGTCCTGCAGTGATATATCATCACTCAAGCCAATAAACTCTATTCTTCCTGGGCCCCGCTCTGTGGCATGGTCCACACTAGCTACATCCCTGGCAAGAGCCTAGTTGTGGCAGAAGTAGAACGCCCAAAGCTGGCTAGCTGAAGGATCAATCCACAGATGACCATTTCCCCAAACTTATTAAATTTGGCAGTTCTCCAAAACTGTTTTAAGATAATCATCTTGAGTACATTCAATGAATATACATTTCTTCTTTTCTAAATACACAATTGATGCTTGAACAGCATGAGTTTGAACTGCACAGGTCCACTTATACATGGATTGTTTTGATAAATACAGTAGAGCACTGTAAATATATTTTCTCTTCTTTATGATTTTTAACATTTTCTTTTCTCCAGCTTACTTTACTGTAAGAATACAGTATAGAATACATGTAACATACAAAATATGTGTTAATCAACAGTTTATGTTATCAGTAAGGCTTCCTGTCAACAGTAGGCTATTAATAATTAAGTTTTGGGGGAGTGAAAAGTTATATATGGATTTTCAATTGCATGGGGGGCTCCCCTGTTGTTCAAGGGTCAGTTGTAGTCTCCTGGAATGTTCTTTTTGAATACATTCTTCTTAGCATTATTTTAAATAACATTAAATTTGTCAAAAGCTAAGGATCAAGGTTTGTTTAGTCTTTTTTTATTCTTCTTGTGAATATAGCCAACCTATCAGCATTTCTTATGAGAATTTTATCCTGATTTCTGTTTACTTTGTTTTTAGTCTTTTCCTGCTTTACCAAATTTTTGACATTTGGAGGGCTCTTTTGACAATTTTATTGAATAACTACTCATCTAATTTACCAAATTTATTGATTTTCCAAAAACACGTTTCTTTTTCACAATTTATAGATTTTCTAGCATTTTTTATCAGATGAGATAGTTTGGATTTAATGACCTTTGAATATTTCTGTGGCATTTTAGTTGGCCACTTGTCATTTTTCTTCATAACACAATTTGAGAAGGGTTTTGTTTGTGTCCCCCAGCTCCCTGTTGCAGCTGGAAGGAGCTTGCCCATAGAGTGTCCCAAACATGGGGGAAGGCAGGTTAATACAAGCTCGGACTTGGTTGCTGGTCCCAGAGTGGGGTTCCCAAGGTGACGGGAGAATCTGAAGACCCCAGAACCCTAGAGCTGTGGCTCACTATAGACCTATTAGCCCAGCCAATTCATCCAATGTGAGTTACTTCAAATTTTTATACAGTAAACAATAACAAGAAAACCAGGTTTTTATTAAATTGGGACATTTGGCAAATTCAGTGAATCAGTCATTTGGCCAGGTGAACTCGAAGCACATTGACTTTCAGAGACTTACCATGAACTGCTGCTGACTCCCTTGATTGTCTCATCAGTAGGTTGGGTATCATGAGGTTGTAAAAAATTGGATTGTGTAGGTGATGATGAAGAAGGTAAAATGTGCAAACAGATACTCATTGTGAGAAGTGGGTCAGGATCACCAATTCCCAGTAAGCTCCTATTTTCCAAAAGAGAATTTGCATGATCATGGAAGATAGGTCTCAAATTAAACAATTTTTTTGATAGATTAAGCTTAGGTATCTCAGGAAAATTCAAAAGAAGAGGGAGAATATAGTAGCCATGTCCATTAACATTTTAAAATGTGGCTCAGGAGACATCCCATGTATTTATAGCCTGCTAGAATATAAAATTCAATAGAATTACAATAAGTAGCATGAAGGGATTTTCATTTGTCTTAAACTAAAGCCTTGGTTGTGTTTCCCGCCTCCCCCCCCCCCCCCACAGGCTACAGTTACCTGATCTGTGATCACATGAGGGCTGTGCACCTCTACATCAGTGCCCTGGAGAATTCCTGTCCACTCGTGGCCTTTCCCTGTGTCAACTACAAGGCCTTTCTTGCTGGACAATGTCTGGATTGTTTTAACCCTTTTCTGCTTTCCTGTCCAAGAATTGGTAAATGCCACCCCTTTGGCTTCCTTTGACAATTTGGGGAAAGTTCAAGTCTTGCTAGTTGTCACCTCTGTAAGTCCTGATTTCTTATGATCAACAAGTCTATCCACCCGGAGTAAGGAAATTCACTGATTAGGTGTTCAGCCTGTTCCCACCTGGAAGAAGGCATTTGGCCTTCCACGTCCCACCCCTCACCCTCTGTCCTGCAGCCTGATGCCATACTTGCTCTGCACACACCCTTCACACACAGCCCCTCATCTGCAAGTCCAGACTCAGGACACTTTAGAAACATTGGTATAGCCCAGAGCCTCTGCCCCCACTGCAAGACCAGATGCTTGCCCTAGGTCTTTCTAGCTAGGCCAGCCATTCTCCAACTCCTGATAGACTCTAAATCAAGGTGTTGTGGGGAATCCCCAAGAATGGCACCCATGGCCCACTTCAGAGGTGTGAGGCTATGGTGGCCATGTGCCAACTGGAGGCCTGCCTCATTACTAGTTGGGTTGGGCACATTCCTGGATGTTCCAGGCCAGTCTGGGGAGAAGGACTTGGGAAAGGCTGAGGGATCTGGCCTCAACTTACCCTCTGCAGGTCATTGCTGAGAACATCCTAGGGTTCTCCAAGATGAAGGATTTCAGGAAGAACTCTGGGAAATATAAATGGTTCCTTCCCCTCCCTCATTTTCTCACTTCTCACCCCCGGCTGCCACTCAGAACTGTGGCAGCCTGGCATTCCTTATGAAACGGATACCAGCTTGACAAAATGTTAAAGTAGATGTAGCTTCCCACAATAAAGCAAATCAACATTACTTCCGACTCAGTAGGCATATGCCACAGTGTCCCCCAGGTGTGATGGACCTGCTGATATAAACAGCCACCTCACACTATCTGCCAGTGTCACCTCTCGCCACACTTTCCCTGGCTCTGAACACCCCAGGGATGCTAACTACTTGTACTTCCAAGAATATTTCGTTTCTTCACCCTGTGTGTCTTTGTCTGAACTGTACTCGCTGCTTGGAGTGCCCTTCCCTAACTTGTCAGCTGCTATTCTTCAGGTCAAACGCTTCCCTGTGCTTCGTCTGCACAGGATATAAATGCCATCCAAACAACTCTCTTATAGATTATTTTGCCAATTGGAGACATAATTTCAAATTTCTGATAAATACCTCTTGGAATGGGCCAGATGATTTGAAGAATGTACTTCCTGTTTACTTCTGTGTTTATCCTTGGCTGGACTGGGTTGCAGGTACCCTGGGACTCACCATAGGGCATGGCATAGAATGGGCATACAGTGTGGGTGTTTGTAGAATGAACGAGTGCATGAATGAATCAAAACGTGGTTGGGTGCCATGGGACACTGCAAGGGCATCCTCAGGGCTCCGTTGTCTTTGTCTTTGCCTCTCTGCTTCCAGGGCTGATGGAACAAAGTGGTGTCAAGATAGAGCCACTTCCTAAGGAAGTGAAAGTCTTCCTGTTGACCACTGCCCAGGCTCCGTACTGTGGTGAGTTGGGGGAAAGACGTGTAGCTCAGCTCTGCTAGTGTGCTGTCCCGCAGAGTCCAGGGCTCTGGCTTGGGCTGTGTCTAGCACAGCATGGTGGCCGAGGCGGGAGGTGAAAGACTGGGGCAAAGATGTCATCGGAGGGGGGTGGGGGGCAGCAGCTACTGGTCTTAGATCCTGAACTTCCAGAGCTAGTCCAACCCATTGCTCTGCTGCAGATGAGGACTTAGGGACATCTTACTGTCTATATACTTCTCCTAGTCCCTCCCCACCTCCCTCCAGTGTGGGTTCTCTGTAGTGTGGTATTTGGGAGGGCCCTCTGGCTCCCTCCTTCCTGCATACTTTTTTACCCCCTCCTTGATGCTCATCTTATGCGTCTCCCACCCTGGCAGCCCTCTTAGGTCAGGGTCTCTGAAGAATATTGAACCTTGCCCTCTGCACATACATATTTCAGTTCTTCACTGTTGCTTCTAACCATAGCATTTCACTGAAGCGAAGATGCTAGTAAAAGATGTTAAATGTGAGAGGAAAGTATGTCTTAGAATCTATGAAATCTGTCCCAGGTTGGAGCATCATCTTTCCCTGGGCTATTTGCATCTTAAGTAGATGGACTAGACTTCCTTTTTTATGCTTGTTATCCTGGGATCTCATCTGGTTTATTGTGGGTACAGAACAAAAGTATGCTGGTTAGGATGATAAATTATATGGCCATGCTAATTCTAACTGATTTTCAGATCAGCTTATGTCTGGTTGGTGGAGGGATCTTAGTGACCATTCCTTCCTTGAACCAGAACTCCTGGTGCCGTGTGATATGGAGCCCAAAGCTCAGATTGTGGTCACATAAACGTGGATTTGAATCTCAGCTTCTGCACTTCCCAGATGTATGATCAGGAGAATCTGACTTAACCTTTCTGAACCTCTACATCCGTATGTAGAAAATGGGAGCAATAACAGTACCTACTTCAAAGAATGAACTGTGAGGATAGAATAAAATAGTATACAGGAAGTTGCTAGCACAGTGACCAGAACTTGATAAGTAATAGAATTCCTTTCCCTTTATCAGCCAGAGAATTGGAGGAGACTGGATGCGGGTGTTTATCATGCTAGAGAGAATTCCTGGCTACCTCTTAGGAACAAGTGGGTTACAAGAGTCAACTGTGGGCTTCTCACATATATCCACTCATTTGACAACCCAACTCTGAGTTAGGTGTGAGGACGGGGAGGCTCTGAGAGACGAAGCCTTGTGCCCGAGGCTACACAGTGAGGTGGAAAAGGCAGCATTCAACTCCGGGTCTTCTGACTCCCAAATCTGTTCTCTCTCCATGCCACCACCCACTTCCACTCTGGCCTCTTTGCCTCCGCTTCTGAGAGCGAATCTGCTCTTTACGGCCGTGTTTCTTGGTTACTCCTCTGTCCTCACCGCCCCCTCCAGAGGTCAGCTTGAGGGAGGATGCTTTGTCCAGTGGCAGAGGCGGCGAGGCCAGGACCAGAGCCTGGGGCACACTTGAGGTTAGAGGCCTTTTAAGGTCCCTGCTGAGGGAGATCCGCGGAGCCACCATTTTTGTGACTGTTTCCTATTTGTGGTGAGACACCCTCTCTGTGGCCCAGAAGCACGACCCTGTCTGTTCACCAACCTCAGAGAGGCACAGAAGGAAACAAGCCAGCATGGATACCTGCTTGCGTGTGCGCTCTGAGCCTTGCAGTTCTGAGCTTTTTGTTCTCAGCATTGCAGCCGGGACCCTCCTCTACCTGGAGGGGCGGGCCGTCCACCTGGCAGTTCAGGGGGCACCAGCAGCCCATAGCTGCCCCCTCTCACCCACCCCCAGGCCACCACGGCGCTGGGCTCCCCTTGCCTGGCTCGCTTGGGCTGTCGGGGTGAACACAGCAGTGTTCAGTGGTCACCCTTGACTCCTGCCAGGCATGCACCTGCTGGGCAGAGAAGCCCTCTCCAAATAACAATTTTTCTAACAATATTACTTTCCCCTTGTAGGACGTTTCCCATGAAGCGCTTTCTCCCCATTACCTCATTTCATCCTTGCCATGTTCTGTGGGGTAATGTCAAGCGTTATTGTTTACAGATGAAGGAACCAGGACATAGAGAGGTTCGGTAACTTAGGGAGAGGGACAGAGTGAGGAAGCAGGGCTGGGCCTTGGATTCGAGTCTCCTGGATCTCTTCCCATCCAGGGCTCTGTGTGCTGCTTCCCATGTCTCACTCCTGCACAGATTGGTTCCCACCCACCCAACATTAGTAGACCCGACCCTCCCCGGGCTTCCAGATACTGTAAAGAGAGAAGCAGAACCTTAGGAAGCTTTCTTGATGAGGTGAGACCTGCTGATAAAAGAAGGAGTGGTGTAATATATCAAACTCAGCCTAGAGAATGAAATTCCTAAAGCTTACATAGTTTAACTTTTATTCCACATTGCAGTTACCCACTCCAGTTCAGCCCTTGCCCATCACCATAACAATCTGCATCCCCTAGCAAACAACTGAGAGAGAGACAGAAGGGGCATGGCACTGGATGTTTTCCTCTGCGGAGGAGAAACATACGGTGCTTTCTTTCTTTCCTCTGGGTTCCTGGCTTCTTAGCACCTGTCAATGAGTCTTGTTACCAGCCCCATGAGCCCAGATGGATCACAGCACTCCTCCAGCTTAGTGCCAAGTCTACCTAAATCCACTTGATGTCCCTCCAATAACTGCCTGTTAAACATGACAAATGAAAAAGTACAAGTAGGGCAGAGGTGAGGGATTGCCTCTCCAGCTGTGTCCGGATCACCAGAGAGGTCTGTGAAAATGCCCCAAGACCGAAGATACTGCACAATGCGGCCAGCTGGGCCTCCCCCTTAATAAGGAAAGGACAGATGTTAGAGAAGCTGTAATTCTTCTTAACTTCTCTTGCCAGAGAGATAGCCGGTCCCGGGGGTATCACCACGAGCCGGGCTCCTCATCCAGGCTGTCAATGACACCAGCTTTGAAAGCCCCAGGATTCATGCTGCCTGGGAGGGTGGAGCCATCATAGAGGCTGCCACAGACGGGGAAACAGTCATCTCCTACACACAAGTGGGCTTCCTGAAACTGTGTGTATGGGGAGGAGCAGAGGGGGATTGCTACATTTTATGAGTTACTTATTTAGTATATGGGACATCCTTTTCAGTTCTTTCAAAATCACACCACCAAGGTAATGTCATCAAGCAGGGGGGAGTGGGACATTCTAGCATTACAAGTAATAACAAAAACTAACATGTATTGAATGCTTCCTAGCCACAGGCACTGTCTAAGGACTTTGTAGGTATTAACTCATTTAACTCTCATTCAGACCTATTTTTATTACCCCCAATTTACAATGAGGAAGCTAAGGATCTGGGATGGCAGGTAATCTGCTGCTAAGAGGCAGGTCTCAGACTCCTGCCCTGCGGCCCTCTGGGGCTTTGGGTGCGTTTTACACCACTGACCTCTGGCCCAGGCGTCTGCTCTGCTTTGGTTTTCCAGTGCATCACAGCCTCGTGGAGTTTTACTTGCAGGAGCCAAGAAACAAAGACACCCTCATCTCCGTCACCTTCCTTAGCAGCAATGTTACTTCCTTGGTCAAGATCACCATGTACGTAAGTGTCCCGCATCACACGCACACACATCTCCCACGACAGGCACTGTGTGCTCACTGAGAGGTGGCCCAAGCCCATTGGGCTGGAGGTGGGGGTGAGGGCAGTACCTCCGACGGATGCACCCACAGACACATGCTGGGCAACTGTCCCAGGTTCACGATCAGCAGTGGATTCAAGGATAGTGTATTTAGGCAATAGCAGAGGAGGCGGGCGAGCAGAAGTAATGGGATGTCTCAACGGGTGGTGAGAACATGAGAATTGGGTCCCTGATAGGAAACATTAGTCAGGAATCCAGGAAGGGGGCATCAGGGATGTCAGCAAGTAGGAAGATATCAGCCGCTAGCCCAGGGAGGGCTGACCAGAGCCTGGGGAGCACCCACTCCTGGAAAGTGGGGGTGGTACTGGGTGAGTGACTAGAACTGAATCACAGGCAGAGGGTCAGTTAGCAAATGAGTACAAGGTGAGGCCAGCACGGCTTGAGGCCATCTGGTGCTAATCCCTAGAACCAGGCTGAGCATTTCCTTCCCTTGTGGGGTCACATTTGGGCCTAGCAGCTGGCAGGACCAGGCTTGAGGTGGGAAGACAGAGAACTTCAACTATAGGGAGGCTCAAGCCTGGCAAGGGAGAGGAATGCAGCAGCAGGGGTGCTTGTCTCTTTAAAAAACAACTGGTAATGGGGCACCACCCTGCCCTAGGCTTGCGGAGTGGGTGTCTTTATGATAATCAGCTGTGACCAACAAAGAATAACCAGCCCCTAAAAAGGAAGTAAGCCATCGAAGGTGTTATCAATAGAGATGTTAAAAGGATTTAAGTTCCCTGGTTAGCTTTCTATAAAAGACCAACCCTAAAGGCCCTCTGGAGGCTGCAGCATTAGACATGAATTGTACTGTCAGGGAAGACAAATTTCTGCTGAGAGAAGCACACTTCTGGACTCCCAAACACCCTGCCACCAACCAGGGCTCCAGCTGACACAGGCCACAGAGAGAGAGGGATGGCAGGCAGTCAGGATCCCAACACAGATCTTCAGGTGCCCACGTGAGTCTTGCAGATTATAGCTGAATAATTCTCATTAGATCAGTTCGAGGTCGTGTTATTTCCATCAGGTGTCTTCATCACCTCTCTGTTTTGGTAGATGAGCCAACACTGGCTGGAGTCAAGATAATGACACACAGCTAGCTGCTGATTAGAATCACCTGGAGATCGTTAACCACCACTGACCGCCCCCCCCAACCCCCCCCCCCAGGCCAATTACAGCAGAGTCTCTGGGCATAGCCTCAACCACTACACCTTTAAAAGCTCCCTGGGTGATTGGAATGGATACCCACAGATTCTTTCTTCCTTCTCCCAAAAGCTGTTTGCGTTTTAATCTTTTGTGGAAGATTCAGAACATGGTTATCTTCAATTCCTTGGTTTTTTTTTTTTTTTCTTTTTGCAGAATAGAAATTGAAAAAAAGGAGGGGGGGTTATGTGTGGTCTTTCCTTACTTTCTATAGCTTTGCAAAACCCCAAGATTTCCTTCTAATTAGAAAATTTACCCAAACCAAGTCCTTAGGTTGTTGCGGAAAAATAAAAATCAGACAGGTGAGAAACCAAGTGATGCTCAGAGAAGTAGGAGAATTCAGGTTTATTTTACGCGTACGGACCCAGACGAGTTTGCACTCAAAATTAGGGGCCCGGGGCAGCAGCGTTATAGAGTGTTTTATAGGGGAGTGCAGGGGGTCAGGTTCCAAGGGCTGTGCTGGCTGCTGGTAGGTGGGTTTAAACTGGGGGGGTGGGGGCTGCTTTAGGCGGGAACAGCAGTGCAGGAAGGCTGTGGCGGGAAGCCTGTTGACAGAAGCAGAAATGGCTGGTTATCTCTTGCTCTACCAACAGAGCTAGTAACTTTGTATCTACTGGGGCCTGTGGGCCTGGGCCTGCTCTGGGTAATTTTCCTCTTCAAGGTCACTCACAGCATCCTTCATACCCTGCTAGTTTGCAAGCTCTTCTATCCATTCAGCTTCTTAAAAGGAAAAAAATTTTTTTTCCCCCTCTGATATATTTCAAAACACTTCTAAAATTAAAAAACAAAAATAAACCAGGAACAGCTTTTAAAGTCATATAGAATCTTCCTCAAAAGAAAAAAACAAACTGTATGACTAACCTTGGGTTGTTAAAAAGTACGCAAAGAAGACATTTTTATCACCCCACAGAGGCCAGAAAGGAAAGGGAAACCATGTGGTTGAGCCATGCGCCCCCTCTTCGATGATACCCAACGCCCATGTGCAAAGGCGAAAGCCCCGTCCCCCTGCTCTCCTCCTTTTTCTCCAGGCCCCACTGCTTCTGAGCCCGGAGAGGCCCCGGGCAGGGGCTAGCACGTGGGAGAGCTGGAGATTAGACCTAGGGCATGTGACTCCAAAGCCACACAGTTGGGAAGAGAGGAAACCTGGGTACCACACCAGCTCTGTCTGGTTTCAAGATCCGTTTTTTGTTTGTTTTTTCCCCATCCACACATTCATACTCAGTCTAAAATACAGTAGTCTACACAAAATTTATGGAACTGAATGCCCTAAAAGAGGGCTGTACTTCCAGTAGGTAGACCTGAAAGTGAAGATCTTCTCCAATTAGGAATCTAAGAAACACAGACATTTTTCCCAGATATGAAAATCTAAGAGCTACTCTTTTGCTGCCATGTCCACTTGTTTGCTTTCAAAAATCAACAACTATTTTCTGAACCATGTTTAAAGCTGTATGTGCACAGAGGGGCTGGTGAGTGTGATACAAAGGATCGTGGTCCCCACCTTCAAGGAGTTCTTTTGTGTGTGACAGCTAACCCACACTACCAGCAGAGCCCTGTAGGAACCAAGGGGGAAGCAAAGGCCAAATGTGCTTGGGTAAATTAATTTCCCTTTCCCTTGCAGACCTAGACAGGAACTTCAGGGGAAAGGAGTCATAGCTCACGCCAACCCTCAGTGCCAGATAAACCAAGTGAAACTCAAGTTTCACTCTTCCCACCGAGTTTGGAGAAAAGACCGGACCACCATTGTTGGGAAGTTCTGTACTGCTCCTTTGCCGGTCAATGACAAGTAAGCCCAAAATCCACCCTATTCCACCCCACTCCACCCAACCCCGAAACACCCACAAGGACCAATCCTGACCTTAGATGTGACATTTGCTGAGATGCAATCTCATCACAGTGGTGAGCTTCCTCAATGAAGAGATGACAAAGACCCAGGGTTTTCTTGAATTTCCTGTGGTGTCATCTTGGGTTGGAGGTGTTAGAAAGCCAAAGAGGGTGGAGAATAGCTGGGGTGTGGGTGAGGAACAGAGAGATCTGGCACACACCTCCACCACTTTCTCCACAGCCAGGTACTCCCTGGATTCTTCCAGATTTAATTGTTTTCTTTAACTCTTTAAAAAAATCATTTAAATTATTTTCAAGTGTATAATTCAGTAGTCTTAAGTACATCCATCCTGTTGTACAACGATTACCACTTTTAATTTCCCATTCCCACTTCAATATAAGAAACCTCATTTTATCTGATATATAGCTGGATAATTTTATATATAAACAGTCTGTTTTATATATGTCTTATTTAGTTTCTATGTATGATTTTATTGGAGTAAAGATTTCTAATTGCACAGCCTGGTCACATTCACAGATGTGGATCCACCTGTGCCTCTAGCAGGGATTTATACTAGTCTTACCCCTCTGGGCACATGGAGGGCAGGAGTAGTAGACTCCTATAATGGACGATTGTAGACTTCTTCCACCTGACACCATGGAACCACAAGAGCACACGACTCCTAGCCCTCTCTCCTGACCAATCAGGAACCTGCCCTGAGCGTATACCTTCTTGTTGCTCTTCTTTTGCAGCAAAGAGATGGTCTGCTTACCTGAGCCATTGACCTTACAAGCAAGTGTGACTGTTTCTTTTGACCTGAAAATAACGTGTGTAATAGTATAAGCCTGGACAGGATACATCTCCCTGGACTTCAGAGGAGGTTGGGTAGCTATGTTCAACTTATTCTAGGCCATTACTACTAGAAGGAAGGCAAAACTCTTGATTATTTCCCTCATAGTTACCCACTTTAGAGGGGAGAGAGAGCTCATCTAACAGAGCTTTGTCTCTATTACCAATTTGAACCACCTTACAAAAATACCATTTCAGCTTTACTATTCATATTTAACTGCAATTGCCCCATATCCTTGAACATCTGTATCTAGGATCCAATAGAAACATTCACAGGAAAAATGCTTTTTAAAAAAAAATAATAATAAAACACCATGGAATATCTGAATGATTTGTTTTATTGGAATGGAATTCTGTTATGTACAAAAATGTGATTATCTATAGATTGGAGAAAACAATGGATGCTGAATTCTCTGTACTAAAATAGCAATTGAAAAGAAGTTCTTGGAACAAGAGAGGGGATGGAGGGCAGGGAGGAAGATGGAAGACCGCTCACCATTGCCTCCTCTGGATATCTGGAAGGTTTTGAGGATCCGAGAGATCTTTTGGGGATAGAAGTGGATCTTCTTTGCGTCAGTGTTTCCCCAACTTTGTTGTAAGTTACCTCACATCAGCCATAGTCCAGCCAGAAACAGATGATGTGCTCAAAATGGGTAATTTGTGGAGAATTTAATAAAAAGACTATTGACAGAGGTGTTAGTAGGAAGTGGGAAGACCAAAAGGGATAGTGTGGTTCCCTGGGGCCAGGGGCCATGGCAACTGCTACTGTGCTTGGTCTGAAGAGGCAACAACACCAGAATCCTGAGACTGAGAGGGGCTGCTAGACTTTCAGACAAGGGACACGGTCGCCAGGCAGCAATCCTGCAGGGAGGAGACCGGGAAGATAGATTCTGTGACCTCACTCCTCTCTCTGCCCTCATCTCCTGCTTGTGTTCCCCATTGAATGACTCCAACCAGAAGCCAGAAGGCGAGAGGCATGCTGATGTGAGCCAGGGCGTAGAGCAGGACAGGGAAGGGTGGAGAGTGGCTGGGGTGGGGGTGAGGAACAGAGATCTGACACACCCCTTCCCCACTCTCTCCACAGCCGGGTACTCCCTGGATTCTTCCAGACTTACTCGTTTTCTTTAACCCTTTAAAGCATCATTTTAATCATTTTTAAGTGTACAATTCAGTAGTCTTAAGTACATCCATCCTGTTGTGCAACAATTAACCACTTTGCATCTCCAGACCTTTTTCATCTTCCCTAACTGAAACTCTATCCCCATTGAACAGTTGCTCATTGCCTCTCTCCCCCTGCCCCAGGTAATCACTATTCTGCTTTCCGTCTCTATGATTTCTACCCTTCTAGAATACCTCATACAATCATACAGTATTTGCTCTTTTGTATCTGGCTTATTTCACTTCGCATAATGTTTTCAAGGTTCACCCATGTTATAGCATGTGTCAGGATGTCCTTTTCAAGGGTGAATAATATTCCATTATATGTATATTCCACATTTTGGTTATTGATTCATCCATCCGTGGACACTTGGATTACTCCAGCTTTTGGCTATTGTGAATAATGCTGCTGTGAACATAGGCGTGCAAATATATGTTCAAGACTTTTTTTTTTTTTAAAGATTTTATTTATTTGACAGAGAGAGACACAGCAAGAGAGGGAACACAAGCAGGGGGAATGGGAGAGGGAGAAGCAGGCTTCCCGCCGAGCAGGGAGCCCGATGCGGGGCTCGATCCCAGGACCCCGGGATCGTGACCTGAGCCGAAGGCAGACGGTTAACGAACGACTGAGCCACCTAGGCGCCCCTGTTCAAGACTTTTTAAAATGTGCTTTGAAAGAAACTGCTGACTTGCTGACTCCTGCTTGCCAGTAAAGGCAGGAAAATGACCTGAGCCGCAGGCTGCAACTGCGTCACTTGAGCCAGCACCCAGCTCACCAGACTAGAGAGCTTGGGCCTTTGTCTGGGCTGCAGAAATGCAGCAAGAGGAGAGGGGACATGCTGTGAATACTGACATACCTGCTTTATTTTCTGCACCACAGTCAGGAGGACCAATAACATGTCTGAAGAAACTTCCCCCAATATGCAGGTTTGGAGTTCATTTTTATTTTTCAAAATCCAAAGCCCCTCTTTCTTTACTCCCTCCCTTCCTCCACCCAGGGCCCGGGCAAGAACCTGCCTGGACACGGGCTTACCCAGAGGTGGGTTCAGGCTGCACTTCCTGTAGCTCATCTGCCATCCTGGGAGACACTGCTTAGCACATAGTGCTTATCGCTTCGCGCTGTGTGCGAATTATGCTTCTATGATCAAAATTATGTTACGGGATGCTGACTGGTGTTACGCTGTCCTGACCTGTTTTACCCTGTCCTCATACTTTCAGTTTTGCCCTGGACACACCCCTGTGTTGCTTTGCTAATAGCTTCTTACTTTAAAGTGCCGTTAGACTCTCCCACATTTGATTTTCCTCCCTGTCGGAAACTTTAGATCATTACCTTAAACAAAAAACCAGTTTCCCTTTATCACAACTTAGTACAATGAGAACATAATGTTTAAAATTCCAACAAGATACTGTGGCTTGCTGAGGGCTCTATGCTCCAGGCCTGTCTTTTCCTTATTAAAAAGGGAAGATCAGCAAATACGGGAGAGATGTCAAAACTGTATTAACAGTCAGAGACTTTCTTCTGTATGTAATAGTGAATTGAAAGAAAATGAAAATAGAAATAGCAATCTCACCATGAGATTTAATGTTATTTAAAGCTGGGTCTATGTGCTACCTTAAACCATCTTGCCCAGCAGCCTACACTTTGGGAAACCCGGCTTTAAGTAGGTGGGGCATGTGTGAGTTCAAAAAAAGGGAGAGGTAACATGGAATTCTTCTTGATGCCAAGGCAAGAGCGTGGGTCTCCCCTCCACACCCACGTTGCTCACAACTCTTTGAAGATCTTCTCATGAACAGAGACTATTACAGAAGTAATCCACTTCAGTAGTCAGCCTGTGCCCTTACGTGGCACTACAAACATGGTTTCCAGACCCTTCTCTTGTCTGGTCACTCTACCCTGAATATGTTCAGTTTGTGCCATGATCCCAGGACTGGGCTCGATATTGGAGGCCTTCCTCCCACAGAATATATACCAGGAGTATATTTTCACATGTTCCTCATAGTAGTCCTCCAGTAATTCAGCCCAAGAGTCACTTCAGGGAAACTGTAGAGTCTATATTTTCATAGTCTATATTCTTATTTTATATTTTTAAAGAGTCTATATTCTTACTGTATCCAGCTTGCTTGCTTTCTTGTGGAGTTGATTTTTTGAACCTGAATGAACTTTTCATACAACCCAATTCCATTCCATATTATTGTTGTAGTATCTCCAACTTGTGAGGAATTTCTTTTTTTTTTCCCCCCAGACTCTTAACTACAGAGAACAAACAGAGGGTTACCAGAGGGAAGGTGGGCAGGGGGATGGGTGAAACAGGTGAAGGGAATTAAGAGTACACGTATCTTGATGAGCACTGAGTAATATACAGAATTGCTGAATCACTATATGGTACACTGAAACCAATATAACACTGTATGTTAACTATACTGGAATTAAAATTTAAAAAAATTTATGGTCCCGTGGTCAGAGGCATGCTGGACATCCCCTCCAAAGAGAAAGACAAACTATTTCATCTTTCACCAACTACAATGAAAATGGATGCCCAGTGCCAGGTAGGTGTCTCTGGGTTCTGGAGGCATCATGTTCTACAGCTAGCAATACATTGATGGCCCATATCCGGAGTGAGAACAGTGGCTGGATCTGAGAGCTGTAAAACAGGAAAGGGCTCCGCAGCCAGTCCAGACTGCAATGCAAGCAGCCCTCCTGTTTGAGTCACATGACTCAGTGGATCCCCTGGTGTTATCAGTGGTAGGAAAATATGCTGTGCGAAGTTTGTGGCAAGCCCCATTGAAAAAATCACAATGTAAGTCCCTGAGGTTCGGGAACAAGGCCATGCCTTCTGGAAAAAAAAAAAAAATTCCCTGTCAGGAATTTCTTATATCCTGATTTTATCCTTTTTTTTTTTTTTTTTTTAAAGATTTTATTTATTTATTTGACAGAGAGAGACACAGCGAGAGAGGCAGGGGGAGTGGGAGAGGGAGAAGCAGGCTTCCCGCCAAGCAGGGAGCCCGATGCGGGGCTCAGTCCCAGGACCCTGGGATGGTGACCTGAGCCGAAGGCAGACGCTTAACAACTGAGCCACCCAGGCGCCCCATCCTGATTTTATCCTTAAGAACATTTAGTTCTCCCTCCAAGCTTCATGTAATTTTTATATATTTATCATAGGGATAAATATATATATACATATAAATATATATATATTTTATATATATATGCACATTTATATATGACATTTTTATAGACTGCAGTTTTTATATAGCCGAGAACTTGAAAGGAGAAGGTAAAGGTTAAAGCCCTACTTCTGACCTACCTCTAGAAGCTTCTTTCAGATTAATCAATACCCTGGGTCTCACCCTTCACATATATTTCTAACTCATGTTTATCTTGACTACTTACATATTACGAGAAAAGTTTCAGTACTTTATATCTACAATGATCCCCTGATTTGAGGGAGAGAGAGAGAAAAGAGAAATTATATGATTAATTGAGTTTTAGCATGACTTAATTCCCAGGAGCCCATGTAGGCTCTCCTACTAATTGCTACTTCATTTCCTAAATACATAAAAGTGATGTTGTTAGTGATTTGTTCCTGGACTTTGCTGATAACACACCGAGCTTCCGAGGAATCTCTGCTTTCCCTCTTTTTGGTCACTGGAGCAAATGTATCTACCTACCATCTTCTAACTTCTTTCTTTAGGATTATTCAGTGATCCCCGAACAAAGAGCTCAGTTACCCTACAAGGTCTTTCTAAAGCAAGGCTGTGATTCAGGATCTGGGTACCAGGATTCATTTAAAGCAGCTGGGTGATCTCTTTCTATTCTTGACCCTCAGATTAATTTCCAAACAAAACACTCCTCTACATTATCATATATATTTTTGAAACTACAAAATCAATAGATGCTCATTTTAACAAGTCAAACTGTATAGACCTATAGCTGCCATGGTCCTGAGGTCATCTATGTTAATAGCCATATACATCCTTCTACACATTTCTCCATGCAGATACAAATATATACATACAAAGCTTTTTTTTTTTTTAACAAAAATGAAATCATAGCACACCTATTGCTCTGCAATTTTCCTTTGTCACTTAATAACCTATCCCTCCTATTAGACATAGGTCTAATTTACTCACTGGATGTGTAATAATCCACAGTATGGATCTGCCATAACTTAGTCAACCATCTTCTTTGTGATGGATATTGAGGTTGTTTCAACTACAAATGATGCCACAATAGATATTTTTGTACATCTCTCTCATTTATTGGTACCTCCATTTCTATATGGTAGATTTCCTGTGTGAGAATTGCTAGGTCAACAGATATATCAAAAGGTTAGTAATGCTGGATTACTTTCCAAAAATGTCATACCAATTCACAAACTCTCTGACAATGGTTCAAAGAAAATGTTTTCTTGCAATTACTTATTCAAGTATTTGTCTTCCTAAGATAAGTTACTCAAATCCCCAAATTTCTCCTCCGGAGTTCCCATGTGGTGTTCAACTGGTTCCAAGTTGGCTGACTCATACCCATCTGTGAAACTGGAATGACACTTTCCTTCAGAACTATAGGGGCCTGAGATTTCATTACCTTTAAAAATGGCATTCATTAAGATGCCATAGTCTCTGAAGAGTGAAACCACTGGGAGGGGGGAGCTATAAAGAAGTTAAAAAAAATAAAGGCTTATTTTTTTATGATTATAAAATTCAACTCATCTAAAAAATTTCAGCCAATGCAGAAAGTTAAGAAAGAGAAAGTGAAAAACTAAAACTTCCTGAGCATTTAGTAAGGGCCAGGTATTGGTCTAATCCCTTTATATAAATTATCTCAATCCTCCCAGCAATTCCATATATTACCTCATTTTACCTATGAGGATGCAGAGGGAGAGGGAAATTAAGCACCTCACCCATGGTCATGCAGCTAGCAATGGGTGAAATCAGGATTCACACCAAGCCACATGCCTCCAGAACCTGGGCTCTAACCACCGCGTAATACAGGTTAGCCTGCTCAAGATGGTTTCTAGCACTTGTATCCAAATGTCTTATTGAAACAGAAACTTCCTTAGTCTGGTCCCACTCTGCCTAACTGAAATTACCTGCCATGTCCCCCAGTGTGCTGGAGCCGGCACCCCCCTAAAACATAGTGTGGACGATGTCGCCTCCAGCCTTTGCACCTGCTGCCCCCACCATCCCCTTCAGATTCTACCAGGCGTTCAGGGTCCACGTCCAGGTCTATCTCTTCCAGGAGGGCTGGCCATCAATATGTCATTTCAGTCAGTAGCTATGCTGCCTTGCAGTGGTGGTCAATAGTTTCCTGCATGTATGTCAGGCTTCTATAAAGAGATTGTAAGGTCCTTAAAGGCAGGGGCTGTGTTTTCTTTTTCTCTGTGTCCTCCACGTTGTAAGCATGCAATAAAAACTTCTTGAGTGGAATTCAAGACAGCATTCTAATGATGTAGACGAAAGCAAAGAGAGATCAGGCTTAACTGACCTGAGAGGCTTAACTCCAACAACGGGTTGGTGTCTTTTCATTTAGTGTCAGAATGGCCTTCATTTATTCATCTTGTTTTAAGATTTTGCTTGCCAGTGTTACATTTGAACCTTTAAAGATTTCTACAGGAGTGTGGTGCCTGGCAGGCTCAGTCGGTAGAACATGTGACTCTTGACCTCGGGGTTGTGAGTTTGAGCCCCACATTGGGTGTAAAGATTAGTAAAAAATCAAATCTTTAAAAAAAAATCTCTACAGGACGAAGCTCTGGGTATATAAAAGGAATTATATTGAAACATACATCTCGTCAAATTGCTGAAATCTCACCCAGTCCTTGCTCTCCTTGTTCGGTGGCCCTAAGTGACCTTCTCAGAGAGACATACACTGCTGCCCCCAGCCTTAATCATGCCTCTAACCTCACTCGTGGGCACTCTCAGGCCCTGGGGTGACCATCACAACCCCATCTTTACCCCAGAGAGGTTGGCCTCCTCCCCTCAGAGGGGAGCCTGAAGGTGATGTGACCATCCCTGTGCCTGAGTTCTTCCATTTCCCAGGCCCCCAAATCCTCCCTATCCTCAGTATTCATCCCCTCATTTATGAAACTGTAACTGTTTGCTTTATGGGACCATTCTGTGTCCTGACAACAGCCTAAACTCAACCCATCCAAAATCAACTCAACATCTCCCCCGAAGTTGTTCTTCCTCTCCTCAACGGTAATAGCCACAACACCATCATCCAAAATGTAGGCTTGAAGCCTGAGTCATCTTTGGCTCAGAACACTATAATGCTCAAAAAACAAAAACAAAAAAACAGTCATCCTCCTTTCTCCCTCCCAATACCTTATTTACACTTAGACACCATCTCTCTTAATTTCTTCAAAATGTGTCTGATATTTGTCCCTTCCCCTCTGTTCTCTCAGACATGTGGTGAGGCCCTGGATTAGTCAACAAACCACAGAGTGTCAGAGGAGGAAACCAGAGCCCAGAAAGATGGAGGGAATCGCCTGAGGTCAAACAGCCACTGGAGAAACAGCACGGCCCCTCTCCCGTTCGTATGGCACTTCCAGACCTGCACTGCACTTCTGCTGGATTTTAGGAACTCAAAGTGACTCTTCATTACCTGTGACACGTGAGCTTTAGGAATTTTTGGAAGTTAACAAGGGACAGTGTTTGCCTGGAAGTAAATTCCTGCTGCTACCTTGAAGCTCTGGGTCTTTCCCATCTATCCAGGCCTGTGCCAGTATAAACAGTTCTTATTTTGGACAGAACCGGAGGGTGGAGAGGTAGAAAGAGATCTAGGCGAATATCCAGGGAAGGAGAGCCCACTATGTGAACACCTCTCTTCAAGGCCCTGGGGTTAGGCCGAGTCCAGTGAAAAGGCGCCTTCTCTCTTGCAGTTACCAGCCCTCACAACTGTACAACTTCCGGTGTTCACTCAGCCCTCCTGGTCTGGACCCCAACCTCAAGATCATTCCTTCTCACTCTCAGCCCCGGGTTCATTTCAGAAGCTGCCCTCTGCTGTATTTCCTCTCTGGAGAGTACAGGGAAATGGGCAAAACTGGAGACATGTGATCCCAAAACCAGAATGTTTGTTCATTCGTTCATTTATTCACTCATGTGGCAAACCTTTATTGTAAGCCAACTATGTGCCAGGCACTATTCTGATGGCAATTCTCTTAAAAATAACTGCAATGAGGGGCGCCTGGGTGGCTCAGTTGGTTAAGCAACTGCCTTCGGCTCAGGTCATGATCCTGGAGTCCCAGGATCGAGTCCCGCATCGGGCTCCCTGCTCGGCGGGGAGTCTGCTTCTCCCTCTGACCCTCCCCCCTCTCATGCTCTCTCTCTCTCATTCTCTCTCTCAAATAAATAAATAAAATCTTTAAAAAAAAAAAATAACTGCAATGTATTGAATGCTTACTATGTGCCAGGCATAGTTTTAAGTCTCATTAAACTCCCACAGCAACATATGAGAGAGGTTCTTTTTTTTTTTAATTATGTTATATTAGTCACCATACAGGGCATCATTAGTTTTTGATGTAGTGATCCATGAGGTTCTTTTTTTATTGCAAACTGAAGTGCAGAGCATTTAGGAAACCAGACAATGAAAGTGGCAGTGCTGAAATTCAAACCCAGGTGGTCTAGCTCCAGAACTTTGTTTTCTTAACCCTACACTATGTTGATGGAGCATCCTAACTCAATCAACGTCTATTTATGTCATCCCCGTCTCCCTTCTTTTTTTTTAAACTTGATTTCCTGGCAATGGCACGGTGTCTGGCCATGATGCATTAAAGTCAGTTTTACTGGGTCAGATAAAATAACACAGCGTAAATAGGGTTTAAAAAATATGTGTTTATGTTTGTGATGAAGAAATGACAGCTGTGAAATAATTTGAGAGCTCCTGAAGCTGAAAAAGAAGAGAAATAGAAGGTATGTGGTGAATAGTGAAGAATCAGGTTACAAGAAACACAATTCGGGGAAAAGAGAAGAAACCACACCAGAGAAATTAGGGGTGACCAACGCTCTCCTGTCACACACTTCAGGGAGGGGCAGGCAAGCAGTGTGAGCTGTCCACAGGCAGGAGATGGGGGGCAGCAGGCCTGAGCTCCTCAGCCGGGCCTGGAGAAACCAAACAGAAAGGATCCTTACTCAGTCGCGCATGAGTCAAAGACAAAGTTCCCTAGCTTGAAAGGGGGCAGAAGCAAAAGAACGCTGGTAAGTGAACTAGAAGTTTCTAAGATCCTAATCTGACCCATGTTGAAATGTTTAGCCTCTGAGTTTAACAAAGATCTAACAATTACCAACTGAATGCCAGGCACATGGCACCATGTAAGGTGTTGGGACCAGGGCAATAAGTAAGAATCTGCCCAGCCCTCAAGCACCGAGACAGGAAGTCTGGAGGGAGATGAGCTGAGGGAGGTGGTCCCAGAGGACTCTGAGAGTCCTGGAGGGGACAGGTTAATGCTGACAGAGGTGGGGTAAATGGCAGGGACAGTGTGGGAGGGGTGGGGACGC
This sequence comes from Halichoerus grypus, assembly GCF_964656455.1. NCBI lineage: Eukaryota > Metazoa > Chordata > Mammalia > Carnivora > Phocidae > Halichoerus > Halichoerus grypus. The sequence continues at coordinate 64,135,935 of NC_135712.1, forward strand.
TTGTAGTAGCCTTGACGGATGGATAGGATTCAGAGCAGAGGGTTGGTTGGGTAGAGGGCACTTCAGGCCATTGAGCAACTATCAGCCGGCAGTCGACAGTTGGCAATCGTGGGCTGTGCGGAAGAGGACTCTTGGTAAGGATCACGTCAGAGAAGTGAACCAAAAGTGAAATAAAATCCCATGATCTCTAGGGAAATTTCTGAGTGGGAGACATGTGTCAGTGTATGAATTCCATGACAATTAAAAGTGAAACCCCTGAGAGCATTGTTCACATTTTTCAGTCAAGATTTGTAGGGGAGTCTACAGGAAACCAGGGTGTCAAGAATATATAGGGAAGAAGATGCAGAACCTCTAAGATGGATTTGACTCCTCTCCCAAGCAATTCTCCCCAGGCTATCTCTCAGATGTCTGCCTCTCTGTTGCCATCGCCATCCTACGTTCTGGCCCTTGGTACCTCACAACCTCACTGACCATTTCAATGGCCAACACTGTTCTCCTGGCTTTGTATTCTCAAGTCTCTCAGAACGTGAACGTTTATGAAACAGCTATACTCTGCCAGGCTCTGTGGTATGCACTCAACGCAACTTCCCTCAGCGCTGCTCTGGGATGCACCATGTTCCTGCTCACTTCCCATTGCCTTTTGATTAGAGCTCAGATTCCACAGCTGGTCACTAAGAGCCATTGGTTCTCTTCTCTAGCCATGCTTTTCTTGTACCTTCCAGCCTTGGGTCTTTGACTCAGGTATTTCTTTCCCCTGGATTGCTTCTGCCTTGCCTAACTCTGTCCTTGAAGGCATGGCTCAAAGTCAGCTTCATCATGAATCCTTCCTGATTCCAGAAATAGGAAGTGGTATCTTCTGCTGAACTTCTGTAGGTCATATAGCGGTTTCAGCCGCTATTGTAATGTTTTCCACAATGGAGTGACATAGTGCTTATTTGTATATACGTCATGGATCCAGCTACATCTTAAACTATTTATGGGCCACAAGAAGCCTATTTACACAGGGACTGAGGAGTCTTCTGGGAAAAGATTAATCCTCAGAGGAGTCAGGCCTTGGTGGGGAGGGGACAGGGTGCCTATGATTCATGTCTCTCCTTTGCTAGAGCTCAAGCTCCTTCATGACAGATACCCTGAATGATTCACCTATTGAAGTATGTGGTGCCCAGCATAGTGTTTGACAACAAGTGGATATTTAATAAGTATTCATGAGATAAAAAGAGTATTTACTATCTTCTCCTTAGAGCAAATCTGACTATATGTCAGATTTTATTGCCAAAAATATTAAGCTATACCCCAGAGATTTTCTTTTCACATGTGTAACCTCTATTGTGGGGTTAGTGTAGGAGATTCACAAATCTATATCATGTCAAGAATTTTCCATAGAGGGGTGCCTGGGTGGCTCCGTCAGCTAGGCGTCTGTCTTCGGCTCAGGTCATGATCACAGGGTCCTGGGATTGAGTCCCGCATTGGGCTCCCTGCTCCGCGGGAGGCCTGCTTCTCCCTCTCCCACTCCCCCTGCTTGTGTTCCCTCTCCCACTGTCTCTCTCTCTGTCAAATAAATAAATAAAATCTTTAAAAAAAAAAAAAAAGAATTTTCCATAGACTGAGTAAATAAGATGCTTTGTACCAACATGTCATGCTAGATTTCAAATACGTAAAGATACCATTGTGGCGAATTTTAAAAATCCACAAATTTATCTAAAAACCTTATAATAATCCAGATATCTTTTGCCATTACGTATATCATTAGATAATAAAAGCACAACTTATACCAGGTAAGGTCTGTTCCTTTTAAAAACAAAGACAGGGCGCCTGGGTGGCTCAGTTGGGGTAAGCGACCAACTCTTGATTTTGGCTCAGGTCAGGATCTTGGAGTCCTGGGATCAAGCCCCACATCAGGCTCCACAATCAGCACAGAGTCTGCTTGTCTCTTCCTCTGTTCCTCCTCTCTTGTGTGCTCACTCTCTCTCTCTCTCAAATAAATAAAATCTTTAAAACAAAACAAAACAAAAACCAAAGACACACACATTAAAAGAAGTTCCCATCCTGTGAAGCCTCTGGTATGCACCACATGCGTGTAACAACAGCCCTGCCTGGGCGGTCCTCTAGCTGAGGGGTGGCACCGAATCCCAGATAACATTGAGTCTCAATTTACAGTGTATGAGCTTTTCTGTTGTTTGTTTATTGCTTCATTTCTTCTCCACAGTAGCCCTCAAGGGTTGACAAGAGAGCCATCTAATTTCTCAAAATGGACAGGGGAGAAATATATTGTGAAATATGTGGGGACGAGACAGAAATCAAACAAGAAAAGAAATACACAGTGTAATTTCAGGAAAAAAAAAAATGAGAAAAGAACATAAGAGCTCTGTGGAACACACTGGAACACAGCTCTATCAAGCACATAATTGGAATCCCAAAAGGAGAAGAAGGAGTAAACAAGACTCTGAAGAGAGTCCAAGCAGAACAAGGGGACAGAAGGTGATGGTGAGGTGAGTGGGTATCTTAGCTGGGATGGTGACAGGGGCTGAGAATGGAATGGCCAGAAGTCAGCCAGGAGAAGTTATGAGGGAAAAGCATTGTAGAGAGAAAAAGCATCTGTAAAGGCCCTAATATAGAAAGCAGCTACGTATGCCTAACAGGCCCCCAAAAGAACAGTGTGGCTGAAACATGATACATAAGAATGAGATCAGAATGTAATATGGCTGAAGGACAGGCAGGTAGGGCTTTCTGGCTTATAAGTGGCCAGAAGAATAGGACTCAGCAATCATGCCTTTTGCTTCCCCCCCATTTCCCAGTCTCTTTAATCAACAAAGCACAAAGCTGATTATTAAGTGGGTCCACGTGACTGCCTTTAGCCAATGGACTCTGGGCAGAAGTGATTTGTACGTATCCTTTCTGGGCCACAGCATCAAAAAGCTAGCACTGGAATGTCAAACCGTTTCTTTCTTCAGGTGACAGAGCCAGAAGGTCAAAGTAGATTGAATCACCGAGTTGCAACATGATAACAGTTACCCTCATGAGTCATGCAGACTCTCAGTAGACTTTAAGAGAGAAAAAAACCTTTGTGCTATTAATAAACCAATCCTAATATCACATGGTAAGAAGTTTGGATTTTATTCTAAGTATAATTGGAAGCCATTTGAAATTTTGAGCAAGAGAGTGATGAGATCATATACATGTTTAAATGGCCACTTTGCTGTTTGTACAATAGATTATGGGGAGGAGAAACAGGAGAAATCAGGGGACCTGTTGTAAATCTATTGAAGTTAATTTAGGTATGAAATAATGGTAGCTTGAAATTAGTGGTGGCAGTAAAGGTGGTGAATTGAATTCAGGATACATTTTGAAGATAGGACTAAGATGGATAGAAAGACTCCAAGGTTTTGGGCATGGGCAACTGAGTGGAAAGAAGACAGAGTAGGAGGTAAGGTTGTTGGGATGGTACTCAAGAGTTATAAAGCTGTTTGGTTTAAAGATCTCTTCCAATGAATAGGAAAGAAGAGAGAAAATACTTCCTAACTCCTTTTACAAAGTCAGCATAACCCTGATATCAAACCTGACAATGATATTATAAAATACATAGATGTAAAATTCCTTAAAAAAATATTTGCAAACTAAGTTCAGAATAGGCAAAGAGGAAAATACAATTTAATACAATTGGATTTACTCTGGGATGCAAGGTTATTTTAATAGTCACATGTCTATTAATGTAATTCATTAACAGAAGAAGGGAGAAAAATAATCTCAATAAATGCAGAAAATCATTTAATACAATTCAATACTCATCCATGATTAAAAAAATACCCTCAGCAAATTAGGAATAGGACTTCTTTAATCTGATAGGGGTATTATGAAAACCTAATAACACACATCATAATTAATGGTAAAATACTGAAAACATTTTCCTTAAGGTCAGGTATGAGAGAAGAATGTCTTCATTATCCCTTCCATTCATCCCTGTACTGGAGGTCCTACCCAGCACAACACACATCAAAAGAAAAAGAAGGAGGAGAAGGGGGCAGGGGGAAGGTATAGGTTAGGAAGGAAGAAATAAAACCATCATTATTTACAGATGATTTATTTGAATCTATGGAAAATCCTGAAGACTCTATGGATTGATGATTAGAATTGATAAGTTATATAAACATTTGATTTATAACAAAGGGGACACTGGACACTAGTGGGGATAGGATAATTATTTCAGTAAATGGTGCTCTGTCTATTGGATATCCACTGGAAAATAAAGAATTTAATCTTACTTCATACCATACACAAAAATCAAATCCAGGTTGACTGTAGATCTAACTGTGAAATGTAAAACAATAAAACATCTAGAGGGTAACATAGAAGAATATCTTCAGGGGAGGGAAAGATTTTTTTGAACATGACACAGAAAGGACTAATGATGGAGAAAAAGACTGATAAATTACTACATTGAAATTAAGAACATATGTTCAGGAGTGTCTGGGTGGCTCAGTCAGTTAACTGTCTGACTGGTGATTTTGGTTCAGGTCATGATCTCATGGGTCGTGGAATTGAGCCCCGTGTTGGGCTCCATGCTCAGTGGGGAGTCTGCTTGAGATTCTTTCCCTCTGCCCCTCCTTCACTCGTGCTCTCTCTCTCAAATAAATGAATATAAATAAAACTTAAAAAAAAAAGAACATGTTCATCAAATGACATGATTTAGAGAAAAAAGAGAAGATTCACAAAGTGGGAGAATTTATTTGAATATAAGCAATGAAGGACTTTTAACTTGAATATTTGAAGAATTCTTTTAAGTCGATAAGCAAAAGCATACAAACAAATAGAGAAATGAGTAAGAATAAGAATAGACACTTCACAATAGAGGGTATCTATATGGCTAATAAAAACATGAAAAAATACTCGACCTTATCACTCTTCAGGGAAATGAAAATTAAAACCACAACAACATGCTGCTACCTACACCCAAATGGCTAAAATATTTTTTAAAATGACAAGGGTCAACCATTGGGAGGATGAGAAACATCTAGAACTCATACTGCTGGTGGAAATATTAATTGGTACAATCACTTAGGGAACTGTTTGGCAGTATTTACTGTAGTTGAACATACACGTACCCAATACTTGAGTAATTTCAGTCCTAGGTATATGCCGCAGAAATGTACACATATGTGTACCAAGAAATGCATTCAAGAGTGCTTATACCAGTACTATTCATAATCACCCCGAGCTAGAAACAACCCAAATGCCCATCAGCAGTAGAATGGATAAATAAATTATGGTATATTCATGTAACAAGTAACTGCAACAGCAATTTTGCAAACAGCAACACAATGAACAAACTATTAGAGAGAGAGAGAGAGAGAGATGCCCGAGGACTCCCAGCTGTTTCGGTCCTCAGCTGTTTGAGTGTCCCCAGACTAGGCCCCAAACACGAGTGAAGTCTTGGAGATGACTCTAGCCCGAGCCACTATCTGAACACGACAGCACGAAAGACCTTGAGTGAGAATAGCCCAGCAGGGCCCAGTCAAGCCCCACGTGCATCAGCAAAATAAACTATTTTAAGTCACCATTTCAGGTATGAATGTTACACAACAATGGATAACTGGAATATATGTTGAAGTATTTAGGGAAAAAGTAAAATAGAATGTGTTAAATTTATAAACCCACTTTGAAGTGTTTAAGGAAATTTAATTAACTGAGTTTGTTAAAGTCCCCCTAAAAACTATTGTTTAATGCTAGGGTCCTAAACAGAACAAGAGATTTGTAAGTTGAACTTAAAAGCTTAAGGGAAAACTAGGTTTTTAAATTTCTACTTCCATAAATTGAATCTAACTGGAAAAAACAACAAACAAACAAGCAAACCGTGAAAACTTCTTGGCTAGCTGACTTCAGAGACCCTTTCAGACAGTTCCAAGAAACAACATAGGGACAAAAGCCCGAGCGATTTATTGAGTGCTTACGAGGTGCCACGCCAGGTCTGAGGTGCGTTACCTAAGTCATCTCATTCGATGCTCACAACAACCCTGTGAGATGGGTTTCATAAGTCCCAACTTTACAGGAGAGGCTCAGAGAGCCTATGGGACTTGCCCAAGATTCTGCAGTTAGTGAAGGATGGAATCAGTGCTTTTGCATTTTTGGGTGCCTTCTTCTGGAAGGAATGCTGGTGAGGGCAAATCTGCACAAGTTGCTGGGGGCCCTTGGCGTAGCTGTAGCACCGGCGTGTCCTGGGTCTGCTCCGACCTGGCCCGTGAGCCTTCTAGTGGGTACGACGGGGCGTGCACTCAAGTGACCCTCCTGTGAAGATTCGTGTGGCTGGAGAAAAAGGTAGCCTGTGGATCCTTAAAGTTCAGGAGTGTGGGTTGGAGCCAAGGGGGCCTGTCCCCTGGACGTAACTTTAGAGTAACTATGGAGAGGAGTTCTAGAAGCTGTGGAAAGAAAAAGAGGCAGGATTTCAGCACTCTGGCTCCAGCTAGCTTGCCTCACTTCCCAGTGTTCTTTTCCATTTTATCTTCTTCTGCTAATTCCCACTGTTTTAGCTGGACCCAAGGCCTGACATGGTAGGGGCAGTTGTATCCTTGAATCGTTTCATTCTAGAAACCAGCTTTGAAGTTATTTAGCCCAACCTCTCGTTTTATAGGGGAAGAGACCAAGAGATCAACTCCTAGTGCTTCCTATGAAAAATCTACAGAACTCTTCTTCCTATCTGGCACTACTGAATGAGTTTCCAAAAAGTCTGTATGGCAAAATGATGAGTTTAATAAGGCCCCCATCTTTTATTTTCACACAGAGACAGGTAGGTGAACGAGGCCTGTACAACACAAGTAGGAGGACGTCGGGGCGGGCACGGCGGCAGGCTGCTGTGAGCCAGGGGGCTGGGAGGGAGCCGCTGCTCCGGCCGAGCTGACCCAACACGGGGCCTTGGCGGGGAGAGCGGTGCTACCACCCAGACACCCAGAACCCGAGGCCCTGGGGCAGCTCCTGCCATGCCACGGTCAAGGGCACGTTTTCCACTCCCGGAGTCTTTCCAATGGTTTCTGTGGGAAAAGTGCTGTTTAACAAACCTGACAGCTACAACAGCACCTGACAGCCGCCGCAGAGAGAAATTGCACGCGATGGGTAGAGCGTGACTAGAGTGGGTATGGTGTGATGGTGTTCTGTCTCCCCCTGAGCCAATGAAGGAAGAGGTGAGGCTCTGGCCAGTTGTTGGTTACTCAGGGGCCGAGGAGCTCATCGTGTGTGTTTTCTCTGGGTCTCCATCTTTTTGCTGACCCTTTTGTTCTCAGGGGCCTCTGCCAGTTGCCACCTTCCCTGGAAAGCCAGACTGGGGGGAAATGAGCGGAAAAATCGTGTGCCTCTGACAGAGGGAGAGGGAGATTGCTAGACAATTCCACACACAATAGGATCATGAAATACCTTACACATTCATCCAGCGCTTCACACGTTACAAACTACTTTTGTATACATTATCTCAATTACTCCTCACAGCAACCTCCTACCTGTCTACCTATTAGTAGGTGTTAATTATCTATGAGACTATTAGTCCTGTTCTGCAGATGAGCAACTGCTCTTTATGGTGGCTGAGTGACAGAACCGGAGTCAGGTCTTAGAATCACAGAACCGTAGCGTCACAGAGCTAGAAGGCACCTTACCAGCAACAACCCAGGGCGTTCTTCTCTCAGAGCCGGAATCAACTTGTAAGGTCTCCGAGATCCCCTCTTCTTCCTGCTTGGCCTCTTCCAATGGTGAGAAACTCACAACTCTATGAGGCATCCCATTATTAACACTGCGCAAAGCCCTTCAGCCCTTACCTCATTTGCCCTCAAGAACTACACCAGAGGAAGGCAAATTCTAATTCCCCTTCTTTTTGAAACGTGGGGCTATCGCTCTTGCTCATCTCTTCCAGATTAAACACCTTCACTTCTTTCTACTGTTACTCATGATGATTCATGATGTAGTTACCTGGCACAGTGCCTGAAATACACAGTAGATACTCAAATGTTTGGTGAATTGGTTCTCTGGCCCTTGGTACTATTGTCCTGGTCCTGTGCTCCTTCCCTGACCGCAATTAGCCTCCATGTTGTAATCTGCTTCTCATTTGCTTGCTTATTTATTTAAATAATAGGGAGAAAGGCAGTAACGTATGGTTTCTACTTTCAAATCACAGTTTTCAGAATAACTTGGAAACATAATCAAAATTGGCCAAATTTCAAACAGCTTTCAATTAATTTGTGCTAACAGACTTGTGATCTGACTTCACTGCTCACTCCAGAGTTGCATTCACTGAGCATCTCCTGTAAGGAAGACACAAAATGGAATGTTGTGGAGAGCGTCCCCAGAATTCAGGTGTGTCATGAAGGCCGGGTTAATGGGAGGTCTAACTGGAAGACCCTGCATGAATGCATTATGCTGCAGCGCTGCTCTGTCCATTAAAAGAAACAACATTCAATTCTGGGCACCACCAGACTAAAAGATGCACCGTCTTGAGGGTTGCTGGAGTGGTGGGGGGTGGGAGGGATGGGGCGGCTGGGTGATAGACACTGGGGAAGGTTTGTGCTATGGTGAGCACTGTGAATTGTGCAAGACTGTTGAATCACAGATCTGTACCTCTGAAGCAAATAATACATTATATGTTAAAGAAAAAAAAAGAAGAAGAAGATAGCAGGAGGGGAAGAATGAAGGGGGGAAATCGGAGGGGGAGATGAACCATGAGAGACGATGGACTCTGAAAAACAAACTGAGGGTTCTAGAGGGGAGGCAGGTGGGAGGATGGGTTACCCTGGTGATGGGTATTAAAGAGGGCACGTTCTACATGGAGCACTGGGTGTTATGCACAAACAATGAATCATGGAACACTAATCAAAAACTAATGATGTAATGTATGGTGATTAACATAACATAAAAAAAAAAAGAAAGAAATATAGACCAGAATAAAGCACCATAAAAAGCTAAAAAAAAAAAAAAAAAAAGATGCACCGTCTTCCAAAGAGAGCTCTAATGGAAGCCCAGACTATTTTTAGCGGGTCTTGGTGTGAGGGACAAGCACCGTGTCATTGTGATGAAGCTGTGTCATTCTCAATGAGGCTGAACTCAGCCAGCTTCTTGCCTCTTATGTAAGTGCTGTGCCAGGATGAACAGCACTGAGCTTATAATGCTGGTAGCTGCAGGGCCAGGGAATAGAGGGTGCGTTGTGCCCTGCATTATAAAGGACACAGTAGTAAATCGCTACCAATCACAAGGGACTATGCTTACTCATTAAAGGAATAGCCCTAGAAGGGGCCTGATGGCAAATTAAGTCAAACCAAGCACCCCAAAACACAAGTCCAGAAAAGGATCTCTGGTTTACAGTATCCCATGATCACAGACTGAATTGAAAGCCATCTGAAATTTGTACAACTTGACCAGGTTTTCAAGTTGCTCTCAAAATTCTGTGGTTTGGACGTAAATATGTTTTTTCCTTTCTATTACCTAAATAAACAAAACATTGAAAAACCTACTCTCTTTATATTGCCAGTACCACTACTTTAGAAAGGGAGTTATATGAGCAGTTTTCTCCTCTCGAGGTTCAGAAAAAGCTGGATTTGAAAGGAGGTATTTTCATATGAGAGTCTTAAGGGTGGAGGAGCTTTGAGACTGAGTGGTGGCCTCCTTTCACATAGAACATCCGCACTTGTCATCACACGGTAGGGGGTAGACTCTTCACAGGTGCAGCATGGAGGGAACTTCTAATCAAGCAGGACCCACCATTCAGCAAGCAGGACAGTCCCAAGTCAAAAGAGAAATAGTAGTAAAATATGGCAGAGGGTTCTTGCTGAAAGACACTCGGATGTCCTGGGGCCCGTGTCCAGTATACTGCTGACTGTTTCTCTTTTCCTCTTCCGAACAACTCATCCATTGCCTTCTTACATAAATCCGTTAAGACCTTTGGGGTCCAGCTGGTCCAACACACTCAAGCGCAGAAAGTGAGGTTTGGAAAGTCATGTGGTTTGCAAAAAGTAGCAGACCCAGACATGGAAACCAGGACTGCAGGCGCCCAGTCTGGCTCTCCTTCTGGTTTATCATGCTGTGCCTCCTAACGTCTGGGAAAACTCATGCAGGAAATGTGTAGCCACCTACAGCTGGGAATATTCACACCTTCACTCAAATGGTTTTATCTACAGGCAGAGGGAGAGGTACTAATCTTGGAAGAGTATGGATTAAAGACCAAGATGAGGGTGCAGGGTAGTTTAGGAGAAAGAGCAAGGCAGGAAAGTGGGGAAAAAAGGAAAAGAAGGTAATAGAGAAATACATGAATTATAAAAGTGGGGAAAATGTAAGGGACAAATATGGAGAGGAGAAATTACCTAAGAAAAAGAAAAGGACTTTTTTCTTCTCCTGAGCAGCAAATGCAGGCAACTAAGGACTGAGCAGAAGTCAGAAAGAGGGAAGAAAAAAGAGCAAATAGAACCAGGAAAAGAGAAGAAACCAGGAAAAACATGAGAACACCAAGAGCTACCGGGAGTGAAGAGTGTGTACAGGGAGGTAGGCGTGCTGGACAAAGAGAGGGATCCACAGAACGTGACCCATATGCATGGATGGGGGTGGACAAGTAGGACGGTGAGGATTAGCACAAGGGGAAAGGGGTGATGAGAGTGCTCAGTGCAAATGGAGGAAGTCAATGAGTGATCTTGAGTCCTAGATAGATCCATGGAATTACTCCAGAATCAGCCCAACTATGGTTCTAGGGAGTGGTATTACAGGAGACGACAAATTCCATATCTATCAAACAAGACATCTAACCTCATCATTCACCTCCCCGGCCTCTGTCATCATTTACATAATTTGTTTTTACAAAATAGATAAACATTCATTCATTCACCTTGTGTACCCTGGAACCCTTCCTCCCTGGGCTAGTTTCTTGAAAAATTTGTCAGTGTTTCCCAAAGGATGACGGGTCTTGTAGGCCCCTGCATCACACACACACTTGGAAAGGCCTTCCCAACTGGCAACAGTGGGATTTTCCTCAGGAAAAGCCAGGCCTCTGCCATGGCCAGGTGGAGTCCCAGAGGAAAATGTCACAGCATTGTGAGAGCCACCAGGGGGAATGTGAAAGCAATTTCCCAGAACTACTCAGTATAGCCTTTCTTGTACATTTTCCTGAGCTGTGAGGGAAATCCTGCCCTTCCTGTTAGGTCCTCCCACATTAGTGCCCATCCACCTCACACAGGTGTGGTTTGGGGGAAAGCCAGGCCATGTGATTAGAGTAACAAAGCAGCACCCAGTCCTCTGCCTGAGTAAGCAAGGTACTCTCCACTGGGGAAGAGGAGAGCAAGGTGGGACATTTTCCTCCAGGGTGATCAGCCTATATCACAAGCCTCTTTGAAATTTGTGATTTTAACAGAGCTAGCTGCCAACCCAAGCTAAAGAGTGACTGCTTTCTAGAGCTGCCTCTACGCTAGGAAGAACGGATAGGAATTAGAACCATGGCAGCTTTTTTTCCCCTTTAAAACGCACGCCACAAATAAAATCCCCTTTAGCCCTAGCTATCTAAGGCCTTAACTCTTCACACAAACTTGCAAACAATTTCACAACCATTCGCTTGCTCAAAATGTCAACCAGCCCACTTTCCAAAATGCAATCACACTTAATAAAAATGAGTTTAAAAAAAATCCCTCATGCCTTGCATGCACCTGGAATGAGTCGCTACTGCAAGGTTGGGTTAATGCCACTTTCTGGGAGTCCTCTGAGAGGACAGGCTCCATGAAAGAGTTTTTTTTGCCCTTACAAGCCGAGTTAAGGCCAACTGTTGGCAGGAAGGCGTGGCAGTTGCCTTCCGAGTACTTACACAGGATCCTGAGCCGGGTGGCTGGGCCCGTGTTAGTTCTCCCTCACCTCATGTACTCCCCATCACTCCTATAATCCATGAACGATTCTGATCCCGACACCTCCTCAAAATCCTCCAGCACCAGACTGGTGGAGTCCTCACCCAGGACGCCGCTGTCAGGCCTGGACATCCTGGCCCGGGAAGGAGGTGCAGGGGGGCCGGCAGAAGCCAGAAGAGGAGAGCGAGGGGGTGTTTGCTGGGCGGATGAGGGCATGGCTGGTTCATGGGCTTCCTCATCATCCTTCTCCGACTCTGGCCCTGTATCGGAGGCCGCAGGCCCCAGGACGTGGTAGAGGCTGGGGAGGCGGATGTCGAAGCGCAGCCCAAACTTGGCAAAGAGCTTGTCATTGAGAGCGTAGAGCTTCTCTGAGATGTCATAGCCCAGCAGGGCCGAGAAGAGGTGGGAAATGTATCGCTCTTTGGTCAAAAGAAGGTGGAGACTTTTCCGGGGCCAGGAAATGTAGCTACATGGGGTCTCGGCAGTCAGAGTGACCTGAGAGGGGTCCAGAGAAGAGAGTGAAGGTTTAAATTAGACTAAACGTCCATGCTTAGCACAGAGAAATATACAGGTACTCAACAAACGGCTGCACTTTTGTTGAAGAAACTGGGAGCGCCCACCCTGGCCTCGCCTGGAGGAGGTCCAGTGAATGACTTTTACTTGTGTGCACTGATATGGAGGGTGTCCTTGTCAGCAGCCCTGGGTCCAGCCATCCACTCACTGGGCTTTCACTCCCTTGGAGCCTCAGCTTCCACGCCCAGTCTCCTCAGCTCTCACATTCTGTGGTCCCGTGGCTGATACCGTTAACAGCTAAGGGAGGTTCTGAGTCTGTTATGATCTCGTGAGAGAGACGGGGCCTCCTGCTGCCCTGAAGATAGGCCGGCGTGCTGATGACAGTTTGTTTTGAGAATAAAGAAGGAGAATATATTGCAGGAGGGATTCAGGACGAGTTGGAAAGCAATTCAGTTAGAGAAGAGCTTCTGATTAGGCATGCCAAGCTGCACCAAGTGGCAGAATGTCGGCCTGGAATTCAGGCCCAGGGAGCTGCTCTTGACGTGGCCACGACAAGTAACCAAAGAGATCCGATGGCTAAAGTCAGAAGGGCAGGAAGGAAGAGGAGCTCTTAAAAGCACAAAGTCGAGGGCACCCCACTCTCCATTTATTTAGCCACGTAGGGATTTCTGAGCACTCACTGCGGGCCCATGACGCAAAGCTAAATTACACTTGCAGGGTAGGAAATGTGTGCCTGGCACGTACCAGGTGCTTGATAAATCCTTATTAAAGCAATGAGGAGTGGTAAAGCTAGGCTTAAACTAGAATAGCTTAACTAGGATAGTAAAGGAATAGGGTGTAGAATCACACAATTTTTTATAATCAGATTGGCCACAATACTTTATTTATTTAAAAACATTTTTAAAGATTTTATTTATTTATTTGAGAGAGAGAGCATGGGGGGGCAGGGGCAGAAGGAGAGGGAGAGCAGGCTCCCCACTGAGCAGGGAGCCCGACACTGGGCTCAAACCCAGGACCCCAGGATCATGACCTGAGCTGAAGGAGATGCTTAACTCCCTGAGCCTCCCAGGCGCCGCATGGCCCCAATACTTTAGAAATGAGAAGGCCAGCAGGCCTCATGATGAAGATTTGTGAATGAGGACAGCGGAGATGATAATGATGATGACAGCAGCTAACATTTATTAGGAGGAGACTGTGCGCCAGGCATTGTGTTCAATTCTTCATGTGGATTTTCTAACTAAAGGTAGGGTTGACTTCCAACCATCCTTTATTAGGGATCTCCTATAATCCTTTTAATTCCTGTATTGTGTCCCAGAGCTCCCACTACCCTCCTCTCCTCTCCCCTTCTGCAGTACCCTGTGTCCACTTGCTTCACTCATTTCCTCCCCTCTGCTTCTCGCCCCCTAATCCCCAGCACTGAAGTCAGGCCCCGAAATTACCTCATCAAGCCTGGGAGCTGGCTTCAAGGTCCAGCTTTACCCCTTTGCCAGCTGTGTGGCATCCGACAAATTACTTAGTGTCTCTGGGCACGCTGCCTCAGGAGAGAAAATACTGAAAGTAGTCCCCACAATCTGCCCCTTCCTAGCAGCTGAGCAAGGAGCTGTCGCTGTCTGCCGCGGCCAGTGCTGGAGGTGCGCTAACAATTCCCAAACAAGAACTCAGAGTCCGGACCCTGAAGTGGGTGAGTATCAGAGTCACTCTGGACGTGACCAGCGTCCTTGACGTCAAACACAAAGACCATGGGCATGCTTATGAACATGATCTTACTTCCTTCCATCTTAAAATAAATCAAAATCCTTTTTCTTCAGCTCGCTTCTTTGGCTAACTACCACCTCATTAGTTTACTCCCCTTCTCAGCAACATTCCAGAAAAAGAGTAGCTTGTATTTGCTGTCTCCAGCTCCTCTCCTCTCACTGTCTCTGAAACCAGCAAGGCTTTGTCCCTTGCAGTCCACACCCACTGCTCCTGGTAAGGTCACCAGTGACCTCTACGATGGCGTGGGGCATCAGTTTTCCTGGTCAACCCTGCTGAACCTTCCTCCTCTTTGATGCGCTTTCTCTGAGTGGCTCGCAGGGTATCTCGCTCTCTTGGGACAATCTCCTGGCAGCTCCTCTGAGACTTCCTTTTGATCTCTAGTTCCTACACACTAGAGTATCCTAGGGTTGGTCCATTCTTAAACACTTTCTCTCTCTAAACACACTCATTCAGTGATCTCATCCAATCCAATGGCTTTAAATATCATCTGTATGCCAAAACTCCCAAATCTGTATCTCAGGCTCAGACTTCATTCCTTAATTCTAGACTCAAATATTCAACTGCTAGTGCAGCATCTCCATTGAAATGTCCATAGATGACACAAATCTATTATATCCAAAAGTGAACTTCCTCTCTTCCCGCCTAACTGATTCTGCTTGTAGGCTCCCTTGTTCCAGTTGATAGCAGCTCCATCTTTCCAGTTGCTCAGATCAAAAGCCTTAGAGTCTTCCTTGATCCTCTTTCTCTCACACACACTACACCGAATGCATTAGGAAATCCTTTTGGCTCTCTTTAGAAGATTTATGCACCGACCCTACATGATGTGGTTCCTCATCCCGTCTTTGACTTCCTCTCCTGCTATTCTCTCCCTGTCCTCTCTCTGTTCCAGGCCTCCTTTCTGCACCTCAAACATGCTAGTCCTTCCCACCACAGGGCCTTTGCACTGGCTCTTCCCTCTGTCTAATATGCTCTGCCCTCAGCTTCTCAGAGCTCACACTGTCACCTCCCTCAGGTCTTTGCTCAAATGTCACCTGCTCAACAAAAGACTTCTATGACCACCCAATTTAAAATGGCAACTAGACCTCCCTTATACCACTCTATTTTTTTTTTTACTAGCCCTCATTATCTTTTAACATATTACATAATTATTCATTATGTCTATGGCTTATTTTTTATCTCCCTTACTAGAATGCAAATTGCACGAAGGCAGGGAACTTCTTCTGTACTGTTCACTGATACATCCCAAGCGCCTGTAACACTGCCTGGTATATAGTAAATGCTCAGTAGACATTACTGCAGTGAATGAATGAGTCAGGGAAAGACCACAAATCTTACATGCTGCACAACAACCGAATGTCACTTTCTCAGGTCCTGTATAAATTCCTTCCTCAAAGGTCTTCAGGAAGCCTGCTTATTGCTTGGTTCCATATATTATGCATATATCTGTAATAAAGTTTTGACAACCTTTTTCTCTAATTCTCATTTCAGAGGCTGGTTAAATGGATTAAATGAAATAACATATGGAAAGAGGGCTCGGGTCCAGTAAGACACATGTAAACTGGGGAAATAATGATTTCTGTGTGACACCTTCTATGCTATGCTCTTGGTGACCAACAAGAGGGCACAGTGCTGAATAGTCAGTAAGTTCTTATTTAATTGGATTGCTGAGAGGTGTGATGGGACATTGATTCATTTGTGGTAAACACAATGAGAATTATGCTTCAGTCACTGTGGATTGCCCTATTAGTCTGCAAAGACTGTAATTGCAAAAGGCAAGGACAGGATGAACTATAACTCAGGACAATGCCTGACATTTGCAAAGAGGAAATGGGACTTTACACAGCCAATAACGAACGTGTGGATCTCACTGCTCCCAAAGGAGGTGCGCACTAAAAATAAAAATGGGAGGAATATGACGGTAGCTACATTCCAGGCTGAGAGGCCATCCGGGGTTATAGCCTCTCCTTTCAAGCAGAGCTTAGGGGAGGACACCCGGCTTATCCCCCACCTGTTCCTCGGCGTCAGTGTCAGAAACAGAGGCTGGTCTGGCTGGCTCAGGACCTCACTCGGCCCTCCTGGAGGTTCTTAGGGGCCTGAAGGAGTTCTCATAGAAGGCTGTTGGGCTGGTTGGAGAGGGTGGGGGTGTGTGTGGTGGGAAAGGAACTTGATCAGTGGAGGCCTAGGGCTGGTGGCCCAGCAGTGGGATCAGCATTACCCCTCAGGGTCTGTCCTCATAGAGCCGGGAGTCAGGCTGGGGCAGAAATAGGCCCAACCAGGTGGCCCTGCCTGGCATGTGTCTATTCTCGGGTTAGTTCCTATGCTGGCTTGAGGGACTCCCCAAGAGAAGTGGTAGAAGTCACATAGAATCCAGTACTAGCGAACTATCTGGACAGGGGAGTCCCTATGATAGGGTGTGTGTGTGTGTGTGTGTGTGTGTGTGTGTGTGTACTCCACTCTACTGGTGCCCTGCTCATTTTAAAAAAGAACAGTAATAGTTGAGCCAGGCAACTTCACTTTGTCACTTTCTAGATGAAGACCTTGGGCAAATTGCTTGATTTTTTGGAACCTCAATGTCCTTACTGTTAAATGGGATAATAATAATATCCACCCCAGAGGGTTGTTGTGAGAATCAATAAGGCAATATAATATTTAGTGCCTGACACATAGTAGCCTTTCAGTAAGGGAGAGCTACAAAGCAAGGAACCAAGTTTTGAAGGATTGGCAGAGAAGAGAGCAGGGCCAAGCAGCCAGGCCCCCACCGTGGAGCATGGCAGTGACTGCCCCATAGAGTTCCCTGAGACACCAGCTGCCCACTGCCAAGCCAGGTCAGCAAACCTTTACTGAACACCTACTGTGTTCAGGGTACTGTCCTTTGGAGTCTGGGAATAGAAAGAAGAGGAAGCCCAGATTTCTACCTCAAAGAGTCAGGAAAGGAAACCAAATCGTTAGAGCAGAGAGCAATCTGCGCCCCAGTCAGCATAAGTAAAAGGAATAGAAAGGCACACAGACAGAAACCCGAAGCTGTGGGGATTAGAAGCCGAGGGGGTCAATCTGGGCAGGCTTCAGAGGAAGTAAGCTGCCATCGCCTCATTTGGGGGGGCGGAAATGTATTTCAGAGAGAAGGTACCGTAGGGGCCAAGCATGGCCATTGCAAAACAGTGGGATGTGTTTAGAGAGTGTGGGTTTTTATGTTGTGGTCAGGGGGTCTTCCCGAGTTTTTGGCCTCGGAGTGACACGGCCTCTCAGGGGTTAGCACCTCCCTGCCTCCATCCCCTGCCGGCAGCCCAGGCCCTCTTTCCACAGCAGGAGAGCGCTCCCACCCCTAGCATCACATTGGCAGTGGTTCAGAGAAGAGATGTGGGTGGGGACAGCTGGAGGGGGGCATACTCCTGGGTCACAGTGGGACAGGGTGGGCCAGAGCCGCCACAGGCTCTGGATTACCTGGAACACTCCCTCCTCCGAAGGCTGCAGCGATTCCCACTCAGGAGAGTCCATGAACTGGTAAGGGAAGATGTAGTGCAGAAACTGCCCATCCTGGCTCACACGAACCCTGGCAAAGGGAGAGAAGAGACTGTGTGGGAAAAGGAAAGTGGCCACCCGAACCCTCTTCAGTTGAAATTACGTATTTAGAAATGGAAAATGGTTAGGATCCAATATGGGCTTTTTCCTCTTTCCCCTGGAAAACTCAGAGTTTCAGCTTCAACCTCTCTCTTACACTGAGTTATACCAGGAAAGGAGGTGTCTCTAGCAAACAAAGGGGGGGCAGATAAAGAGATCTCTGAGGTACACTCTGTCCATCAGGAAGGAGCTATTGTTCCTTTTTTTTTTTTTCCTGGAGCTTTACTGGCTAAATACCCATGTATGGAATACCTCCTGTGTTCCTGGAGGTCTGGAAAAGCAGAGATGGGTATGATCTGATCCTTGCCTTTAAGGATTTCACAATTTAGTGGAAATCCCAGAGGTGTAAGTCAGTGTGTGCCCTTGTGGAACCGGAGACTAGAGGAGGGAGAGAGATTAGTTCTCTTCAAATGGCAGACTTCTCAGAGATGACATTTGAGCTGACTTTTGAAAAATGAATAGGATGCTGAGAAGCCGATGAGGATGGGGATAGATGGTGGTGTGGTAGTCTGTCTTCCCCTATCTGCTCTTTCCTTTCCTCCACAGTACTAGAGTTTTAGCGGGGATTGCAGCTGATCAGCTAGAGCACATTTCCCTACCTCCCTTGCAGCTAGGTATAGCCACGTGATTAAGTTCTGGCCAAATGGGATAGTAGCGCTCCAAATCTTGCTCCTAATGAATGGCTGCATATATGCATGCATACAAATTACCAAAGACCATCACCAATTAATAAGCTATTGCCTTTTGTCTGACAACTTAAGATGGAAGACAGAAGGGGATGTAGCTCTCACACCAAGCCAAGGATGTGGTGTCAGCCCATAGTCTCCGATGGCAGAAACACAGGTGCTCCTACAAGACCAGGTGATATATAGAGATAGCCGTGCAAAACTTCCCTGAGTAATAAAAGATACAAGAGAAAATGAAGTGCCATGCTCTCCTACCTCAGGGTCTCCACATAGTCTGTCCCCTCTAGCTGGACCTCTTCCCAATCTCCACCGTCTCCTCAGATCTCAGCTTAAACATTCCTTCTTCCAAGAAGTTTTGTTGACCTCCCCAGAAAAGTTAGCTCCACCAGGTACATGCTCTGACTGCACTTTGCATTTTTCCTTGGAAACATCATGTCTATGATTCGCCACTATGTCAGGCATTATTGATTTTCTTGATAGACAGTAAGAACAGTATTTTTCATATTTTAACACTGGATCCTTAGTCCCTAGTGCTTTTAATAAATATTTTTGAAGGGGAAAAGTAAGAAAAGAAGGTAGGAATGGAGGGAGAAAGGAGAGAAGAAAGGAACAGATTGAATTGATTGTGTGAACTCACTTGTGTCACCATAAAACGGGACTAACATCTCAAGGAAGAGCTTCTCGAATACAGGAAGAGAGATAGCAGGAGAGAACAAAGCTGCTGCTGGATACACCAGACCCTCTTACCAGATCCTCAGGCAAGGGATCTGACCACTTGAGCAAACTACGAGGAGTGTCATCATTTAAAGTATAACATCTAATGAGCCCACATGGCTCCCTGAAGCCATTTAAATTGGTATATTACGCCCTTTATCATTTAAGTCTCTTCTTCCTTCTTGATCCCCTGGATGACAGGTATTGCCTCCCACATGAGTAGCTTAGACAGTTAGTTCTAGGAGGCTGTGCATGAGAGACTTCTGTAGGAGAGAAACTCACCAACAGTAAGCCCAGCTTAACAAGGTGACAAAGCTTGGGGAAGTCACTTGGCCTTTCTGAGTCTTAAAAGGGACTGGTTGCATATATTAAAACAGAACAGAAAGGGCATCTGAGGTTTCAGCAAAGGGCTCCAGATGAGAGCCTGCACGTGATATGGGGGAGGTCCACCCAAGAAGCCCCTACTTCCTGGCACAGTGTTCTTGTACACCTTTGAGGTGTTGGGTACCTCAACTGCCACCAAGGTAAAATGATTCTCCTTTAAAACTGGAGCCTGGTCACAGACAGGAAGCCTCTTCTCCCAGCTCCAACTTAGCAAAGTTGAGACAGGATGACATGGAAAGATAATAAATAAAACTCTTACTCCAAACCTTGAAAAGCAAGAAAAAACCTGTCTAATTTCTGACTCAGGTTTTTGATGCTAAGTATACTAGGAAAAGCCACACTGAGGGGGCAAGCCCACCTCTCCCCGTCACAGGGAAGGGGTCTTCTACAAATTCATGGTAAATTCATCATATTAAAAGTAGATTAAAGATATCATATAATAATCATACACCATACAAGTGCTGCGAGCCTTTCTCCCACCTGTCTCAGCTCCCTCCTCTGAACAGAAGAGCTATGGGCAGCAAATAACATCCTGGATCTCCTGAAGGAGAACATTTCTTAAATTGTCTTTATTTTAAAGATTTTTATTTATTTATTTGTCAGAGAGAGAGAGCACAAGCAGGGGGAGTGGCAGGCAGAGGGAGAGGGAGAAGCAGGCTCCCCGCTGAGCAGGGAGCCCGACGCGGGGACTCCATCCTTGGACCCTGGGATCATGACCTGAGCCTTAATCAACTGAGCCACCTGGGCGTCCCAGATTGTCTTTATTTGAAGCATGGAACTGTAGGCGGCAAACATTTTGGCAACAGTCATAATGTACTTCTGTTTACACATGTATTTCTTTACAAATCATTCCATTTGTTTACACTTCAATTTATTCATAAATGAAATGAAATGTCTCCCCACAAAAATCTCATAGATCATTCAACCCAGGACTCTGAGTCCAAACAAAATCTCACGTATACCTAACGCTTTTGATTCTACACCGTGGTACAGAAATGCGCGTTATTACTACCAGTAGTCATTGTGGTACCATCATCATCATTCTGAAACTCTTTTTTCCCCTTTTTTTCCCCACCTTGGAATCAAGCCTGCTGATAAGATTACGATCTTACCTTTTCTATCAACTTCTCCTGGTCTCAAAAAAGCAGGGAAGGAAACCGAGAAAATAGCTTTTGAAGTACTTTGCTTGCTTTCCATGGAGGCAGCCCAAGTGTACCAGGTTACATAGTTTACTGTTTGATGCTCAGCCCCACACAGAAGTCCCACTAGGGCAATATTTCAAAGATTCCACAACCGCCTCCCAAATGTACAGCATGGAGCCCCGTGTATTTGTTCAGAAGATGTCAGCCAAAGGCCAACACTCACGTATAGGCTGATGGGCATACGCTAATGCTGACTAAGACCACTCCTGCTCATTTCTGCTGTCACCCGTCCTGAGAGGAATCAGCCAGGTATCTCTACCAAATCCTCAATGAGACATGTATGGGCATCACTACTCTTCCTTCACTGTGTGGTCTTCTTGGTACTTGATCACTGGTTTGTAAGCATCTCAATAGAACAAATAGGAATGGAAAAGTGGACCAGGAATATTCCCTCTCCCCACCTCGTTGTATACCAAATGGCTTTCCCACAGAGTCTATATAGGATATCTTCAACATGATTGGGGCTCTTTCCTTGATGCCCCGGCATGGTATAGGCACTGTTCCCTGCACATAGTCAGCACTTAGGAAATACTGAATACATATGGAAGGAACAAATCAACCTTATTGAAATGTTCACTTGTTCAAAGCTTACAGAGATATTGTGGCAGCTTAAGCATGACCTGCCGATGTGTGTAACGCGCGCGCGCGCGTGTGTGTGTGTGTGTGCATGTGTGTGGTCATTTTAGACCCAGGCTCAAGAAACACTCACCCCACACCTCCTAGCACCAAGCGCACACACAGTCCTTCCTGCCAACCGAGAAGCTATCTCATGATCTTGTTTCCTCTTGGAAAATGCTAAGAAAGAGGAACCAAACCCATGCTTAGAAAAAAAACCTGTTTTTGTTTGTTTGACTTGCCACATCCTTCCCTCAATGGAAGGGGCCTCAGAATGGAAAGGGACACACTAGGAAACGAGAAGCATGGGCAGAGGGAGGAAATGCTGAGCCGTGACGGAGTAGCTTACCGGCCAGACAGTAGCAGGGACAGGCGGTTGATGGGTGTCTCGCCCTCCACAGCATAAGTCTGCTCAGTGGCCAGAGTCAAGACCTGCTCCTCACAGCAGTGAACAATCTCCTTGTACACCTGCAGAGGCACCTGCAGGGGTAGACACAGTGTCTTGTAGAGGACTTCGAACTCCTCGGGGAGGGTGTTCCTGCGCAGGCGGTAGATCAGGTAAGCCAGCTGGAGCACGCAGGCCATTGCCAGCAGGAAGCTCCAGAGGATAATGTCCAGGCCGCAAGCATCAAACCAGCCCCACATCACACAGCACACGTAGCCCGTGCCCAGGAAGCCAAAGAGGTAGAAGCATCCATACACCCCGCTGCCCCCCATGAAGCCCAGGAGCAACAAGCAGTTGGCCAGATGGTAGACGGCCCCTTCCAGATCCCGCTTCCAGCCAACGCACACGGGGCCCTGCCAGAGAAGCTGGCTCACGGCCTGGCTGTTAGCACTCATCTTCGGGGTGTCTCAAAGCCTTGCCGGGGCTCGAAGACTGTCCCCACATAGGAAATTCAAAAAATGGATTAGTCTGTCCTCCCAGGAGGTCTCCTCACATCCGGCTTCTCGCCACCAACTCCACCTTTCCTGAGAGGAATGCCTCCAGGAGCTTTGGGAATAAATGGCAGAGCATAGCACACTTCATGGAGGATTTTTAAACTTGTTTTCCCCTCTCTGTTTCTTTCAGCAAGGCTCTGGCCCTCTCCGCAGAGCTCTGGCGAGCTTCCTTGGCTCCAGGTTTCTTAGGACAGTCTTCACATTTGGCTCTCAGCAGCAAACCTAAATTGTCCCGAGGCAAAGCTAGGACTCTGGGGCTGAAAACTTTAGCTGTGAGGGATAAAGTGGCCACATCCTGCTCTTAGTTGTCCCCACCAGAATGAGGAGAGCCCAGCACGGGATGCACACTTGTGTTCCATTTGGAATGCGTCTCTCTTGGCACCGGAAGAAAGGGTGACCCCAGATGCATACCATGTTTGGAATTGGAATCCAAGAGGTACTGGCAGTGAGAAAAAACAGACCAGGCACACAGGCAGGCTGGCAGGGCACTTAACATATCTCCCCAGAGGACGAGACCTCGGAGCCAGGGAGGCAGGCAGGGGAGAACAAAGGAAAAGTGAGCGCAGAATTTACCACAGTGCCTCAGGCAGGATACTGTTCAGAGTTCCTGTGGGGAGGGCTAGGGGCTCTCCTGGGGTAGGAGGACACATCAAAGTAGGAAAGTAGGGGACTATTATAAGAAAAAATCCTAACAGTGAGAACTGGAAAACCCCTCAGAGCCTTTATTAGGTCACATTATAAACATCACTAGGCATTTATTTGACATCCATTAAACAAAAATGACTATGCAAAGCAGCTCTTTGAATTCTAAGCTGAATTTCTCCTGCTTATGTCTGGATCTAATAATAGTTAATACAATGGTAATACATTACTCAGACCATCACTCTACCCATTATTTGCAAATTATAATAACTGCCACCTATTAAATACCTACCAAGGGCCAGACCATGATTAGGTATTTTACACACATATTATTTAGTCATCACACAACCCTTCCAAATAAGTGTTGTCTTTCTTCTAGATCTGAAGGAAACTGAGGCTCACAGAGGTAACAAGTTCCCATAGGCAGTTAAGTGGTCCAGCCAGGATTTGATCTCAAGTCGGACTCACTGCTGTGTGCCAAGTAGTTTGCACAGTAAGTGGAAATAGACTAGATCCATGACTCCCAACCCCACATGCTGCCCCCTCCCGGAAGTCTGATGATGTCCAAGGAACTTCTGGATGAACCTGGCATCTATTTTGGGTCATCAGAAAATAAATCTGGAATATGCAAACATTAAGACATGTCCCTCCGGCTTCCAAATGACTCCTTGATTTTTTCCCTTGCTGCTAGTTAATATTTATGATCAGTATTCCTATTGCCCCTGAGATGGGGGGGGGACAGGTACTCAGTAAACCATCTAGAACTATTTGAGTACTCAATCCATAGGGACTTTTATTATACTGCTGATAACCTAACTAAAATTAGTGAGAAATTAGAAATTGGCAAATATGCCGAGGAGTAGAAGTTTCAATTCAACAAATATTTACTGCTGCTTACTATGAGCCAAGCACTTAGAGAATCAGATTCCTAAGAGCTTTCACTCTATCAAGGGAAAAATACTTCAAAAAACAATGGCAATTCAGTGTGTGAAGCACAGTAACTGAGTTAAGCTTAAGGAGAAGTAGCTGCCTGGAAGGAAGAGTGGTGTACAGGAGGGAAGACGTAAGAGCTAACACTGGATTTGAGGTGTAGGCATTGAATGAACCAGGTAGGTAGAGGGAGAAGAGCATTTCTACTGGTGAGAACGGCAGAAGCATAACCACAGAGTTGTGAAAATGCAAGGCATGTCGAAGGAAGCCAGTTTTTTCTTTTTTTTTTTTTTAAGATTTTATTTATTTATTTAAGAGTGAGAGGGAGAGAGCAAGCAAGCGAGCATGGGGGGGTGTGCAGAGGGAGAGGGAGAAGAAGACTCCCCACTGAGCAGGGAGCCTGATGCAATGCAATGCGATGCGATGCAGGGCTCAATCCCAGGACCCTGAGATCATGACCCGAGCCCAAAGCCGATGCTTAACTGACTGAGCCACCCAGGTGCCCTCTTTTTTTAAAAATTAAAGTGAACTGACCAACAGATGTGTATTTTATTCCCTTCTTTCTAAAGTTGAGGGGGTGAAAATCGGTGGTAAAGGAAAAGAGCTGGAGCGCCTAGAGAAGGAAAGGCCCTGCCCCCAGTCTTCCTCACAGCAATGATTGGGATGTCATTTGAGCAGTAGAGTTTGGGGATTTCCATATGTTGCTTTTATGTCAGCTGCCTGCCTCCCAACCAACCCACTGACTTGAGCGAGCAGCAGCTGTTCATCCCTCCACCTTAGTCATGCCTCCAGAGCTGCCAGAGTGGCTATTCCTGCTAGCTGTGAGCCAGGAAATCAGAAGCAGGAAAGGAGAAGCAACCAAGGCTCTGCCCATGATAGAATTTCAAAGCAGGTCCTCTTTCTCAGCAAGCCTGACGAATGGGCCGGCCTTGACCCGTTAAAGAGACAGGCAGACCCACTGACTGTTATTCTCAGCCTCCCTTCTTTGTCAATCCACATACATGCTTATCTGAGGATGCTAACATTTATCAAGCAGCTACTGTTTCCTCATGTCATCCCATAGTACCTTTTTTTCTTTTTAATGGAAGAAACAAACTCAGGTTAAGAAAGGTCACAGAGCTAGTATGTGAACTAAAGCGTAGGTCATTTAAATTGTATGTTCTCTGTGTTGTCCCACCTTGTTAGGTACCCTTGGGAGTTTATATGTATCCATATACAGGCTCCTTTATTGCTCCAGGGGATTTGACTCTGCTGCTGGGGGGGGGGGGGGCGGTTGGCATCACCAGTGCATAAAACCCCCCATGCTACCTGCAATGACAATGACACTGATGCCTGAAGGATGGGGCCTGTGATGGGAATATAACAATGCCAAGTTGTATCTTGTTTTTATTTATTTTATTTTTTTAAAGATTTTATTTATTTATTTATTTATTTGAGAGAGAAAGAGAGAGAGAGAAATAGCATGAGAGGGGAGTGGGTAAGAGGGAGAAGCAGGCTCCGTGCTGAGCCGGGAGCCCGATGTGGGACTCGATCCCAGGACTCTGGGATCATGACCTGAGCTGGAGGCAGTTGCTTAACCAACCGAGCCACCCAGGCACCCTGTATCTTGTTTTTAAAACCACATTTGATAGAACAGGAAAAAAAATTTGTGTAAAAATGGTATGTTCTTTTTAAAAAATCAATTAATTAATTAATTTTTTAAGTAATCTCTATACCCAACGTGACCCTGAAATCAAGAGTTGCATGCTCTATCGACTGAGCCAGCCAGGTGCCCCAGAGTGGTATGTTCTTATAAGGAGATCCACAAACATGCAGGTAGAAGCACAGTAGAAAATACTGGGGGAGAATAAAAGGAAACAAAGAGAAGTCACATCGTCACATCATTTGTTGAATTGATTCAATTCAATAAGCATTTATTTAAGCAAAGTATGTGCGCCAAGCACAGGGGATATAAAGATGAGCAAGACAATTGTCGCTTTCAAGGAGCTGTTGGTCTAATGAGGGAGACTGACCCAGAAATAATTGCAATCCAATAAAATAAATATATTTGGGGGTCAAAGGAGGCACTGATCCGGGAGAAAGAATTCAGAAAAACATCACAGGGAAGGTGACATTTAAGCTGGCCTAAAAAGATGATGAGGTGTTCCCCAACTAGGAGGAGGGCATTCCAGGAAAGGAGAACAGAATGTGAAGTCAAGCCCAGAAGTAAAACAAAAATACATGACAGAGTACAGCCTGCTGTGGGTAAATGAAAAGGAGCAGAAGGGGGGCACCTGGGTGGCTCAGTCGTTAAGCGTCTGCCTTCGGCTCAGATCATGATCCCAGGGTCCTGGAATCGAGCCCCGCGTCGGGCTCCCTCCTCGGCAGGAAGCCTGCTTCTCCCTCTCCCACTCCCCCTGCTTGTGTTCCCTCTCTTGCTGTCTCTCTCTCTGTCAAATAAATAAAAATAAAAAAATTTAAAAAAAGAAAAGAAAAGGAGCAGTAGGACTTGAGGCAGGAGAGGCAAGCCGGGCCAGGTTATGAAGTCAGCGGGCTGACCTGGCTCTCCGAGTACGGCTATGAAAGACAACTGGTCTGTGAGCTGGTACTGGTCCATGATGAGATCAGGACAGAAACTGAGAGAACTGAGACATTTTTTATAGCAATTTGACAGAGGGAATTCTGGCCTTTTAATGCAATATAAACTTCGGGCTTGTAGAGTATATGTGTTTTTTAAACTGAATTTTTCCCATCTTCCTAGTAGTGGTTGTTAATTGGAAAAAATTAAACCACGTATAGTTTGAAAAGCACTGAGCTTGAAATTAATCCTTTCCTAATATCTATTAAAATAGAACAGAGGCATGATCTAGGCTTTGGACACATACTGCGAAGTTGACCTTAGGCAGACACTACTGTTTGTCTGTCCTTCAGCCATTCTCCATTTTTCCCTAGTTTACGGAACTGTGATTTTGCTTGGGCAGTATGTTAAGGAAGGTGGGCTTCTCCCTCAGTTGCCAGAGCCTGAAATAAGACTGGTCAAAGCCAGGCGTGATATCCTATTCCCCTCTCTGGCAACTGCCTTACAAGTGGGCATGTGACTAATGGGATATAAGAGGAAGTGTGTGTGGGAGCTTCTGGGAAAAAGACTTCCTGACAGACGGTGAGAAGGCCTGCTACCTTCTATCCTGGCTTGACCAGTGCAGTGCAGTGATGGAATGCTTGAAGCTACCATGAGATATCATATACCTAAGGATGAGAAGGATAAAGAGCTGAAAAATAGAACAAGTCACACTTCTCCCAAGTATTACTGAGCCACAGTCTCAGATCCGGAACTTTCAACCTCCAGACTTCATGACAGGAGGTAAACTACATTTATTGCTTAAGCACTATAGTTAGGTGGTCTCCAGAAGGACCACTCTTCAGGAAACAGTTCTCTGAACATCTGCTGATTGTTTTATTCTGTGAAAACTTAACATCAGACAACTTCTTGTGTTCTACTAATACATTTCTCTCAAAAGTTTGAGTAAACTATGAGGGGAAATGCTCCTTTAAACTCAATTTGACCATTCAGGATGACTTGGTTGTTAGTGGACAAGGTAGTTTAGTGGAGAATTGGTTGCCTACTCAAAGTCCATCTACCCCTTCCTCCTTGTTAGGGAATTCCAGTTTTGTGCTGATAACTATAATTACACATGGATCCAAGGGTGGTGGTGGGGTGGGGGGTCCTGTTTAAGCCAATCAGCATAAGGCATTCTGTTTGGCAACTATTATTGGTCCATAAAAGTACATATAACCTAATTTGTCTCAATCAGACTTTAAAAAAAGGGATTTCATATTTTGGGAATGGTTTCTCTCTTCTGCTGGACTTGAACAAGAAAGTACATGGTTTCATCAGTTCTGGAAGAAAGAGCTCTGAGATGAAAACAACTTGAGTCTTGGATTACCATCATTGAACCTATGACATCATTGCATCTAGAGTTTGCCCTAACTCTGGATTTTCAGTCATATGAGTTTCCCTTGATGAGGATTTTCTATAACTTGCTTTCAAAATCACCATAATCGACACAGATGGAACTACCAGCTAGCAGTTTTTGATAGCTAAAGAAAGAAACCCTGGGTAGTCACACATGCACTCTTTTTAGGATAGTATCTTGGAATATTCATCATAGTACTGAGTATTCAACTTTATATGTTTATAGTTTATATACATATATCTCCTAGATTATAAGCTCTCTGAGAGGCTTAAGAGTAAGACCGCGTCTTACATCTTTGTTCACTACTTAGCACACAATTAGCATATATTATGTCCCGAGTAAATGTTGAGTCAAATAGCCTCTCATCTCCTTGAGGGCAAGATGTATGTCTGATTCACACATGAATATTCAACACCTAGTGCAGTTCCTTGCATATAATAGGACTTCTCTAAATATGAACTGAATGAATAAATGAATTTCGAACTATGAATATGTGATGTTTATATTAGATACTTGGTACAGGAAAGAACATTGGGCTTGAACTTGACTGACAAGACTTATATCCCAGGTCACCAGCTATTTGACCACAGCAATTTCCTTAAACTGAGTACCTCTCACCTGTAAAATGGGGAGTATGGTTTTTCCAGCAGCCTCACATCAGACTGTATAGTTAACCTGAAGTAGGCCTTGCTTAGGGTCATGATCCTATCTTTTCTTTTTTAAGATTTTATTTATTTATTTGACAGAGAGACACAGCGAGAGAGGGAACACAAGCAGGGGCGGGAGCGGGAGCGGGAGCGGGAGGCTTCCTGCTGAGCAGGGAGCCCGAGGCGGGGCTCGATCCCAGGACCCTGGGATCATGACCTGAGCCAAAGGCAGATGCTTAATGACTGAGCCACCCAGGCGCCCCGATGATCCTATCTTTTTTAAAAGATTTTATTTATTTATTTGAAAGAGAGAGAGAGGGCAAGAGCGGGGGGGGGGGGGACGGGCAGAGAGAGAGAGAGAGAGAGGGAGAAGCAGACCCCCTGCTGATCAGGGAGCCCAATGTGGGAATTGATCCCAGGACACTGTGATCATGACCTGGGCCGAAGGCAGACACTTAACCAACTGAGCCACCAGGCACCCTCATGGTCCTGTTCTTATCAACCTTTCAGTTAAATGTTTTAAGGTTAGACAAAAGGAAATGATTAGAAAGAATGGTGTGAATGTGTCTGTATTGAGCTTGGGAATTACTGTGAATAGCAGGAGCTTAGCAAAGATTATGTCAGAATGTGGTGGTCACCTACTAGGATGTGAACTTTTTCATTTTTCAAATTACTGTGGTAACATCTCTTACTATTATTGGTACCAAAATGTTATGCATAGTCTTTGGGAAGGCTTAAACACTAGGGAAGGATGGGCAGAGCGTCTCGTGAGATATATTTTTAACTACAGCAGATGTCAAGAAGTGTGCTTTAGTTCCTTTATCATGTGAGCGTATCAAACTGGCAAAGGTTGAAAAAATTAAGCTTGCCAGGAGCTTAAGGAAATAGGCACCTTCAGATACAAAGGTGCAAATGGGTAACCCCCTTCTAGAGATCAATCAGGCAGTACTCATCCAAAGCCTTGAAAACATGCATAGCCTCTGGCCCATCCTTAGCTATGTAATTAGTAAAGAATCTGTAAAGAATTTCCTATGGAAACTTCCAGTGCAGTGTTATTATGAAGTGGCCAAAAAAATAAAAAATAAAAAAAAATAAAGTATATATATGCAGAAAGAGATGAATGGCAAAGTCACCAAAAAGTAGTCCTATTGTAGACTGGTAGGATTTCAAGTGATTTCTTCCTTTCTTCCTTATATGTTTCTATAAAACCAACCAACAAAACAACAACAACAAAATCAGAAATAATTTAGGTATCAGTTATATGTCCTGCTCAAGACCAATACTCAATTCCACGAATGGTATCTGGCATAACAGCAAGCATTCTACAAAACATTTTGTTGAATGAATGAATATACAAATAGGGAATTGGTTAAATTATAGTAAGCTCAGAATGGATTCCTACATAGCCAATACAAATCATATTATGAGGACTATATTCATGGCTGGTAAAATATATCAAGGGGAAAAGGTAATATGATTTCGTTAAAAATATATAGCATAGAAAAATGACCTTATCTTTTATTTTAAAACATGTATAAATGCATAAGAAAAGTCTGGAACAGCATACAGCAAAAATTAACACTGGGTGGTAAGTTTATAGGTTTTTTTTCCTCCTTTTTGTAGTCCAGGACATATTCAAGCAGAATCTAGATGACCATCTGCCAAGGACTGGTGTTCGGTGGGAAGTTGATTTTTATCTTAGGAGTCCAAGATTCTATTCTTCACCTAGAAGAATACTCTGAAAGCTATAAAGTACTTTTTTTTTTTTTAAGATTTTATTTATTTATTTGACAGAGAGAGACACAGAGAGAGAGGGAACACAAGCAGGGGGAGCAGGAGAGGGAGAAGCAGGCTTCCCGCTGAGCAGGGAACCCGATGCGGAGCTCGATCCCAGGAACCTGGGATCATGACCTGAGCCGAAGGTAGACGCTTAACGACTGAGCCACCCCGGCACCCCTAAAGTACTTCTTAAAAGTATTATATCCAAACAAATATTCAGGTAGAAATATGAGTAGAGAGAGAATCAAAGAATTAGAGAATGTTAATTAACACTAAATGCTAGATACTCTGTCAAATGCACAGTATATACACCATTTTAATTAGTACTCACAATCTTGTACATTAAGTATTATTTCTAGCCTTGCTTCTTTTTTCTTTCAGATGAGAAAAACAGACTGAAAGAGGTTGTGACCTGTTGAACCTAAGTCTGTCATACTTCAAAGCCACGCTGTGAATCCTAAGGAATAACTTAATTCAGCTCCTTTTTTTTTATAAAAGGCAATTTTCCCATCACAGAATGACGTATGGACACTACATATTCTCTTATGTTTATCAGTATCTTTTGTTGTTGAGATTTGAAACTCAATTTACTTCAGGCAGAATATGACCTTGCTTCGTTAGCCCATAAGCAGCTAACAGGACCATGGGGTTGCTATAGTAAGCAAACCATACTCTATGTACCACTCCGGGTATCACTACAGCAGAGCACTGAGCTATTTCATTAGTGACTTATCTGTACTAGTCCAGCCTCTGATCTGGGCTAGCTTCTAATCAATAAGAGACAATTATCTGGCCAGTAGGCATTAAACTAATGATCCTGGTTTATCTTAAAATGTAACTAGACATCTACAGATTAATTATGCAAAACAGCTGAGATCTTCCAAGCCAAGGCACCTGAATGTGGTCCAAAATCTAAACAATTAACTTTCCCAAAGAGAGAACTAGTAAAGAATAACAATAATGATACAAAATATTAAGGCTGAAGGCTTGTCCAGTTCTTGCCTTTAAGTAAGTTTAAAATAAAAAACAAAACATTGAATGAGATGATATGGCTACCATACTCATTCTGAATTGGTAAGGGGTTATTTCCTTACTTCTGTGCGCTTCATTTGGAGAGTTCACTGAGTGAGATCAGTATCTTACAACAAATATCTAGAATTCCCAGAATGACACAACAGAAGAAATTAATATTACAAGATTTTTTATACTATATCCTTTAAGAAAAACAAATAAATGCCATGTAAGGATGTGAGGAACACAAAAAGAAACACACCTGAAGATTTCTGACCAGAGATATTTTCTTTTTTAATAAATTATACTTTTTCCATTTATCAAAGTTCCTCAAAGAATTCCCAAAACTACTGAATCTTCTTCATTCTTCAGGAATTATTCATTCACAGAGTAAACGACCTACAAAAAAAAATTTATATTAGAAAATTAGATTTCAAACATCATGACAGACCTATGGAATTAGGGAATTAAGACCAGTAGAAATGAATGTTTCACCCAAGTACTATTAACTCTAAACTGTGGTTTAGAATAAAAACCTACAGTTTTAAATTCTAGTTTTGTCTAACTAAAAAACATCACTGAAACTGTTCAATCCAGTACACTTTTTAATCTTTAGAAGTCTTTGTTAAAAACTATATATGTTTATTTACTAAAAAAATATCTTCCCAAAAAGGCTAGGACAGTTTATTTTTACAGATATTCAAAAGAAGAGACTTGCAAACCCCTTCTTGTTGATTCAAGTATGCTTGGCAAAGATCCACAAAGTGGAAGGCAGAAGGTCAGCTCTGTATACAAGGGACTTCCTGTGGAAAGTTACTCACTTCATCCCCAGGGCAAAAAATGGCAAAAAAGGAGAGTAGTAGAGGATAGGGTTGCTGGTCTAAGTCAATCAGTACCAGGCTTCTCCCCAGACTGTTCTCACACACTCCGACCCCCAGTCCCTCTCCCAGAAGACAGAGAGCAATGCTTAAAAAGGTAAGTAATTTGGGCTAGCCAACTCTTCAAGCCCAATGCAAGTGCTTCTTCCTTCATCTAGCTATTATTCCCTGTAGGTGGTTTAGAAAAGATAAGCCTCATCAACAATACAAACATCTAAACTCTCTTTTCTAAAAGGCTCAAAGGAAGAATACACTTAAGCAAAGGATTGAGCAAGAGAGATAAGCAGAAATGAAGCCACCCGATATTATAAGAGCAATCTAGAGCTCTGTTACCTCTTCGGCCACTAACTATATATCAGGAGGGGCTACTCTTGAAAGCCTCTGGGTGTAAACCTCTTGGTTACTTGTCTGGATGTAAAGTCCTTGACAGAAGAGACCCTGTCTTTCTCATGTTAGCATTTTCTAGGGTATTAAACAATAAATATATATTCAATGAATAAATGTTTGAATAGCAAGAAATGACACTTTTCCTGGATTTTCTTGGGATTATATTTTCATACATAATCAGGTGGGTGTGGGTGAGAAATCAGCATATTTTAACCAACTATTAAGTTCTGTTAAACAGTAAATACTGAGTATCCCCACTGCTCAGTCCTAGTCCTTTCACTTTCTTTCAATGATTTTAGCCCCCAGGCTGAGTTCTCAAGGTTCCTTTTGACTCCTAAAGTCAGAAAGATACTAGCTGCCATTTCCTCTTTACATTTTTAAGCACGTTCTCGGTTCCTCTAGTTTCTCTTTCAGTGAAAAAAAAAAAAGTCATATGATAGAAGAAAGTGTCTAGAATCACCACCATCACACACCTATTTTTCCTTAGGAGTAGTTTTCAAGTCTCTGTCTTTGCTACTATTAAATCTTTAGGTAGTTTATATTTAGCAATATCCCTGCTACTTCTTCAGCTTAACCCAATGGTTCTTAAAGGGTGCACATGAACATTATCTAGCAGTTTCTGAGTCAACAGGAACAGATCAAGGCCTAGGGCATGTGAATTTTGGAAAACAGTCCTCAGACTGTACACCTTTGGCTGAATGTAGCCTACTTTTATATTAAGTCCCGATGTACTAAATTCAAGGTACAATAAGACCTATCTTATTTAGGATATAACATTAAAATCTACAAAGGTTTTTGAATTAAGTAACTTTTGTGATCATTACTGGGAAGATAGAGGTTTGCAAAAGTATTTTTCCTTTACAGCTATCCTCAGAAAAATGTGATCTAATAGTCTAAGGGATATCAATTTAGTTACGTTTATTTTGTAACAACGTAGACACTAGTACTGGATTTTACAGCCAATGACCTAGTTACTGAGATATATATACCTACACATTTCAACAATAGGTCTTTCTAATTTGCATTCATAATAAAGTTTTAGGATTGAAGAGCAAGTCTGTGTGCAGTTCTAAAAATGAGTATGTTGGCAATAAGATCTCATTAAGTGCAAGGAATGAAGTGTAAAGCATCTGTGTTTTAGAGAACATAAAAGACCTAGACTCTAGTTTTAATTCCACCAGCTAACCATTCTTAACTTGAACAAGTCTTTTTTTTACTTCGCTGTTTGTCCATTTCCCAATGGGGGTTGGGGAAATAGGACACCTGGAACCAAAGGAGATCCAAACACCTGTTCCTTTTCCAAAAGTACTATCATGCTGACAATGAAAACATGACATCTGAATTCTAAAAAAGGCCCTATGTGGATTCAGATTGTTCTTCTCATAACCAGGATTCAAAAATATGTAATCAGGTCATATATTCAACAGACCTCAACTGAATGTCTGCTACCCCCAATTCCCAAGACACAGGCTATTCTGTTCTGGTTTCTCTTTGATAGTTTACAAATCCTATTCATACACCTGTCATTTAATCATCACAATGACTCTATGAAGTGAACTAAGGTTCAGAAGTTAATGACTTGCCCAAAACCACACAATCAGTTAAACATCAAGTCTTTTAAGTCCAAATCTCTTGCATTTTCTTCTACACACAAACGAAGTACATAGGAATCACTCTCACTCTCTGTCCCAATGATATAAAGAAAACTAGGATATCTTCGAGTCCTTGTGAATTTATGCTAATTATGACAACAGTTGTAGCACCTTTGTGGTCCATGTGAAGTCCAAGAGAAGCTTCTGCTGCTCCTAAAATTAGCATTTTTAAAAATCACCTTTTTTACCAAGACAGGTTTGGCACTAACCAACAGTTTACACAACACCCTAAGGAAGAGAGTTAGATTATGAAAAAGGAAACCGTGTACAAATGTTAAGATTCCAGGTCTTCAGAAATAATCAATAGGTATACTTCCATTTTTAAAGAACACCCCCCCAAACATACACCCAAACTTAGTTATTTTACAAAATGATTCACCATGGGATTTAAGGAAATTTAAAAGCCATTTAAGTATGTCATGTACACACAGAGTAGATACACCATACCATATATAAAATCACAAAATGTATTATGGTTCTCTTTTTATAAATTAAAAAAATGAAACCCAGAGAGGATTAGTGTCTTGATGAATGTTAAATGCAGCTGAAGTAAAATACATGCTAAGTTTGCTAGACATCAGGAGAACCAAAATTAAGCCTCAGAACTTTCAGCCTAGACTGTTTTCCACCACGTAGTGGTACTTCTTATCAGCTTGGAACAGGTTCCTTATCCGTCCTTTTTTATAGCTCAGTGAGGAAGACTAGCCATATGTGAAATTCTAAAGAGGCAGGAGAGAGAGGTGAAAGGGAAAGAAACCAGGCTTTCTATTTACTGTTATATTGGAATGTGACTTTGGCATTATCTCTCAGCTATTATTAAGTTAAAAGTGGCGGTGTGGTGTGGATGTTGGGGGTGGGGGGTGGGGGCAAAAAGCAAAGGAAGTCTGCCTGGAGACAGAGGTTCCAGTCCTGATCCTGCTAACTCACCTTGGGAGCCATTCCATACCTATAGGCCTTAGTTCCTCATTTATTTATTCATTTAATTAACAACCCTCTATTGAGCACCTACTATGTGCCAGGCATGGTTATGGGTCCTGGGTATATGACAGTTGAGTGAAGCAAAAAATTCTTACTTTCTCAGGGCTTACATTCTACTTGGTGTAAAGCAATGCAGACAATAAATAAATATCTAATATGCAAGCAGTGATGTTAAGAATAGGGTAGTCACTAGCTCAATGTGGCTATTCACATTAAGATTAAACTAAAAATTCAGTTCTTTCTTCAGTTTTACTGGCCACATTTCAAGGGCTCAATAGCCACACATGACTCCACATATGGCATAGTGGAGAGTGAAGGTACAGCACACCTTCATTATCACCGCAAGTTCCACTGGACAGTGCTGGGATAGAATGATGGGGAAGGGATGCTATTTCAGGTGGAGTGTTGAGGCAAAGCTTCTCTAATAAGGAGACTTCTTTTTTTTAAAGATTTTATTGATTTATTTGAGAGAGAGAGAAAGCACAAGGTGGGGGAGAGGCAGATGGAGAAGGAGAAGCAGACTCCCCACTGAGCAAGGAGCCTGACCCGGGGCTCAATCCTAGGACCCGGGGATCATGACCTGAGCCGAAGGCAGACACTTAACCAGGCACCTCATAATGAGACTTTTGAACAGAGACCTGAATGAAGTGAGGGAGGGAAATAAGGTGCTATCTGAAGAAAGAGCTTCCAAACAAAAGATCATTTATTTATGGTATTGTTGTATAATTTAAGATCCCTTCAGCATTAAAATTTGGATTCAAAGTTCTTTTAAAAAAAATTGTCTGGGGCACCTGGGTGGCTCAGTCTGCTAAGCATCTGCCCTCGGCTCAGGTCATGATCCCAGGGTCCTGGGTTCCAGCCCCGTATTGGGCTCTCGGCTCTGCAGGGAGCCTGCTTCTCTCTCTCTCCCTCTGCCTGCCGCTCTGCCTACCTGTGTGCTCTCTCTCTCTCTGTGTCAAATAAATAAATAAAAATCTTAAAAAAAAAAAAAGGTCTGAGGTTATAGTATTATTAGAAGCTTGGTACAAAAGAAATAGCTATAATTCCTTTCTCTTTTGCAGAAAGCAATGCTTCCATGTACTGCTTACTCCCTATTTAAAAGCCCCTACTAAAGACCCACAATACCAGGAATAAGAAATAAAGAGTATTTTCCTTTTAGTTCCTTTAAGTCAGACAACTGAATATTTTGAACTTCCTAAACCATTATTCCTTCTGACGCTAAAGGCTTTTATCAAACCCTTTTTTGAAAGATAAATTCTCCCTCCCCAAATCCACTGAATGCCTCTCAATTTATTAGCATCATTTACTCCCTACATTAGAAACTGAAAATTATTTTTTAAGTGATACTTCAGCATCTTAGATTAACCAGGTGAACTATCTTTTGAATAGAATGTTGCCTAATGACTGCTAAATCTATAAAGCACAAATCTGAAGCATTAAGTTTATGTATTATCTTTCCAGTCAGAAAGTATCCTGCTCACCGTTTCATATCTTAAATCCCAGGGCTCTCATGCACTCCTTGTGGGCCTCGATTAGGTGTCCACAGTGCTCTTCTCCTTTCTCAATGATGCTATAAAACATAATGTACTTGTTATCTAACAAAGTAAACATTAAACACATTAGTAGTAAATAAGCACACATGATAGTGATGGGGAGTGAGGTAGAACATGGATCTGATGGAAGATAGCTGGGGTTAAAAAAAATGCTATTACACCAAATGGCTTTGTTTTTATTGGCTCTTGTGCTATTTCCATGCCCATGAAGATGTTCCACACATAACTAGTTTTTAGGGAGAATCTAATTAGAAGAAATAATTATGTATAATATTGCTTCTAGTTCATATCCAAGGAACGATACAGTTCTCTAATGAAACAAACCATCTGAATACAGTATTTATCTTAAATGAAGGACAGAGAGAAGAACTTAATTTTTTGCCTATTACAGAGGAATTAAATTTTTTATTCTGCCCTACATTCAAATAGACCTAAATAAATCTCCTTCTAATCATAATACACCCAACAACATAAACAGCAAGATCTGGCAGCCAACAGCAGCCTGATGAGCCTCCCTTGTGATGATCAAAGAACTTTTTATTTGTAAAATTCACAAAGTAAAACCTAGGACCACACAGCTTTATTTCTAGGGCCTGAAAATGTAATTTTAGCAAAGATCAAGTTAAGCCAAATTCAATCATAAGAAAAAACTTACTACTGACTATAGGTATTTGGGCACACTGGTCTGAGGCAATTAACACAAAAACAATTTGAAGGATAGGTTCTCCTTCTTGAAAGATCCAAATCCTATACATCCTTCAATAGCTCAAGGGCTGCCTGCAAATGAATGAATGCTTGGGATAGCGAGCTCCCTATGAAGATAATAGCTAGCAAGGCACTTGTGTGGCTTGTATCATTAACCCTTACAGTAATCCTAGAGGTGGATACTTTTATTAGGGCCCATTTTACAGACATGGGAGGAGGTACCTTAAATAACTTGCTCTAGGTCACAGAGCTGGTGGACCAGGACTCAAAGCTTAACTCTGGATCCCAGGCTCTTAATCATGACACCATACTATTTTCAGATTCAACAAGCACTTACTGTTAACTAGGAAAGCTATTTTCAGTATCAGATTGTAGTCTTTCAATTCTCCTTTCACAGTATTATTTGCAAAGTACTGAGTATTAATAAAAAGCACTAAGCTCCTAAAACTCTTATTAACCCCACCATGCCACCTTTGATTATTTTTTATAGGACAAAAAGGGGCTGGAGGGAGAGGTGTACATTCACATTTTCTGAGCAACCCCCCTGAGATTTGTTCCACAACACAGGCTGTATAAAATGAGAACAAATAAAACCTTTTGTGCGTTGATAGCAATTTAGATGTACTATTCTGAACACTGTGTCACCAACGTCGTAGGCTGATTTTTAATTCATCTACCCAAAGAGGGGGGAGAGTAAGGGGAACTCTTCAGTACTTTAAGAAATGTACCGTGTCCTACTATGCCAACATTTTACCAGAAAACTTTTACTCTTTGATCTTGCCAAATCTTCTATCATAGCCCATAGCACGTGGTAACAGCAAGCTTGGCATATGTCTCCATTAATTTTAAGCTCCTTTAAATCAAGTAGCATCTTTTTTTTTTTTTAAAGATTTTATTTATTTATTTATTTGACAAAGAGAGACAGCAAGGGAGGGAACACAAGCAGGGGGAGTGGGAGAGGGAGAAGCAGGCCTCCGGCCGAGCAGGGAGCCCGATGCGGGACTCGATCCCAGGATCCCGGGATCATGACCTGAGCCGAAGGCAGACGCTTAACAACTGAGCCACCCAGGCGCTCAATCAAGTAGCATCTTTATCTATTTCTATGTCTTTAGTAGACGTAAGGCAGTGCTCGACACATAACATGCTCAAAAGCCCTTTGCAGTAACGGATGAGCGGGTGAAGCGAGCCCGGTTCAATCTGACCTCTCTCCTAACCCTTCATCCATGTCTCCGGGCTGGGCTGTGGGTTCAGTCAAGAGACAGCTGACCCAAAGCCTACAGGGGCCTTTAACTCTCAAGAACGCAGCACAGCAAAACTCGGAGCCCAAGGGCAGGCAGGGCACGAAGGCACCGGAAGGCGAAGCGCGGGGCGTGCCCGCTGACCCTCCCCGCTTGCGCACTGACCAAGCATCGCGCGCCTTCTTGGTCTCCGGGCAGGCGCAGCAGGGCTTCACCGGCTTCTTCTCCTGTGAGTCAGACGGGGTAGGGCTTGCGCCCGTCAGACCGGGCATCTTTGAAGCCTAAAGCAGCAACTAGCACCGCCACCCCTACACTCTCCCAGGCTTGGCGAAGGCCGATTTGCCCGCAGTCACTTCCGGCAGTGGCTCTACAAGGGACAGGAAGTCCTGCCTCTCTCAGACCCGGAGGGAATCAGGAGGGCGAGAAAAGGTAAAAAGTGGCGCCTGCGCAGAGAGGGCTAAATGAATTATGTAAAGCGAGGGCGCCTCTTCCGCGCAGGTGCAGAGAGGCGGGATGAAAGGGCAAAGTTTGTCAATCAACTGGGGGACGACTCGAAAAGGAAGAGAGGAGTTAGGTCATATTTCTTAACCTCTCCGCCTAGCAGTGGAAAATCGAAGCCGAAGAAGGTGAAATGACTTGTCCACGCTAAACCAGAGAAACCACTAATGAGAGCCAGCTCCCCCCAGTAACGGATTAGTTCCGCATGTTTCCTGTTGTTGTATTATCTGCCCTCCTCTCCCACCGCATCCCCACCTCCACCTCCGTCTTTTTCTGATTTAGTTAAAAATGATCAGCAAAGACATTTGAACAATGCAATCCACAAGTGTGGGGAAGAAAATTCTAATATTCATACCGTATACCATACACTTAAAATTCTTAACGAATTGGTGTTTATAGCTCCCTTTCTAACTTATTTGATTTCAGTATGAATTGTTCAATCATAGGGCAAATATACCAGGTAATAAAATTGAAAAATGATTTTCCTTGGCATTTCTCGAATTCGATTGGTATATAAGTAAACTGGCACCTACTATTTGCAATTGTGGTTTTTTTGTTTTTGTTTTTGTTTTTCCTGCAGAGAATTGTTGGAGAAAGGGAATGAACTTATTTTTTAAAGCAGGACTTCAAGGCATTGTTCAGATAGCTGCCTAGTGATTGATATTTTGGGTAATCAGACTTTCAGTATCACCTAACAAAGGTTTGTTTCTGTATTTCAGAGATTTAGCTCAGGGAATTCATTGGTATGTCTGTGAACTGGTGCTATATGGAAGTAATTTCTTTTTTTAAAAAAGATTTTATTTATTTAAGAGAGAGAGAAAGCATGAGAAGGAGGAGGATCAGAGGGAGAAACAGACTCCCTGCTAAGCAGGGAACCCATGCAGGACTCGATTCTGGCACTCCAGGATCATGACCTGAGCCGAAGGCAGAGGCTTAACCAACTGAGCCACCCAGGCGCCCTAGAAGTAATTTCTCTATGTGTATTTTCCAAATTATTAAAACCATCCCTATTTTGTCATCTAAAAACTTTTAATGAGCATGATTTTTACTTCATTATGGATTGGTATGTTTAAAAACACAACATATTGTCCTTATGTTCTCCTAAAATAACCCTTATCTACCATTATTAGTTCTTTCAACTAGGTGTTCACTACTCTTGTTTAATATCTTGCTATTTAAACAGTGTTTCTTGGACTACCAACCTCAACATCAGTTGGAAAGGTAATGTACAATAAACATGGCTGCACAAATCAATGTGAAAAAGAAACAAATGGAAGAAAATTAAACACTACATCAAAAGGTGGGGCTCTGGATGCATTAAAGGTGTACATGTGAAAGGTCAAACTAAGAAATTAATAGAAGGTAGTGATAATAGAGGAGCATATCTTTTCTTTTCTTTTTTTTTTTTATCATCCCAACTTTAGGGTGCCTGACTGGCTCAGTCAGTGGAGCGTTTGACTCTTGATCTCGGGGTCATGAGTTCAAGCCCCACGCTGGGTTTAGCGATTACTTAAAAATAAAATCTTTAAAAAAAAACCATCCCAACTTTAATAGCATGCCTCTGTTACTTAGGACCCCAAAATACATTAATGTAAAGTTGGTGGAGGTTATCTTTATACTGAGAAGGGAGGTACAACCTATTTGACAACATTTCAAAAGCACAGATTGTGTCAACACAAATTGAACAAACCATTTAGAATCTCTAAAAGTAAAGAGAGTTTTATTTGAGCCCAAGTTAAAACAGCTGCCCATGAAACACACTCTTCAC
Source organism: Halichoerus grypus (assembly GCF_964656455.1). Classification (NCBI taxonomy): domain Eukaryota; kingdom Metazoa; phylum Chordata; class Mammalia; order Carnivora; family Phocidae; genus Halichoerus; species Halichoerus grypus. The sequence continues at coordinate 64,176,823 of NC_135712.1, forward strand.
AGGGAAGAAAGTACTGTGGAGAATGAACAGTTTTTACAGTTACATACTTTTTTACATCTTGTAAAAGCTCAAAAGATTACAGGTTAGCATATAGGCAGGAATGACGAGTTTTATTGTAAAGGAATGCAGGGAACAGGAATGTTGATTGATATCTCAAGGACAAGAGGGTTTTTCCTTTAGGCTACCTTTCCTTAGGCTACACAAGCACACGTACAATGCATGTATGGCAGGCCATAAGTCAGGCCTTTGTTTTGAACAAAGTTTATGTACAGTCATGCTAACTTAGGAAGAAATCTAAAATGGCTTCCCTTATATATCAGGCCTTTAGAGAGTTTTTCTCTCATCATCAGTAAAAGAAAAAAAAAAAGATGAAGTTAATTACATCAAAACAAAGGCTTGATGTTTTCCGTAGGACATGTTAAATTAATTAAAGAAGCCATCAGACTGATGTAGCCCTAATGCTGCAGTGGCCTACATTAAGCAAACCAAAAATTAAGCCTATAAATACCTCAAGGTTACAAAATCAAAATGCTAAGGACAACCATTCACAAACAGCCAACTCAAGTTTAAGCTGTAGCCAGTCAATAATTTGTTTACTTTTCTTCCGCCTTCTCTCTGAGCTCCTGTCAGTGGAGTGAGTGTTCCTAACCGTTTCTGCTGCCCAATTTGTACCAATTCTTGTTCAAACAAACTCTTAAATTTTTATTATACCTCAGTTTATCTTTTAATAGAAACTATAGACAAAGTTAACACATAGATGATGAATTGGTCAAAGATACTTGAAATATCTAAATCCAACAAGGGATTGATGTCTAGAATATTTAAGGAACATATAGAAAGTAACAATAAGAGAATAGCAACCTCAATAGAGAAATGGAAAAGGGTTATGAACAGACAGTATTAGAAGCAGAAATGTTCAAGCAACTTTTTTGTTTGCCTACTTACTGCAAGAGGATATGTAGAATATATAGAAGAGAAAAACTGAGGCCAGCACTTATAAAAAGAGCTATTCCAAACAAGTATGAATCATAGATATGGAGAATAAAACAACAGTGAAGTATCACTTTAGACCCATTAGACTGACAAAAATTAGAAAGCTGAATAATGCCAAGTCCCTGTAAGGATGTAGGAATCCTTCCAGGTTACTGTTGGGAATGTGGAATGGTCCTGCCATTTTGGAGGGAAGTTAGGCGGTATCCAGTTAATTTAAGAGTAGATGCATATTCTGTGACTCAGCAATTCTGTTTCTGGATCTGTATTCCAAAGACTTCCTCAGCAAGTCCATAAGGAAACATATATGGGGATAATTGTCACAGCATGTTTATGGGGCAGAGAATTGGAGGCAATGTGGGCATTCATCACTGCGGGGGTGGACAGGGAAATGTAGTGTACTAGGCACATACTAGAAGACCTTGACAGCATATACAAAGTAACATGGACACATTTTTAAAAGAGTGTGGGTAGTGAAAAAAGTAAGAAAGAGAATAGATACATATCCCAATACCATTTACATAAATTTAAAGAAGGGGTACAAAACCCAAAAATACACACAAGAAGGCATATATGTAAAAAGACTTGCTTTAAACAGAATGGTTGTTTATGAAGGAAGGTAAGTGGGGGAAGAGAATGGGAATAAATGCAAATAAACAAAGTGATCTTTCAGGGACCAATGATGACAGTGTGTCATGCACAGAGCAGGATAAAGAAGGCAATTATCCACACGTGAAAAACAAGGAAAACTATGCTGGTAGCATCCCACTAAATGCAATTTGGAAAACACTGCTTCGTGGGGTAATAATTGAATTTAATTATTTTGATGTCCTCTTTCATTACCCTTGTAGGTGGTGTTAAACAAGGTAAGTTTTATTCTAAGAGCTTTAGCCGTGTCCTTGCTTTTAAGTAAAAATAATCATTTTGTTATAAAGACATATTGTGAATTTGTAGATGATGTGCTGTGATCTTGTCATACTCATTTTGGTGCCCCAACAGTAGTTAGCAGATGGTAGACACAGCATAAAGTTTTATTCAGGCAAATTATTCCAAAGAAAGCTTTATTTTGCCCTGTTGCTACAAAGAATCTTCAAGTATTTTTTCCCATAGATCTATCTTAAATAAGGAGAGAGACAAAAAGAAAATGTTGTTTGAACTGATTTTTCCCTCTAGTATTGTCCAATAACTCTCATATTGGCACTGATAATTCTTAATAGAGAAGCCAGATTTGTAAGATGGGCCCACTTAAAATGTATAAGCAGTTGAAATGGCAGCATAATCTTCAGCTGTAACGTCTTCCATACACGATGAGTTTGTGAACCATCATTTGATCTTCACAGCAGTTGAGCTTACTATTTACATTATTGATGAGAACATTGAGAGATGGACATGATTTGTTTGTTCAAGGTCACATAACTCGTAAGTGGTAGGCATGAGACTCAACATCATCTCCTTCTAAGGTCTGTGCTCAATCTACTATCCCACTTAATTTGTCTAAATGCAAGGTGAATATTTCTTATTTTTAAATTAATCATTGATCTCTAATGTGCTACTGAACTTTTGTGTCTAGGAAATCAACAAGGAAGAAAAGAGAAAGAAATATCTGGGAGAATTTAGGGAGTTAAGAGAACCATGTAGATGTGGATTATAGACCAAAATGCTGTTAACAGTTTCAGCAATTGAGAAAAGATTTTTCTTGCCCACTCTCCTTCCTTGCTTCAGTGAAGAAAATGTACTGCAGTGACAACACTCTGTGATTTCCTCAGGGTAAGCTAGTATTGGCAGGCCTCGGGCAAAGAAGTTGGGTAGCAGCCCCTTCTTGCCCTGTCCCCACTTCCTTTAACAGGCTGTGTTCCACATATTAGCAAGCTCTTAGTTTCCTCCCTGAGCACTGTGACTCTTTTTTAAAAAAATTTTACTTTATTTTATTTAAATTCAATTACTTAACATACAGTGTATTATTAGTTTCAGGGGCAGAGTTCAGTGATTCATCAATTGAGCAACTGTGATGCTTTAAACCCTTCCAACAACTGCTTCTTCGGGATGGAATATTCTCCTGCCCTTGAAAAAAAGACCAAAAGATAATCCTTTCCAAAATGAAATATTTATGTTATTCATATCCAGCTACTTACTTCTCCTCTTGTTTCAGAATGGTAGTTAGGGGCACCTGGGTGGCTCAGATGGTTAAGCATCTGCCTTCGGCTCAGGTCATGATCCCAGGGTCCTGGGATCGAGTCCCACATTGGGCTCCTGGCTCGGTGGGGAGCCTGCTTCTCCCTCTCCCCCTGCTCATGCTCTCTCTCTCTCTCTCTGTATCTCTGTGTCTCAAATGAATAAGTAAAATCTTTAAAAAAAAAAAAAAGAACGGTACAGTTACCCTACACATGTAGGTTGCTTTTTCTTCTGCCTTTTAATTTATGAAGAGGTAAGCTTTAAGGTTAATGATTGGTTTTAACATAAACATCATTCTTTACTTTTCTTACTCAGTCTAAATGTTGTTAGACTTGTGGGGTTGTTGTTAGAGTAGGCAGTTAGTTAGGTTCTAACTGGATACCTGGAGGCCAGGACTGAGGAAGTCATGGCCAGCTATTGGGAAAGTCAGAGGCCTGTCCTGGCAGCACTCCACAAGAAGCCAGATCTAACCAAACAGGCCTGAGATGGTGGATGCTATGACAGGAAACCCTGACCAAATTAGGAAGAAAAAGTGTAAAACACTGCTTCCCACCCCAAGTAATAAACATTTTGCCTCTTAGTTAATAACGGTCAATAAAAGCTAGAAACCGAAACCCCCACGGCACACATTGTTCTTGCTATCATTCTTGCTCTCACATCTCCACAGGGTACTTTTTACTTTAATAAACTTCCCGCTTCTGTTACTCATCCACTGTGCTGCATGTCTGTCCTTGAATTCCTCCTCGTGACAAGACCAAGAACCTTCGGCAACTCCTTCAGGTCTGGCTGGGTCGGTGGCTCAAGAACCAGGGTCTCCCCAGTTCACCCAGCAATAGGATGGCCTTAGTCTTAAAGGCAAAATAGGAGTATAACACAATGACATTTAGCGTTTCCCATTCTCCCCCAAGAAAAATCTCAAAAACCCACTTCCCCCAAGAAAAACACGACAATTTTAGAGCTGTAACTGGAGATTAAATTGAGAGTAGGTGGTGTGTGGAGACTAAATAATAAAGGATTAGATTCAACCATCTGTTTTACAGAGGCAACTCTGAGGTTGGTTTGATTAGTGCCTTTCATATCAAGTTCTTGCTTCCCAATTCTGATTCTAACCAACAATATTTTACTATTTTAAGCCCGTGGGGCTCTTCACTATTGCTATTGTAATTGCTATATTAATAGGCAGCAAGAGTTGAAATGGTGAGTCTAACGGACTTTTTTATAGTAGAGTGAATATGTTATTGTGTGGTACTGAATGGAAGCATTACCTATGAATGGCACCAAGCAATCATTCTGTGGTTGGCAGCCCTGGTAATGTAACAAGCAACAATTAAGGAAATACTTTCTAAAATCCCACCATGATGAAAGTACTTAGCTATTTTTCATGCCTAACAAATTCCAGGTGTGGAGACTTTACCACTTAAGGGTAGGAAGTGGATGTTGGTAGAGGAGTGACACCATATGCTGAGAGAGAAGAATTACAAGGCTTGAATTCTCACTTCCCTAGTTAATAAGTTTAGAGGTAATTTTGTACAGTATTTACATTTCTGCCTGCAAATTCCACAGGTAAATATGTACTATATATTATGCTCTATAGCTTTTTAAGAACTCTGAAGGGTTTGAAACTTTACCCTATTTGCCTACCACAGTCCCATGAATGCTAGTAGAAGCCAGCAAACTGCTAGGTCAGAGATAAAGGTAATTTATTACTTACAGCCGTAGCAGCAATATATCAGCATTTTTGTGTCAGTTTGCTGAGCCCCAATTCCCACAGGGTGATGTGAAGAAGGCCAAATGACATCTGCATACATATTGGGTTGCATTACTGGAAAAAAATATAGTGAGCTTAGGAAACCCAAATCTTTAATAATGGGTGGTAAGAATGTCTGCCCTTTGCTCAAAGGGAGACTGACTTTTTTTTCTTTTTAAAGGTTTTCATTTATTTGAGAGAGAAAGTGTGAGAGAGCGGGAGCATGAGTGAGGTGAGGGGCAGAAGGAGAAGCAGACTCCCCACTGAGCGGGGAGCCAGATGCAGGGCTCAATCCCGGGACTCTGGCGTATGACCTGAGCCAAAGGCAGACGCTTAACCGACTGAGCCACCCAGGCACCCAGGAGACTGACTTCTAAGGCTCTAAGCAAACCTGCCCTTTGCTCTAGAAATGCACACTATCTCTATTGTCCAAGGTTGTTTCCTACACAAAGGAACAAGGGCAGACAGTATCCCCCTTACAAGGCAAGCAGAACATGGCCAACTGTCTTCCAACATGGCAAAGTATAACTTTAACTTTAATGATTTTTTTAATTAACTAGCACTCCTCTACAATATCAAAGTTACAAGTAAACCACAAGACACAATGTAATTTCATAAAGACTGCACATTATTTCTTGCTGTATAGCATTACCAAAAACCTAGTGGTAATATACGTTTATTAGCTCCGTTTTTAGTTAGGAATCTAGGTGTGGCTTAAGTAGTTCCACTGATTAGGGTCTCACAAGACTGCAATCAAGATATTGGGTGAGACTGTGATCTTATCTGACGTTCTAATGAGGAAGGATATGGTTTTAATCTCACTCAGGTTGTTGGCAGAGTTCAGTTTCTTGAGTTGTAGGATTGAAGGTTTTGGTTTCTTGCTGTGGGTTGGAGGTTGCCCTCAGCTTCAAGAAGCTTGTTACGTGGGGTTCCCCAACATGGCCACATGCTTCCTCCAAGCAAGGGAGACAGTAAGCAACTCCAGTAAAATGGCCTGTACGGTCTACCTAAGACAATCATAGTCACATATATCTCATTGCATTTGACATATTCTGTTGGTTAATGTCTTCCAATATATTTATGGAGGGGGCTGGCTGTTGGCTACTGAAGATAATGTGATTCAGTGAGGAGAAGTCTTTCTGAAGAGGGGAGATTTTGGCTGAGAACTCAAATGATGAAGAGTCAGCAGTGAGAAGATGGGGGACAGGGATGAGGAACATTCTGGGAAGAAGGGACAGAAAGTGGGAAATGTAGCTATGCCCACAGACAAATATTATCATACCATTATAACATTGTATTTTGTTTCTGTGTCTGTTTTCTCCATCATTCAGTAAGCTGTACAAATTATCTCAGAATCTTCACCTATTTTATAGTAGATAGTAAATTTGTTTAATAAATGGATATATTTATTAATTTAGGAATCATTTTATTAAGTTTTCATTTATCAGGAACTTCAGAGATATAAAATGATCATGTGAAGGCCTGTGCCCACAATGAACTCACAGTTGTGTGGAGCAGAGTTGCAAACAATTACAATTCAAGGTGGTCCATGCTATTGGTACTATTATAGTGTTGGAAGAAAGAATGAAGCCTCACTCTTTTTGGGGGATTTGAGGAAAACTACATAATGGTAGTAAAGTTAGCACTGAGTCTTCAAAGATACCTAAATTATTTGGGGTGCATAAATAGGAAAAGGCATTTTAGGCAAAGGAATCAGCTTGAGCAAGGGCTTGGGAGTGACAAAGCATATAGCTGGTTTGCAAAACCCCCAAGAAGTTTAGGAGTAAACAAAACCAGGAGTATGTATGGAAAGATGGACGGCATGCCAGGAGGCTTATTCAATAAGTGTCTACGGATCACATCAAAAGGACAAAGAAGTCAGCTCTAAGGTGTGCCACTAGCCTAAGAGGATCATTTGAGTATCATAAATAATAATGGATTAAGACACATCAGATTTGTAAAATGTATGCATTCCTAATGATACTAAACAAACAAAATCTTACCGGCCAACACTGGAGGTTGCTAGGGCACCAACTCATTTCTCTGAAATTTTATAATAAAGTGAAAAACCACAGCATTTATCCAGTCTTTCTTCTAGGATCCCGGTATTTCAGGATAACCAATGAGTTGGTGAAAATTGTTTTTTTTTTTTTTTAAAGATTTTATTTATTTGAGAGAGAGAGCATAATCAGGGTGAGGGGCAGAGGGAGAAGCAGACTCCTCCTTGAGCAGGGAGTCCAACGGGGAACTTGATCCCAGGACTCCAGGATCATGACTTGAGCTGAAGGCAGACCCTTAACCAACTGAGCCACCCAGGCCCCCCCCAAAGTTTTTTTTTTATAGAATCCCAGCTAATAAAGAAAATCATTAAAGTATTAGAAATCTACTGTTACAAGGCTTAAGAGCTATACCAAAATGCAATGTGAAGATTTTTTTTTTGATCTTTTGATAGGAAAAAAACAACTATTAAATGACATTTTGGCTTTAACCAGGTTAATTTGAACATGCACTATTAGATGACATGAAGGAATTATTAATTAGATGTGATAATGGTGAAGTTAAAAAAATCCGTATCAGTTTGAGATGCACATTAATTTAAGGGTAAAATAATGTCTGGGATTAGTTTCAAAATACTCAAGCACGGAGCGGGGGAGGGGATGAAACTAGATTGGCAAAATGTTAATTGTTGATTCTTGGTGACGGGTACGTGAGGGTTATTAAAAGTGGATTCACTTTTGCCTATGTTTAAAATTTTCCTTAATAGTTTTAAAAAGCAGAAGTCCCGCGGAAAGGGGATGTCCGAAATGAAAGACCCGAACTATTCTAGGAGATTCTCAGATTTCCCAGGGCTTTCCGAGAGTTGTGAACTGTAATTGCCGAATCGCTGCTGGATTTGAGCAGCAGATTCCGGCTCTCCGGGAGATGACCCAGGGGGGGCGGTTGAGGGCTCACGGCAGTTTTGGGAGCATAGTGGGAAGCGAGGACATATTTCCCCAACCCGGCGGCCTCCCCTCCTCAAGCCTGCCCTTCTTTTCAATCTTTCTTCCCTCCGAGCCCCACACGCCGCTCACGCACCTGGACGAATCTTTTTTTCCCCTATTCTTCCTCTCCAGCGCCTAGCACCACCCCTAACTCTTCCTGACCCTACTTGTCCTGTCCCATGACAGCCCCGCCCCTTCCGTTTCTAGCCCCGCCCCATGTATTCGCCCCGCCCTTCCCCTCCTGCTCCTCGCCCCGCCCCTTATCTCGGCGCTGAGGAGGAGGTTACCATAGCGACCGTGCACACAGCAGCTAGGCGTCCCTCGTTGGTCCCCGGCTGGCCGGAGGGAAGAGGCGACACCATGAGCCATGTGGTGACTATCGAGGAGCCCCAGGCCAACCCGCAGGTGTCTCAGACCCGGTGCGGGATCAGGTCGGGGGCCTGGGGCAAAGTCTCCTCCAATCGACAGTATGATTTTCTGTACGGTAAGGGTGGCACCAGACCTCCCTCCTGAGGTATTGACTCCTGGGCTGGGTGGGCTTCGGGACGGTGGGACCGGGCCAGGGGCCCGGTGAGCGGAAGATGAGCCTCAGGACGGATCCCTTGTCCGCGGTTATCCTTTGTTGGGTGGGAGCAGCTCCGAGCTCCGCAGGTGGCGGCGCTCTCCGGGCGCGTCGGAAGCCCCAGGTGCGCTCAGAGTCTCGGAGCACCGCGCGGATCCCCTTACTGCTCGCCACCTGTTACCACCTTTTCCTGATAATTTGCACAGCCTTAAGCAATCTTCCCGAAACCTGTTTCCGGTGTTTTGCTATCCAGAAAAGTATGTAATGATTTGCAGGCTTGGAGATTCCCACGTTCAAACTGTGTAAAGTGCCCGACAAAAATGACCTTCCCGCCCCCATTCTCCGGGCAACTCCAAATTTGGCTTTGTAGATAAAGGAGTAGCAGTTTATCTCACCTTTGTTTCTAGTTTTTCTCTTTTTTTAAAAAACTTACTGTTACTCATCAAAGCATTGCTTATAAACTAGGTCCACTGGATTCTTTTGGGTCCATAAAGACAGGCCCAGTTTGTTTTAATGCCCTGCTTGTCCGTTTGTGTTCTGTCTCTTTTACTGGACCTTAAGTTTCTTGAGTTCTTTAGGTACTTGTTTTATACAGTTTTTCAGCCTTCTTAGCACCTATTCCAGTGTTGGTACATATGCAAGGTACTTCATAAATGTTTAGTGAATTTTGAATTTACTATTAAAAGAATTTTAATCAGTTAAACATGATTTTTTCTAATTTTGCCCTCATCAGTCCCATGCTCTTCACCTGAACCTTGCATTGCTTTTAACCATGTGGTATCTCTAAGATTCCCAGGATCATCTTTGGATGGGAATCCACAGGTTACTCATTTCTTGGTATAGGGGCTATGTAATGGTTGCTTACATTTTATGGCCAGTGGTTTTCTTTATCCATTCTTGGTTTTATCCTGTAAAATAAGTCTAGTAAACTGTAAACACATCACCGTGTTGATTTCAAAGGTAATTTGGAAATTGGATAGACCTCTTCAGTAAAGACAGGCAAACAATTTACCAAGCTTCTTGTCTCTTTTATTCTTAAAAGTATTCCTTTCTCTCTCTCTCTCTCTCTCTCTCTCTTTTTTGCAGGGAGATGCTAAATGTTTCCATGTCCCTTGCAAGGAACAGAAACCCACTCAAAATAGGCCAAATAAAGTTTGGATTGTTCCAATAAAACAGGCAGTCTCACAGCTATTAATGGACAGGAAGCATAGTATAGCCAGGACAAAGTAGAACCAAGACAGGGAAGGTCAGAACTAAGGTATGGTGCCCTTCTGCGTGATTTCTTGGACCTTATGGTTTTTTATCTTGTTTAGGTTGTCAGATTTAGCAAGTAAAAATACAGGATGCACAGTTAAATTTGAATTTGAAATAAATAACGAATAATATTTTAGTATATTTATTTATATGTTTAGTATAAATTTTTGGCCCCATGCAATATTTGTGATCTATTTATATAAAAAGTTATTCATTGCCTATATGAAATTTAAATTTAACTGGGCATCCTGTATTCTATCTGTCAACAGATATGTTGCAGAATGTGTAGTCATAAATCATACAGTATTGTGCCATTATCTTCTCTAGATGGCAGGAATGTTTCTATGGATAGCACGTCTTTGTACTCCTTATGGGAAGAAGAGGAGAATAGTTTATAATTTATTATTTAGATTTAGGGGAAATGCAGGCTAAACTCATTTAAGATGAACAGCACAGTTGGAACCATAGACCCAATGACATCTTTTAAATCACTTAAAATAAGAGTATGAATAGAAATTTCCCGTTGGGGACGCCTGGATGGCTCCGTCAGTTAAGCATCTGCCTTCGGCTCTGCTTCTCCCTCTCCCTCTGCCTGCCGCTCCCTGCTTATGCTCTCTCTCTCTCTCTCTGTCAAATAGATAAATAAAAATCTTAAAAAAATTTCCCTTTGTCCCCAATATATCAGACATGTTGAAGCTATAGCCTTTGTCCCTTTAAACAGGTGCATTCATTCAGCCTTCAAATTCATGAGCCTGTAATTTGAGGCCATAAAATCTGGCCTCATCATTCCTAATCAGCCCAATTTCCATCACTTCTCAACTTGAATCATAGGTGTGCATTTGGGTGCTGCAGCTAAAGAAGAGTATATCTAAAGGTGATGATTCCCAAATTCATATCACTGGTCCAGACTTCTCTCCCAAACTCTAGATTCTTATATCAAATTGCCTACTTCATTTCTCCACTTGGACATATAATAGACACCTAAGGCATGCTTTTCATGTTCTCCCTACAAACCTGCTCCACCACAGGCTTTCCTGTGTCAGTTGATACCAATCCCATACTTTAGTTGCTAAGTCTAAAAATCTTGGAGCCATCATTGTCTCATCTCTCTCTCTCTCTGACACACACCATTCCAATCCATTAAGTCCTCTCTGTCCCACCTTAAAAATATATCTAGAATCCTGCCCCATTTCATCACTTCTCTTGCCACCACCATCATTTCTTCTCTAAGCTCACTGCATGAGCCTCCTAATAGGTCTCCCTGTCTTTTCCATTGTTTCCATGCAGTCTGTCCTTCACTGGGCAGCCACAATGAACATTTTTTTATTTTTTTTAAAGATTTTATTTATTTATTTTCGAGAGAGAGAGAGCACATGAGTGAGTGGGCAGAGGGGTAAAGGGGTAGAGAGGGAGGGGAGAAGGAAAGAGAGAGAATCCCAAGCAAACTCCACACTGAGTGCAGAGCCCTATTCGGGGCTCAATCCCACAACCCTGAGATCATGACCTGATCTGAAACCAAGAGTCGGATGCTTAACCGCCTGAGCCACCCAGGAGCCCCTACAATGAACATTTTAAAATGTAAGTCAGATTTTGTCACATCTTGTCTCAAAATCTTGAAATGGTTTCCCTCCTCACTCAGATTAAAAGCCAAAGTCTTTTCAGTGGTCCACAAAGCCCCATGTGATCTAGGCCCCTGGTAACTTGCCTGACCTTTTATCTACCATATTTTGCCTCTCTCACTCGGTTTCAATCCTGTTGGTCTCTGCTGTTCTTCAAACATGTCAGGCATGCTGCCATCCTAGGGCCTTTGCTCTAGCTGTTTCCTCTGCTTCAAATGCTTTTCTTTCAGATAACAGTATAGTTAACTCCCCACTTGCAAGTCTCCTTAAATGTCACCCCTTGGGGCACCTACGTGGCTCAGTCAGGTTAAGCATCTGCCTTTGGCTCAGGTCATGATCCCAGGGTCCTGGGATCAAGCCCCATGTTGGGCTCCCTACTCAGTAGGTAGCCTGCTTCTCCCTCTCCCTCTGCTGCTCCCCCTGCTTGTTCTCTCTCTTTCTCTCTCCTCTCTCTCTCTGTCAAATAAATAAATAAAATCTTAAAAAAAAAAAAGTCACCCCTCAATGAGGCCTGGCCTGCCCTGACTCCCCTGTGTAAAATTGCAATCCAATCTCCATTACCTGCTCTTTCCCCACTTTTTAAAATAACACTATCCTCTAACATATTATATAATATGCTAATTTGTTGTGTTGTTTATTGTCTCTCTCTCATGAAGTCAGGGATCTTTATCTTTTTCTTGATATGTTCCAGGCACCTTGAACATAGTAACCTGTCAATAAATCTTTCTTGAATGAAAGAGAGCTGAGCCTCTTGTAGTTTTTCAACCTTGGGAGAATATTAAATGTCTGCATTCAATATATCATTTTTGTTGGGTAACTGAGGAGTTTTTAGACTCTAGGAATTGACTCACATTATCTAAATTAAATTAAATTTAAATTACTTATAAATCACAATATCAATTATTAATTTCTGTGAATAAATATGTTGCCAAGTCATCTAGACTAGTTGGTCAGGGTATTTGTTTCTCAAAAGATATCTACTAGGGACATCAAGTCTCTATCTGAAGGTTGCTTATGAAGTTAATATCATATTGTTTAATTTTAAGGGATGGTATAATCGATCATAAATATTCTTCATTGCTTTAAAGATATACCTAACAAGTCCATACTTACAATAACAGGGCAATCTTTTGTGGAACTTTGGAGAAAAAACTTAGTCCCATCATCAACATCCTTCTTAATTTAAGGAGTGAATTATAGCTGGTTTTATTTATTTATTATTAGAGAATGACATTTTCCTACTATGTTTATCAATTCTGAGGTGACATGTTGTTAAGAGTTTGTATCTTTCCCTTGTACTGAATATGGGAGGTAGTGCCCCCAATGTGTTATTTCTTTTACTTGTAAATGGGTGTAGTTAGCATATACAGGGTCTCTCATCTTAGAGTATTTCCTGGGCTACCCAGACCCAGAAAGTGGTTTGTTCATAGGAGAGAAAAGACGGTGTGTTTAGGCTCTGGTGCTTGAGGACATCTCAGGCCTACTTTTTGCCTTGCAATTCTATATAACCTGACTTTGGAATATACAGAGGAGAACTGCATCTAACAGACTCTCACTTGTGATAGAGTAACAGGGCAATGAGCTACTGTAGAGTTAGGCAATATCTAAATCTTGTAATTTGTTTTCCAAATAAGAAATTACATTATTTTGCCATTATTCTCAGTCAAGATATATTCCATTCCTTATACCACCTTATTGTTTATTTTGCAGATCCATTGTTTATTGTGTCAAGTGAGAAAGACCACACGCAGGCAAATATCCAAGCTAACCTGATTCGAAACAGACTGGTAGGTCTAATTCAATCACTAAGGCAGCCTAATGAACGTGAACCATCCAGTTTTGCTAACCACACTAATCAGATTGACTAATCATGAGATCTCCAGTGGATTTTATATTCTGCAGAAATTACTCTGCCATGATTACTAGGGGATAAGACATCTTGATACTTGTGGCCCAATGTGAAGATTAATTAACTAATAGTGAATAAAGGACCCATTATAACCTAATTTATTTCAGTGGGAAAAGTTATATATGCCTGTGTTAAGTTAAAAGAATTCAAGTAGTACAAAAACATATACAGTATGAAATAAATTCTAACCCTCATCCCCCTTCTCATAATCATCCACTGTTATCAGTTTCTTGGGTATCTTTCTGGAGATATTCTATGCATATACAATTACCCTTCTTTCTATGCTACATACACTATTGTGTACCATTTAAAATTTACAATAACAAAATGCTTTAGAAAATCTGATGGTAAAATTTTGTCCTTTTCCTCCCTATCTCCCTGTCCTAATTTTAGAGAAAAGTTCCCAGGTTTAGAAGCATGTTCAGTAACCTGGTCCATTATCCAAGATATTCTCTGTATTGGAGCAAGGCAGACCCTGTCCCACCATTCATCCGCCGGGAATGGAAAGGACAGGAGGAGAAACACAGAGAAGCCCTTGGGCCGCTTGCCATGTAAGTGTCAGGTAGCTTCGGGGGCTACTCATGTTTTTAATGAATGCATTTTTCTTCTTAAGATTTTTTATTCTGTATTTTTTAAAAGTATAATTGGGATGTTACACCTAGGTCAATTGACCCCAAATTCTCTCTCTTAAACCCCCTAGCCAAAACAAGCCTGATTCAGGGGCAGTGGTTATGGGTTTATGGGTTAGTAGATATTCTCAGAAGCTTGGAGTGAATATATATATACTATATATATATATATATATATATATATATAAAATGACAATTTGCCACCAAAGGTAGAGGTAGAGGTGACTGAATTTGTTTCTTTGATCCATCTTAGAAATTGCAACTATACACTTCTGCTAGTATCTAAATATATATATATATATATATTTGGAGATTTGCAGCCAAAGCACCTTCAGAGACAAGTCTCTTGAATTCTTTATTCTTTTAATTATTTATAAGTCATGCCTAGTGAATTAAAAGAAAAAAGCTACCTTTCAGCCTGGACATAAAAAGTTGTCTCTTAAAACTCTATTATTCCTATGTACTATTAATTAAAAGTGCATTTTTGTATGTGAGATTTCATAAATCTACTCTTTTCTTACTCTTACTTGCCCTTGTTAGCTCCCGGTTTCCTGCTCAGGGAAAGTAATTATTATGTAGTCTGAGATAGGTCAGTCAGATGCATGTTATAGAAGACTTTGCTCTCAGTCTCAGATACCCTGTGTATCTCCCACTTTACAGACATAAAAATATGAAATAGAAATTATATTTGGAACTAATATGTTAGAGTTTAATAATGTTTTCCTGCTTCATTTTAGAACTGATAAGTCTTTTCAGATGGCTAAAGAGGCTTATGAAGATCCTGAAATTACTGGAAGGAATCGCTATAAATATTTTGAAAGGTAAGAAGTAATTACTAATGAAAATGAGCCCTGATATTATTAGAAAATGTCTTTATGATAATGATAGCAGCTATCAGTTTTGAGTGCATGCAGTGTGTCAGGTACCAGTTTAAGTGCTTTATATATATAATCAATTCTCTTTTTAGATTGTATTTTTAAGTAATCTCTACACCCAACGTGGGGCTCCAGCTCACAACCCTGAGATCAAGAGTTGCATGCTCTACCAAGTGAGCCAGCGAGGCGCCCCTATATAATCAATTTTTACAACAGAAATGTAGGATAAGATATATTATCCCTATTTATCAGTAAGGAAGCTGAGACGAAGAGAGGAAAAATAAATTGCTTGAAGTCTCTTAAGTAAGCAAGGGGCAGATCTGGGATTCCAGCTAAATCTGCCTAACTTCAGAGGTACTAGCTGTAAATAAGAATGTATATTTGAGAACAAAATGAAGTCATCAAATCAAGTGAGATACAGCAGGGACATCATGACAGTATAGCACATGGGAAATTGTTATAAGTGGCCAATAGGCGACATTCACTGGCTTTTTGTGAATGTTGCCAAAACCAATATGGTCGAAAGTTTCACTTTCTTTCATTTGTGATCAATACTCATGTGATAATCATGTAGTCAGATTAAAATAAAATAAGGGTCTCCCTATAGGTCTTCTGTGGTTAGAGAAATAGTTTTGATGCCATATGTACATAAGCTTCCTTGAGAAAGTAAATTTGTAACCCACGTTGTTATTTGTGAGCAACCTCTTTAGAGAAGTTTTATAATGCTCACTTTTTAGAGAAATGTTAAATTTTCAACACAGTATACTCAATTCCTAGACTTTCTGGGGGTAGTTTTTAAAACTAAATCACTGAGAATTTCAGAATGTCTCAGGGAACTAGAGAAGTTGCTGGGAGCTCATGACCAGCTGAAGCCCAGGTATAAGGCATTACTTCTGAAAGTATGATTTGTTTACCATCTGCAGGAAAAATATTGGAATGTTTATTACAAATGCAGATTCATTAGCTCTGTCTTAAATCTACTGGATCTCCTGGGCTGGACTTGGTAATTTGCATTTTAAACAAGAATCTCCCCACTCTCCAGTGATTTTGTGTTTGTCCAGGTTTGAGGATTAGCAATACGGGTTATTCAAGCTCACTGATTTTAAGGGACTAATATGAGAGTTGGAATAAAGCCCAGAGAGCACACAGTGTAAAAGTCCCACACGTTTGTGTTTTTCTTTCTCCACCAGGCCTTTCCTTCCATTTCATCAACAGATGCCATTTAATGTTGTTTTTGCAGCAACCAAGTAAGTAACCATTATTTTACAACTTTTTTTCCTTGTTTTTTATTTATTGTTTGTTCCCATATTTGTTTCCAGAAGTTCTGTAAATCAACATTTTTCAAATTCCAGATCACAAATCATTAGAAAGTCATGACATATTTTAGTGGGTGATGAACAGTATTTTAGAAAATGAAATAGAAAATAACCAGAAGTATCAGATACATTGAGGGTAAATTGCCTTTTTGCTAATAACTTCTGTTTTGGATAGATATATACATTTTTTCATATGTAATGATTATGATGTAAAATGTATTTCTTATTACATGTTATGGTAAAAATAAAAGTTAAAAAATACTTTAAATATCATCTTTTGCTTCCCTGAAACACACATTTATTTGGGAACAGCTCTTCAACATTTTATCAAGAAAGCTAATCAGTTATAAAATAGTTTTTGAGTACTGGAAGTTCATAATTTAATAATCATAATCTACACAAGGTAATTTAATATACGAAGATCAATGAAACATGGTTTCTGTCCCACAGAGGGGTGGACCAAGGTGAGAGAGAGGTAAAGGACAAGGGCCGAATCTGGGATGAATGTGCAGTTCTCCAGTCTTGTTTTAGGGCTATACTGTTTCCTGAGTCAGTATAACTTAATTTGTGTATAAGAGAAAAAAATAAAATGATCAGGAAAAGAAACCTTTTTTAAGGTATCAGATTTCTGAACAGAAATTTAGATAGGGCTTGGCTTTCAAATAAGCCTTTAAAGGATACCCTAACGATACAGCATTTTATGAATAGAATATATGTTATCAAATGTCTGTAATCCTCAAGATAAGTGCCAGTTGTGAACCTGATTCTCTGATTTTTTAATTCTTTTTTGAAGATTATTTATTTATTAGTGCACGAGCAGGATGGCGGGGGAGGGGCGCGTATGCAGACTCCCCACTGAGCAGGGAGCCTGACACGGGGCTTGATCCCAAGATCATGACCTGAGCCAAAGGCAGACACTTACCTGACTGAGCCACCCAGGCACCCCTCTCCTCTGATTTTTTAAGACTATGCGTGGATACCATTGGCTCTTATATAGATGGAGAATAGATTTCTTGCCCTCCCCCTAGAGAGATCAACTTTGTGTGGTGTCAGTTTACTTGGGGACAGCTACAGACTTGTTTTCAGTGAAATGCTCTGTATGAGAAAAGGAGAACATATGAGATTGGTAGATCCCTATAGATACCTTTGATAATTCTTTAAAAGCAGGCTTAGTGGATCACCTACTATGGAGGTAATAATTACATCAGGTCTAAAAGTTGTTTAATTAATTGTGGGGAGTTCTGAGGTCTACAGCGATGAACACTGAGCCTCTTCTTTTCTAAATAACTGTGACGTGGGAGATTCCCTATAAGAATTAAACCGTAACGGTTGACATCTTAAGATACTCTTTGTCTTTCTTAGAAGTTTTTAAAGAATTAATCAGTATCCCCGAATGAAGTCAACTCTGGGATTCTGGCAGGGTTCAATTTCTGAGCAATGAGGATAATCCACCTGATGTTAGCAGGGATAGAATTGTCTGGGGGACCAGCTGGCCTTCTCCAGCCATACCCTTTACATGGTTAGCTGTTGGAGTCTTTACTTTGGACTCATGTAAGCATCTTGGGGAAAAGGATAAAAAGTTAACATTTTTAAAAAGTTCAATGGTGGATTTTAGTTCCACATGTAAGGAGCTTGGCAGTTGCCATCTGTCCTAACAACAAGTAAGAAGCTGAACAAACTGAAAAAGCAACAACTTTTCTTGGATCTGTAAGAAAGGGGGAGAATTCAGGACAAACTGCTCCCCTAAGATTAGAGAGGCATGGTTACAAGGAGGCATGGCTTCCCAGAATCCTAGAGATTCATGAGTGGAAACCACTCCAGAAACTAAGTCCAGGTAGGAAAACCTGAACAATAATTGATGAATTGCTGGAGGCTCTGAGAATTAAATTCTAGGGGGACCTAGTCATTGGGGCTCCCACAATTTTGTGAGATTTACCTCCAGGACCTCAACTAGGTTCTCACAGGGCATTTGGGGAAAAATCCCCTCATGCTCTTGGTAGGAGGAGTGGAAAGGAAACCATTTTGAAATATGCCAGAGCACTCTGTTCTTCTTAACAAGGTCAACTGTTAGGAGAAACTAGTTAACCAGAGACTAACCTGCTGGGTATTATTAGAGCCTAACTGACCTGGGGGTAGGAAAATATGCAACTCTAGCCTCCTCTAGCCATCTTGCCCCACCTAGGAGGGGGGTGGGGAGAAAAAACTGAGAAACACTTAAGAAATTCACAGTCCATATGCATAGGCTCACCAAAAGACTGAGACATAATCATAGGATAATAGAACACTTATCTTCCCCCCCTCCTCCTCACCTCACCACCACATTACTAAAGGCCTGTTTACAGTAGTTTTTCTTGCCCAGTACATTATGTGTAGCAGTCAAGAAACAAAAGGCATACTGAAAGGCAAAAAACACAATTTGAAGAGACAGCATAAGCATTAGAACCAGACATGGCAGTTATGTTGGAATTATCAGATCAGGAATTTAAAACAACTATGATTAACATGCTAAGGGGCTCTAATGGATAAAGTGGATAGCATGCAAGATCAGATAGACAATGTATGCAGAGAAAAGGAATCTTAAAGAACTAAAAAAAAAAATGCTAGAAATAAAAAATGCTGTAACAGAAATGAAGAATACCCTTGATGGGCTCATTAGTAGGCTAGACATAGCTTAGGAAAGAATTTTGGAGCTAGAAGATATAACCATAGAAAGCTATAAAACTGGAAAGCAAAGAGAATAAAGACACAAAGACTGAAAAAAAGGAACAGAATATCCAAGAACTGTGGGCAACTACAAAGATATAATAAATGTGTAATGGAAATACCAGAAGAAGAAAGAGAGAAAGGAACAGAAGACATATTTGAAACAATAATGACTGAGGATTTCCCCAAATTAATGTCAGACACCAAACTACAGAGTTAGGAAGCTCAGAGAACACCAAGCAGGATAAATGCCAAAAGAAGTACACTGAGACATATCATATTCAAACTAAAGAAAATCCAGATAAAGAAGAAATTTTGACAGAATCTAGAGGACAAAAATGCCTTACTTATAGAGGAATAAAGATGAGAATTACTTCTGACTTCGCAGAAATCATGTGAGCAAGAAGAGAGAGAAGTGAAAATTTGAAGTGTTGAGAGAAAAAGAAATCAACCTAGAATTCTGTATCCTATGAAATTACCTTCAAAAGTGAAGGAGAAATAAAAACTTCCTCAAACAAAAATTGAGGAAATCTGTTGCTATTAGACCTGCCTTACAAGAAATGTTAAAAGAAGTTCTTTAGAGGGAAGGAAAATAAAAGTCAGAAACTTGGATCTGCATAAAGAAAAGATGGAATAAATGAAGATAAAATGAAAAGTTGTGTTTTTTCATCTGACAGTTGACAGTTTGTTCAAAATAATAGCAACAATGTATTTGGAAACATATATGCAGTTGATACACAGTTGACTAAAAAATATGGGGGTTAGGGGCACTGACCCTCGCATATTAGAAAATCCATGCATAACTTTGACTCCCCCAAAACTTATCTACTCATAGCCTACTGTTGACTGGAAGCCTTACCAATTATATAAACAGTTGATTAACACATACATATTTTGTATATTTATTATGTACTATATTTTTTACAGTAAAGTAAGATAGAGAAAAAATGTTAAAATCACAAGAGAAAATACATTTATAGTACTGTACTATATTTATGAAAAAAAAATCCATGTGTAGGTGGATCTATGCAGTTAAAACCTGTGTTGTTCAAAGGTCAACTGTGTGTGTGTGTATGTGTGTGTGTGTGTATGCTTATGTATGCTTATATTTAAGTAAAATGAATGACAGCAATGATAAAGAGATGGAAGGGAAGAATTAGGATTGTTTTGTTAATTATATGAGGTGTGTATGTTGTCAACTATATGTTGTCAACAAGAAATCCACTTTATTTTTTTATTAAGTTTTTAAATTTTAATTCCAGTATAGTTAACATACAATGTTATATTAGTTTCAGGTGTACAATATAGTGATTCAACCAGTTCTATACATTACTCAGTGTTCAGCATGATAAATGTACTGTTTAATCCCCATGATCTATTTCACCCATCCCCCCCAGCTACCTCCCCTCTAATAACTATCAGTTTGCTCTCTATAGTTAAGAGTCTATTTTTTGTTCTCTCTCTTTTTAAAGAAACCCACTTTAATTATAAAGACACATATAGATTTTCTTTTAAGATTTTATTTTTAAGTAATGTCTACACCCAGTGTGGGGCTTGAACTCAAAACCCTGAGATCAAGAGTCACAAGCCCCACCAACTGAGCAGCCAGGCACCCCATAATGTGTCCTTTTTTTTTCTTTAATGTACACTGTATGCCCAGTGTGGGGCTTGAACTCACAACCCCAAGATCTAAGAGTTGCCTGCTCTATTGACTGAGCCAGTCAGGTGCCCTGAGACACCTATAGATTAAAAGTAAATGGGTAGAGAAAAATACATTATGCCAGCACTAATTAAAAGAAAGCTGCAGGAGTTATACTAATTTCAAACAGAGCAGACTTCAAAGCAAGGAAGATTATCAGGGACAAAGAGAGGCATTACACAATGATAAAAGGCTCAGTTCTCCAAAAAGACATACATTATTTCATGTGTATGCACCTAACAACAGAATATCAAACTACATAAGGCCAAAACTAATAGAATTACAAAGAGAAATGGATGAATCCATTATCATAGTTGGAGACTTTAATACCCTTCCCATAGAGATGGACACATCTAGCAGGCAGCAAATCAGTAAGGCTCTAGTTGAACTCAAGAACACCATCAATCAACTGGATATAATTGATATCTACAGACTACTTCATCCAACAACTGCAGAATACATATTCTTCTCAAGTTCACATGGAAGATTCACCATGATAGAGTACATTCTGGGCCATAAAACACAATTTAACAAATGTGAAAGAATAGAAATCATACAGTGTCTGCTCTCAGACCACAATGGAACTAAACTAGAAATTAATAACAGAAGGATAATAGAGAATTCCTGAATATGTAGAGATTAAATGATACATTTCTAAATGACACGAGGGAGAAAGAAGAAATCTCCACAGAAATGAAAAAATATTTTGAACTTCATGAAAGTGACAGTAGAGTTTTTCAGAATTTGTGGGGTACATTGAAAGCAGTGCTTAGAGGGAAATTTATAGCATTGAATTCATGTATTAGAAAAGAAGAACTAAAACCAATCATCTAGGTTTTCACCTTAGGAAACTAGAAAAAGAAGAGTAAATTAAATCCAAAGCAAGCAAAAGAAAGGAAATAATAAAAATCAGAGCATAAATCAATGGAATTGATCTAGAAAATCAATAGAAAAAAATCAATGAAACCCAGAGCTGGTTCTTCAACAAGATCACTAAAATTGATACCTCTAGCCAGGATAACTGGAAAAAAAAAAAAAAAAAGAGAGGACACTACTTTCTAATATCAGAAATGAAAGAAAGGATATCACTACAGATTCTATTGACGTTAAAAACATAAAGGAATACTATGAATAACAATGCCTGCAAATTTGATAACCTAGATGAAAAGACTAATTACTTGAGGGGCACCTGGGTGGCTCAGTCAGTTAAGTGTCTGCCTTCGGTTTGATTCGTGATCCCAGGATCGAGCCCAGGCTCCCTCCTCATCAGGGAGCCTGCTTCTCCCTCTCCCTCTGCCCCTACCCCACCCCACTCATGCTCTCTTTCTCACTCTGCTCTCTCTCTCTGATAAAATCTCTTTCTTTTAAAAAGGAAATGTTTGAAAGATACAATTTGTCATAACTCACACAAGAAGAAAGAGACAATGTGAATAGACCCATATCTATTAAAGAAATTAAATTAATAATTAATAACCTTCCAAAATATAAAGCACCAGACTCAGATGGGTCTACTGGTGAATTCTACCAAACTTTTAAGGAAGAAATGATACCATTCTCTACAATCTCTTTTAGATAATAGAAGAAGAGGGAATACTTTCTAACTTCATGAGGCCAGCATTATTCTAAAACCAAAATCAGACAAATCATTAAAAGAAAATGGCAGACCAATGAACATAGGCACAAAAATCCTCAACAGAATATTAGCAAATCAAATTCAATAGTGTATAAAAAGTTATACACCATGACCAGGCTGGTGCAAAGCTGGTTCAGCATTTGGAAATCAATTAGTGTAATCCATCATATCACAGGCTAAACAAGAATAATCACATGATCATGTTAATAAAGGCAGAAAAACTATTTTACAACATCCATGTTTTATTCATGATAAAAACTCTGAGTAAACTAGGAATAGAAGGAAACTTCCCCAACTTGATAAAGAACATGTACATAAAACCTGCAGCATACTTAATAATGAGAAACTCAAAGCTTTTCCACTAAGATCAGGAAAAAGGCAAAGATGTCCCCTCTCACCCCTCCTTTTCAACATCATAGAAGTCCTAGCTAATGCAAGAAGACAAGAAAAGGAAATAAAAGTTATAAGGACTGGGGAGGAAGAAATCTGTCTTTGTTAGCAGATGCTATGTTTATCTATGTAGATAATCAGGGACAAAAAAGGACTAAAAAAACTAGAACCAATAAGTGATTGTAGTAAGGCTGTAGGATACAAGGTTAATATACAAAAGTCCATTGCTTTCCTATATACCAGCAATGAACAAGTGGGATTTAAAATAAAAAATACAGTACCATTTACATTACCATAAAAAATGAAATATTTAGGTAGAAATCCAATAAGGTATATATATACAAGATCTATAGGAGGAAAACTATAAAACTTTGATGAAAGAAATCGAAGAAGAACTAAATAAATGGGGAGATATTCCATGTTCCTGGATGAGAAGACTCAATATTGTCAAGATGTCAAGTCTTCACAACTTGATCTATCGATTTAATGTAATCTCAATCAAAATCCCTGCAAGTTATTTTATGGATATCAACAAACTGATTCTAGAGCTTATATGAATAGTCAATATGTGTTGACAATAGCCAACACAATATTGAAGGAGAAGAACAAAGTTGGAGGACTGACACTATCTGACTTCTAGACCTACTATTAAGCTGTAGTAATCAAGACAGAGTGGTATTGGGGAAAGAATAGACAGATCAGTGAAACAGAATAGGGAGCCCAGAAGTAGGCCCACATAAATATAATCAACTAATCTTTGACAGGAAGAATAAAGGCAATACAATGGAGCAAAGATAGTCTTTTCAACAAATGGTGCTAGGACAACTGGACATTTACATGCAAAAAATAAAAAATAAAAAGAATCCAGACACAGACCTTACACCCTTCACAAAAATTAATTCAAAATGGATCACAGATCTCAGTGTAGAATGTAAAACTGTAAAACTTTTAGAAGATAACAAGAAAAAAATCTAGATGACCTTGGGTATGGCAATGACTTTTTAACTGAAACACCAAAGGTACAATCCTTTAAAGAAATGATGGATAGGGCGCCTGGGTGGCTCAGTTGGTTAAGCGACTGCCTTCGGCTCAGGTCATGATCCTGGAGTCCCGGGATTGAGTGCCACATCGGGCTCCCTGCTCAGCAGGGAGTCTGCTTCTCTCTGACCCTCCCCCCTCTCATGCTCTCTCTCTCTATCTCATTCTCTCTCTCAAATAAATAAATAAAATCTTAAAAAAAAAAAAAAAAAAGAAATGATGGATAATCTGGACTTTATTAAAATTAAAAACTGGTTTTTCAAGCAAAGATGGCAGAGTAGTAGGAGGACCCTAGGCTTACCTCATCCCTTGAACACAGCTAGATAAATATTAAATGTTCTGAACACCCAAGGAATCTGAGTACTGACAGAACAAACTGCACAACCAGAGGGAGAGAGAAGGCCACATCATGGAAAGTTGGAGGTGTGGAGATGTGATGGGGAGAAAAGGATGGTGGGTGCTGCAGAGGAGAGGGAGCCCTGATCATGGAGAGAGGCAAGATGGGGGCGTTGCACAGGGGATCACACAAGGAAAACATTTCCCCAAAGCCATTGACTGGGAAAATGAGAGGGGCTGATTATTGTGAGTTTTTACAATCAATAGAACTCAAAGACTGGAGTTTTAGAGTCCTGTGCTGTGGCCAGTGTGGAGCCCGGTAGGTGCTGCAGTGCTCCTGTGGAGAAGTAGGGCAGAGAGCCTGGGAGCAGACAGCATGCTCTGAGGATCCCCTGGGATGCACTGGGAGAGATGGTTCCCCCTTCTTGAAGTGCATCTGGGAGAAGTGGAATTGCTTCTCCAGGGAAAAAAGAGGTCACAGGCACCATTATGCTCCCCCACCCTTAGCATAGACAGACATCTGCTGAGGGTGGCTAACCCGGACACTGGCTTTTGCTTCACTTTACTCCAAACCACTGTGTGTTCATGCTATTTCTGGGACAAACCTCTACCAGCCCCAGTGTGGCAAGACCCTTCCCCAGAGGACCAGCGCACAGGTCCAAGCCATGCCAGGTCCCTAAAGTTTGGAGCTGTAAAACTCAGCCAGCCTGCCTGGGATAAAACACAGGTACCCTGCACTGCCGGGTGGATAGACACCGGACACAGACAGGGTGAAGGCAGGGATCTGCGGGACACCTGGGATACACAAGGGGAGATTGTTCATTCTTCCGTAAGGGCTTCCCAGACAGTGGTGGGCACTAACTCCCCTCTCCAGGATGAGGGAGAGGGCTGGTGCCATTTCCCTTCCCTGCCCCTCAGCATAAACTAACTTCAGTAAGCAGCACAAGCCAACAGTGGCAGCATAAACCACCTATATCAAGCTCTGCCCCCCTGCACTCTGCAGGTGCTTCTTTACTAGGGCAAGTGTGGCTGAGAACCCGAGCAGCAGGCCCCTCCCCCAGAAGACCAGCATAACCCCCCTGTATGCACCAAATCTACAGACCATAGAGTGCTGCAAAGCATCAGGTCTCTTTTAATAAACAGACCAGAGCACAAATACTTAAAACTTGCCACACTCTGGCCAAGTTCCAAACAGTTCCCAGTGCAGGCAAGGTGAAACTGCAGAGGACTGACCTGAGGGAAAGAGTAGCCAGAACACAGCAGCAGAGTGCACACAGCATATACCAGAGACACTTCCTGAAGTGCCAGGCCCAGCACAGCATATGACCTCTTCTCCATAAAGTCATTACTCTCAGGAGCAGGAAACATAACAGGCTTTCCTAACACACAGAAGAAGACAGAGACCTAAACAAATGCCAAGACAGAGGAATTCATCCCAAAAGAAAGAACAGGAAAAGGTCACGCTAGAGATCTAATCGGAACAGATATAAGTAATATGCCTGATCCAGAATTTAAAACAACAACCATAAGGATACTAGCTGGGCTTGAGAAAAGCATAGAAAATACCAGGCAGTCCCTTACCATAGAGATAAAAGTCCTAAAAAGTAGTCAGGCTGAAATAAAAAATGCTATAACCGAGATATAAAACTGACTGGATGTAATGACCACAAGAATGGATGAAACAATGAATGTGATATAGAAGATAAAATTATGGAAAATAATGAAGCTGAAATGAAGAGGGAAAGAAAAATATTGGATTATGAATGTAGACTTAGGGGACTCAGTGACTCCACAAAATATATAACATTCATATCATAGGAGTCCCAGAAGAAGAAGAGAAGGAAAAAGGGGCAGAAGGTTTATTTGAGGAAATTGTAGTTGAAAACTTTTCTAATCTGGGGAAGAAACACATACCCAAATCCAGGAGACACAGAGAACTCCCATCAAAATCAACAAAAGCATGCCAACACCAAGACATATTATAGTAAAATTTGCAAAATACAGAGATAAGGAAAGAATCCTAAAAGCATCAAGAGAAAAGAAGTCCTTAACTTACAAGAGAAGACAAAATAAGGTTAGCAGCAGACCTTTCCACAGAAACTTGGCAGGGTAGAACAGATTGGCATGATATATTCAATGTGCTGAATGGGAAAAATATGCAGCCAAGAATACTCGATCTAGCAAGGTTGTCATTCAGAGTAGAAGGAGAGATAAGAGTTTCCCAGACAAACAAAAACTAAAGGAGTATATGATCACTAAACCAGCCTTGCTGGTTTTAAAGGGGACCCTTTGAGTGGGAAAGAAAGACCAAAAGTAACAAAGACTAGAAAGGGACAGAGAAAATCTCCAGGAACAAGGACAAAACAAGTAAAACAATGGCACTGAAGTAATATCTAACAATAATCATTCTGAATGTAAATGGACTAAATGCTCCACTCAAAAGACATAGAGTATCAGAATGGATTAAAAAAAAAAAGAAAAAAAGGACCCATCTGTATGCTGCCTACAAGAGACTCACTTTATACCTAAAGGCACCTACAGACTGAAAGTGAGGGGATGGAGAACAACTTATCATGCTAATGGACATGAAGAGAAAGCCAGAGTAGCCATACTTATATCAGATAAAGTAGATTTTAAATCAAAGACGTAACAAGAGTTGAAGAAGGGCACCATATCATAATAAAGGGGTCTATCCAACAAGAAGCTCTAACAATTGTAAATATTTATGCCCCCAACTTGGGAGCACCCAAATATATAAAACAATAACAAACATACAGGAACTCACTGATAATAATACAATAATAGTAGGGAACTTTAACACTCCACTTACAGCAATGGACAGATCATCTAAGCAGAAAGTCAACAAGGAAACAATGGCTTTGAATGACACACTGGAACAGATGGACTTAATGGATATATTCAGAACATTTCATCCTAAAGCAGCAGAATACACATTCTTTTTGGGTGCAGAATAGATCATATACGAGGTCACAAATCAGGCCTCAACAAGTACAAAAAGATTGAGATCATACCATGAATATTTTCTGACTACAACTCTATGAAACTCGAAGTCAACCACAAGAAAAAATGTGGAAAGACCACAAATACATGGAGGTTAAAGAACATCCTGCTAAAGAATGATGGGTTAACCAGGAAATTAAAGAAGAAATAAAAACTACATGGAAACAGATGAAAATGAAAACATGCTGGTCCAAAACCTTTGGGATGCAGCAAAACCAATTATAAGAGAGAAGTATGTAGCAAGACAGGCCTACATCAAGAAGAGAAATCTCAAATACACAACCTTACACCCAAAGGAGCTAGAAAAAGAACACGTGAAGCCTAAAACCAGCAAAAGAAGGGAAATAATAAAGATTAGAGCAAAAAGAAATGGTACAGAAATTAAAAAAAAAACAAAAACAAAAACAGAAGAGATCAATGAAACCAGGAGCTTGTTCTTTGAAAGAATTAATAAAATTGATAAACCTCTAGCCAGACTTATCAAAAGGAAAAGAAAAAAAAGACCCAAATGAATAAAATCACAAATGAGAGAGGAGAAATCACAACCAATGCCAGAGAAATACAAACAATTATAAGAGAATATTATGAAAAATTATATGCCAACAAATTGGGCAATCTGGAAGAAATGGATAAATTCCTAGAACATACAAACTACCAAAACTGAAGCAGGAAGAAATAGAAAATTTGAACAGACCCATAACCAGCAAAGAAATTGAATCAGTGATCAAAAATCTCCCAACAAACGAAACTCCAGGGCCAGGTGGGTTCCCAGGGGAATTCTATCAAACATTTAAAGAAGAGTTAATACCTGTTCTTCTGAAGCTGTTCCAAAAAAATAGAAATGGAAGGAAAACTTCCAGACTCATTCTATGAGTCCTGCCTCACCTTGGTTCCAAAACCAGACAAAGACCTCACTAGAAAGAATTACAGGCCAATATCCCTGATGAATGTGGATGTAAAAATTCTCAAAAAGATAGTAGAAAGTTTTTTTTTTTTTTAACAATTCTTTTTTTTTTAAAGATTTATTTATTTATTTATTTGAGAGAGAGAGAATGAGAGAGCAAGCACATGAGAGGGGGGAGGGTCAGAGGGAGAAGCAGACTCCCCGCCGAGCAGGGAGCCCGATGCGGGACTCGATCCAGGGACTCCAGGATCATGACCCGAGCCGAAGGCAGTCGCTTAACCAACTGAGCCACCCAGGCGCCCAAGATAGTAGAAAGTTGAATCCAACAGTACATTAAAGAGTTATTCAGCACGATCAAGTGGGATTTATTCCTGGGCTGCAAGATGGTTCAATATTCACAAATCAATCAACATGATACACCACATTAATAAAAGAAAGGAAAAGAACCATATGATCCTCTCAATAGATGCAGAAAAAGCATTTGACAAAGTACAGCATCCATTCATTATAAAAACCATCAACAAAGTAGGGATAGAAGGAACATACCTCAACATCATAAAGGCCATATACAAAAGACCCACAGCTGATATCATCCTCAATGAGAAAAAACTGAGCGCTTTTCCTCTGTGGTCAGGAATAAGACAGGGATGTCCACTCTCACCTTTGCTATTTAAAGTAGTACTCAAAGTCCTAGCCTCAGCAGTCAGACAACAAAAAGAAATAAAAGGCATCCAAATCGGCAAGGAAGAAGTCAAACTTTCACTATTCATAGACAACGTAATACTCTATGCAGAAAACCCAAAAGACCCCTGCCAAAAATTGCCAGAACTGATAACATGAATTTAGTAAAGTGGGATGATACAAAACCAGTGTACAGAAATCTGTTCAATTTCTGTATACCAGTAATGAAGGAGCAGAAAGAGAAATCAAGGAATCAATCCCATTTACAATTGCACCAAAAACAAGATACCTAAGAATAAACCTAAGCAAAGAGGTAAAAGATCTGTATTCTGAAAACTATAGAACACTTATGCAAGAAATTGAAGAAGACATAAAGAAATGGAAAAACATTCTGTGCTCATGGATTAGAAGAGCAAATATTGTTAAAATGTCTATACCACCCAAAGCAATGCACACATTCAAAGCAATCCCTATCAAAATACCACCAGCATTTTTCACAGAGCTAGAATTAACAATCCTAAAATTTGTATGGAACCACAAATGAGCCAAAGCAATCTTGTAAAAGAAAAGCAAAGCTGGAGGCATTCCAATGCCAGACATCAAGTTATATTACAAAGCTGTAGTTATCAAGACAGTATGGTACTGGCACAAAAACAGACACATAGATCAATGTAACAGAATAGATGACCCAGAAGTGGGCCCACAACTATATGGCAAACTAATCTTCGACAAAGCAGGAAAGAATATCCCATGGAAAAAGGACGGTCTCTTCCACAAATGATATTGGGAAAACTGGACAGCAACGTGCAACAGAATGAAACTGGACCACTTTCTTATGTACAAAAATAAATTAAAAATGGATGAAAGACCTAAATGTGAGACAGGAAACCATCAAAATCTTAGAGGAGAACACAGGCAGCAATCTCTTTGACCTTGGTCGTAGCAACTTCTTACTAGACACGTCACTGGAGGCAAGGGAAACAAAAGCCAAAATGAACTATTGGGACTTCATCAAGATAAAAAGCTCTGCACAGCAAAGGAAACAATCAAGAAAACTAAAAGGCAACCTATGGAATGGGAGAAGATGTTTGCAAATGACGTATCTGATAAAGGGGGTTAGTGTCCAAAATCTACAAAGAACCTATCAAACTCAACACCCAAAAAACAACCCAGTTAAGAACTGGGCAGGACATGAATAGACATTTTTTTCAAAGAAGACATCCAGATGGTAACAGACACATGCAAAGATGCTCAGCATCACTCATCATCAGGGAAATACAAATCAAACCACGATGAAATACCACCTCACACCTTTCAGAATGGCTAAAATTAACAACACAGGAAACAACAGATGTTGGTGAGGATGTGGAGAAAGGGGAACCCTCATGCACTTTTGGTGGGAATGCAAACTGGTGTAGCCACTCTGGGAAACAGTATGGAGGTTCCTCAAAAAGTTAAAAATGGAACTACCCTACAATCCAGCAATTGCACTACTAGGTACTTACCCAAAGGATACAAAAATACTGATTTGAAGGGATACATGCACCCTGATATTTATAGAAGCATTATTAACAGCCAAATTATGGAAGGAGCCCAAATGTCCATTGACTGATGAATGAATAAAGAAGTTGTCATATATATATAATGGAATGTTACACAGCCATAAAAAAGAATGAAATCTTGCCATTTACAACGACACGGATGGAACTAGAATATATTATGCTAAGCAAGATAAGTCAGTCAGAAAGACAAATACCATTTGATTTCATTTATATGTGGAATTTAAGAAACAAAACAGATGAATGTAAGGGGGAAAGATAGGCAAACCATAAAACAGACTCTTAACTATAGAGAACAAACTGAGGGTTGCTGGAGGGGAGGTGGGCAGGGGGATGGGCTAAATGGGTGATGGGGATTAAGGAGGACACTTGTGATGAGCAGTGGGTGTTATATGTACATGATGAATCACTAAATTCTCCTGAAACTAATATTACACTGTATGTTAACTAAGTGGAATTTAAGTAAAAACTTAAAGAAAATAAGTAAATAAAGTTAAAAATTTCCAATGTACAAAAGACAATGTCAGTAGAATGAGAAGACAAGCCACAGACTGATAGAAAATATTTGAAAAGACGTATCTGCTAAAGGACTGTTACCCAAACTATGTAGTGAACTCTTCAAACACAACAATAAGAAAAAGAACAACCTGATTTTAAAATGGGCCAAAGACCTTAACAGACACCTCACAAAGAGGATATACAGGTGGCAAATAAGCATATGAAGAGGTGCTTCACATCATATGTCATTGGGGAAATGCAAATTAAAACAATAAAATGTCACTCTGCACTTGCTAGAATGGCCACCATCTGGACACTGATAACACCAGCACTAGGAACCCTCATTCATTGCTGGTGGGAAATACAAAATGCTATAGCCACTTTGGAAGACAGTTTGGCTGTTTCTTATAAAAGTAAACATACTCTTACCATATGATCCAGCAATTGTGCTCCTTGGTGTTTACCCAAGGAGTTGAAAACTTACGTTTACACAAAACCTGCACATAAACCCATAGGTGTTTATAGCAGCTTTATTCATAAATGCCAAAACTTGGAGGCAACCAAGATGTCCTTTACCAGGTTGATGGATAAACTATGATATATTGAGACAATGTAATATATTATTCATCACTAAAAAGAAATGAGCTATCAAGTCATGAAAAGACATGGAGGAATCTTAAATGCATATTACTAAGAGAAAGAAGCCAATCGGGAAAGGCTACATATTGTATGATTCCAACTATATGACATTCTGGAAAAGGCAAAACTGTGGAGATTATAAAGGGTCATTGATTGCCAGGGGTTAGAGGGGTATGGATGAATAGAAGGAGCACAGAGAATTTTTAGGGTGGGCAAGATACACTGTATGATACTATAATGGTGGATAGGTGTTATTATATATGTATACTACATATTGTAAGGATTTGTCTAAACCATAGAATGTATAATACCAAGAGTGAACTCTAATATACACTATGGGGTGATCATGATGTGTAAATGTATGTTCCTCAGTCGTAACAAATGTACCGCTATGGTGAGGGATATTGATAATGGAGCAGGCTATGCATGTGTGGAGGCAAAGTGTGTATATGGGAAATCTCTGTACCTTCCTCAGTTTTACTGTGAATGTAAAACTGCTCTGAGAACATTAAGTCTTTAAAAAATACAAACATTCATTAGAGTTCATAATTACAGAACAGGGTTTGCTACTTTGTGAAACCCCTCTTTGTGAGGTTTAGTTTTGTTGGGCCTGGAAGGGAAAATCTAGAAGAGGGTATGGCAGACAGTGCATGCTCCTGGTGCCTGTGCAGTAGTGGAGGAGGAAGGGTCTGGAGAGAGGGAACAGAGCAGCGCTAGGTGCTGTCAGGATACCGGTGAGCCTGTGGATGGGATCCAGGGCTCAAGCCAGGTAAGCAGCAGATATGGGGTCTTTCTTTCTCATTTTTCAGTTCTGACTGAAGTTGGGGAGGGGTAGGAAAGAGATCATTGTTCTTTCTTATTCAGTTTATTCTCCCCTAAAACCAGCTGAAATGGAGAAAAAGAGAATAGGTTGGAGAAAAATAAGTTAGTTAGGAAAGAAACTGTATTAAGTTACTGTAGGACTTCTGTCAAAGTAGCATTCCCCCTTTGCATCCTCTCCTCTGACTCACCTAGAAGGATCTTAAGTCATCAGAAAGATTAGTCAGAAGGATTCATTAGGCTTTATCATAATCTTAGCATATTTGATCAGATGGTTCAAATGTGTAATTTTTAATTTGGAAAAACAATTTATTCTCTTGATTCAAACTAATGGTGTTACATAATAATATTCATATGACCTGGGATGATATAAAGCTTATTTATATCATCAGTTATTTCCTCAACTAGAATCTTTATAGTCAAATAATTTCTGCTGAAAACACAAATTATAAATACCTAAATTATCTACATAGGTTAGAAATTCATAGCAGCTGCTGAAAAAATGGTTTCAATACCATTAGAATTCAGCATTAATATCAATTTAAAGTATTATTTCATTACAGGTTGAACTTCCAAGTAGGTGCTTCTTTCTAGCTGACTTGAAGTGCATTTTTCTTAGAGCTAAGCTCTGTATGTTTTGCTTCTTTATAAACACCTCCCATTGCCTTTGACTATTTTTAAAATGGAAATCTTTCTCTTTTTTGCCATTATATTTAGTTTTTTTGTTTATGTAATTTAATAACTCTTCTACCAACTAGAAAACATATTTTCTTTTAAATGGAAATGGCTGTATTGTTTTTTCCTTATTTTTTTCCCCTTATTTTAATAGTAGTACATTTCTAGGTTAAAAAAAAAGAAAATTTAGAAAACTATAAACATGAAAAAAATTCTGTAATCCTATCCAGAAATAATTGTTATTTATGCTTATAAATTCTGATTACATTTTTACTTTTAATAGTTGCATAAATTCCATTATAGGTGTGCCATATTTTTTGAAGTAGTTTTTCTATTGGTGGTGATCATTTAAGTTTGATTTTTCTTGAAAAAGAGCCACATGAATAGATTGGAAAGATTTCCATGAAGCATGGTTTAGTTAAAAAGGCAAGATGCAAAAATGTATTCATAATATGATTTCCATGTTAGCAAAACAATAAAATAATACTCTATGTGTATATTTGTGTGAGTGTAGAAAAATAAGTGTGGATAAAAATACAGCAAGATTCAAGGATAATTCAAGTATATATTCTAGATCTAGGATATACAGAGAGGGTACTGCTATAGGTAGATAAGGGAGGAAAAGATATTAAGGGAAGCAAACTCAAAAGTAAAAGAAAAACGCACTGCTGGGGTGCCTGGCTGGCTCAGTCAGTGGAGCATGCAACTCTTGATCTCGGGGTTGTGAGTTCAAGCCCCTCATTGGGTGCAGAGATTGCTTAAAAATAAAATATTTATTTTATTTTTTAGATTTTATTTAAATTCAAATTAGTTAACATATAGTGCATTATTAGTTTCAGGGGTAGAATTTAGTGATTCATCAGTTGCATATAACACCCAGTGCTCATTACATCAAATGCCTTCCTTAATACCCATCACCCAGTTACCCCATCCCTCACCCACCTCCCCTCCAGCAACTGTTTGTTCCCTATAGTTAAGAGTATCTTATGCTTTGCTCCCTCTCTGTTTTTATCTTATTTTTCCTTCCCTTCCCCTATGTTCATCTGTTTCATTTCTTAAATTCTACATATGAGTGAAATCATATTGTATTTGTCTTTCTCTGAGTTATTTCGCTTAGCGTAGTACACTCTAGTTCTGTCGTTGCAAATGGCAAGATTTCATTCTTTTTGATGGCTGAGTAATATTCCATTGTAGGCATATACCACATCTTTATCCACTCATCAGTTGATGGACATCTAAAAATAAAATCTTAGAAAAGAAAAAGAAAAAAGCCCTGCACTAGAACATTAAAGCATATGTGCTATCATACTTGCTATAAAAATTAAGAGTAGACATATGTTTAAATGAATTAATGTAAATTTTTTTTCTGTACTTAAAAATAGCCAGAATAAAAAAAAAAGATGAAAATATGGATCCAAGATTGATGCCTAATAACCTCAGGTGCAACCATTTTTTTTAATTGGCCATTAAAAAAGAGTTTGTAAGTTTTTATTCTTACACATCAGACTTTATGAATGTGTTTGCATATATCTCTGTATACTTGTCCAGTTATTTCCTAGAATAAATTCCTAGGAGTACATTTGCTGGGGCAAAAGAGTATTGTAAAGGTCAGATATATATTGCTAAGTTACCTGTTAGGTTATATCTATTTATTTCAATCAACAGTTTATGAGAATGCCTGTTTCTTCACAACTTCATCAATGCTGGGTATTTTCAATCTTTTAAATCTTTGCTTATGTGATATAATAAGATAGAATCTTGTGGGTTTATTTTACTTTGATTACTAGTTATGTTCATTATTTTTTCATATGTTTGTTAGTTTTCACTTTTGTGAATTGTTACGCATTTTTCTGTTGGTATTTAACTGTCTTATTGATTTACAAGGGCTTTTTGTATAGAAAGGGTGTTTAATTATCATATATGTTGTAAAACCTATTTCTAAGTGTGCCATTCATATTTTAAATTTGTTCATGACACTTTGAGGTATAGAAATTTCAACTTAATTCATTTCCTTTTATAGTTTCTGGCTTTTGAGCCATGCTGAAAAAGACTTTCACTCAAAGATAGTATATTTACTTATGTTTCCTGTTAGTACTTTTATAGTCTCATTTTTACATTAAATGCCTTAAAATATCTGGAATTTTTGTCCAAGGGATGAGGTAACTTCCGTAGTTAATCAAGTAATCCTAGCATTAATTATTGAGTCATCTATCTCAAAAGAGCCTTGCCTTTTTAAAAAATCAGAAGCATCTCTTCTCTTTTCTCTGCTCCTGAATTTCTAGAGGGAAACAATTAAATTTGGTTATATAACTAAAAGCAGAGAAAAAAGAAACCAGGAAATAGCAATTCTCAACAGGTTTAGAAGTAACTGTATAACATCCTAGAATCTACATTTCTAGACTACAGTCCTGCCCAGTGATACACAGATAAATAGGTACTTTTGTGAGTAGACCTGGGCTTTTATATCCCTTCGGTTTCTTGGTGGAGGTGAGACTAACAAGGCAGTTCTCTCAAGATAATTGGGCACAATCCTGGTTACACTGGATTCATGAATTTGTGCATGTTTAAAGGGGGAATGGGCTTAGTGAAGATAAGGATTTATTTCTACTTGACTGTATAGTATTCTAAGTGATTGGATCAGGTTTTAATTTTTAAAATAATTTTCCCTTTTAGGACAGAGGCATATATTTTCCCTCCTACTTCTTCTGCTAAGTACCCTTCCGTACCTTCAAAGTACACTGTGGGTACTCAGACTGATTATCGAGATGCTGAAGTTCAAACTGATCCATATTCTCCAGAATATGTAGTATGTCAGGATTCAA
This sequence comes from Halichoerus grypus, assembly GCF_964656455.1. Taxonomy (NCBI): domain Eukaryota; kingdom Metazoa; phylum Chordata; class Mammalia; order Carnivora; family Phocidae; genus Halichoerus; species Halichoerus grypus. Next base: position 64,212,294 of record NC_135712.1, read on the forward strand.
TCCCTGAGCTCTTGACCCTGGCTACTCTTACTTGGGGTGAGTTGGTAATTGTCTTGAATATTTATGGTTGCCTGTCCTGATAACCGTGCGTGCTACTGAGTTCCTGGAAATGATGTGTTCAGAGGCAACTGTGGTATAAAGTGTTGCTATTTAAAATGTCTTGCTCAACAGAGCGACTTCATAGACTCATACTTCTACTGATACTTTTGTTCAAAGAGAGTATACCCTTTCCATTGCAAGGAGGCTTATTGTACTTTATCCCTGAAGCTGAAGTTCTATTTCAGCTTAATTTTGTGGTTGTTTGCTGATGACTCACCTCCCCCCGCCCCCACTGTTTGTCCTAGTAAATCAATTCCTTTTCATTGAGCAATCCTTACTCCCTCTTTACACATAAACCTTTTTTGAGTGTATAATACTGAATGTATATTCTATAATATGTAACAGTATTATCTTACTTTGCCAAAATATCTTGCAATTTATCAAAGCTCTCTTACATACCCTATTAGATGATTTGGGTGATTTCTTTTGCTGTTATCTCTGAAATGCTAATATGGTTCAGGCTCAGAAATTCACTCTTAGAATGCAATAAAATCTGACCTAGGCCTATATTATGTGAAATTAGAAAAATTAATAAGGAAAGGGGCTTTTGGAAATGACTAGACATTAGCTTCTTGAACTCACTTGATTGTAGCTGGGAAACAGAATTCTGAGTCAGAGAGGCCAGCTCATCCCAGGTGGTGGAGATAGTTGGTACCCTGTAATGGTTTTTATTAACATGAGATTACCTTTGTTTCCCAGTTGTGATGGTTTGCTGTGGTCAAGTCTACATCATAGACAATAAAGATGTTCATATCTGAGCTCTAGTTTTGATTCTTGTTTCCTGGCTCACCTTACGAATTCAGATGAAGCATTCTTGACATCCATACTTGAAAGCAGAGGCTCTACTTTCAGACCTAGAAGACAGATGAAAAATATGCTGAAACTTTTCCCTCCTGCTCTAAATATATATGTTAGTATATATATATATTGGTTATGTGTATATTAGTGTGTGTGTATCCATACACACACACACACACACTTTTAAAAAAAGGAAGAAAATTTCCATAGTTTAGTATTGGAGATGTCTTCCTAAAAGAAAGAAATAGCTGGGAGCCTATGAAGATGAGCAGGCACTGCGAATGGTGGGGAGCCAGATCTGAATTGCCTGCCTGAAACTAGAGGAAGCAGGACTCTTCTCCTGCCCGTAGGTAGGACTGAAGGCCAGTGCCGGCCGACACAGAGGTTGAAGTATCAGTAAAAACCACTGAGTCAGGCCTACCCCCTCATTTTTGAGGCTCTGAGTAGGAGTTTAAATGGAGGCCTATACACTATATGTATAGATATTTAAAAGTTATAAATCAAGTTAATATCTTTTAAGTAAAATATTTTAAGTAGAATTCTATATTTTTCACAAATATATCTTTATAACAAGTTGAAAGGACAACTTTAAATTGAAAATTCTTAGATTCCTTGGGATTCTTTGGTGGAATGGGGCAATAAGGGAAGAGGCTGCCTGTGACTTGCCTTCTTCTCTGGCTCTGTTCCACATCATGAGGGGCCTGGCATGTATGCATGTGATTGCCTCACCTTGTTTTTCCAACCTCTATGTACATATCACTGTAAACAGCTGCCACTTGGCTACCCCTTGGGTTTAAGGGTGAACAAACAGGGGTGCCTGGGTGGCTCAGTCAGTTAAGCGTCTGCCTTCGGCTCAGGTCATGATCCCAGGCTCCTGGGATCAGTCCTGCATCCGGCAACCTGCTTAGTGGGGAGCCTGCTTCTCCCTCTCCCTCTGCCCCTCCCCCTGCTTATGCTCTTTCTCCCTCTCTCTCTGTCAAATAAATAAAATCGTAAAAAAAAAAAAAGGTGAACAAACAGCAGCATATGGTTTGCCCTTTGGAGTCTGACTTCTGGGAAGAGGTCCATGTAGATTTTGGAAGGAGGCTTGGGCCATTTGTTCAAGGAATTCAGGGTTTCTAAGAGTAGAGTAGCTCTAGCTGGGCATAGTCTGTTGAACTCCTCATCCTATGGTGATGGGCAGGACTCTAAAGAATGAGGCTGGGGAGCTATCCCTCTTGCCAGGTCAAAGAGTGTTACTACCCAGGGTGCTCATGAGAGAAATCAACAAATGATCTCAACCCAAGAATCACAAAGCATCTAAGGAACACAGACACCAGGAGTGATCCACAAAATGTAAAAAAAACAAAAACAAAAACAAAAACAGAGAGAGAGAGAATAAATTCTTGAGCAAACAGAGCAAATGGAGCAATCTGAAAAGGACTTGGGAAATACTTTTTATATCCTCAAAGAGATAAAGCGGGATAAAGCATGAAAACAAGAGTGGGAGCTATGAAAAAGAACCAATTGCAATCCCTGGATTGATGAAGTTTGAAATAAAATGAGCTCAGTAGTAAACTAGGCAGAGCTGAAGAACAAATTAGTGAAATGAAAGATTAAATGAACAAGTTTTCCAGAATGCAATATTCAAAGGTAGAATAAGATAAAAAAGGTAAGAACCATGGGGGATAGGATTATAAGATCCTATAATAGAATGGTGGAAAAGCAATGCAAAAAAAGATAAGGACCGAGAATTTCCCAGGACTAAAGAAAGATATGAGTCCACAGGTTGAAAAATTTCATTGAGGACCAAACAGGATTAAAAAAAATTCACACCTACAATAAAGGAAAAAGAAAAAACTGCAAAAACTTTTAGAGAGAAAAGTCAGATTACCTACAAAGAGACAAAAACTAAATTGACATTTTACAGAATTATTTTTAAAGTCCTGTGGGATAGAGATGAGTGGGTGGCTCAGTTGGTTCAGCGTCTGCCTTTGGCTCAGGTCATGATCCCAGGGTCCTGGGATCGAGTCCTGCATCCAGCTCCTTGTTCAGCAGGGAGCCTGCTTCTCTTTCTGCCTGCTTCTCCCTCTGCCTGCTTCTCCCTCTGCTTGCACGTGTGCTCTCTCTCTGACAAATAAATAAAATCTTAAAAAAAAAAATAATAAAGTGCTGTGGGAAAATAATTGCAAATCTAGAATTCTTTTACCAGCCAAACTATTATTCAGGAGTGAAGCTGAAATAAAGACTTTTCATAGGATAGGACATTTCATAGGATCTATCTCATAGGATATTGTACAGATTAAGTAAATTCCTTTATGTAATGTACTTAGACCCGTGCCTAGCATGTAAATAAGCATCCTTTAAATGTTACCTATTAATCTGAATAAAAGAAGATGAAAGGATATACTTCTGTAAGAAGAAAAATGATCTCAAAAGGAAGAAGCAGGGTTTGAGAACATGATGCACAAAAAAAGAGAAAAACATGTCATTAAAATTGTTAGGTGTTGAGTTTCTAAAGATGATAACTTTTTAAAGATTGTATTTATTTGAGAGAGAGAGAGAGAGCCCACACAAGTGGAGGGAGGGGCAGAGGGAGAAGCAGACTCCCCGATGAGCAGGGAGCCCAACACAGGCTTGATCTCAGGACCCCAGGATCATGACCTGAACCAAAGACAGATGCTTAACTGACTGAGTCCAGGCGCCCCTAAAGATGATAATTTTTTAAAAAGACTTTATTTATTCATTTGAGAGAGAGAGAAAGCAAGGGAGGGAGGGGCAAAAGGAGGGAGAGAGGGACAAGCAGGCTCCCCACTGAGCAGAGAGCCCAACGCGGGCCTCCATCCCAGGACCCATCCCATGACCTGAGCTGAAGGCAGACGCTTAACCTAATAAGCCACCCAGGTGCCCCATAAAGACGATAAATTTTTTTAAAAAGAAGCAATTACTAAAACTCTAGGGCAGGATTGGCAAACTATGGTCCACAAGCCAAATTGGCCTATTGCCTTTTTTTATATAGCTTGGATGCTAAGGATGATATTTACAATGTAAAATAGATGAAAAAATCCTGCTGTTTTGTAGCATGTGAAAATTACATGAAATTAAAATTTCAGTGACTCTAAAGAGACTCTAAAGAGGTTTTATTGGAACACAGCCACACTCATTTGTTTATGTACTGTCTGCCTGCTTTTACAATACATTTTTTGGAAAAAATTTAAAAAATTTTAAATTTTATTATAATTAACATACAGTGTTACATTAATTTCAGGTGTACAATATAGTGGTTCAACAGTTCTATACATTACTCAGCACTCATCACAATAAGTATATTCTTTAATCCTCATCACCTATTTCCCTCATTCCCCCCTCCCAGTAACCTCCAGTTCTCTATAGTTAAGAGTCTATTTTTTGTTTTTCTTTTTTCCCCTTTGTTGGTTTGTTTTGTTTAATAAATTCCACATGAGTGAAATCATATGGTATTTGTCTTTGACTGACTTATTCACTTAGCATTATGCTCTCTAGCTCTATCCATGTTGTTGCAAATGACAAGATTTCATTCTTTTTTATGGCTGAATAATATTCCATTGTGTATATATACCACTTATATTTATCCATTCATCAGTCCATGGACACTTGGGTTGCTTCCATAATTTGCCTATTATAAATAATGCTGCTATAAACATAGGGGTACATATATCTTTTGAAATTAGTGCTTTTGTATTCTTTGGGTAAATACCCAGTAATGGAATTACTGGATCATATGGTAATTCTAGTTTTCATTTTTTGAGGAACCTACGTACTGTCTTCCACAATGGTTGCAGAAGTTTGCATTCCCGGGGCCCCTGGCTGGCTCAGTTGGAAGAGCATTCCACTCTTGATCTCAGGGTCATGAGTTTGAGCCCCATGTTGGGTGTAGAGATTACTTAAAAATAAAATCTTTAAAAAAAGTTTTGGGGTGCCTGGGTGGCTCAGTTGGTTGAGCATTGGACTTTTGGCTCAGGTCATGATCTTGAGGTCATAAGATTGAGCCCTGTGTTGGGGTCATGATCAATGGGGAGTCTGTTGGAGATTCTCTCTCTCCCTCTGCCCCTCCCCTCACTCACACATGCACTCTCTCTCTCAAATAAATATATAAATCTTTGAAAAAATTTTGCATTCCTTCCAACAGTGCATGAAGGTTCCTTTTTCTCCACATCCTCACCAACACTTGTTTCTTGTTTATTTTAGCCATTCTGACAGGTGTGAGATGTTATCTGATTGTGTTTTTGATGTGCATTTCCCTGATGACGAGTGATGTTGAGCATCTTTTCATGTGTCTATTGGCCATCTATATGTCTTTTTTGAAGAAATGACTGTTCATGTCTTCTGTCCATGTTTTAACTGGATTTTTTTTTTTTTTTTTTTTTTGGTCTTGAGTTGTAAAAGTTCTTTATATATTTTGGATACTAACCCCTTATCGGAAATGTCATTTGCAAATATCTTCTCTCATTCAGTAGGTTGTCTTTTAGTTCTGTTGATTGTTTCCTTTGCTGTGCAGAAGCTTTTTATTTTTTTATTTTATTTTTTTTAAATTTTTTATTGTTATGTTAATCACTATACATTACATCATTAGTTTTTGATGTAGTGTTCCATGATTCATTGTTTGTGTATAACACCCATTGCTCCATGCAGAACGTGCCCTCTTTAATACCCATCACAAGGCTAACCCATCCTCCCACCCACCCTCCCCTCTAGAACCCTCAGTTTGTTTTTCAGAGTCTGTCGTCTCTCATGGTTCGTCTCCCCCTCTGATTTCCCCCCCTTCATTCTTCCCCTCCTGCTATCTTCTTCTTCTTTTTTTTTCTTAACGTATATTGCATTATTTGTTTCAGAGGTACAGATCTGTGATTCAACAGTCTTGCACAATTCACAGCGCTCACCATAGCACATACCCTCCCCAATGTCTACCACCCAGCCACCCCATCCCTCCCATCCCACCCCCCACTCTAGCAACCCTCAGTTTGTTTCCTGAGATTAAGAATTCCTCGGGCGCCTGGGTGGCTCAGTTGTTAAGCAATTGCCTTCGGCTCAGGTCATGGTCCCAGGGTCCTGGGATCGAGTCCCACATCGGGCTCCCTGCTCCGCGGGAAGCCTGCTTCTCCCTCTCCCACTCCCCCTGCTTGTGTTCCCTCTCTCACTGTGTCTCTCTCTGTCAAATAAATAAATAAAATCTTAAAAAAAAAAAAAAAAAGAATTCCTCATATCAGTGAGATCATATGATACATGTCTTTCTCTGACTTATTTCGCTCAGCATAACACCCTCCAGTTCCATCCACGTCGTTGCAAATGGCAAGATCTCATTCCTTTTGAAGGCTGCATAATATTCCATTGTGTGTGTATATATATATATATATATATACCACATCTTCTTTATCCAGTCATCTGTCGATGGACATCTCGGCTCTTTCCACAGTTTGGCTATTGTGGACATTGCTTCTATAAACATTGGGGTGCATATACCCCTTCGGATCCCTACATTTGTATCTTTGGTGTAAATAGCCAGTAGTGCAATTGCTGGGTCGTATGGTAGCTCTATTTTCAACTTTTTGAGGAACCTCCATACTGTTTTCCAGAGTGGCTGCACCAGCTTGCATTCCCACCAACAGTGTAGGAGGGTTCCCCTTTCTCGGCATCCTCGTTAACATCTGTCATTTCCTGACTTGTTAATTTTAGCCATTCCGACTGATGTGAGGTGGTATCTCATGGAGGTTTTGATTTGGATTTCCCTGATGGTGAGCAATGTTGAGCACTTTTTCATGTGTCTGTTGGCCATTTGGATGTCTTCTTTGGAAAAATGTCTGTTCATGTCTTCTGCCCATTTCTTGATTGGATCATTTGTTCTTTGGGTGTTGAGTTTGATAAGTTCTTTATAGATTTTGGATACTAGCCCTTTATCTGATATGTCATTTGCAAATATCTTCTCCCATTCTGTCGGTTGTCTTTTGGTTTTGCTGACTGTTGCTTTTGCTGTGCAAAGGCTTTTTATCTTGATGAAGTCCGAATAGTTCATTTTTGCCCTTGCTTCCCTTGCCTTTGGCGATGTTTCTAGGAAGAAGTTGCTGAGGCTGAGGTCGAAGAGGTTGCTGCCTGTGTTCTCCTTTAGGATTTTGATGGACTCCTGTCTCACATTTAGGTCTTTCAACCATTTGGAGTCTGTTTTTGTGTGTGGTGTAAGGAAATGGTCCAGTTTCATTCTTCTGCATGTGGCTGTCCAATTTTCTCAACACCATTTGTTGAAGAGACTGTCTTTTTTCCATTGGGCATTCTTTCCTGCTTTGTCAAAGATTAGTTGACCATAGAGTTGAGGGTCCATTTCTGGGCTCTCTATTCTGTTCCATTGATCTATGTGTCTGTTTTTGTGCCAGTACCATACCATCTTGATGATGACAGCTTTGTAATAGAGCTGGAAGTCTGGAATTGTGATGCCGCCAGCTTTGCTTTTCTTTTTCAACATTGCTCTGGCTATTCGGGGTCTTTTCTGGTTCCATACAAATTTTAGGATTATTTGTTCCATTTCTTTGAAAAAAGTGGATGGCATTTTGATGGGGATTGCATTGAATGTATAGATTGCTCTAGGTAGCATTGACATCTTCACAATATTTGTTCTTCCAATCTGTGACCATGGAACGTTTTTCCGTTTCTTTGTGTCTTTCTCAATTTCTTTCATGAGTATTTTATAGTTTTTTGAGTAGAGATACTTTGCCTCGTTGGTTAGATTTATTCCTAGGTATCTGATGGTTTTGGGTGCAATTGTAAATGGGATCGACTTCTTAATTTCTCTTTCTTGTGTCTTGTTGTTGGTGTATAGGAATGCCACTGATTTCTGTGCATTGATTTTATATCCTGCCACTTTACTGAATTCCTGTATGAGTTCTAGCAGTTTTGGGGTGGAGTCTTTTGGGTTTTCCACATAAAGTATCATATCATCTGCAAAGAGTGTGAGTTCAACTTCTTTGCCAATTTGGATGCCTCTTATCTCTTTTTGTTGTCTGATTGCTGTGGCTAGGACTTCTAATACTATGTTGAATAGCATTTGTGATAGTGGACATCGCTGCCGCGTTCCTGACCTTAGGGGGAAAGCTCTCAGTTTTTCCCCATTGAGAATGATATTCGCTGTAGGTTTTTCATAGATGGCTTTTATGATATTGATGTATGTACCCTCTATCCCTATACTCTGAAGAGTTTTGATCAAGAAGGGATGCTGTACTTTGTCAAATGCTTTTTCTGCATCTATTGAGAGGATCATATGGTTCTTGTTCTTTCTTTTGTTAATGTATTGTATCACGTTGATTGATTTGTGGATGTTGAACCAACCTTGCAGCCCAGGGATAAATCCCACTTGGTCATGGTGAATAATCCTTTTAATGTACTGTTGGATCCTATTGGCTAGTATTTTGGTGAGAATTTTTGCATCCATGTTCATCAAGGATATTGGTCTGTAATTCTCCTTTTTGATGGGGTCTTTGTCTCGTTTTGGGATCAAGGTAATGGTGGCCTCATAAAAGGAGTTTGGAAGTTTTCCTTCCATTTCTATTTTTTGGAACAGTTTCAGAAGAATAGATATTAATTCTTCTTGAAATGTTTGGTAGAATTCCCCTGGGAAACCATCTGGCCCTGGGCTCTTGTTTGTTGGGAGATTTTTGATGACTGCTTCAATTTCCTTAGTGGTTATAGGTCTGTTCAGGTTTTCTATTTCTTCCTGGTTCAGTTTTGGTAGTTGATACATCTCTAGGAATGCATCCATTTCTTCCAGGTTATCGAATTTGCTGGCATAGAGTTGCTCATAATATGTTCTTATAATTGTTTGTATTTCTTTGGTGTTGGTTGTGATCTCTCCTCTTTCATTCATGATTTTATTTATTTGGGTCCTTTCTCTTTTCTTTTTGATAAGTCTGGTCAGGGGTTTTTCAATCTTGTTAATTCTTTCAAAGAACCAGCTCCTACTTTCGTTGATCTATTCTACTGTTCTTTTGGTTTCTATTTCCTTGATTTCTGCTCTGATCTTTATTATTTCTCTTCTCCTGCTGGGTTTAGGCTTTATTTGCTGTTCTTTCTCCAGCTCCTTTAGGTGTAGGGTTAGGTTGTGTATTTGAGACTTTTCTTGTTTCTTGAGAAAGGCTTGTATTGCTATATACTTTCCTCTTAGGACTGCCTTTGCTGCATCCCAAAGATTTTGAACAGTTGTGTTTTCGTTTTCATTGGTTTCCATGAATTTTTTAAATTCTTCTTTAGTTTCCTGGTTGACCCATTCATTGTTTAGTAGGATGTTCTTTATCCTCCATGTATTTGAGTTCTTTCTGACTTTCCTCTTGTGATTGAGTTCTAGTTTCAAAGCATTGTGGTCTGAAAATATGCAGGGAATGATTCCAATTTTTGCTACCAGGTTGAGACCTGATTTGTAACCTAGGAAGTGATCTATTCTGGAGAATGTTCCATGGGCACTAGAGAAGAATGTGTATTCTGTTGCTTTGGGATGGAATGTTTTGAATATATCTGTTAAGTCCATTAGGTCCAGTGTGTCATTTAAAGTCTTTATTTCCTTGTTGATCTTTTGCTTAGATGATCTGTCCATTTCAGTGAGGGGGTTGTTAAAGTCCCCCACTATTATTGTATTGTTGTCGATGTGTTTCTTTGCTTTTGATATTAATTGGGTTATATAATTGGCTGCTCCCATGTTAGGGCATAGATATTTACAATTGTTAGAACTTCTTGTTGGATAGACCCTTTAAGTATGATATAATGTCCTTCCTCATCTCTTATTATAGTCTTTAGTTTAAAATCTAATTTGTCTGATATAAGGATTGCCACCCCACCTTTCTTTTGGTGTCCATTAGCATGGTAAATGGTTTTCCACCCCCTCACTTTCAATCTGGGGGTGTCTTTGGGTCTAAAATGAGTCTCTTGCAGACAGCGTATTGATGGGTCTTTCTTTTTTTATCCAATCTGATAGCCTGTGTCTTTTGATTGGGACGTTTAGCCCATTTACATTCAGGGTAACTATTGAAAGATATGAATTTAGTGCCATTGTATTGCCTGTAAGGTGACTGTTACTGCATATTGTCTGTGTTCCTTTCTGGTTTATGTTACTTTTAGGCTCTCTCTTTGCTTGGAGGATCCCTTTCAATATTTCTTGTAGGGCTGGTTTCGTGTTTGCAAATTCCTTTAGTTTTTGTTTGTCCTGGAAGCTTTTTCTCTCTCCTTCTATTTTCAATGACAGCCTAGCTCAATATAGTATTCTTGGCTGCATATTTTTCTCATTTAGTGTTCTGAGTATATCATGCCAGTCCTTTCTGGCCTGCCAGGTCTCTGTGGATAGGTCTATTGCCAATCTAATGTTTCTACCATTGTAGGTTACAGATCTCTTCTCCCGAGCTGCTTTCAGGATTTTCTCTTTGTCTCTGAGACTCATAAGTTTTACTATTAGATGTCAGGGTGTTGACCTATTTTTATTGATTTTGAGGTGGGTTCTCTGTGCCTCCTGGATTTTGATGCTTGTTTCCTTCCCCAAATTAGGGAAGTTCTCTCCTATAATTTGCTCCAGTATACCTTTTGCTCCTCTCTCTCTTTCTTCTTCTTCTGGGATCCCAATTATTTTAATACTGTTTCATCTTATGGTATCACTTATCTCTCAAATTCTCTTTGTGATCCAGTAGTTGTTTATCTCTCTTTTTCTCAGCTTCTTTATTTTCCATCATTTGGTCTTCTATATCACGAATTCTCTCTTCTGCCTCATTTATCCTAGCAGTTAGAGCCTCCATTTCTGATTGCACCTCATTAATAGCCTTTTTGATTTCAACTCGGTTAGATTTTAGTTCTTTTATTTCTCCAGAAAGGGTTTCTCTAATATCTTCCATGCTTTTTTCAAGCCCAGCTAGTATCTTTAAAATCGTCATTCTGAACTCTAGTTCCAACATCTTACTAATGTCCGTATTGATTAGGTCCCTGGCAGTTGGTACTGTTCTTTTTTTCGAGGTGATTTTTTCCATCTTGTCATTTTGTCCAGAAGAGAATAGATGAATGAGAGAACAAAATGCTAACAGGGTAACAATGACCCCAGAAAAATATACACTAAACAAATCAGAAGAGACCTGAAACTGGGGGAAAAGAAAGGGAAAGAAAGAAAAAAGAAAAAAAAAAGAAAAAGAGATTAAAAAAACAAACAAACAAGAAAAACAGAATATGATCAAATAGCTAGCTGGTGCATAGATCAGTGCCACGCAGTAGATATTGGGCGTATTTTGGTTTGTTAGAAGAAAGTGCCTCCCAAAATTTTAAAGAAAGAAAAGCTTGTATATTTACAAAAATAGGGGTAAATACGATGAAGGGATGGAATATGACTGTAAAGATGAAAATTATAAAAGATTTTATAATAATATAATAGTATATATTATAATATATATATATTATATACTATATAATATATATACTATAATAATATAATAAAAGATAATATAATAAGGAATTGATAAGATAAGAAGTTGGTTGAAAAATGAAAGAAGAGGATTTAAAAAAAAAGGGGAGAGAATGTGATCAGGCAGGAGACTAGAACAAAGCCATACACTAGAGATTTAGGGTATATTTTGGTCTGTTAGAAGAAACTGTATCCCAAAATTTTAAAGAGAGAACAACTTATATATATATATATACCAAAAATAAGGGTAACTACTCTGAAGGGATAGAATATGACTCTAAAAATGAAAAACAAAAAATATTTTTTAGAAAAGGGATTGATAAGATGTTGGTTGAAAAAGGGAAAAGAAAAACTCAAAAAAAAAAAGACAGTTAAAAAAAAAAGTTAACTTTGAAAGATTAAAGAATCATGGTAAAAAAGCCATGAATTCTATGTGCAGTATTCCCCTAGCACTGGAGTTCTGCTGTTCTCATTGATCGGTAAACTTGGTCTTGGCTGGCTGTTCTTGCTGATCTTCTGGGGGAGGGGCCTGTTGCCGTGGTTCCCAAATGTCTTTGCCGGAGGCAGAATTGCCCCACCCTTGCCGAGGGCCGGGCTAAGTAATCTGCTGGGGTTTGCTCTGGGGAGCTTTTGTTCCCTGCAAGCTTTCCGTACAGCTTTGGAGGAGGAGAGTGAAATGGTGGCCTCCCAATCTCCGCCCTGGAGGAGCCGAGAACTCGGGGCCCCACTCTTCAGTGTGCCCCTAGAGAAAAGCAGTCAATCACTCCCGTCTCCCCGGTCTCCGGCCGCACTCCGTGCTCACCCAGCCTGTGACTGAGCGTTTCTATCTCTGGCACCTGACCCCATGTGGAGTCTCCAAACCCAGCAGATTCCTGCAGTGAGCTCTTGCACCACTCCTCCTGGGGAGGAAGGGGAGTCTCCCCAGATCTGCCGCTTGTTGGGCCCCTGCTGAAAGAGCAGTGGCCCGACTGTGCCGTGGATCACGGTTTATGGCAACCCCGAGCTGAGAGCCCACTCCTCGGCTCCATCTTTGCAGCCGGCTTCCCCGCTCCGATACCTGGGAGCTCTGCCGCACTCGGGCACCCCTGGTCTTTCTGTGACCCCGAGGTTCCTGAGACCACACTGTCCCAGCGAGGGTTCCACCCCCGCTTAGCCACTGGAGCAACATCCCTCAGTGGAGCCGACTTCTAAAAGTTCCAATTTTGTGCTCCAGGGCTCTATCACTTGCCAGAAGCGGCGGACGGAGGTCCCCTCCCCTGCCATCTATTCTCCCGAATATCGCCTCAGATTCACTTCTCCGCATGTCCTACCTTCCAGAAAGTGGTCGCTTGTCTGTTCAGAGAGTTGCTGTTATTCTTTTCTTCGATCTCTTGTTGAGTTCGTAGGTGTTCAGAATGGTTTGATCCCTCTCTAGCTGAATTCCTGGGACCAGACGAAATCCAGGTCTCCTATTCCTCCACCATCTTGCTCCTCCTCATTGAAACATCTTTTAAGAGATGTGTTTCCAGAAGAAGTAAATGCAACCTAAAGGAAGAACTGCTGTGGTCCCCTCATGATGATTATTCTCAGGGCAGACACTGAAGACCAGCCCAGTTTGGGGCTTTCATGAGGTTTGGTGTGAGGAATAGGAAACATTGTATCACCATGGAAAACATTATGCTTTTTCATTCCTGAAGAGCTCAGTGCGAGGTGCCAGGGGCCCTGAAATCCAGGCCATGACTATTTTCCATGAACCAGAACCTAAATCCCCACCAAGAGACTGCAGGAAAGTGAAAGAAGCAGAATCTCTGGCAAGAGGTAAGCAGCTGCTTAACAAAACGGTGTGGGACAACACTCACTCAAGTCCACCAGCTTGGGGCTCTCAGAATGAATTTGTTTTATTTCTGATCTTAAGGGAAAAGCTCTCAGTTTTTCACCGTTGAGTATGATGTCAGCAATGGGGTTTTCATATTATGTTTGTCTTTATTATGTTGAGATAAGTTCCTTCTAAACCTACTTTGTTGAGGGTTTTTATCATGATGGCTGTTGTACTTTGTCAAATGCTTTTTCTGCATCTATTGAAATGATCATATGGTTTTTATACTTTCTGTTGTTGAAGTGATATATCACGTTGATTGATACTGAACCACCCTTGCAGCCCAGGAAAAAATCCCACTTGATCGTGGTGAATGATTTGTTGGATTTGGTTTGCTAATATTTGGTTGAGGATTTTGCATTTATGTTCATCAGAGATATTGGTTTGTAGTTCCCTCTGAATCTGTCTCTTTTTGTAGTGTCTTTGTCTGGTTATCAGGGTATAGGTGGCCTCATAGAATGAATTTGAAAGCTTTCTTTCCTCTTCTGTTTTTCAGAGTAGTTTGAGAAGAATAGGAATTAACTCTTCCTTAAATGGTAGAATTCACCTTTGAAGATGTCTGGTCCTAGACTTTTGATTGTCAAAGTTTTTTGATTGCTGATTCAATCTCCCATGCTGGTGATCAGTCTTTTCAGATTTTTTATTTCTTCCTGATCAAGTTTGGGGAGGTTATATGTTTCTACTTCTTCTTCTTGCCCAATTTGTTGGCATATAATTTTTCATAATATTCTCATAACCCTTGTTATTTCTGTGGTGTTGGTTGTTATTTCTCATCTTTTATTTCTGATTTTGTATTTTTGAGTCCTCTCTTTCTTTTGATGAGTCTGGCTAAAGGTTTATCAATTTTGTTGATCTTTTCAAAGAACCAGCTCCTGGTTTCATTGATCTGTTCTATTGTTTTTTTAATTTCTATTTTGCTTATTTCTTCTCTAATCTTTATTATTTCCTTCCTTCTGCTAGTTTTGAGTTTTGCTTGTTGTTATTTTTTCTAGCTCCCTTAAATGTAAGGTTAAGTTTTTTATTTGAGGTTTTTCTTGCTTCTTGAGGTAGGCCTGTATTGCTATAAACTTCCCTTTAGAACAGCTTTTGCTGCATCCCAAAGATTTTAGACCATTGTGTTTTCATTTTCATTTGTCTCCATGTATTTTTCGATTTCCTCTTTGATTTCTTGGTTGACGCATTCATTGTTTAGTAGCATGTTATTTAGCCTCCATGTATGTGTGCCTTTTCAGATTTTTTTTCTTGTAGTTGATTTCTAGTTTCATAGTGTTGTGGTCAGAAAAGATGCATGGTGTGACTTCAATCTTTGTGAACCTGTTGAGACTTGCTTTGTGGCCTAATATGTGATCTATTCTGGAGAATGTTCCATGTGCACTTGAAAAGAATGTGTATTCCACTGTTTTAGGATGGAATGTTCTGAATATATATGTTAGATCCATGTGGTCCAATGTGTAATTCATAGCCACGGTTTCCTTATTCATTTACTGTTTAGATGGTCTATCCATTGATGTAAGGGGTGTTAAAGTCCCCTACTATTATTGTATTAGTATCAATTATTTCCTTTATGTTTATTATTAGCTGCTCTATGTATTTAGGTGTTCCCATCTTCTTGTTGGATGGTTCTCTGTATGATTATGTAGTGTCCTTCTTTGTCTCCTGTTACAGTCTTTGTTTTAAAGTCCATTTTGTCTGATATAAGTGTTGCTACCCTGGCTTTCTTTTCACTTCCATTTGCATGATAAATGCTTTTGCATCTCTTCACTTTCAGTCTGCATGCATGTGTCTTTAGATCTGAGATGGGTCTTTTGTAGGCAGTATATAGATGGGTCTTCCTTTTTTAAAAAGATTTTATTTACTTATTTATTTGACAGAGAGAGAGAGCATGAGCAGGGGAGAAGAGAAGAGGGGGAGGAGTAGAGGGAAAAAGAATCCCAGGTAGAATCTGTGTTGAGCATGGAGTCCTACAAAGGGCTAAATCTCACAATCCTGAGATCATGACCTGAGCTGAAACCAGGAGTTGGATGCTTAGCCAACTGAGCCACCCAGGCGCCCTGATGGGTCTTGCTTTTTTTATCCATTCTGTCACCCTATGTCTTTTGATTGGAATGTCTAGTCCACTTATATTCAAAGTAATTATTGAGAGGTATGTACTTATTGCCATTTTGTTACTTGTTTTATGGTTGTTTTTGTAGTTCTTATGTTCCTTTCTTTTCTCATTCTCCTCTTTCAAGGTTTGCTGGCTTTCTTTATTGATATACCTAGGTTCCCTTCTCTTTATTTTTTGCATATCTAATACTGGTTTTGATTTGTGGTTACCTTTAGGTCTATATGTAATACCTTATGCATATAGCAGTCTATATTAGGTTGATGGTTGCTTAAGTTTGAACCCATTCTAAAAGCACTAAATTTTTATTCCTCTCCCCTGCCACATTTTAGGTATATGGTGTCATAGTTTACATCCTTTTATTTTGTGATTCCCTTGACTGATTTTTTGTAGGTATACTTAATTTTACTGCTTTTATGCTTCCTACTTTTCTTACTCCTGCTTATGGCCTTTCCTTTCCACTCACAGAGTTCCCATTAACATTTCATGTAAGGCTGACTTAGTGGTCATGAATTCCTCCAAGTCTGTCTGGCAAACTCTCTACCCTCTCTTCTTCTATTCTGAATGATAGCTTTGTTGAATGGAGTATTCTTGGTTGCAGGTTTTTCTATTTCAGCACTTTGAATATTTCATGCCACTCTCTTCTGGCCTGAAATGTTTCTGCTGAAAAATCAGCTAGTTCTCTTACAGGGTATTTCTTGTATGTAGCTACATTTTTTTTCTCTTGCTGATTTAAAAATTCTTTAGCACTACTTTTTGCCCTTTTAATTACCATGTGCCTTGGTGTGGACCTCCTTGGGTTGATTTTGATGGGGGCGCTTTGTGCTTCCTAAATCTGGATTTCTGTTTCCTTCCCCACATTTGGGAAGTTTTCAGCTATTATTTCCTCAAATAAAATTTCCTCCCCCCACCCTTTTCTCTGT
The DNA here is from genome assembly GCF_964656455.1 of Halichoerus grypus. Taxonomy (NCBI): domain Eukaryota; kingdom Metazoa; phylum Chordata; class Mammalia; order Carnivora; family Phocidae; genus Halichoerus; species Halichoerus grypus. The sequence continues at coordinate 64,228,502 of NC_135712.1, forward strand.
TTTCTCCTTCTTGAATCCTTATAATGCAACTGTTATTACACTTGATGGTGTGGTTGAGTTTCCTTAATCTATTTTCATTTTTTTTAATTCTTTTTTTCTCTCCTGTTCAGCTTGATTGCTTTCCATTACTCTGTCCTCCAAGTCACTGATGTATTCTTCTGCTTCCTCTTGTGTACTATTTTTTTTCCCTCTAGCGTATTTTTAACTTCAGTTATTGAGTTCTTCATCTCTGATTGGTTCTTTTTTATGTTTTCTCTCTTTGTTGTGTGTCTCACTGAGTCCTTCACTCTTTTCTCCATTCCAGTGGGTATGTTTATGACCATTACTTTAAATTCTCTATCAAGCATTTCCTTATCTCCGTTTCATTTACCTTCCTTGTGATTTTGTCCTGTCCTTTCATTTGGGACATATTCCTCTGTCTCCTCATTTTGTCTAACTCTCTGTGTCTGTTATCTATGTGCTATGAAAGTCAGCTACATCTCTGGCTCTTGAAAGTCATGGACGTGTGAAGAGGTGGTCCTATAGTGCCCTGCAGTAGAATGCCCCCTGTTCACCAGACCCTGGAATTTCAGGGGTGTTTCCTGTGTGTGTTGTGTGTGCCCTACTGTTGTGGCTGAGTTGTGTTTGCCTTCAGTCTAGTCATTCTGCAAAGGCTGTCTGCCTGTTGTGGTCAGGGTTTGGTCCCTGTGTTGTAATTTTGCCAGTCTGGGATTGCCTTGAGCTTGAGTTGAGTCAGATCAAGGGTTTGCCAGAGCTTCAGTAGCACCGAACAGCAAGGTGTTCTCCCTGTGTTGTCCCCTTAAGATACTTTTGTTGGTGGGTGGGACCAGCAGTCAGTCCAGAAATCTGCCCCCAGCCCATTGCTGTGTGTGGTTGGACTGGTGTGTGTGGTTATCTTCCCCTCTCCCTGGGGCAGGAATTGCTTGGAGTCGTGGTGGCCCCTTTTTGGGCTGCTTGCACAATGCCATCCTTGGATGGACTCCTGCCACAGGAGACATGGGATCAGAGTGAGTAGTGTCAGCAAGGTCTGTCAGTATGTAGGGAGGTGACCTGCAACTGCCTGGGACAACTCTGCTGAGGCCAGCTTGGTTGGAGAGGGCAGATCTGCAGAAGACTGTGGGGCAGGGCATGCTGTTAGAAAGGTTGGTGGGGATATTCCTGCTGTGCTGGTTCTGGCAGGTGTCCATGTATCTACACTGGAGGGTGGGGGCGGGAAATGGCTCCTGCCAGCTCCTTTGTTCCTAGAGAAGTCTCCCGAAGATCCTTGCCCCTCCAGCACAAACTCTGAGATAGTAAAATAAATCCCCCTCTTGTATACCCCTGGTGTTTTTCAAATTTCTCCTTCTAAGTTGAATCTCAGTGGGGCTGTTTGTTGTGCTGTCTCTTTAAGGGTGGGGGCTCAGTTTCCTCTCAGCCTCCACTCTCCCAGAGCTGAGCCCACTGATTTTTTTTTAAGTTCTGGGTGCTAAGCCTCATTGATTTTAAGAGATTGCAAAGCCAGGCCCCTCTGCCTTTCAAAGCCAAATGTTATGGAGATTCCTTTTTCAGGTGCCTGTCCCCTGTGCCTGGGGTGCTTGGTATGGGTTCTGTTCCTCTTTGCACTCACTGAATTCTTCCCTTTTGTGGACAGTCCTGCAGGTCCATTTAGCTCCCACCATGTCTTTGCCCTCCTCAGGGTGGTCTCTTTTCAACATATTGGTGTGGAGAGTCTCTTCTGCCAGTCTTTGGTTTTTTTCTGGTTATTTACACTGATAGGGATATATCTAGTTGCATCTGTGGGATGAGGTGAGCCTAGGATGTTCCTACTCTGCCATCTCCCCACAAGTCCTTGCTCTAGGAAGTGCTCCTAGCATTTAGCACATGAGGTGGGGTTTGGGAGGTAGGCTGGCATGGATACTAAATATCCTGTCCTGCATTCAGCAGTCCTATACAAGAAATAATTGTTTGCTCAGTATGGCAGTGTTATCACTTTGGTTGAGAAATGCTGACTCAGTGCAGTAAGAGAAAAAATTTGAGGTATGAGGATTAGAAATAAGAAGCAAAACTATATTTGCAGACAATTTATTCATTTAGAAAATCAAATGAAATTACAAATTATCAGAACTAAGAACCTGAGTTCAAGATGGGTGATTGTGGAAATGGCATGCAAAGATCAGTAGCTTTCCTATATGAGCAATATATGATTAGAAATATTTGAAAATATCATATTACTTTTTTTTAAGATTTTATTTATTCATTTGTCAGAGAGAGAGAGAGACAGAGAGAGAGAGAGAGAGTACAAGCAGGGGGAATGGCAGGCAGAGGGAGAAGCAGGCTCCCTGCTGAGCAAGGAGCACAATGCAGGACCTGATCCCAGGACCCTGGGATCATGACCTGAGCCAAAGGCAGACATTTAACCGACTGAACCACCCAGGTGTCCCTGAAAATATCATATTCTTAAAGCAACAAATAACCTAAGAAAGTCACTTAAAAACATGTGCACAGAATTATGGAGAAAAATATAAAGTGTTCCTTAAGCATGTGAACAAAGATTTGATAAAAAGAGAAGCATATGGGAGGCCTGGGTGGCTCAGTCGGTTAAGCGTCTGCCTTAGGCTCGGGTCATGATCTCAGGTTCCTGGGATCGAACTCTACATTGGGCTTCTTGCTCAGCGGGGAGTCTGTTTTTCTCTCTCTCTCTCATCTGCCCCTCCTCCCTGCTCATTCTCTCTGTCTCTCTCAAATAAATAAAATCTTAAAAAAAAGAGAGAGAGAGAGAAGCATACCATGTTTATAAATGGGAAGACTCCTGCTTGAATAGATATTATTTCTCCCCTAAACATTTTATACCTTCAAGCAATTCTAATCCAAATCCCTATTCCCAGTATAACCGTGTCTATGTAAATCAGTATCTTTCCTCTTCTCTTCCCAGAAATCACACAAAAGCAACAAGCACAAAACAACTCCCACAAATTACACTTTCAGTGAAACTAAAAAAAAAAAAAATCTGTGAACTACTACTAAGTATTTGTTAGGACTACAAAAAGCAACTGAGATTAGGCAGAAACAATGTGGGAGGAAGTAAGGAAGCATGGGCTATGGGAGAGCATCAGGGGAATCTCAGAAGGCTTGAGCAAAATTATACTTCTGGGAGGCAAGTTTGGCAATATCCAGAAAAATTTAAAGTGATTATATTTTATGATCTAGCTGCTAGACTTTAGATCCTTCTAAGGATGCTAGAGAAATTCGCATATGGCATAATGAGACCAGTACAAGGATGTTTGTTGCAGCATTACTATGTGTAATCAAAAAATTGAAGCAATCTAAAACATCAATTTTTAGAAGATAGCTTAAATTGTGTTAGAGTCCTACAATGGAAGAATGAAATTAGATCTCTGCGTATCAGTGTGACTAGTGTCCCCAAAACAAACTTGAGTAAAAAAGCAAGTTGCAGAATACTTATAGTAAAATCTCATGTATGTAAAAATCAAAGACAATGTTATATTTTTACTTATGTATAGTTCATTTTTTCCCAGCTTTATTGAGATATAATAGACATACTATGTAAGTTTAAGGCATACCATGTGATGATTTTATATACATATATTTTGCAAAATGATTACCACAATAATATTAGTTAACACACCCATCACCTCACATAGTACCATTTTTTTGGTATGTGTGGTGAGAACATTTAAGATCTACTCTCTTGTCAACTTTCAAGTACACAATACAGTATTGTTAACTATAGTCATTATGCTGTATATTAGATATCCAGAACTTATTCATCATATAACTGAAAATTTGTACCCTTTGACCACTTTCACCCATTTCTCCCACCCCTTGCCCCTGGCAACCATCAGTCTACTCTCTGTTTCTATGAATTCAGCTTTTTTAGATTCCAGACATACGTGAGATCATACAGTATTTGTCTTTTTGTCTGACTTATTTTACTTAGCATAATGCCCTCAAGTTTCATTCATGTTGTCACAAATGGCAGGATTTCCTTTTTGTATGGCTGAATTTTATATATTTTATATTGCATATAAAATAAAATTTATCATATATTATATTCAATATATGTCAATTATATTTAATATGTTATATAGGAATTATATACATTTATATCATTTTTTTTATACATTCATGTGTTGATGAACACTTAAGTTGTTTCCATGTCTTAGCTACTGTAAATAATGCTGCAGTGAACATGGGGGGTACAGATATCTCTTTGAGATAGTAATTTCATATCCTTCAGATATATTCCCAGAAGTGGAGTTGCTGAATCATATGGTACCTCTATTTTTAATTTTTTGAGGAACCTCCATACTATTTTTCATAGTGGCTGTAGCAATTACATTCCTGCGAACAGTGTACTAGAGTTCCCTTTTCTCTATATCTTTGTCAGCATTTGTAATCTCTTGTCTTTTTGAAAACACGTATCCTAACAGGTGTGAAGTAATATCTCATTGTGTTTTTCTTTTGTAGTTCTCTGATAATTAGTGATGTTGGGTACCTTCCATGTACCTGCTGGCCATTTGTATATCTTCTTTGGAGAAATGTCTATTCAGGTCCTTTGTCCATTTTTTAATTGCATTATTTTGGTTTTTGCTATTGATTTGTAGGAGTTCCTAATATATTTAGGATATTAACCCCTTATCAGATGTATGGTTTGAAAATATTTTCTTCCATTCCATAGGTTGCCATTTCATTTTGTTGCTCATTTCTTTTGCTGTGCAGAAGCTTTTTAGTTTGATGTCCCATTTGATTTATTTTTGCTTTGTTGTTTGTGCTTTTGGTGCCATATACAAAAAATCATTGCCAAAACCAATATCAAGAAGATTTTCCCCTATGTTTTCTTCTAGGAGTTTTACATTTAAGTATTTAATCCATTTCAAGTTAATTTTTGTGATTGGTGTAGGTTAGGGATTCAGTTTCATTCTTCTACATGCCAATATCCAATTTTTCTAGCCCCACTTATTGAAGAAAGTGTGTTTCCCATTGAGTTTTCTTGGCTCCCTTGTCAAATATTAGTTGATGATATTTGGGTTTATTTCTGGGCTCTTGATTCTGTTTCATTGGTCTATGTTTTTGTTTTTATGTCAATACTATTTTGTTTTGATGACTGTAGCTTTGTAATATAGTTTGAAACCAGGAAGTGTGATGCCTTCAGCTTTGTTCTTCTTTCTCAAGTCGCTTTGGCTCTTTGGGTTTTTTTTTTATGGTGCCATATGAATTTTACAATTGTTTTTTCTATTTCTGTAAAAAATGTCATTGAGATCTTACTAGAGATTGTGTTGAATCTGTGGATGACCTTGTGTAGTATGTATATTTTAACAAACTAATTCTTCCAATCCATGAACATGGGATATTTTTCCATTTACTTTTGTCATCTTCAATTTCTTTCATCAGTATTTTATAGTTTTTAGTGTATAGATCTTTTACCTCCTTGGTTAAATTTATTCCTATTATTATTTTAAGATTTTATTTATTTATTTGAGAGAGAGAGAGAGAGTACGAGCCGGGTGGGGAGGGGTAGAAGGAGAGGGAGAAGCAGACTCTCCACTGAGTAAGGAGCCCAAGGAGGGGCTCGATCCCAGAACCCTGGGATCATGACCTGAGCCAAAGGCAGATGCTTAACTGACTGAGCCATCCAGGTGCCCCCCTATTTTATTATTTTTGATTCAATTATAAATGGGATTATTTTCTTCGTTTTTTAGGTAGTTCATTGTTAATATATAAAAATGCAACTGATTTTTGTATGTTGATTTTATATCCTGCAACTTTATTGAATTCATTTGTTAGTTCTAACCATTTTTGATAGTCTTTATAGTTTTCTATATATAAGATCATGTTATCTGCAAACAGAAACCATTTTACCTCTTCCTTTTCAATTTGGTTGACTTTTATTTCTTCTTTGCCTGATTGCTCTGGGTAGGACTTCTAGTACTATGTTGAATAGGAGTGATAAGAGTAGGCTCTTGTTTTGTTCCTGATCTTAGAGGAAAAGCTTTCAGCCTCACTGTTGAGTATGATGTTAGCTGTGGGCTTGTCTATATAGTTCATTTTTGTTTCATTTCTCTAATAGAGAGGGAGTATAGAGTAGTAATAAGACCACAAGTGTCAGATTGCAATGTTCAAATCCTGATTTCTACCACTTACCAGCTGTGACCTTCTGTAAGTTACTTTGATATTTCCTTGCATTTCAAAATATTGATTTGTCTAATATAGGACATTCCAAGGTATGATTATTCAGTAGTCACGTGATATTCTTCAAATACTGTCTAGCATCTTATGTGCAACTAAAATGTCTTCTGGCTGAATAACTAACAAGAGATAGTACAGGGCACAGATAACAAGCTGTGAGGCACATCAGGAGGATGTTTGCTAATATCATTTCGTCTTGTCATAACCCTTGAAGTTCAAGAGGACAGGAACTGAAAGGGAATAAATTAAATACTGAAAGGTACATGAGTTTGTCCATATGTTTCTAAAGTGCTTTGCTTCATCATCCAGGTCGAGGGCTCCCAGCAGGACAAGCTGAGGTTGAGATGATAGAACGTGCCCGGGAGAAGCGTGCTTGGGAAGCCACTCTTCCCTGTCTGAGTGACACCTCCCAGTTTGAGAAGAGGAGGAGGATGATGAATGCGATGGAGAGGAAGGAGTGGGCCTTCAGAGAGCAGGAGATTGAAAAGTAAGTTCTAGATTACCCAGACAGCTGCACCTGTGCTGGTGGAGTAATGTAAATACTTTTTATCTGTAAAGCATTTTCCCAAATGTATGGGTTTAAAAGCAACCTTCTACCTATAGAGATAGAAAGTTGGGTTTCTGGTTCTTTTGGGAATAATAGCTCTATAATTTTCTCTCTAACAATATAAAAATGTATAATGCCCTCTTTGTGTGTAAAGTTAAGCATGGAACCCAGATTTGAAGAATTCCTCAAAACATCTGTGATTCTTCTCTTCCCTTTTCTCTTTAGAGAAATTCTAGACTATCATAGAATCCCACTGAAATGCCTTTTTTTTTTTAAGATTTTTAAAATTTATTTGACAGAGAGAGCAAGCACAAGCAGAGGGAACTGCAGAGGGAGAGGGAGAAGTAGGCTCCCCGCTGAGCAGGGAGCCTGATGTGGGGCTTGATCCCAGGACTCTGGGATCATGACCTGAGCTAAAGGCAGACGCTTAACTGACTAAGCTACCCAGGCACCCCTGAAATGTCTTTCTTTTTAAATTTTAAACTATAGTTCATTAACATACACTGCAATATTTGTTTCAAGATTAGAATTTAGTGGTTCATCACTTATATAGAATACCCAGTGCTCATCACAACAAGTGTCCTCCTTAATCCCCATCACCCATCTAGCCCATCCCCTTCCCACCTCCCTGCATCAACCCTCAGTTTGTTCTCCATTGGTAAGAGTCTCTTATGGTTTGCTTCCCTCTCTCCTTTTTCTTCCCCTTTCCATATGTTCATCTGTTTTGTTTCTTAAAATCTTCATATGAGTGAAATAATATGGTATTTGCCTTTCTCTGACTGACTTATTTCACTCAACATAATATACTCTAGCTCCATCCACTTTGTTACAAATGGCAACATTTCATTATTTTTTCATGGCTGAGTAATATTCCTGTGTGTGTGTGTGTGTGTGTGTGTGTGTGTGTGTATGTATGCCATATCTTCTTTATCCATTCATCAGTCTTTCAAACTGACCCTTTCTGTTCATTCCCAGTGCCACTCTGCCTGGGCCTAGGCCCTCTTCATATCCATCAGCCTCCTAGCTAATCCTCTTATTCCTCCCGGTGTTGGATTCACAGTCAGGACACCTTGGGTTCTAGCTACAGCTAATGGGGCATTTTCTATTTAAAAGACAAATTGTGGAATTCCTCAATTAAGAGATGAGCTCACGGTGCATAAATAACAATATGCTGAGGTACTTCTGGTTTTCAATCATTTAACTAATGTATTTTCAGTAATGAGGCTGTCCTTGGAATGTGTGGAAAGGATGAAAACCTCAAAATTACAACTCCCTAGCAATAAAGAAAGGAGAGGGGCGCCTGGGTGGCTCAGTCGTTGGGCGTCTGCCTTCGGCTCAGGTCATGATCCCAGGGTCCTGTGATCGAGACCCACATTGGGCTCCCTGCTCAGCAGGAAGCCTGCTTCTCCCTCTCCCACTTCCCCTGCTTCTGTTCCCTTTCTCGCTGTGTCTCTCTCTGTCAAATAAATAAAATCTTAAAAAAAAAAGGAAGGAAGGAAGGGAACTTGATGAGGTTGTCCTTTGTCCTAGGCTGAGCTGAGGCACTTCACTGCTCATCGCAATGCCACCACAGCCCCTGACAGTGTGCTTACACAAAAGAAATTTAAGAACCAAGACAGTTAGAGACTCAGCGTGGTTCTGAATTCAAAATATGTTTATCTTTTTACAACACCTTCTATTAACCCTGAATCCAGACTGTGTGATGTTTTGGTAAAAGCTTGCAATTAAAGAATGCAAAGTAGGTATCGGGTGCCCAATCCCGTCTGTAGAAAATTAAATTTATTGCTGCAATTTGGAGAGATATATTCTTATCAGAAGGGCATTAAAAACATTTAAAATGTTTCTGGCTCGTTCTGTTTGGGGTGGGTGGAGATTTGGGAAAATTATTGTGAGAAGGTAGCCTCTGAGCTGGGTGTTGAAGGGTTAGTAAGAAGCCATCAGGTAGATAATATTAGTGATGATGATGATGATATTCACAGAGCATGTTAAGTTGCAGAGTGCTTACTATGTGTTGGAGCCATGTTCCAAGCCACTAGTTCTCAAATTGTGGTCCACAAACCAGCAGCATCAGCATTACCTGGGAATTTGTTAGAAATCCAGATTTTCGGGCACCATCCCAGATCTACTGAGTCAGGTGGACGACTCCAGATTATCTGATGCATGCTCAACTGTTGTACCATGTTGTATACATTAACTCATCTAATGCTCACGACAACCTTATGGGATAGATACGATTATGTCCATTTTATGACTGAAGGAATTGAGGTAAGTGATGAATTTGAGAATGAACCTAGGATTTCTAAGTCCAGAGAGAAAGGTGACTATTGGTTTGTGGCTTATTTTGAAAAACACCTGTTTCTCCATATTCACTTTTCACTACTTCCCCACCCTCCCCGGTATGTTTGCTTTGAGAAGCTCCACCAGTATGACATGTTAGCTCTGTCTCTAGTCCTTTGAGTTGAACTTTCCTCTGCTGAAGCCTCACGTTTCCCTTGTCTATGTGGCAAATCTCAATCCTTGTTTATCCTCAAGACTACAGAGTTAATGGCTCCTGTAAAGAAGCCCTCCCCACCTTCCTGGATCCACTGGGAATAGTGCTAGACATAGATGCTCTGTCATTTCTTCTCCCACAGTCTTCATTCTTCTGGGCTGGTATTTATCTCCTTATAAAATGCTAGTTGATATGCCTGCTCCAATAGAACAGTGCTTCTTGAGAGAAGGTGTTTTATCTTGTTCATCATTGTTTGTTTCCTGCCTGGCATTTGGTGAGCACTTAATAAATATTTGACAAATAAGTAGCTGAATAAATTACTCTATGAATTTTTAAGGAAGATTAAAATGTTCAAATGTCTATTTTAGGAAGGAAAATCTTGACAGCTGTGTGGAGCAAGATTGGAAGGAGAGACTAGATTAGCAACTAGAGTCCAAGTTAGGAGAGGGATGATAAAAACATGAGCTAGGGAATGGATGCAAGAAGTGTTTTAGAGGAGGAATTGTTAGGGGAGGGAAGAAGATGTAAGAAAGGGTAGATTTCTGGGGGAACAAAATGAGTGGGGTTTTTTCTTGAAGTTGTCAAGGGATACCTGGAGATTCAAGTAGACAGGAATTCTGGTTCAGAAATACCTGGGCCGGAGGTACGGGTTTTGAAGTCATGTGTACATTGTTGTATACACACGAGCAAGGTAGCTAGGTCTAGGAGAACAAGCTAAAGGTAAGCGGAAGGGAAACGAAGATTGATTGGATGTCTGTATGCGCCAGACACTGGCATTTTCACATTTATTCCTTAAAATATCATGCTGCCTCATTTTCTCTTCACTCATATTACTTAACTCCCCAGCGCATACCTGTGGGCCTGGAACCGTGCACAAACATCTTGTTGTTCATTTAGGCCCATCTGCCTGGAGAGCCCTTTTATTTACCTGGCATACTCTTCTTTGCCTTTCAGAAATATGCACATACATATTCCTTTTATAGAGAGACTCACTATTGAGTTGCCTCCCCCAAACACCCAATCCACTGGTCACACTTTTGCCAGAGCAGTCTTTTTAAGTACGTGAATATGATACCAGCCCAAAAAGAGGATCCTGTTTATGGCAGGTGTTTCCCTTCTCTCTAGTAGAACACTCTGGGATACCAAATAGGTCTTTATGTTTGGTGATTTATTTAAAGACTGCAGGAGATTCGCCTGGAAATTCTAAAAAAGCTGCTGAAAAAGCGTGATGAGAATCAGAACGAAGTGAACATGAAGCACCTGAATGCCCGATGGTGTCAATTGCAGGAAGCAAAGGAGGCAAAATTGGCACGGATTCAGCACACACATGTATCAGGTAATGGTGTAATATGAACAGTGAAGAGAATGGGAGGGTTGGCTTTGCTTTGAATCTTTGATCAAACCTGATTTAGATATAATTCTCTTGAGTCCTAGTGTTATTAAATAAGTAAAGGAGATGAATTATTTCTCAAAAGTAGAAGAGTGGAAGAAAATTCCTCACTAAGAAAGCCAAGTAATGATGTTCTAACAGGTAGTCAAGTTATTGACATTATTGTGATTATTGTGATATTATTGTGTATGTTTGTGTGGGGGGTGGGGTAAGTGTAAGGGGTTGGGCTTCCCATATTCATTGGTTGAAGTCCTGGATGGAAAGCCCTATTTCTCAACCTTTTTTTTTTTTTATTATTGCTCTTAAATGAGACATTTAGACATCTTTTCTCCTGCTCACCCTCTTCCATGAAATTTTAATACCATGGATATACTGTTTATCTGTTTATGTACTCTATCTGTACACATAAAAAGAGCAGTCAGTGGATGATTAGGAATGACTATATAAAATTTTTGAATTAAAATTAAAAAAGGGCATCTGCATGGCTCAGTTGGTTAAGTGTCTGACTCTTGATTTCGGCTCAGGTCATGATCTCAGGGTCATGAGATCAAGCCCCATGTTGGGCTCCTCAGTGGGTGTGGAGCCTACTTAGGCTTCTCTCTCACCCTCTCCCTCTGCCCCTTGCCGCCCCCCACCTCTCCCTCTCAAAAAAAAAAATAAATAAATAAAAATAAATAAAAATTAAATTAAAAACTTTTAACTTATTAGTATTTAACTTTATAGTTTTATTTGCTTAGTAACTTTTAATGTAATTTACTTATAAAATTGTAATGTATCAATTATATGTGCAAATTAGCAATTTCTATGCATATTAGAATAATCACAATATTTAAAAAAATCAAATTTGTTATTTTTCTAGCAAAAGTAGAACAATTATAAAACTTCCTTAAAATTATTATCAGTGAACTTTTAACATTTTCTTGATGCGAGAAAATAACTTTTAACTAGATGCTAGGTATGCCTAGATCTTTAGATATTGTCAACAATTTCTTTTCAATACTTCACAATACTAATGATGGGTTGACTAGCTTGCTTATTTTATTTTATTTTTATTTTATTTTATTATTATTACTTTTTTTTATTAATTCCTCCTGTCCCTCTCTCCAGCCCTCTGGGATCGGTCGCCTTCCAAATAAACTACCTGACACATGCCTTTGTCTCAGGCTCTGCCTTTGGGGGAACGAGGCTAAGACAGACCTCAAATGTCACTTCCTTAGGGAGGCCTTCAAGACCCCCCCCCCAATAAGTCGGGTGCCTGTTATCTGCTTTCACTTTTTTGCCCCTGAACGTTTTTGTGTGTGAGAAAATAACTTTTAACTAGCTGTGAGATATGCAGTTAGATATTGTCAACATTTTTTTCATTTCCATACTTGATATAACTAATGATGAGCTGACTAACTTTTGTAGCTAACAAACTGAGGGTTGCTAGAGGGGAGGGGATTAAAGGAGGGCACCTGAGGTAATGAGCACTGGGTGTTATATGCAACTGATGAATCACTAAATTTTACCTCTGAAACTAATAAAAAAAAGATAAATAACAAAATTAAATAAAAATAAAACTATTTTTATTTAATTCCAAAACCCCAAGTCACACACAAAAGCATGGAGAATCAAACATAAATGCCCACAAGGCAGCTGTGGTGCATGCAGCCGCCTCTTACGATAAGACCTTGCCATCCCACAGTATGATTTTCACCCATTGAGAGTGCACAGCATGGAGCCCTCGAACGGGGTGGATCTGTGATAGGACTGAAAGAAAAGGAGCAGGCGGAGGTAGGAAGCATGACTCCTTAGAGTGCACAGCTGAGCCTTTTCCCTCTGTCGGCCGAACAGTTCTGAAAGCTCTAAGCTGGGATACATTATGTTTTATTCTGTTGTTAGCCAAGATGGAAAGAGATTATTGAAGAACCTGTAGTCTTCCCTCCCTTGCAATTATTTTCCTAGGAGAAAATAATTCTCCAAATCTCCACTGACCATGTCTTTTTTGGTTACTTTGAGTTTCTTTCATTAGCTTGACAAACTTCCTGAATACCCTTTCTTGCCTCAGAGCTTGGAATGCACTTATAAAAGATTTTTGATGAGTACCAACTGAGGATGCTAATTGACTCAGCTTCTGTCACTCCCACTTGTCTCATGATGCTCTGGGCCACACAGATGACAGACCTGGCTGCAGTGAGTGGTCATCATGAAATTCATTCAGTTCAGTAGCTTCCCTGTGAATAAAAGTAGAACTGGTTTATTATTATGCATTTATTCAGAACAATACTTTGAAGATAGTCACAGAGGTATGTTTTATTCTAGCAATCAGAAAACTTGTGGGAAAGGGAAAGAATATAGAAGGGAAGCTGGAGAGAAGGAATATCATCAGGGATTATTGTGATTATGCATCACAGGTCTATGGACCTCTGTCTCGTCTTGGTCGTTTCCCTGACAACAATTCAGAGGACTTTGTGGTAAAAAACCACTATCTCAACACCTATGAAGGTAAGCAATTTACATAATTACAAGTCCAGAATAAGAGGAGTATTGAAGTACTAGAAGGGAAGTATTAGATTAAAGGCTAAACAGCAAATAATATTTTCAAGAAATAGCAATGAACACATTTAATGTTATTAATACGAGTTCATACAAATCAATAAAAACTCCTAAGACCCAAGTAAATAAATGGATATACTGGGGCACCTGGGTGGCTCAGTTGGTTAAGCTGCTGCCTTCGGCCCAGGTCATGATCCCAGGGTCCTGGGATCAAGCCCCGCATTGGGCTCCTCGCACAGCAGGGAGCCTGCTTCTCCCTCTCCTCCCCACTCGTGCTCTCTCTCGCTGTCTCTGTCTCTTACTCTCTCTCTCAAATAAATAAATAAAATCTTAAAAAAATAAGTAAATGGATATACTGTATAACAATATAGCAGTGTTTAGCTACTAAACCTTTAAACATGTTCAGTGTCACTAATAATTTCTCATTTCACAAAAATGAAACGAATAAACTTTTATACCAGGTTTACAAAGTAAACAAGGAATATATCATGAAATCAGTCTTTAAGAAGAAGTGCTAGAAAACTAGTGGGCAAGAAAATGGATAACTAGGGGATAAATTTATGGATTCATGGATTCATGGCCAAGATGATGAATTGATGGTCACAATGTTGAACTTGTAGCTCTGGCTGATCATCTCCAGAGCACAGTATGATAAATTGGTGTATATCCACTACAGAATGGTGGTCCCATGTATCATATGATCACCAATTTTCTGTTGGTTATTATCATAGAACTTATTACTTTTCTGTAGGGAAATATTTAATTAGAATGCATTTCTTGGGGTGCCTGGGTAGCTCAGTCAGTTAAGCGTCTGCCTTCAGCTTAGGTCATGATCCCAGGGTTCTGGGATCGAGCCCTGCATTGGACTCCCTGCTCTGTGGGGAGTCTGCTTCTCCCTCTGCCCCTTCCCCTGCTTGTGTGCTCTCTTTCTCTCTCTCAGATAAATAAATAAAATCTTTAAAAAAAAAGAATGCATTTCTCATTTTATGGTCTAAATTACTGAGAATATGAGTTAATTATGCAGAAATTTGCTTTACATTTTGGGGCCATGTCAATTATGTGAACTATATCTTATCAATAATTCTAAATGAAACCACTTGGCAAACAGCTACTAAAATTAACAATATGCCTTCAAAGCGTTAAATTTAATCACTGAATACTAAAATCATGTACTTCCTTCCTGTAGGATTAGTTGAACTTGAGTCATGTCTCCCAGATTTTGTGACACAACCCCGAATTAGACCTCCAAAGCCAAAAGTCGCTACCACGAAAGCTGGTTTTCTCAAGAGGGCAGCAAGGATGGACCATGAGTTGGCAGAAGTTCATAAGGTATGATGCTTATTCGTAGACAAGATGCTGTTAGTGGGACTTTCTCGCAGTGAAATACTACATCTCCAAAACTGCAATGTCCAGTAGTTCTCAACACATAACTCTACATCTTTTCTCCTCTCCAGATTTTTATCTTCTGAAAGTTGCCAGTGCTATGTTGAACGAATGTTTTTTCCCCTCATTTCAAACCATAGGAAAATCTGTTGGAGGCTCTTTTCCCCATTTGCAGAAGACATGTTACTTCCTAAAAGTGGTTCTGACTTTAGATCTACATAATAAAATCTGACACTACATTGAGGTGTAGCAAGTTTCTAGTGTTAGGAATTACTGCTGGTTTTAATAGTGTAATAGGCCTCATTTTTTCCCTTTAAATTTATTACCAGAGCATCAGGAAGAAAGGGAGTCACGTTCAAGTCCTCTCTAATCTGGTTTAAAGCTCAATTAAATGAGAAAGTGCAATGGTTATCCCCATGAAACAAATACACAGCATCCACCAGCTGTGCTTGCTTCCCTTTTGTTAATTGGACTATAGGTGTAAAGACTCTAGAATTCATGATTTATGATCACTCTGCTCAGTCTTTAGCATGCATCAGAAACACCTAGAGGACATGTTAAAACACATGTTGCTGGGCCCAACCCCCAAAGTCTCTGATTCAGTAGGTCTGGGGTGGGGCTGGAGTATTTGCATGTGTTACAAGTTTCTAGGTAATGCGGATCTGCAGGAACTACCCTTTGAGACTCACTGGTTATGACATAATCTCATCACTGGTCCATGAATTTGTTTGTTCAGTTGGTTTTAGTAATAGAATAAGAATCCACGGGAGCCCATACTCAATATAAAAATTAGGACCTCGGGGCGCCTCGGTGGCTCAGTTGGTTAAGCGTCTGATTCTTGATTATAGCTCAGGTCATGATCTCTACTGGGCATGGAGCCTGCTTAAGATTCTTTCTCTTCCTTCCTCTGCCCCTACCCACCCCGCAAGTCACGCGTGCGCTCTTTCTCTCTAAAAAAAAAAAAATAGGACTTTGACAATCATTCATGTATATATATGTGGTTCTTTCCCACCTCATCCCCCTCTCTCCATGTACCCATTCTGAACTCTGTGTTCATTATTCTCTCACTTCCTGTAAGTTTTTTTTCAAATATACTTTATTAGGGTATGGAAGTTCTCTTCTATTCCTAATTTACTAAAGCTTTTAATCATGTGTTCATGCTGAATTTTAGCACATGTTTTATCTGTATCTATTGAGGTAATTATATATTTTTTTCTTTTTAAAATTATTGTAATAAGGAACATTTATAGTTTCTGGGGTTTTTTTTGTTTTTGTATTTGTTTTACAAACAATCTGTCCTTACATACTGGGATGAACCTAATTTGGTCAAGGTGTTTTATTTTTAATACACTGTTGGGTATTAAGGAGGGCACTTGTGGGCACCTGGGTGGCTCAGTTGGTTAAGCGACCGCCTTCGGCTCAGGTCATGATCCTGGGGTCCCAGGATCGAGTCCCATATCAGGCTCCCTGCTCGGCAGGGAGTCTGCTTCTCCCTCTGACCCTCCCCCCTCTCATGTGCTCTCTCTCTCTCATTCTCTCTCTCTCAAATAAATAAATAAAATCTTTAAAAAAAAAAGGGCACTTGTTATGATGAGCATGTGTGTTATATGTAAGTGATGAATCACTAAATTCGACTCCTAAAACTGATATTACATTATATGTTAACTAGAATTTAAATAAAAATTTGAAAAAGAAAAAAAAACAATACATTGTTGGATTTGATTTACTAATATGTTTTGCAGAATTTTGATTCCATATTCATGAGTGAAATGGCCTTATTTTTCTTTCTTATTTTGACTCCATATGGCATTGGTGTCAGAGTTATGCAGGTCTTCTGAAATGACTTCAGAGTAGTCTTTCTTTTCTACTTTTGAAAAGAGTTTAAATAAGTTTAAGATGATCTATTTCTTCAGATGACATTCTTCTGATGTTTTCTTCATGGGAAATTTCATGGGAAAATTCTAACTACTCCTTCAGTTTCCTTACTACTTACAGAACTGTCTGCATTGTTTTGGTAAATTACATTTTCTTTCTTATTTTAATTTCTTTTTTATTATTATTTTTTTAGGGAGGGAGAGAAGAAGGGGGCAGGAGAGGGGCAGAGGCAGAGGAAGAGAGAGAAATCTTAGGCAGGCTCCATGCCCAGTGCGGAGCCCAATGCGGGGCTCAATCTCAGGACCCTGAGATCATGACCTGAGCCAAAACAAAGAGCTGGACACTTAACTGACTAAGCCAACCAGGTGCCCTGGTAAAATACATTTTCTTTGTAAAGTTTATTGCACCTAACTTTTCATATTTTTTGACATATGGTTGTTGATAGTATTATTTAAAATCTTTTCAGTGTTTGTGGTATCTATAATCATGCCTACTTTTTTCATTCATAATATTATTTATTTGTGCTTTCATTCTTTTTCCTTATTCAGTTTTACTGGAGGCTTATTAATTTTCTTGGTATTGTTTTTCCAAAGAATGAAATTTTGCCTTTGTTGGTTTTCTCTACTATATATATTTTTTCAGTCGCAGTAACTCCCATTCATATATATCTTTCTTCTTTCTTTTTGTTTTGTAGTTCTCTTCCTAACTTAAAGTAGACATGTATCTCATTAGTTTTCAGGCACTCATCAGTTTTATAAAAGTATTGAAGGGTGTTTCCTTCAAAACACGGATTGTGGTATAGTCCATTAGTTTTGATATGGACTGTTTATCAATATTAGTATCTAATTTTTTTTTAAAGATTTTATTTATTTATTAGAGAGAGAGAGTTAGCTAGAGAGAGAGAACACAAGCAGGGGGAGTGAGAGAGGGAGAAGCAGGCTTCCCACCGAGCAGGGAGCCCGATGGCGGGACTCAATCCCAGGACCCTGGGATCATGACCTGAGCCGAAGGCAGACGCTTAACGACTGAGCCACCCAGGCGCCCCTAGTATCTAATTTTTTAAAACATCTGTTATGGTTCTTGAACCTGTATTTAAGTTTTTAAATTTCCAAATATGCAGGAATTTTAACTCATTTTTTTTTTAAGATTTTATTTATTTATTTGACAGAGAAAGAGCGAGAGAGGGAACACAAGCAGGGGGAGTGGGAGAGGGAGAAGCAGGCCTCCCGCCGAGCAGAGAGCCCGATGCGGGGCTCGGTCCCAGGACCCTGGGATCATGACCTGAGCCGAAGGCAGACAGTTAACGACTGAGCCACCCAGGCGCCCTAAGTTTTAACTCATTTTTGAATTAACTCCTAACTCCTTTACTTTGCGGTCAAGGATCCCTATTCTTTGAAACTTAGTGAGGCTTGTCTTGTGAACTAGCATATGGGTTTACATATAAAATAATCTAAGTCCACCGTCAGATAATCCTGTCACTTTCCATGCAGTGCCGGTCCCTTATAGCAGATTATTCCCCATTCATCCCTACTGTCCCTGTGGCATTGCTGTCGTTCACTTCACGGATCCATAGGCTATAATAGCCCAATACATTCTTACTCTTATTGCTTTAACAGTTATATTTTGGATCAATTAAAAATAAGAAAAAACAGTTTATTTTACTTCATTTATTCTTTCTATGCCACTGTTCCTTTCTTTATAGAAATGCAAGTCTCTGACCTATGTCACTTTGCTCCTGCCTGGAAAACTTGTTTTACCATTTATTATAGGGAAGTTCTCCTGGCAATGAACTCTCAGTTTTTGTCTCAGGAAGTCTTTATTTCTCCTATGTGGTTTTTTTAAGATATAATTCACATACCATTAAATTCACTCTTTTAAAATAAACAGTTCAGTTGCTTTTAGTATACATATACACAAGATTGTTCAACCATCACCATTATCTAATTCTGAAACATTCTCATTATCCCGAAAAGAAACCGCATACCCATTAGGAGTCACTCCCAATTACCTTCTTCCCCCTAGCCCCTGGCAACCACTAATCTTTCTTTTTATCGATTTGCCTATTCTGGACATTTCATATAAATGAAATCAAACAATGTATGGCCTTTTGTGTCTGGCTTCTTTAACTTAGCATGTTTTCAAAGTTCATGTTGTAGTCGGTACCTCATCACTTTTTACGACTCTATGACATTCCATCGTGTGGATATGTTACATTGTGTTTACCTGCTCATCAGTTGGTACAGTTGGTAGAAACTTGAGTTGTTTCTACTTTTTATCTATTATAAATCATGCTGCTATGCACATTTGTGTACAGATTTTTGTGTGGACATAAGTTTTTCAGTTCTCTTGACTCTATACCTAGGAATGGAATGGAATGGAATGGAAGACCAGGTAATGGTTTTACTTTTTGAGGAACTGCTAGACTGTTTCAAAAGTGTCTACACTGTTTTACATTCCCACCAGGAATGTTTGAGGATTCTGATTTCTCCATATTTTTGCCATCACTTATTACTGCCCATCTTTTTTATTATAGCCATCCTAGATCACCCAGTGAGATACCTGGGTGGTATCTCATTATGGTTTAGATTTGCATTTGTCTAATGATTAATGAGTTTTAGCATCTTTTTCATGTGCCTTCTGGTCATTTGTATATCTTTTTTTTTTTTTCTTAAGATTTTATTTATTTGAGAGAGACAACATGAGAGAGAGAGCGAGCACGAGCCAGGGGAAGGGACAGAGGGAGAGGGAGAAGCAGGCTTCCCGACGCAGGGCTTGATCCCAGGACCCTGAGATCATGACCTGAGCCAAAGACAGATGCTTAACCGACTGAGCCACCCAGGCACGCCAGGTCATTTGTATATCTTTTTTGGAGAAATGTCTATTCAGATCCTTTGCTTATTTTTTAATTGGGTTGTCATTTTTGTTTTTTTTTAAAGATTTTATTTATTTATTTGACAGAGAGAGACACAGCGAGAGAGGGAACACAAGTAGGGGGAATGGGAGAGGGAGAAGCAGGCTTCCCGCAGAGCAGGGAGCCCGATGTGGGGCTCGATCCCAGGACCCTGGGATCATGGCCTGAGCCGAAGGCAGATGCTTAACAACTGAGCCACCCAGGCGCCCCAACTGGGTTGTCTTTATTGTTTATTATAGACATTACTTTTAATGTCTATTTATTGTTGAGTTGTAAGAGTTCTGTATATATTCTGAGGACTCTACTGTTGTCAGATATATGATTTGCAGATTTTCCTCCCATTCTGTGGGATGTCTTTTTACTTTGATAGTATCCTTTGAAACAGGTAAGTTTAAGATTGTGATCTTTTCAGTTTTGAATAATGTTTTTATTGTGTGTAGAATTCTAGGTTGGTCGGGGTTTTTTTCAACACTTCAGATTTCACTCTACTCTGCATGGATGGTTTCTTTTAAGATTTTATTTATTTGAGAGATAGAGAGAATGAGCAGGGAGAGAGGCAGAGAGGGAGGGAGAGGGAGAAGCAGACTCCGCACTGAGCAGGGAGCCTGATGTGGGGCTTGATTCCAGGACTCTGAGATCAAGACCTGAGCCAAAGGCAGAGGCTTAACTGACTGGGGCAGACAGACATCCCACATGGATGGTTTCTGACTAGAATTCCACTGTAAATTTTATTTTTGTTCCTCAGTAGCTAAGGTGTGTTTTCTCTCTGGCTTCTTTCAAACTTCTCTGTGTTTGGTTTTCTCTAAATACTATATGCCTGAGGTGTTTTTGTTTGTGTGTTTTGTTTTGTTTTGTTGTTTTTTAAGGTCTTGCTTGGTGTTCTCTAAGCTTTCTGGATCTGTGGGTTGGTGTTTGTCAGTACTTTAGGAAAGTTTCCAGCCATTATTATTTCAAATATTTATTCTGCATTCTCTCTTTCTTCTCCATCTGGTTGGTATTCCAGTTACACATATTACTCCTTTTGATATTGTCTCACAGTTCTTGGATGTTTTGTTCTATTTCTTTGTTTCTCTTTGCATTTCAGTTTGGGAAGTTTTTATTGACATATCTTCAAGTTCCTGGATTCTTTTTTTATCTGTGTTGAGTCTACCAATGAGCCCATTGACAGCATTCTTCATTTCTGTTATACTGTTATAGTGTTTTGACTTCTAGCCTTTCCTTTTGATTCTTTCAGTTGTATCTCTGCTTACATTACTCATCTGTTCTTGCATGTCATCTACCTTTTCCATTAGAGCCCTTAACATATTAATCATTGTTGTTTTAAATTTTCTGTCTGATAATTCCAACATTTATGTCGTATCTGACTCTGGTTTTGATGGTTACTTCTCTCTTTAGACTGTGGTTTTTGTTTTTTGTTTTTGTTTTTCCTTGCGTTTGGAATGCCTTTTAGCTTTTTTTGTTGATAGCCTGACATCTATTATCAAGCAATAGGAACTGAGGTAAATAGGCTATAGTGTGGGATTTATATTGATCTGGCTAGATGTTGGGCTGTGCTTAATGTTTGTTGTAGCTGATATTGTCAGAGGATTCACATTCTTTTATTGTCCTTGTTTTTATCTGTCCTCTTGGCTTTGGGATGAGATGCCATTATATGGAGTCTGTCAGTTTGGAATATTGGTTTGAATTAAAGAGAGTTACTAAACATTAGGTTTACGTCCAGACAATGTATCTGCTTAGTCTTATGGTTACATTATTTTGAGAATCCAGACTCATAGAAATATGAAGATACAGGTGATATAAGGCTTAAAAAATACTGTATGAGCTATGTCATAGTAATCATGGAGGAGAAATATCTAGAATAGTATAAAATAATTTCCACAGTACAGTATTTTCAGGCTATTCATGGTATAATTTAGGTTGGAATATATTTTTGAAAAATTATTAAATTGCTTATGTCCTAAAGCAGATTAGAAGAGTGTACCAATGAGTTCTTTCTTCTGTTTATGAAAACCATGGATTGAACTCAGTTGCCTAACCTGTTTGTCTTTTAAGCATGTTAAAATGTATTGTTCGGTAACAGCATTTCCTTGATATTCTCATATTCATTCATATTACCCTACCCCGCCTCTCTCTCTGAGAGCTTTACATTTCAAGACAATAAGACAGATTGAAGGAATTCTCAAATATTTTTATTTGTTGGTTTTATAAATTGCATTGGACTTCTTAACCAAACATTTTTCTTTTAACTGTGAAAATCCAATTGCTTTTTTTCAAAATTTAAATTATTTGTTTCTTTCTTTTATATTTAGAATGTATTTACTGACTGGGAAAAATATCCACATAGTTCAAAATTCATGAATTATACAAGAGTATTAAATGTAAACCTTCTATCCCTGTCTCCCAGCTATGCAGTTCCTTCTTTGGAGGAAACCAGTGTTTTTTAGTTTCAGATCTTTCTTTCCAGAGATATCTTACAAGCAAATATATTTGTATCTATATATCTCTCTATACAAGCAAATATATTTGTATCTATATATCTCTCTATATGTAGAGATATGCACATGTGTATGTGTATATTTAGAAATATATAAAAAAATACAAATACCTGTAAGTATCTTCTTAAACTTTTTTACCCAAATGTTAATATATAATACACACTGTTCTGTATTTTTATTATTATTGTGCTTTTATTATTTAATATATCTTGGAGATCATCCCATAATTGTGTTACATCATTTTTTTTGCACGATATGTCATCATATAAATGTACCACATCTACCCAGTTCCCTCTTGATGGATATTTGTATTGTCCCAACTTTTTGCATCAAAAATAATGCTGCATTGAGTAATCTTGTTTCCATATAATTTGGTACATGTATGAACATATCTAGAAGAAGATTCCTAGACATGAATTGCTGGCCCACAATATACCTGCATTTATAGTTTTGATGGCTACTGACAAATTTTCTTACATAAGTGATGTACTAATTGCTGAATGTGTGAGAGTGCCTGTTTTCCCAGATCCTTACCAACATATTATGAATGATTGGTCTTAAAATGGTTTCATGTGGTGCTCTTCAGGGCAACACACTCAAGAGATGCCAGAGTTTAGAATTATTAGTTTTTAGACTGCTGCTGCTTTCTGGTGATTCAGTAGCTGTGGTTATTGTAGAGCTGGTCTATATTAGAGCTGTTATGTATTTGGTGTCAGTTTTATTTTGTAGAAACTCAGGGGTTCTGTTAAAACCACAATAATTTCTTGTGGTTTCAAATTTTACTCCACTTGCCTATTTTTATTAATTTCAAGTTTTGGCTTAGTGCTTATTTTATCACTTCTCTCTGTTGTCTGTGGGAAAACTAATGTAAAAATTATATGATGAAAAACATAATTCTAAAGTATGATCTTTAAATGACAGAGTTCAGACTTTTTGATATTTTTAAGTTAAAAGTATCTCCCTATGGATGAAAATAGAACCAATGAACAAAACCTTATGTCATATATAATTTGGGGGACTTTTGGTGATCAAAAGTAAAATCAATAAAAATGTATGTTGAAATCAAAACACACACACACACACTCTTTCACAAGGAAACAAGTTCATTTTCAGAAAACGTGAGGTGCAGGCCTTCACAGTCAAAGGAAAGCTCTTTCTTCACTAGGAGACAATTGCCATTTAATGCTCCTCAGTTCCATACCAATATTTCCATCATTTGTGGCACAGGGAAATTTTCTATTGCCCAGGCACTTATTTTAAACAGCTAATTGGCTCTTGTGGAGGAATAGGAGTTGGGGGTTTTGCTTGCATACACGCAACAAAACCTTTTAAAATCTCAAAAAAAAATCTTTTTTAAATCCTCCAAATCTTTGATTACAATGGATAAACCTAGAATATGTACCCGGTTTATTCAATGTTAGCTGATGTTTAGGGAATATCATACCATCCCTTGGGTCATACAGGCACCCAGTTTTGGCCTTGTCTCAAACTGTCCTAGCATAGCCATAGTGAAGATTCTTTTTTTTTTTTTTTTTTGAAGATTTTATTCATTTATTTGACAGAGAGAGAGAGAGAACAAGTAGGCAGAGAGGCAGGCAGAGGGAGAGGGAGAAGCAGGCTCCCCGCTGAGCAGGGAGCCCGATGCGGGGCTCGATCCCAGGATCCCGGGATCATGACCTGAGCCGAAGGCAGCGGCTTAACAGACTGAGCCACCCAGGCGCTCCGTGAAGATTATTTCTGATCGATATTTGGTCTGTGGCCTAGATCGAGTAGTGGAAGAAAATACAAAGGTAGTAGATGACACTAGTTGGTGTTATTCCAGGCAATATTGGATAAGAAGAATAGAGTTCTTGAACCAAAGAAAGTTCTGCGCTTTCTTCAAAGAAAGGCTCTACCTCAACCTCGGCTTCCAACTCCAACCTTGGAAATGAGTTCCAATGTAAGTTTGAAACTTTATTTGAAATGCTAAATCCAGTATTGCTGTCTGTTTATTCTTATACTTTGGGTTAAAAACAAATCTAATTTAACAGGGTTACCTTTTCAAGATCTGACTTACATGGCATTTCTTCTTATGCTTCAACATCAGACACACACAAATAAGCAAAATGAAATCTTCCTAAGAAAAATAGGCATCAGAAGGTAATCCTCATGCATGTCAAATAAAAAAAGGTCGAATGATGATCAGTTACCATAACCATCTTACCACATGGGGAGGTGGCTATGACAGCTGGCGTGAGAGAGGAGTGAAGTGCCAGAGATGTCATGAGGACAGGCTGGCTTCTGAGATAGACTGGCTCAAAGAGTTCACCCTGACCAGGGTCATACCTCACCTTCATAGATCTCCAGACTCAGTTTGGGCAGGGTACCAGAGTCAGTCAGGATTAAGGACAGACTTGGACTAGACAGCACCCCCCTCCCCAAGAAACTGCTAGAGATGCCACAGTACAGATGTACTGCTTGACAGAAGGATAACTGCCTGCCTGGTAGATGAGGATATTCTTCTTAGCAGCCCTTCTCCTCAGCCCACTGTCTCCCAGTGTAGGGCATTTCTCACAAGACACCAGATCCTATTGAGAATGTTGTGGTTTGTCAGAGGGAAGGATGTTAACAGGAGATCTCATTAGCGCTCCTGAAGGGTCACCTTGCGGAGACATTGCTCCAGTACTCCCACTGACTGGCCAGTATGTGCTTCTGGACATCCCCCTTTCTAGACTTTGTGCCAGTCACTCCCTGTGGTTAACACATTGTCTTGCATGTGCTTATGCTATTGATTTCTGTTGCTTTCTTTTGCATTCAGAGCCACTTTAAGTTGATTTGCAGGCTCTGCTTTCTGCTTTTGACACATAGTTACTTAAGGTGATTTTTGTAGATGGTTAGTCTTGTCCATTCTGATTTTACCAGCTTATCTAAATTCTTGTGAGAAGCACCTTACTCTAGACTCTGACACAGACTAGCTGTATTCCTTGTCTACTCGTGATTAAACATGAAAAAACTATTGCAAAATGGATGTTATAAGCAATACTTGTTGCTTCAAGAAAGATTTTACTGGAAAGGAGTATAGAAATTAGAATGAATTTTTTGCTTTTGATATGATTTTTTAATGATGTCTTATGATAAAAAATAATTTTAACAATACAGTAAGTAACATTTAAAATACTGTATGTTCAATGAGAGTGTAGTCCTTATTTATTTCTCTTTAAATCTTTCTGGCATCTAGCACAGTCTCTTTTGCTTGATCTAAGTCTTCAAAACAAATTTGATGCTGACTGCTGCTCTTCTCAAGCTGTTTGGTTCTTACTTTGTTCTTTTAGGAAGAAGAAGATATAGAGATGGCTGTGATCTACCTTCAAAAGTTACTCCGGGGAAGAGTCGTTCAGAACACAGTGCGTAGGGTCCAACCACTGGTCCTGTGCTTCTCCTTTGAGAACAGATTTATAGAATGCATATGTACTCGGTTCCTTGGGGTGAATTCCCTCTTGCACCCTGCTGTCTGATGGAACTGTATACTCTTTTTTTTTTTTTTTTTTTAAGATTTTATTTATTTGACAGAGGAGACACAGCAAGAGAGGGAACACAAGCAGAGGGAGTGGGAGAGGGAGAAGCAGGCTTCCCGCTGAGCAGGGAGCCCGATGCGGGGCTCAATCCCAGGACCCTGGGATCATGACCCGAGCTGAAGGCAGACGCTCAATGACTGAGCCACCCAGGCGCCCCTGGAACTATATACTCTTGAATTACCTGCCCATTCCCTTCTACTGTTATAGTTTGTCCAAGTGGGTGGCAGTGTCAGGGGAGAAAGGACCTGCCTGCTGTTTGTCACAGTTGTAACCGAGGCAAAGTGAAATTAATATCTTCCTTAGAATCACTAAATCCACCAATTTTCTTACCTGAACTTGGACTTATTTTAAAAAGTTCATTTATTTAAGTAATCTCTACACCCAACATGGGGCTTGAACTCATGACCGCCCGAGATCAAGAGTTGTGTGCTCTACTGACCGAGCCAGCCAGGTGCTTCTGAATTTTGACTGTTAAGGCATCACAGACCAAGTGGATTCCCTAACTTTCCACAAAGTCATAATTATTTGCGTTTGTATATAGCTAGCAATACCTGAATAATAAATAGCTAAGTAATACTAACTAGAGTTTTGAACCCATACTATAAGCTCACATTATATATTCTTTGCTTCACATAGATCATCTCATTTTTTTCTATCAGTTATCCTATTTTATAGGCAAGCGGTGTGAGTCTGAGATTATATTACCTGGTAGCAAATTCAACTCTGGTCTTCCTGACTGTAAAGCCTTCGCCACATTATTTGTGCAAGCACACTTCAATTTTAAAATGGACTGATTACAAAGCATCAGCAAAAAAAAAATTTTTTCTCCTCATAACAGCTGTAACTCATAAGAGACTCAGTTATAATTAGTATGTCCAGGGAAGCTGGGTGAGCATCTTGTGTTCAGCATTATTCTCTACTCTCCTTATTTCCCCGGGAAAAATGTCACAACACATTACGTATTACAAACCAGGGGCAGATCTCCTGGTAAAGAAAGCATGGCTATGAAAAATACCATCCTCGGGCATCTTAGGGAAGGAGCACAGAAAATGAAGGGGAGGGTCTAGTTTCTTAATATGACCCTATAGTAACCGCTTTGTCTTGGAGAGGCATTTTGAGAAACCGAGTAAACAACTGCTAAGTAAGCTCTTTCTCGACCTGAGCAGCGGGAGAACTCTCAGCTCTGGGGAGCATCCCTGCTCGGGTGGGAAGGCAGAACCGAGCCCCCCGTTTGCAAGTGCCTCACCAGTCACTGCATGAGTCCTAGCACCGCGCACAGGGGATGCCAACTCGCAAGTCTCTTTCTGATTTGATTTGATACAGATGTTTGAAGGGAAGGAGAAGCGACTGGAGTTGATCCAGGAGCTGCGCACCAGCCATGCACTGCAAGAGGACGACAGGCTGCTGAAGAAAGCCGAGAAGCAGGTGACACTGGCCTTACAGCGGCAGAGGAACTTGCACGAGCACAAGGTTCTTTCCTGTTCTTTCTCCTTGTGTTGTCCCCCCGCATTTTTATTCTTGCACAAGTGGCAGTATGACAACAGTAAATGAAATGACAAAAAAGAAACATACCCCCAGGCCCATCACTCTGTCCCAGCCAGCGTTTTTAAACAGTGCTGCCTCAGTCCAGAATTGGAATGGGGTGTGCCCTCACTGAACTGAATATGGTCTTATTTTATTTGCAAGGAAAAAAAAAAAAAGGAAAAAAGAAACCCCACATTTTAAAAAGGTTTTTCCTTCCAATTTTCTTAAATATTTGGTGATTCTACTGTATTTTAGTGGGAGCTCAGCAGAATGAAAAGTAATAAAAGCAAAAAAGAAGAGACACAAGATTTATTTCAAAATATCGGCACTTGTTTATGAGTTTTGGAGCTGGTTAAACTGCATATTCAATATGTTGATATCTCATGGTATTCTCTGACTTTCATCAGTGTCACCTGACCACAGCTGCTAATTGTCTCTCTACCCCAACAATTGTAGATGTTTTCCTATTTTCTTCTGCCATTTGTCCATGTATACAGTTTTTAATGGTGCTGACTACAGAGTAGACATGCTTTTACTATCTCTCCCACTTACCTGTAAATCAACATGAAAAAGAATCAATTTACAGAGAGTTTAGTGTTATAAGAAAGCTAATAGTGAAGTTAATATAACCCACCCTTAGTAATGCACATAACGCTTGTGCCATGGGGGACTGGGCACAAAGGGTAAGCAGCTTGAAAATGAGCACGTTATTCCTTTTACGTGACACCAGGCTTGTGGATGGTCTCTGAGTTTGGGGTTGATGGTGTAGGGGAGGGAAGAAGAAAGCCACAGGCTGTGAGACCCAATGGAGGGACAGAGAAAGAATGGAATGTGACACCAGAGTCTCTGAATCTGGAGGTCTGAGGGTCCTGGAAATGATAAGAGACAGGGCTGTGCTTCTGTTCAGATGCGAGCAGAATGCCCTGGAAGCACCAGGATAGAAAAATGCCCTCCTTGGCCCTTCGAAATTTCTGATTATAGACTTTATTGGCAGGTGCACCTAAGCCAGTCCAGGCTTTTTACCTCATCTGTCCCAGTTGGTAGGATATCATGCGAGCTAAGAGCTAAAGGAGGAGTTAATGGAAAGAGAGCTGTCACTTAACAAAGGACTCGCCCTGCTTACCTTCCGCTGTACCTAGATACACCAATGATATGCAGGAGTCTGAGGGAGGGGGCACCTCACTTCTATCTCCAGCTTCTCTCTCCTTTCCTCCTATTTTCTATGGGGAATAGTACAGAAAATGCACAGTTCCCAATTATGTAATGCACTGCATGATATGATCACAGAAAAATCACCTTCCTAAATATTTTTACTTAATTTTCAAATTAGGTTATACTACCTTAGCATACTCAAATTTCTTGCTGAGGGAGGAGGCTGCATGTGAACAGGTAGCCATCTTGGGATTTTAAAGGTTGCATCTGCCCCCCCAGCTGAGGGAGTTTGTAATCCTGAGACAAGGAGAGAATCCGTTTGTGGTCTCTGGGCTGAATGACCACTGTTTATAAATGTGAGGCACTCTTAGTGTGGCCCTTTCTTTCCACCTCCCCCTATCATATAAGTAAAGCTGAACTTTGTGGTTAGGAAGTATGTGTGGGCTGGGAGGAGGTGAGGGAGGGTGTTGGAGCTAACGTCCACGCTTGAATGACAGTCTCACATGGTAGCCTCACCACCTTTGAGACTTATGTGGGTTTCCTCCCTTTGGATACAAACCAGAGAAGAACCCAGCATAGCAAGAACTATCAGGGCTGAGGGAGCATATGACTGGGAGAAGGGCCCTTTCCCTTAGACCTAAGGATAGGAAAAGGAACAAGATGAAGTTGCAAAGGATTCAATCTTCTTAAACACTTTTATTCTCCATGTGTCAAAGCCAGGACAGACGGATCCATAAATAGATACTGTGGCTTATTCCTGCCAGAGAACTCCAGGCCCTGACTTTACCTCAATGATTACATAGACCTGTAGGCTTTTTCCTGCTCTGTTTCAAAGATAGTTCTTAATGACTTTGAAGTTATTTAAAAGAATATAGTACCACAGTTTTCTACTTTCATGCTATTCAAGATCTTAGAATTCCCCAAACTTGTGTCAAAGGACCAAGGATTAAAAAATTAAAAGGTGTCATGAGTGAATTTCTAGAAGACTCTATTTTATTGAACTCCAGAAAAATTTTTTAATAAAAACCTTGACATTTCCCTTCATGTCTGGGAAGATAGAAGTACCTTCTGGATAAAAATGAAAGAAGAAAACCAATTTGTGTGGATATTAACAAATGTTTTGCTAAATCCCCCTCATAATTTGAGGGCTGTAATCTGTCAGTGACTGACTGAGCAATCCACTTTCTCATGTCTAAGTTTGTATCATAAGTTTTCTTAGTAAGAGCCCTTGGGATGACGCCAACCTAGTGATAATATTCCTAATAAACACTAAGTGCATTCTGAAAGTGAAGTGACTGTCACGAGTTCTGGGTAATCCAGCATCCCTCCTTATACATCCCCATGCTTAGCGGAATTTGTATCCTTGAAATTTTACTATTATTTTTAAGGTCTCACTGGTTGAAAACCACTTGGCTGGACTGGAAGGAAGGGCGCTGGCGGACATGTTTGACTTCCTGTCTAAAGAGCTTGTGAGACTGCAGGAAGAGAGGAGGATCCATGCTTTTGCCATGCTGGCCGAGCGGCAGCGGAGGATGCGAGAAGCTGAAGAGAGTGGTCGGCGCCAAGTCGAGCAAAGGCGCCTGCGGGAGGAGGACCAGATATTTAAGGAGGCAAGTGGGGGTGCAGCTGGATGTCTGGAAGCTACTTGTAAGGAGCCAAATCAAACCAGAGGAAACTCATGATATGAAATGGCACTTGTTTTTTGTTTTTCATTGTGTTCTACAAATATGTATTGAGTTCCTACGATATGCTAGGCACTGTGGGATACTTCGGAGGGGAGAAACCAGACATGGTCCCTTTTCTCCTGGAGCTTAATTACTATCTAACATGCAAATATGTGTAGAATTAGAAAATATAGTAAGTTTCCTGCCATAAGCAAACAGGTGGGGCCCAGTGACACATTTTAAACAGGTTACCCTGCTTGCTGTGTGGAGAATAGGTTGGAAGGAGGACAGAGTGGAAACAAGGAGATCAGGAAAGAGGCTGTGGAAGTGGTTAAGGCCAATGAGAAACAGGAAGAAGTCAAGGAAGATGTCCAGTTTCTGGCTTAAGCAACTGGGGAGATGATAGTACTGTTTTTTGATGTGGGAAAGCAGAGAATGGAATTAATTTAGGGGCAGGGGTGGAATCAGGAATTTGATTTTTATTAGGTTCGAGACATTCTAGTGGAGGTGTCATTTCAGCAGGTGGATCAACAAGATGGAATTTAGAAGAGAGGTTTTGGCTAAAGATAAAAACTAGAGCACCAGGTTGGTAAATTGGAATTCTGACCAAGACATAATGGGTATGAAATTGCAAAGTGAGCAAGATGTAAATTCAGAGGAAGTTCAAGGAGCTAGTAATATCTCAAAGCACTCACCCTCATCAAGAATAGAGCTCAAGCGTTAAAATTGGAGGGGATTTATGAAGAAGATTCCTTTAAAGCGAACTGTGCTATGACTACCCATCCTACTCCCCAACACACACACACACCAAAACACACCCAGAGGTTGGTTTCTTTTCCTGTAGTCATTGGCGAGCTTGATATGTATTCTTTCATTTAGGGTGTCTGACCTCCTAAGAATGGAGAGGAGGGGAGCTGGGCCAGCTGGCTGCTTTGGAGGTGGGCACACATGAGGCCATATGGGTGGCTAGCACACCCAGAGTATGTCAAGGCAAAGGCTGTGTGGGGGTCTCCCCTGGACCAGATGTGGGCCACATGGGAAAGAGAGAGAGAACCAACCTGGACCTTAAAAAATTTCCTGTCGAAGAGGGCTGTCTGAATTGTATGTGTGGATACTCAGCTTAAAAAAAAAAAAAATGCGTCCATTTGAGATCTTCTTACTTGATCTGAGATTTTCAGGATTTACCCAATTCTTATGGAATTAGGATTGATTCATGAATAGTATTTGTTGTGTGTGTGTTTCAAGTTTTTTTTTAAAACCAAACAGATTGCTCTCCCTCTACACAGCGTAAGAATTTTTGAGTTACATGTGGTCAGTGGCAGATCATCTACAATGTGTAACAGTCTATAATCCATATTCTAGCTATTTATGATTGCATACTTAGGAAAACTGTAAAGAAAAGGGAATGTTTACCATAAAATCATGACAGTGGAAAGGATCTGTGGTCAGGAAGAACCCATAGCGGCCTTCTAGAATTCTAGCAGGGGCTGCATGGGTACTGGCTTTCCCCTAATTCAGTGCACAGTACATCTCTCACTGTGTGCTTTTGAAAATGTGTGTTCTAGTTCACAATTTCAGAAGGCTTAAAAAAGCAGCAGTCCAGCGTATGATAGTTCAAAAATTCATCAGAGACCCAGGATCCTTCTAGTTTTCCACTTTTCTGTCCTTGAGGCATGGTCCTCATGGCAGTTTAAGATGACTTCTGGTGCTCCAGGATTATGTCCCCATGAAATGAGAAGTGAAAAGAGAAAAAAAAAAAATAAGCTAAGTTTCTCCCTTTAAGAATCCTTTCTAGGTGCGTGTGAGTGGCTCAGTTGGTTAAGTGTCCAACTCTTGATTTCAGCTCAGGTCATATCTCAGGGTTGTGAGATTGAGCCCCGCCTCGGGCTACACGCTGGGTGGAGCCTGCTTAAGATTATCTCTCTCCCCCACCTGGTAGTGCTCTCTCTCTAAAAAAAAAAAAAAAAGAATCCTTTCTAGAAAGTGCACAGATGACTGCCTGTACTCCCTCAACCAGAACTATGGTTACTAGGAAATGTAATCTTTATTCTAGACATGTGTTGGCACAGCTAAAACTCAGGGGCTCTGTTACAAAGAGGAAGGAGAGAAAGGACATTGGGAAATACCTCTTAGTTTCTGCCACAGTTGGGTAGTTTGACCAAGTCACATTGCTGGAAAGAACAAAGCCAGGATCCAAAATAGGGTTATTGCCTGAAGCCCATGATCTTTCTGCAGCGTTGTATTGCCCACCCTAAGTAAGACCCATAATTCTAAAATGGGCTAGATGGATGGGGGCTGCCCAGAATGGGTAGGTAGGTGGGCTAGAAACTGACCAGACAGGGAAAAAAAAAAAAAAAAGAAAGGAATGATTAATGAGGGGACTATTGACTTAATGAAAGAAATAGGTCAGCCAATGTTTGTTCATTTTTTTGGTCTTGTTTACAGTAGTATTCCTGTTCTCAGTAACAGGGGTATTTTTATTTTTTGCAGGTGATTAAAGTTCACCAAAGCACTGTAACTTCCTATCTGGAAGACATAATACTGAATACCGAAGAGAGCACGGCAGAAGAACAAGCCAGGGCAGAAATTGAGAAGATGGCTGAGGAAATCAATGACATTGCTTATGAAATGGAGAGCCGGTTGGTACAAGAGAGCAGACGGCAGAATGGACAGCCCATTTGCTGTTACTCATATGTATTTTCCAAGAGCTTTAGATTTTACCACCAAGGAGAAACAAGTATATATCTCCTGCTTCAGTGTCCGTTGTTTTAATTGCATAACTCTTTAGAAGTCAACATGCCTAAACCTTTGTGAGGCAGGAGCGCTGGGAGTAGAATTTTCAGTTATCCTCTGCAGTCTGGATCACTAACATATTACTTTTAGAATACCACAAAGCATGAAAGCAATGTGAGTAATTATGTGCAATATTACTCCACCCCAAAGGTTTTGGCTTCTTGTATAAATTATATCTCTAACATTCCCTTCCTGGCAGGCAGGTTAACTGAAGAACAGGGTCAAATCTGAATCTGCATGAAGTTAACCAAGCCCATCAGGAGTACAATATTTCAGACAACTTAATCAAGGAAAAGGCAGTGGTGGGATTTGAGCAGTGGAGTCCCTTACACAAGCAAGGAGAACTTAAGTAGAAATCAGCAGCTCAAGGCAACAAAGGAAATAGTTTAATTGTTTTTTTTTTTTATTTTTTAGTCGAACTCAGCTTCAGTCAGAGGAGATTGTTGCTGAGTTAGTTTATAGTTTCCTGATCCCAGAGGTACAAAAGGACTTTGTCAAAGAAAAAGGTAAGCCAATGTAATGCTTCACTTTGAAAGATATAAACTATTTTCAATATCCCTGAGATTTAAAATGAGCAGAAGTATGAAGAAATTTCTGAAGGAGAATCACCGAGTTTTCTTATTTCAGAGCTTGTCAAGTTCTCTTCATGCTGTCTGACTCCAGAATATAATCACCTCGAGTATAGATGGGGTGCAGTTCTAGTAAGTGTGACAGAGTATCAAAAGTCAAACCTTCAAGAGGAAGTTCCCCAAAGAGGTGTATTTTGTGATTTTTTTTTTTTTTAAGACATAAAGCAAATGTTGACAATATGCAGAATTTTCAAACTGTACTAGCCTTTTGGAGGTGGGACACATACAAAGTGGGTGTTGGAAAGCTGAGTTGCTTGAAGGGCTTAAATCTGTTCTGTTGCTCTGCCTGTGCCACAGATAACTTCTGTTTCTGCCAGGCCTGTATCTAAGTATAAATATCTGCACTTACTTGTCCAAAGTGGCATGTTTTGAAGACTGATGCTTTTAGTCAATAGAGAAAGTAAAAAAAATTGTCTTAAAAAATGTTCTTGGGGCACCTGGGTGACTCAGTCGGTTAAGCATCTGACTCTTGATTTCGGCTCAGGTCATGATCTCAGGGTCTTGAGATCAAGCACCACGTCTGGCTCCACACTCAGCATGGAGTCTGCTTGAGATTCTCCCTCTCCCTCTGCCCAACCTCCCCCCCCCAAAAGAATACTTTTCTGGAGCTTTCAGGCTATTGGTGATAGACAGGTAACCAGAGAGAGGGGTGCAACCAGAAGATCAATATTTAAATGAAATAACTTCCAGGGAAGATAGCCAAGTGGGAAGATCCTAAGCTCACCTTATCCCACAGTTACACCTAGATAACACCCACATCAGTGTAAATAACCCAGAAAGCGACCTGAAAACTGGCAGAACAGGCTCTCAACACCTAAATGTAGGGAAGAGACCACATCAAAAACAGTAGGAAGGGCGGAGACAGGTCAGGAACCAAACTGACCCATGACACTGTCCATGGGAGGGACACTGCAAGCATGGAGAAAGGAAAGCAGCAGACCCTACACCAGATACCCCAGACACAGGGACCTGCACTGGGAAGATGAATCCCCTTAACATTTGGCTTTGAAAACCAGAGGGCTTAACCTCACAAGTCTTACAACCAGCAAGACTCAACACCTGGAACTTTATAAATCAGCGGCTTGGCTCTAAGAAAGCCAGAGAGCAATAGGAATCAGTCCCCACCCTTAAAGAGACAGCATAACAAACAAACAGCCCCACTGGGATACATCATGGAAGCAGCAGTATGAGTGTATGAGAAGGTTTACTAATCTCAGAACATGTGCTAGGAGATTTCTTCAAAGACAAAAGTGCTGTCAGGGCCATTTTCCTCCCTCAACCCCAGCCTAGATAAACAGATACCTACAAGGACCAGCAAAGTACACACACACTCTCCACTTAGCTTGCTAACAATGTGGCCCATCCCCATGTTCCCCTTTGGATCTGCCTTCTCCCAACCACTCCACTTAGCAGGAGTTCATGTAAAGCAATGTCACAAACCTGGCATTATGCAAGCAGCCCCAGTGTACCAGCACCACTCCAAACTGACTCCTGCCCCAACGAGAGGGAAAAATAATCACACACACATCAGTTCAACTGTGAACCCAGCAGTAGGCAGATATCTGGTCTGACTGCAGGCCTCACCCACCAATGAAAGCCTCCCAGGGGTCAACGCAGGGAGAATGCCTGTAGTTCATTGTGACCACAGCTCTGGCAAACATCTGTGCTGACCAAAATCAAGCCCATGGTAACCCCAGACTGGCCCTAACAACACAGGGACCAAACCCTGCCCACAACAGGCAGAGAACCTTTGCAGACAACTAAACTGAAGGTAGATATGACTCAGCCACAACAATAGGGCACACACAACACACATAGGAGATACCCATGAATGCCAGGGTCTGGTGAACAGGGGGCATTCTACTGCAGGGCACTATAGGACCACCTCTTCATATGTCCATGACTTTCAAGAGCCAGAGATGTAGCTGACTTTCATAGCACATAGATAACAGACACAGAGAGTTGGACAAAATGAGGAGACAGAAGAATGTGTCCCAAATGAAAGGACAGGACAAAAATCACAAGGAAGGTAATTGAAACAGAGATAAGCAATATGCCTGATAGAGAATTAAAGTAATGGTCATAAACATACTTACTGGAATGGAGAAAAGAGTGAAGGACTCAGTGAGACACTCAACAAAGAGATAGAAAACATAAAAAAGAACCAATCAGAGATGAAGAACTCAATAACTGAAGTTAAAAATACACTAGAGGGGAAAAAATAGTACCCGAGAGGAAGCAGAATACATCAGTGACTTGGAGGACAGAGTAATGGAAAGCAATCAAGCTGAACAGGAGAGAAAAAAAGAATTAAAAAAAATGAAAATAGATTAAGGAAACTCAACCACACCATCAAGTGTAATAACATTTGCATTATAAGGATTCAAGAAGGAGAAGACGGGTGGGGGGGGGGGAGAAAATTTTATTTGAAGGGATAATAGCTGAAATCTTCCCAAATGTAGAGAAGGAAACAGAAATCCAGATTCAGGAGGCACAAAGCACCCCCATCAAAATCAAAACCCAAGGAGGTCCACACCAAGGCACATGGTAATTAAAATGGCAAAAAGTAGTGCTAAAAAATTTTTAAAGCAGCAAGAAAAAAAAGTAGTTACATACAAGAAATACCCTGTAAGATAATTAGCTGATTTTTCAGCAGAAACATTTCAGGCCAGAAGGGAGTGGCATGATATATTCAAAGTGCTGAAATAGAAGAACCTGCAACCAAGAATACTCCATCCAACAAAACTATCATTCAGAATAGAAAGAAAGAGGGTAGAGAAAGAGTTTGCCAGATGGACAAAAGTTGGAGGAATTCATGACCACTAAATCAGCCTTACATGAAATGTTAATGGGGACTCTGTGAGTGGAAAGGAAAGACCATAAGCAGGAGTAAGAAAAGTAGGATGCAAAAAACCTGTAAAATTAAGTATGTCTATAAAAATCAGTCAAGAGATTCACAAAATAAAAGGATATAAAGTATGTATGACACCATATACTTAAAATGTGACAGGGAGAGGAATAAAAATTTAGTGCTTTTAGAATGGGTTCAAACTTAAGCGACCAACAAGTTAATATAGACTGCTATTTGTATAAGATGTTACATATCAACCTAATAGTAACCACAAAACAAAACCCAGTAATATATATACAAAAAATAGAGAGGGGAATCCAGGTATATCACTAAAGAAAGCCAGCAAACCAGGAGAGAAAAGAGTAAGAGAAGAAAGGAACAGAGAAGAACTGCAAAAACAACCATAAAACATGTACTTACTGATATTTGTTACTTGCCTATCAATAATTACTTTGAATGTAAATGGACTAAATGTTCCAATCAAAAGACGTAGGGTCATAGAATGGATAAAAAACCAAGACCCATCTATATGCTGCCTATAAAAGACTCATTTCAGACCTAAAGACATATGCAGATTGAAAGTGAAGAGATGCAAAAGCATTTATCATGCAAAGGGAAGTGAAAAGCAAACCCGGGTAGCTACACTTAGTTCAGACAAAGTAGACTTGAAAACAAAGACTGTTAACAAGAAACAAAGACACTACATAATCATAAAGGGAACAATAATCCAACAAGAAGATACAACAATTGTAAATATTTATGCATCCAACATGGGAGCACTCAAACACATAAAGCAGCTATTAACATACATAAAGAGAGTAATTGATAGTAAAACAATAATAGTAGGGGACATTAACACCCCACGTAATCAATGGATAGATCATCCAAAGAATAAAACCAAG
Source organism: Halichoerus grypus (assembly GCF_964656455.1). Lineage (NCBI taxonomy): Eukaryota > Metazoa > Chordata > Mammalia > Carnivora > Phocidae > Halichoerus > Halichoerus grypus. Next base: position 64,265,384 of record NC_135712.1, read on the forward strand.
AAAACAGTGTTTGAATGACACAGTGGACCAGATGGATCTAAGAGATACTCAGAACTTTCCATCCTAAAACAGTGAAATAGGCATTCTTTTCAAGCACACATCGAACATTCTCCAGAATAGATCATGTTAGGCCACAAAATGATTCTCAACAAATTTTGAAAGTTTGAAGTCATCTTATGCATCTACTCCAACTACAATGCTATGAAACTAGAAACCAACTACAGGAAAAAATCTGGAAAGAAGACACATACATAGAGGTTAGATAACATGCTACTAAACAATGAATGGGTCAACCAAGAAATCAAAAAATACATGGAGATAAATGAAATGAAAACACAATGATCCAAAATCTTTGGGATGTAGCAAAATCTGTTCTAAGGAAGATTATAGCAGTACAAGCCAACCTCAAGAAGCAAGAAAAATCTCAAACAATCTAACTTTACACCTAAAGAAGCTAGAAAAATAACAAGCAAAACCCAAAACCAGAAGGAAGGAAGTAATAAAGAGAAGAAATAAATAAAAGAAACTAAAAAACAAGAGAAGAACTCAAGGAAACCAGGAGCTGGTCTTTGAAAAGATCAACAAAATTGATAAACCTTTAGCCATACTCATCCAAAAAGAAAAAGGGGGGGGGGAGAGACAGAGACAGAGAGAAGACTCAAACAAAATTAGAAAAGAAAGAGGAGAAATAACAGAAACCGAAACAAAAATAACAGAAACAGAAATAATACCACAGAAATAGCGAGGGTTATGAGATTATTATGAAGAAGTATATGCTAACAAGTTGGACACCCTAGAAGAAATGGATAAATTCCAAGAAATATATAACCTCTCCAAACTAGATCAGGAAGAAATAAAAAATTTGAAGATTGATCACCAGCATGGGAGATGAATCTGTAATCAAAAAACTTCCAACAAAAGTTTAGGACCAGATGGCTTCACAGGTAAATTCTACAAACATTTAAAGAAGAGTTAATACCTATTCTTCTCAAACTATTCTGAAAAATAGAAGAGGAAGGAAAGCTTTCAAATGTATTTTATGAGGCCAGCTGTACCCTGATACCAAAACCAGATAAAGATGCTACAAAACAAGAGAACTACAGGCCAGTATCTCTGATGAACATAGATGCAAAAATCCTCAACAAACTATTAGCAAACCAAATCCAACAATACATAAAAAAAATTTCACCACAGTCAAGTGGGATTTCTTCCTGGGATGCAAGGGTGCTGCAATGTTTGCAAATCAATTAATGTGATAGATCACAACAACAGAAAGTATAAAAAAACATATTTCAATAGATGCAGAAAAAGCATTTGACAAAGCACAGCATCCTTTCATGATAAAGACCCTCAACAAAGTAAGTTTAGAGGTAATTTACCTAAACATACTAAAGGCCATATATGAAAAACCCACAGCTGACATTATACTCAGTGATGAAAAACTGAGAGGTTTCCCCCTAAGATCAGGAATTAAAACAAAGATGTCCACTCTCACCACTTTTATTCAACATAGTACTGGAAATCCTAGCCACAGCAATCAGAAGAGAAGAAGAAATAAAAGGCATCCAAATTAGTAACCAGAAGTAAAACTTTAACTATTTGCAGATGACATGATAATATAGAGAGAAAAACCCTAAAGACATGACCAAAAAACTATTAGAACTAATAAATGAATTCAGAAGGGTTGCAGGATACAAACTCAATATGCAGAAATCTGTTGCATTTTTATACATTACTAATGAAGTAACAGAAAGAGAAATTAAGAAAACAATCCCATTTACAATTACACCAAAAAGAATTAAATACCTAGGAATAAACTTAACAAAGGAGGTGAAAGATCTCTACTCTGAACACTGTAAAACATTAATGAAGGAAATTGAAGATGACACAAATGGAAAGACATCCCATGTTCACAGATTGGGAGAAAAAATTGTTAAAGTATCCATACTACACAAAGCAATCTACAGATTTAATGCAGTCCCTATCAAAATACCAACAGTATTTTTCACAAAACTAGAACAAATAATCCTAACATTTGTGTGGAACCACAAAAGACCCTGAATGACCAAGGCAGTCTTGAAGAACAAAACTGGAGGTATCACAATCCCAGATTTCAAGATATGCTACAAAGCTGTAGCAATCAAAACAGTATGGTACCAGCACAAAAACAGACACATAGATCAATAGAACACAATAGAAAGCCCAGAAATAAACCTACAATTATAATGGCTGACTAATTTTCCACAAAGGAGGCAAGAATATGCAATGGGAAAAAGTCTCTTTAGTAAATGGTGTTGGGTAAACCGGACAGCTACATACAAAAGAATGAAACTGAACCATTTTCTTACACCATACACAAAAATACACTCAAAATGGATTAGGGACCTACATGTGAGACCTGAAACCATAAAAATTCTAGAAGAGAGCACAGGCAATAATTTCTCTGACATTGGTCATAGCAACATTTTTCTAGATATGTCTCCTGAGGCAAGGGAAACAAAAGCAAAATGAACTCTTGGGACTACATCAAAAATAAAAGCTTCTGCACAGCAAAGGAAACAATCAACAGAACTAAAAGACAACCTACTGAATGGGAGAAGATATTTGCAAATAACATATCCAATAAAGGGTTAGAAAATATATAAAGAACTTTTATAACTCAAGACCAAAAAAAAAAAAAATCCAATTAAAAAATGGACAGAAGACATGAACACATTTCTCCAAAGAAGACATACAGATGGCCAATAGACACATGAAAAGATGATCACATCACTAATCATCAGGGAAGTGCAAATTAAAACCATGGTGAGATATCACCTCATACCAGTCAGAATGGCTAAAATCAAAAACACAAGAAAAAAGTGTTGGCAAGGATGTGTGTAAAAAAAAAAAAAAAACCCTCATACCCTTATGGTAGGAATGCAAACTGGTACAGCCACTGTAAAAGACAATATGGAGGTTCTTCAAAAAAATGAAAAATAGAACTGCCAAATGATCTAGTAATTCCACTACTGGGTATTTACCTAAAGAATATGAACAGTAATTTGAAAAGATATATGCATCCCTGTGTTTATTGCAGCATTATTTACAATAGCCAAATTATGGAAGCAGCCCAAGTGTCCATCAGTAGATGAATAAAGATGTGGTATATATCCACAGTGGAATATTACTCAGCCATAAAATAAAAAAGAATGAAACCTTGCCATTTGCAACAACATGGATGGATCCAGAGGGTATAATGGTAAGTGAAATAAGTGAGTCAGAGAAAGACAATTAAATGATTTCACTCCTATGTTAAGTTTAAAAACAGATCAAATCAACAAAGAAAAAAAGAGACAAGTAAAAAGAATCTTAAGTGTAGAGAACAAACTGATGGTTACCAGTGGGGAGATTGGTGGGCAAATAGGTGAAATAGGTGAAGAGGACTAAGAGTTCACTTAACATGATGAACACTGAGAAATGTATAGAATTGTTGAATCACTATATTATACACCTGAAACTAATATAACACTGTTTTTTAATTGTACTGGAATTTTAAAAAAGAATAAAAAAATTAAAATTATCTTTTGTAAGCCTAAAATGTTTACAATTAAAAAAAATATGGAAAGAGCACAGATGTCCATTGACAGATGAATGGATTAAGAAGATGTTGTGCATATATACAATGGAATATTACTCAGCCATCAAAAAGAATGAAATCTTGCCACTTGCAACGACATGGATGGAACTAGAGGGTATTATGCTAAGCAAAATAAATCAGTCAGAAAGACAGTTATCATATGATCTCACTCATGTGGAATTTAAGAAACAAAATAGAGGATCATAGGGGAAGGGAGGGAAAAATAAAGTAAGACGAAATCAGAGAGGGAAACAAACCATAAGAGACTCTTAACTCTAAGAAACAAACAGGGTTGCTGTAGGGGAGGGGTGTGGGGGATGGGGTAACTGGGTGATGGGCATTAAGGAGGGCACGTGATATAATGAGCACTGGTGTTATATGCAACCGATGAATCACTGAATTCTACCGCTGAAACTAATAATACACTATATGTTAATTAAATTGAATTTAAATTAAAAAATTTAAGTGAAAGAACAGCTCGGTTATTTTTTACAAGGTTTCCATGTTGTTCAGGGGAATTCTGGACAGGTTTAAGAAAAGTATAACATTTCCGATCACCTAATAGGGATAAAGGAATGGTGGAGTTCTAATGCATTTGAAGAGAACAAAGAAATACCTTATTTTCCCATTACATGATTGTACTGTAATTTCTAAGCCTGTACCTTTTAGTGATAAGCATTTAGTTTGTTTCAGTGTGTTTTCCTATAACTAGCAGTGCTGCAAGCATATATTCTATGCCTATCCTGCTCATGCTACTGACAGTAAATTCCTAGCAGTACGGTGCTAGAAATAGGGTATGTGCGTTTTACTTTTGCTAGATACTACCAAATAGCCCCCACAAAAAGATTGTTCTAATTCATACTCCCATCAGTGGTGTATGATAGTGCTTATACCAATAATATTTAATTTTTGGAAAAATAATCAATGTTTCTGTGTCACCTTTTTATAAAAGGGATCTTGTGTTTTCTGAATCTTTAAGAAAATATGCAACTCCTTTTTATTTTTCCTAGGTCCAAAGTGAGGTCAGTCTTCTTTAGGTCAATTCTAACTGAGAGAATTGAAGGAGGCAGGGAAATAGTGTTTAGTAGTTACTAGTTTGTGATCCCTTCCCCTAGCTTCTCTGGGCTCTGAGGGAAAGGAGCAGGAGGAGGCACTTGAGCTGAAGGAATCCAGTGGGACTTGTCTATGGGGAAGCTGGGCAAGTCCTTAGCCTCTTCTCTTTGTATTATACCAAATGAAGAAAGCCATCTGGACAGGGAGCGCACACTAGGACCTTTTGTTTCTTAAAAGAACCATATGTATTATATATGGACTCTTTACCCCAAATTAAGGTAATATATACAGACTGTTTTGAGATATATCATGATTGAAGACTTTGAAGAGACCTGTATATAGATGTAAAATAACAGTAACTACCAAATTTTAAGTGCATGCTAAGTTCCAGACACTGGACTAAGCATTTAAAAAGTACCTATCTCAATTTCTTAAAATAGCTGGAGCTGTATTCTCATTTTCAATTATGGAAATTAGTGCTTAGAGAGTTTATACAACTTACAGATGTGAACCATGGTCTGTGTGGCTCCAAAGTCCCCATTCTTTCAACCATACTACTGTGAAGTGGAAGTTGATTTATCCTCTATAAACTGTGATTTATCCTCTGTAAACTCGCTGATACCTGAACAGCACAGAACCCATAGTACTTCTTACTGTCCTTTACTGGCTGTATGATTTGGGGCAAATTACTTAATCTCTCTGTGTCTCTGTTTCCTTATCTGAAAATGGGGATATTATTAATAGTCTCTTTTAGGGTTGTGGGGTGGTTTAAATGGATATATGCCAACTGCTTAAAACAGTGCCTGGCACAAAGTAAGGACAAATGCTAAGTGCTAACATTATCATCATCATCATGATTATCCCTTCCAAGGGAGATGGGATGCTTAATGTACTAATCCTTGATAATAAATATCCTTACAATATGGAGCAAAGACCACCTTTTAAAGCTATGAGCTCAGAAACTCATCATCAGTCAACAAGTATGCTCCATATTAGGAACAAAAGTTCAAAGAGAAGTGGGAGACAAGGTCTCTACCTTTAAGTCATTACAACCTATGTAAAAAACAAAACGAAACTCACACTGAGTGCTTCAGTGCTGTGTGGGTTTGTGGGAACTCAGGTGTGGCAATGGTGGATGTGGGCTGGCCCGGTCAGAGGAGGCTTCCTGGTGGAGCTGGGCCCTGAGTCGGGCTATGCAGACACTCCAGTGGAGGGCAGCTGGGGTGGACAGCAATAGAGGCCAGCCGGGTGGGGAGGAGACTGACCGGACTGAACCAGAGAGTGGGGACGGGGGAGCAGCAATGATCGACCTTAGGTCTGGTTCCCTCTAGAAGGCATACTTCTACAACAGAGAGCAGCTCATTGTTATTTACTCTCATCATCTTGAAGCAAGGGAATATGTGGTTTACCAAATTATCATTTCTGTCACTACTTTCTTGAAAATCTTTGGGAATGATTTTGTTTAGACTTTCAGAGTAAAATTTCTTGTCGCTTTGGCACAGTGAGGAACGCCCAGTGGAAGCATATCCTTGCAGCCCATCAGATCATCCACAGCCACACTGAAGACATGGTCAACAAGAATTTTGTGGCACAACAGCAAGATGAGGAGGTCTCGGACACTGACAAGTCACCTGAGGAAAAAACTCAAAAATAAGAATCCCAGCTAAGGTGAGTTTGACTTTTTATCTGAAAGGAAGCAGAGGGGAGGAGAGGCACAGCATCATTCAGCTCTCTGCTCTACTCCAACAACCCTAATGTGTTTAAGAAAGTGAAACACTCCCATTCAAATTGGCACATTTCATCTAGGTGATGGAACCTACTATTGAAATTCTTAGACAATAGAGTTGACATTATAGCAATTGGACTCCTGTGTCCAGAAAATAGGATTCTGGGTAATTTTTTATGGGCCCTTAAAGCACACGATGGTATTCGATCACAAATAAAGCTGTAAAATGTGTCCGTGTTATAAAAAGCAGCTTGTACTTAGGGAGTAGAGAAGGAATCCCTGTCTCATCATGCTGGTTGTAAGCACAGCATGAGGCACAGCCTGTCCAGTTCTAGCCCAGATGCCTCCTGCAGGGCCCACCAGGAGTTGGTCTTAGGCTCAACCAAACATTCCTACTCACAAGACTAACAGACGAGGTTCGATAGGAGCTGAGTATCTGTTTACTCAGCAAGATAGAAGACAGGAACCCCAGCTTTGAGCAGGGCAGCAGCAGGTGCTTCTCTTTATATGGAAGCTCTTGCTGTGTCCACACAGACGAACACATAGCTATTTAGTCCCCTGGTTACAAAGCTTAGACGCAAGGAAGAGAGATTGACATTGGGTAGGTGCAGACCTGCCCTGGTTTCCGTGCCTCAGGGGCCAGGATGTCTTGTAATGATTCCATAGACACAGTGTCCAGGGTCCCCTTAATGGATTCACTCGGTTACAAAAGTCGGCACACTCAGGAAAACTTAAACCTATGGTTTCCTATTAGGTATTACTAGTTCGTTTATAATTCCTTCCAATCAAATGCTAGTTACCACTTGGAGGTCAAGTAGTGTTGCTTAGTAACATAGTTGATACAAACTACCTTATCGAATTGCTAGGAAAACAGAGCTAGAGAGTCAAATGAAAGTAAAATTCTCATGAGAATTCTCAGAAGAAAGGGAGTGAACCCTTTGCATATACCTTCTTTCTCAACCCTTCTCTGGTCAAGCACATCATCTACTATTTTGGTGTGAGAGTATGCTATCAGGATAGGGAAGACACAAGGCTCACGGGGAAATTTGAGCCTGGCATTCAGAAGGTTTGAGTGTTAGCCAGCTCTGCCACTAACTGTGTAATTTTTACAATAATGTCCCTTCACTAGAGGTTTGCCTGCACTTATGTGACCAACAGACCCTCTGCAAGGGAATCTATGGGGACCTTAAGTTTCAGTCAAAGAGGATCATGGAAGGAATATTGAGATGAAGGGTCAGTTAAGAAAGAAAACAGAGGGGGCGCATGGGTAGCTCAGTTGGGTAAGCATCTGCCTTTGGCTCAGGTCATGATCCCAGAGTCCTAGGATCAAGCCCTGTGTCAGGCTCCCTGCTCAGTGGGGAATCTGCTTCTCCCTTTCCCTGTCCTCCTCCCCTCACTTGTTCCCTCTCTCACTCTCTCACTCACTCACTCTCTCAAATAAATAAAATCTCTAAAAAAAGAAAGAAAGAAGAGAGAAAACTGACAAAGAACTCTTAAATACCAAGCTATAGCTGTAAATTACAGCAGAAAATCTTTTGTTTTTAATTAATAATGAAATAACCTCTGAAATCCCTAAAAATATAAACCATGTATTTACACGTAACGTTATCCATACATCTATATAATATAAATTCAGGGACCATAACATTTTGCCTATCTTATTATTGTGATAAAAATCACCTTCAATATTTGGATAGTCGTTTTTCTTACATGAAAATTTAATAAGATAAATAATGTACATAGTTTAAATTGAGTATGTCTGCATTTGCTTCTGAGTATAAAGTATCTCTTTACTGCTTTATTAATGTTTGGAACATGATGCTTAGTTGCCCCCATGTATGTACTCTCTCTTCCTTCTCTGTGGGAAGGAGGGAAGGACAGATATGAGATTGTTTAATAATGCTTAGGGATGTAGGCATGGACCTTGATTTTAAAATATTTTTAATCAGCTTGAAGACAATGGAGAGCTAACAGTGAGGAATTTCTGGGCAAATATCTAAGAGGAGACAAATTCAGAGAGTTGATGCTGGCATTTGCAGTCACTTTTTTCCCCCCTGAGGGAATATGCACATTCTAGAAAATGGGGCTGAAAAGCTGAGTGATGCTTTCACCAGCTTTGTAAAACTAGGGGGACAAAAACTAGAGTCAAGCTAGAGGCCCTGGTAAGCCTCCTCCATTTGGGTTGGGACTCCAACCCCTAGTTGGGATGAGGGGCGCCTGGGTGGCTCAGTTGGTTAAATGTCCAACTCTTGATTTCGGCTCACGTCATGATCTCAGGGTCATGAGATCAAGCCCCATGTCAGGCTCTGTTCAGCATGGAGTCTGCTTGGGATTCTCTCTCTCTCTGAAATAAATAAAAATAAATCTTAAAAAAAAAAAAGTACCTAACTCATCTGGTTCATAGCTGGAGAGGATTTTGCCTCAGGATGAATCATACCCTGACTCTCACCCATACCTGATTTAGAGGATAATTAGATGAGACTTAGTTGATGCTCTAATGAGTTAAGACTTTGGGGGCTATTGGGATGGAATGATTGTATTTTGCATGTGAGAAGGACATGAATGGTGGGGGGGGGGGCTGGGGTGGAGTACTACAGACTTGTGTCCCTCCAAAATTCAGATGTTAAAGCCCTAACTTCCAATATGATGGTATTTGGAGATGAGGGCTATGGGAGATAATTGGCTTAGATGAGATCATGAGGGCGGGTCCCCCATGATGCGAATGGTGCCCTTATAAGAAGAGACACCAGAGAGCTTGTTCTTTTTCCCTGCCATGTGAGGACCTGGCAAGAAGGCAGCCATCTACAAACCAGGAAGAGAGTTCGCCCTGGAAACCGGCCATGCTGACATCTTGATCTGGGACTCCTAGCATCCAGAACTGTGAAAAAATGAATTTCTGTTGTTTAAGCTACCCAGTTATTTTGTTAAAGCAGCCTGAGCTAAGACACTTATGTTTAAAGAGATTAAAGTCAACATTGAAATTTTCAAGAGAACTGGAAATGATGCAAATGATATAGCAGATTTCAGTAATCAGCAGTAATCAACATGAGAAACTCAATGAATGGGTTTAAGAGCAGGATAAATACAACTATGGAGAAAACTAATAAATTAGAAGATAGGTCAGAAGAATTTACATAGAAAGAATAAAGGAACAAAAAGGTGGAAACTACAGAGGAGATGCAAGGATAGATATAGGATAACTTAATCATTAGGAAGAGACAAAAAGATAGTAGAAATGGACCATTGATTCAAGAAATCTGACTACTAAGAGAAGAAATATGTTGGGAAATACTATGAAATGTGAATTTTTAAAAACCAATGAAAGACTCAATATTTAATAAGCCTTCTTAACCCCAGGCAAAAAAATATTAAAAATCTATACCTACATACACTTTAATATGACTGCTGAAAACAGAAGAAAGAATCTTTAGAGTTTTCAGAGGAAAAGGATGTGAATTACCTTCAGAAGAGCAATAATTAAACTGAAGTTGACTTCTCATCAGAAGCAAAGCCAGAAAATAAAGGAATGATAGCTTCAAAATGCTGAAATAGTATAATAACAAAGGATCTATAACATGCAAATATATCCGTCAAGAATGACAATGAAAGACATTTTCAGATAAGTGAAACAAAATTTGTCACTAGGAGATCTTCACTACATGAAATTACTAAAGGGTGTTTTTCAAATAGAAGGAAAATTATCCCAGTTGGAAATTTGGAGATAAAGAATATGTGGCTATTTACTGACTGCTTAAAAAAAACAATAAGAAAAAGCAACAGCAGTGACATTACAGTTACACAGCATAAGTAGTGTGGGAGTCCGAAATCCGTGTGTGGGCTAAATTGTTCTAAGCCATTTGCATTATCTAGGAGTGGGATAGAGTGTTATTTAACATTATCTTTGATGACTCAAGGCAACAGTTTGTAACCTCTAAGGTAACTCCTAAAGCATAGTAGAAAGACGTAGGACATCTAAACTAATAGAAGAAAATGGAATAAAAAAAACCCCACTCAATATAAACAGAAGATAGAAAGGAGAGAAAAAGGAAACAAAACCAATAGAAAGCACTGAATAAAATGGTAGGTGTTTATCACTGATTCATCATTAATTTATATTAAAAGTAAATAGCTAAATGCTCAAAGTCAGAATTTGTCAGACTGAATAAAAATAAATGCTGTTTGTAAGAAGCACATACAAAATCTAAATACACAGAATGCTTACAAGTTAAAGGATAAAAAAATATACCATAAAAAAAAATCACCCACAGGAAAGCAGATACAACGATATTAATATTAGACAAAGAAGACTTTAAGGCAGAAAGTCCTACTAGACAAAATGAAGGACACTTCATAAAGATAAAGGTTTTAATTCATTGGGAAGGTATGAGTCACAAATAGGAATGTATCTAGTAACATGGCCTCAACCTTTGTGAAGTAAACTTAATAGAACTGCACGGAGAAACAAATCCAAAATAATGCTAGGAAATTTTAATCTCTATCAGGAACTGAGGAAAAAAAAGAAATGGAAGATTTGAAATACATAATTAAGAAATTTGACCTAAAGCACATTTATAGAATATTATACCTAACAACTACTGAATGCATATTATTTAAGAATACACACAACAAACATGTACAAAAACTGACTATATATGGTCATAAAGCAAGTGTCAACCATTTCAAAGAGTTGAAATCCTGCAAAGTGTGTTCTTTGATAAAAATGCAAGGAAACTAGAAATCAATGATAAGATAATTCTAATATATTTGAAAATTAAGAAATACAGATATGAACAATCTGTTCATCAAAGAAAGCATGATAATAGAACTAGAAAATACTTTGAACTGAAAAATGACAAAAATGCTATGTATGTATCAAACTTGTGGAACACTGTTAATGTGACGCTTAGAAATTTGTAGTCTTAAAGGCATTTCTTTGAAAAGATGAAAATAAGACTAAGCATCCTTTTCAAGAAATTATAAAAAGGACAGTAAATTAGATGCAAAAAAGCAAAAGGAAAGAAAAAACATAAAATTTTGAAGAAAAACATGCGTAAGTTGGGGGAAAAAATGTAATAAAACAAAATAGACATGTCTTCTGATTTTAGGTAGGATGTAGTAGGTAGCTGCAACATTTAAAGAAAATAATGGATACGTTGTAAACATCATTACTTTTAAAGACATCGGAGAGCTATGGAAATCAAAGGGACTAGATGAACTATAACAGCAGAGGAAAGTCCTTCCTAAGTGATCTGAGATCACTGGCCATTTTCTTGCCTTGGGGCATTGGCCAAGTTTGGGTACAAGCTGGGGCTCAGGCTTGCCAAGGGCAGAGGGTCTTTATTTACTAGGGGAAACAAACCAACAAGGCTTTTAAAATCAGTATGGGCTGGAATGATGGATTACAATCAAGAGGAGTCCGAATGTATGGCCAAATTTCCCCACAGAATGTCAGCAGTAGATTTTTAGTGGATAAACCTTTTACTAGTGAAAACATGTTTGAATCTATCATGTGTTATTTAACCAGCTGTTTCAATGGTGATCTTCACTCAGTCTCATGGATTTAACCATTGTTAATTTATTGTTCCATGATTTTTTTTTTTTTTTTTTTTTTTTTCAGAAATAGCTGTATGTTCTGACTTGCCTACCTCACTGATACTTGATGGCTTAGCACTGATAACCTTTCAGTGTGAGTTTTTGAGTCAGATTAAGATTGAGATTTTTCTAAATAAGTAAACTACCCTTATCCACCATTATGGAATACTGAATGGCTTTGGGAAATTAGCTTTTGCTGTAGACTTGATAATATTTTTTAATGAATCCAACCTAAAATTACAAGGCAAAACAGAGCTTATATGGCAGAATTTACACTATGGTAAAATCATTTCAATGGCAACTAACATTAAATCACAAGTAATGGCAGGCTGCTTTATATACTTCCTGTGCTGTCACAAGTTAAAACAAGAAGCAAGATTTTAATTCCCACACATAGTTGCAGTGAATATGTTTTCTGAGTTTACACCTCCAGGAGCATTTTCTGGACCTTGAAACAAGTGCAGAGGAAATTTTCCTACATCAAAGTCTCTTTAACTGTGGGATGGAGGAATGTCCACTTAACCTTCTACTGGAAGCAACTAATATACATTGTAATGACATGCTAAGAGGGAAATATCAAGAGAAGAATCTAATGGAGTTCTGTAAATGCCTCCCAAGCAATAAATACGCACAATGAAAAGCATATGCTCATGGATTGATATCAGTGTTGGCAGCATGCATCTGTGTGACAGACATGTTCCAAGCTGAAATGGGGGTGTGTGTTGGGGGGTCTCACTGTAAATGTTTATCGGCTATTGGTGATATGTAATCAATTTTGATGATCTGAACCTCAATTGAGCAAAATGTTATCCCCTAAATAAGACTTCCATTTTTCTCATTAGTAGACTTATATTAAAAACAAACCTGTAGTCAATTATTATTACTATCTTTTGAATTTTATCAAAAATTTTGTGAAAGTTTGTTTTCTCTCGTTGAGGACCTACATAATATCTTCAATTTTGTTTATTGGCCCCCAAAGTCTAAAATTCTTACTATCAGGCCCTTTGCAGAAAAAGTTTGTCAGTTCCTACTATGTAGCAGTTAAAATGAATGAAGAGATTCATATATTTGTGAGATTCATCCATGTTGTAAGTATCAAATCCAAAAAAGAAAACTACAGTATGAATCTATTTATATAAAGTTTAAAATCAGCACTAAACTATGGCATTTAGGAGGTAAAGATATGAAGAAAATCAAGAAAGTGAATATGGAAAAAATCAAATAAAAATCAGAATAGTGATAACTTTTAGAGAATAGAGATGGTTGTGATTGGGAAGGAGTAAGTGGGAGCTTATAGGACTTCTTGACCTGGGTGGTATTTACACAGATGAATATTTAATATTAATTCACTAAGGTGCACATTGGTTTTCTGTTATTTTCTCATACGTGTCATATTCCTTGATTAAAAGCTAGAAATATGTTTGCATATATACAAACATATGTGCATTCATGAGGCCTACAATAAACATTAAATATTTCTGGAAAGATCAACAAGAAATTGGTTAAGTATTTGTCAGTAGACCTGGGGACTGGGAGGAAACAGATATACTTTCCTCATGTTTATATCCTTTTGTAGTTTGAATTTTTTTACAGTGTACACATAGTAAGTTTTCAGTTATAATTCAGTTAATGTAAGGCTTGTAAGTCCTGTAATTTGGAAACTGAGACCCTGTGAGTTAAGAAACATTCGGGTCATGGGGCTTATAAGTGGCAGAGCTGGGATACGTCTGGTAATATCTGGCTTCTGAACCAAGGCTCTTTGTAATTGTATCACAGTAATTTTTTGTATGTATTGGTCTGATAATGATTGTTTCTTAAAAGATGACATAATCAAACATTTGTGGGGTTTTTTGTGTTTTTTTTTTTACAGATTATCTTTTTTAAAAAGAAGCTATACAAATCATCATATGGAATTCCAATAATCTATGCTTCTCCCAAGATGTGCAGCTTTTATGGACTTGTCAATGTGTAATTCATGAGGAAAGATCTTTCTTCTCCATAAACTTCCAATAATTTAAAATTATTTTCAGTAATAATAATCAAACGAAGGAGTTTATTCTCTTCAGTGTTTCCCAGATGCTCTACTTCAAGAGAAAATTTTCTCATGTCTCATTTCAACATTTTGTTAACTAAGAGGATATTCTGGCTTGCTGAATCAAACAAAAAGAAATGTTATTGAATATTTCTTACGTAGTTTTGGCTTGATATCCATAGTCCATTGACCTTATCTGCTAAGTTTGAAAGCATGCATACCCCATGACCTGGCATTTCATCTCCTAGATATATATGCAGTAGAAATACATGAGTGTGTGCACCAACAGGCATGACAAGAATGTTCACAGCAGTACTTTTCATGATAGCCCCTAAACTAGAAACCCAAACATCCATTGACATTGGAATAGAAAAACAAGCTGTGGTATATCCATACAATGGCCCGTCAACTTACCATTGAGCTTTAGATCTAAGAAGAATATTCATGCAATACCCATAGAGAGGGTGCTGTTGGGGAACAATCTGTCCGTCCTGTGTGTTGACAACATCATGATCCCTCCTCATTTAAAGATTGGTAAATATGAAAAAAACAAAAGTCTCAACAACAAATCTGCATGGTTCCCATATGCATGTTACTCTGAAAACAGAATAAAAGCCTATCTTAGAAAATATCCTTCTCTAGGAAACAGGAAAAGCTTCAGAAGCTATCTGCTTGGTGATTTTAATAGGAGGCAAAAAGAAATGGCCTCTTAGGAAACTGCAGCAGAGAATAAGAAGAGCAGACGCCAACAGACAGACGCAGGCTGAAAAGAAAAGAAAGCTGGCTAAGATGAAAAAAAAATACAAAAAGATTAAAAAATCCAGTGAAACACATTTGGATGCAGTTAAAAGAACAGAAATATCAAAGCAGAGAATAAAAGAGGTGATGTTGCTAACAAATTTATTGTCATCCAGTATGGTTTGGGAAGGATAAGGAGATGAAAATGACAAAGAGGTTAGCTCTGGATCACCAATCCTAAAGCAATAGGAACCAAAACAAATAAAAATAAAGTTATAATAGATTTTCTGAGCTGAAAAAACACTTGATCATATAAACTTGAAAAGGTTTACCTTGTATTAGGAAAACTGTGATCAGGGTAACTTATTTTCACCAGAGAATCACTGACACACAGATAAGTACTACACAAGTAAGGAGGCAGTTGCGTTTTGTTTTGTTCCTCTAATAATGCTAACCTGGGGGCGCCAGTCAGTTAAGCATCTGCCTTTGGCTCAGGTCCTGATCCCAGCATCCTGAGATCAAGCCCCGCATTGGGCTCCTTGCTCAGGGGGGAGTCTGCTTCTCCTTCTCCCGCTCCCTCTGCTTGTCTCTCTCTCTTGCTCCCTCTCTTTCTCTGTCAAATAAATAAATAAAATCTTTAAAAAAAATAAAAATGCTAACCTGAATGAGGTAATAGTTATTCACTTGTAAAATAAAAAATCAGTAACCCAAGACAAAATGAGAAGCAGCAAATCAGGCATGAGGGGCTAGGAGATGGGGGCGGGGCGGGGGGTTGCTATACAATAGCGGGCGACAGCTGACTTAGTCTGTAAATAGCCAGAGAGGAACTATTTTAGGTTTCTCTGGCCAGATTCGGTTGCAATTACTCAATTCTGCCATTATAAGGTGAAAGTGGCAATGGATAACACGTAGAAGGAACATGGCTGTGTTCCAATAAAACTTTACAAAAACTAGCAGCAGCCAGATTTGGCCCATGAGCTGTAGTTGGCCCATCCCGCTGTATAGCAATGAACTAAAGTTAAAATCAACACCTACTTTGAAAAAGTGTTTAAAGTGGCTTTTAATAAAGAACATATCATGAAACTATTTTCTAAAACAGTATTTATCTTTATGCAGTCTTCTAAAACTAAGATTTGTATTTAGACAAAAAGAAAAATACAAGGTATTACAGAATTCTCATTAGTTCATTGAGGTTTACCAGGAGAGGAAAACTTTTTTCTGTTACTAGGAGCCTTCTCCTTATAATGGCTTTAGTTAAAACACCTGAACTTTAATAACCTTTGCTCTTAAAAATAAAACACCTTGGGTGATAAACAAAACTCATGTTTAAAGCCATGTGATCATGGCAACTGAAGCCATGTAGTTGGCTGGGACTAGACTAGTATAATCAATAGCAATATACAATCACAATGAACTGATTTGTAAGGTAGAAAACTTTTTTCATGGATGCATAATCATATATAGTGAATCCTTGTGCCAGTTAACAAAGGCGTTGCCTCTTCCCAACATGCTTAAGAACAGGCAAAGTAAAATCCAAGGAAGAAGTGTGTAGTGTGAGTTAAGGATCTCTTTGGGATGAGAAACGTAAGCACAAAATTGTTAGAGATTCCAAAGCCTTAAGTGCAGAACTCCTAGACAGACAGTTTAAAGTCTGAGTATATGTTGATTCAAGGGAACCCTCATCCCCCTCCTCAATTCTGGACCATGGTACCCACTTGGGAGTAGAGTTGCACCTACTAAGATGACTTGGAGTACTTGTATGCAGCAAGCTGCACAGAGAGGCTTACAGACCCAGTTACCAGTAGAATGGAGAATGCCTGCCAGCAAATACGCACTTAGCACTGGCCTCCAACTGTGCTTACCACGTGTGGAACAAAGGCCAGGCTAGCCCCTTAGCAGTGGAGTAGCATGGAGGTTAAGAGAATATGCTCTGGAGCCAGGTGGTCTGGATCGAAATCCCAGTCCAATGACAGTGTGTCCTCAGACAAGTTCCTTAATCTCCTTAAGTTTTAGCTTCCTCAAATCTAAAATGGTATAACCACAGAATGTACATCATCAGGTTGGTATGACGATGTAATGAATTAATTCATGTAAAAGGCTTAGGACAGCAGCTGCCATATGGTAAGCATTCAATAAGTACCATTTAGCTGTTCTTATTATCACTATGGGATAGATGCAAAGGATATGGGTAGAGCAAAGTAACTACATCTGCTACACAGAATGTGGCTCAGTGGGTGTGAGAGGCGAACCGATCAGATGAATTTCTCCATCTCACTTGGGGATGAGTAAGAGAGAGAGAGGAATGAGTGCCCCATGTTCTTTAGGATCTTGAAGTGTTGATGATAAGGGCTCACTCTCTACCAGACACCAGAGCAGTAGAAGGAAGCCATAAGTATTGTGAAGAAGAATTTCCCAGAAAACTTAACGAAAACCATTGAAGGAGGCTTCTTTTATTCCAGGTGTCAAATGTTGAGGAAACTGGAAGCAAAGGCTATAATAGTTCTTAACCACGGTTGCATGCTAAAGTCATTGAGTACTTTAAAAAATTGGGTCTTGGGCCTCACCAGATCCAGGCAAGGGTATTTTTTTAAAGCTTCCCAAGTGATCTAATGTACATTCACAAATTTAGAATAAGAGAAACCTTTCCCAAGGAAACTGTCCCTCCCCAAGTATTTACCATTCAGAAACTTACCATGGGAGACGTGTCTTTAGTCTAGGCTTTAATGATATTTTATTTCTAAAGCCTCAAGGATTCCAAAGACCAGGAAAAAAATTGTGGGAGCAAACACAGATACTGGGCACAATCATAAAACTGACTTCCTCTGCCATTGCCCATCTCACACTTGATTGTAATTGTCTGCGTAACCATCTCTCTCACCAATTGGACTGTTAGCTCTGAGGGGAGGGCAGGAGCTGTGCCTCCTGAGTACATTTGTTTTTATTCCTGGTGCCTGGCACAGTCTCTGGCACATGGTAATCTCTCAATAAGTATTTCTTGAAGGGGCGCCTGGGTGGCTCAGTCGTTAAGCGTCTGCCTTCGGCTCAGGTCATGATCCCAGGGTCCTGGGATCGAGCCCCGCATCGGGCTCCCTGCTCAGCGGGGAGCCTGCTTCTCCCTCTCCCTCTGCCCCTGCTTGTGTTCCCTCTCTAGCTATGTTTCTCTCTCTGTCAAATAAATAAATAAAATCTTTAAAAAAAAAAAAAAGTTCACAGCGCTTACCAGAGCACATACCCTCCCCAGTGTCCATCACCCAGTCACTCCATCCCTCCCACCCCACCCCCCACTCCAGCAACCCTCAGTTTGTTTCCTGAGATTAAGAATTCCTCATATCAGTGAGGTCATATGATACATGTCTTTCTCTGTTTGACTTATTTCGCTCAGCATAATACCCTCCAGTTCCATCCACGTCGTTGCAGATGGCAAGATCTCATTCCTTTTGATGGCTGCATAATATTCCATTGTATATATATACCACATCTTCTTTATCCATGAATGAAATTCTACATAATGTTTGTAAAAGCAAATACTTGTATGATTTTGAAGAACATTTGTGATGTCTTGGTATTTTATGGTATGAAATGAGTTTTCAAGAATAAAATTCTAATTTATAATATTCATTTCTAGCAAATAAATGTTTAACTTGTTGTGATTCAACTGGTGAATGTTATGAAGGAACCAAGTAAGTCTATACTACATCCCGAAGGGAGTTTTTCCCACTTATTCTGGACAAACAACATTAACAACTTAAAAAACCTCCAACAGAGGTTTTAGAGAAGATGCAGAAATGTTCTTCTCAATATTTTTAATAAAGGTTAAAGACATCATATTAAAATATTACCATAAAATCGGCTTCTAAAGAAGAGGCCAGCAATTCTCCTCCACTAATAGGTAGGTAGGTAGGTAGGTAGGTAGGTAGGTAGGTAGATGGATAGACAGACAGACTAGACAAAATTGTCAAAAACACCCATTTTAGGGCACTAGAAATCTATCAGAGATGGCCAACACATTGAAAACCTGCTAAAGATTCAGGTAAGACAGCTCGGGTCTATTCTCCCCCCAGCCCCCATGCAGCTCAGTCTGCAAGAATGGCAGTCTTCCAGTCCAGCAGCTTTGCTGCCGGAGAGGAAAGACTTGATTTAGGGTGGGGAGATGGAGAGAAATCTTATGACATTGCAGCCTAAGGGTAGCACCTTCTTCTCAGTAGTTGATAGAAAAATTAAATAAGAAATCAGTACAGTTTTAGACAATTTGAACAACACTACTCACTGCCTTGACCTAATGCTAATCAGAACACTACACCTAACTACCACAGGATATGCATTCTTTTCAAGTGTACCTAGGACATTTGCTGAGATAGGCCATATCCTGTGCCATAAAACAAGTCTCAATAAATTTCAAAGAATTGAAATCTTACGAAATATATTCTCTGGACACAAATAATTGAATTAGGAATCAAAAGGAAAAAATAAGGTTAGAAAATTCCCAAACATTTGGACATTAAGCAATATATTTCTAAATAAACTTTGGATCAAATAAGAAATCACAATGGAAGTTAGAAAATACTCTGACCTGAATGATTAAGAAAATACAATTTTGAAATTAATGGGATGCAGCTAAAGCAGTGCTTAGAGAGAAATAATTTTATATACTCCTGAGAAAACAGGTTTAAAACCAAGTGAGTTTCCAAAATAGGAAAGATACAAAAAGAAAAAGTAAACCCAAAGTTAAGTAGTAAGGTGGATATTTTAAGATAACAGAAATCAATGAACAGAAGACTTACAAACAACAGAGATAACAAAGCCAAAATTTAGTTCTTTGAAAAGATTAATAAAATTAATTCAGAGCAAAATTAGTTTAAAAAAGAAAACACAAATTATCAATGTCAAAATGAGAAGGGCTATCACCCCAATGAAAGAAGGTACGTCACTACAGATCCTACAGGCATTAAAAGACGAATAAGGAAATATTTGGAAAATTTATAACAATAAATTTGATAGCTTACATGAAATGGACAAAGTCCTTGAAACACAGAATTTACCAAAACAGATATAATAAAACACAATATCTGAATAGCTCAATACCTTTTAAATTGTTTATCAAAAAATTTTCCCTCAAAGAAACGTTCAGGACCAGATGGTTTCAGTGGTGAATTAATAAATCAATCAAATAAATTCAATCCCATAAATTCATCAAACATTTAAGGATACTGATACAAATTTTATACAAACTCAGAAAATAAAGAGGAAACACCTCCTCCCATCACACTTTAAGAGGCCAGTAAAATCATGATACCAAAACCTAACAAAGATAAGAAAATAAGGTTAAAGATTTATATCCCTCATGAATATAGATGCTAAAAGTCATTAACAAAATGTTACCAAATCAAATCCAGCACTACACAAATGAAATAAAAACCAGGACCAGTAGATTTATTCCAAAGATGTAAAGTTGGTTCAACATTCAAAAATCAATATAATTCACCATATTAATAGAAAAAAAAGATAAAAGCATTATGATCTTAATAATTGAAGAAAAAATTCAAATTCTACACTCATTTAGGATTAGAAATTCTCAAAAAACTAGGAATAGAAAGGAACTTCTTCAATCTAACAAAAGAATCCATACAAAATCCTACAGCTAGCATAATAGCCAATGGTGAAATACTGAATGCCACCCACCTCAAAACTGGTAACAAAGCAAGGATATCCACCCCACCTTCCTATTCAATATTGCTTCTAATTGGTGCAATAAAGTAAGGGGAAAAAAGCATAAAGACTGGAAAGGAACAAGTAAAACTAAAAACATTTTGCAGAAAACATAATTGTTTACACAGAACAACCTAAGAAACACTAAACAACTACTAGACTTATTTAACAAAGTCAAAGGACACAGGACAATATACAGAAAAATACGTATTTCTATATACTAGCAACAATTGGAAGATGCAAAGAAAAATTAAATTCTATCTACAGGAGCGCCTGGGTGGCTCAGTCATTAAGTGTCTGCCTTCAGCTCAGGTCATGATCCTAGGGTCCTGGGATTGAGCCCCACATCGGGCTCTCTGCTCAATGGGAAGCCTGCTTTTCCCTCTCCCACTCCCCCTGCTTGTGTTCCCTCTCTTGCTGTCTCTCTGTCAAATAAATAAATAAAATCTTAAAAAAAAATTCTATTTCAGTAGTATCAAAAGACCTAAATGCTTAAAACTTAATAAATTTAACAAAAGACATAGAAGACCTCTGCACTGAAAACTACAAAATACCATGAAAAAAATTAATGACCTAAATGAAGAGATATACAATGTTTGTGAACTAGAACACACATTATTATTATGATGTTGACTCTCCCCATATAGATCTATAGATTCAATGCAATCATCAACACACAGGCATTTTAACTTTGATAAGTTGATTTTAAAATTTACATGGTAAACCAAAGGACTACGAAAAAGCCAAAACAATTGTGAGGAAAGTTTAATGGTTCATGCTACCTGATATCAAAACTTGCTATAAAGCTGATTCCAGGAATTGCTATAAAGACAGCATGATGTTAGCATAAGGATAGGTAAATAGATAAATGTTACAGAATATGGGGTCTAGATATAGGCCCATACATTTACAGTTAATCGATTTTTGACTAAGCTGGCAAAGCTATGGAATGGGGAAAGGTAAGTCTTTTCAACAAATGGTGCTAGAAAAACTGAATAAATAAAGGGGGGAAATGAGTCTTGATACCTACATCACAGCAAACACAAAAATTAATTTGGGATGGATCTCAGAATTAAAAGCTTAAACAATAAAGCTCCTTGAATAAAACATAGGAGAATGTCTTCGTGACTTATCTGCAGAGGACCCAAAAAATACTAATCATAAAAAAAAAAAAGGCTGATATGCCTATAGATTCTTCTGAGGAGAGGTTGTTCACCATTATGACCAACATGGACACAAAACCCAACACAGCAAGGTCTTGGGCTTCTGAAATAGGCTTTCTTGTTTCATTGATCACTTTTCTCAAAAGGAAAGCCTTACTACAAACCACCTGTGTCATCTCCTTGTACAGAGAAGGGAACAGAGATGTACACAGAGAAGAAATGAGACATCCATTAGCGTTGGTGATATCAGCAAAATAGCAGAGTGGCCAGCTCCAAACTCCTGTCCCTCCACAGAAACACTGAAGAACAAACAGCAACGATTAGAACCAACTTTGCCAGAACTCTTGAAAAAGTCAAAGGTTTCTAACAACCAAGCAGATGCTGAATCAAGAAAAGGACAACTTAAAAATGGTAGGAAAGTGATCACGGGACTTCTGGGAAAGATGACAGAGTAGGAGGATCCTAGGCTCACCTCATCCCACAGATACACATATATAACAGCCACATCAGTATAAATAACCCAGAAAATGACTTGAAGATTGGCAGAACAGACTCTCCACAGCTAAATGTAGAGAAGAGGCCACAGTGAAAATGGTAGGAAGGTCGATGACGTGATCAGGAACTAAACTGACCCATGAGATGGTATGCAGGAGGGAGGGACCCACAGGTGTGGGGAGAGGAGAGGAGCAGACCCCAGTCCAGGCACCCCAGGCACAAGGGACCTGTACTGGGAAGACAAATCCTCATAACATTTGGCTTTGAAAACCGTATGACCTAACTTCGTGCATTCTTACAATCAGTGGGGCTTAACACCTGGAATGTTAAAAATCAGTGAGCCCACCCCAGGGGAGAGCTGGAGGGTGATAGGAAACTGAGTCCCTGCCCTTAAAGAGACAATGTAACAAACAGCCCCATGGAGATATAGCATAGAAGCAGCAGTTTGAAAAATGCTTGGCATATAGGGGAGGGAGATTTGTTCACTAATCTCAGAGCATATGCTGGAGGGGCAGGGATCTTTGGGAGACTTCAGCAAGAACAAAAGAGCTGGTAGACACCATTTCCCTTCCCTGCCCCCTAGCCTAGATAAAAGGACACCTGTGAGAACCAGCACAATGTGAATACCCTCACCTAGCTTGCTAACAATGCACCCTGCACCCCACCCCCTTCTGAAGACTGCCCCCTCCAGCCCAGCCTTAGCAAGAGTTTTCCTAGGTGGCTGTAGGTTCCCTCCTGCAGCAGACCAGGTGGGACCTTGCTGTCACCGCATCCCTGTTATCCACATATTCTCTAGCAGATCCACTCCATCAAACATGCCCTTGACAGGAGTCCATCCAAAGCAGCACCATAAGCCTGGCAGTATGCAAGCAGGCCTGACCAGGGTCAACCCACTCTAAAGTGAGTTCTGCCCCAAAGAGAAAGGAAGAAAACCACACATACCAATTTGACTGCAGCCCCAGCAGTGGGGCCCCACCCACCAAGGAAAGCTTCTCAGGGGACAACAGAGGGAGAGCGCCCTGTAGTTCTGTGACTCAACTCAAGCCCAAAGCAGCCCCAGACTAGCTCACTAATAGCACAGGGACCAAGCCCTGTCCACAAAAGACAAAGAAAGCCATTGCAAATGACTCGACTGAAGGCAAATATAACTCAGCCACAATAGTAGGGCACACACAACACACACAGACACCCCTGAAGTGCCAGGTTCTGGTAAAGAGGGGACATTGCACCACAGGGCATTATAGGACCTCTTCTTCCTAAATCCATGACTTTCAAGAGGAGGAGATGTAGCTGACTTTCCTAACACACAGAAACAGACACAGAGAGTTACGCAAAATGAGGACACAGAGGAATATGTCCCAAATGAAAGAACAAGACAAAATCACAAGAGAGTTAAAGGAAATGGAGATAAATAACATGTCTAATAGAGAATTTAAAGAAATGGCCATAAAGATACTAGCTGGACCTGAGAAAAGAGTGGAGGATCTCAGGGAGACCCTCAAGAAAGAGAAAGAAAACAAAAAAGAACCAATCAGAGAACTGAAATTAAAAATACACTAGAAGGAATAAACAGTAGACAGGAGGAAGCAGAAGAACAGGTCAGTGACCTGGAGAAGAGAGTAGTGGAAAGTATTCAAGCTGAATGAACAGGAGAGAGAAAAAAATAATAAAAAAATGAAAATAGATTAAGGGAATTCAGCCACACCACCAAACATAATAACCTTCACATTACAGAGATCCAAAAAAGGACAAGGGGTGGGGGAGAAATTTTTATTTGAAGAAATAGTAGCTGAAAACTTCCCAAATCTGGGGAAGAAAACACAAATTCAGATCCAGGAAGCACAGAGAGCCCCTCAAAATATCAACTCAAGGAGGTCCACACCAAGACATAGTGATTAAAATGGCAAAAACTATTGATAAAGCAGCACAAGGAAACTTACCTATAAGGGAAACCACGTAAGGATATCAGTTGGTTTTTCAGCAGAAAACAGGCCAGAAGGGAGATATGATATCATCAAAATGCTGAAAAAAAAAAAACAAACCTGCAACCAAGAAGACCGTATCCATCAAGGCTATCATTCAGAATAGGAGAGAGAGAGTTTCCCACACAAATACAAGTTAAAGGAATTCATCACCACTAAAAACCAGCCTTACAAGAAATGAGTGGAAAGGAAACACCATAAGCAGGAGTAAGAAAAGTAGGAGGCACAGAAGCAGTAAAATTAAGCATATCTATAAAAATCAATCAAGGGATTCACAAAATAAAAGGATGTAAATTATGGCGCCATATGCCTAAAATGTGGGAGGAAAAGGAATAAAAATGTAATGCTTTTAGAATGGGTTCAAACTTAAGCCACCATCAACCTGAAATAGACTGCTATGTGCATAAGATGTTACATGTAGACCTAATGGTAACCACAAATCAAAAACCAGTAATAGATATGCAAAAAAATAAAGAGAAAGGAATCTAAGTACATCACTAAAGAAAGCCAGCAAACCATGAGAGAAGAGAGTAAAAGAAAAGAACAGAGAACTACAAAAACAATCATAAACAAGTAACAAATGGAAATACATACTTATCAGTAATTACTTTGAATGTAAATGAACTAAATGCTCCAATCAAAAGACATAGGGTGATGGAATGGATAAAAAAAAAAAAACAACAAAACAAGATTGAGCCCCATGTTGGGTGTAGAGATTACTTAAATAAATAAAAATAAATTTTTAAAAAGTCCATCTATATGCCTATAAGAGACTCATTTCAGACCTAAAGGCACAAGCAGATTGAAAGTAAAGGGATGAAAAACATTTATCATGCAAATGGAAGTGAAAAGAAAGCCAGGTTGGCAATATTTCTATCAGACAAAATAGACTTTAAAACAAAGACTGTAACAAGAAACAAAGAAGGACACTATGTAATCATAAAGGAACAATCCAACAATAAGATATAACAATTGTAAATATTTATACACGGAACATGAGAGCACCCAAATACATAAAGCTGCTAATAATAAACATACAAGAAGTGATCGATAGTAATACAATAATAGTAGGGAATTTTAACACCCCACTTACATCAATGGATAGATCATCCAAACAGAAAATCAACAAGAAATCAGGGGCTTTGAATGACACACTGGACCAGATGGATCTAAGAGAGATATTCAGAACATCACATCCTAAAACAGTGGAATACACATTCTTTTCAAGTGCACATGGAACATTCTCCAGAAGAGATCATATGTTGGGCCACAAAACAAGTCTCAACATTAAAAAAATTTGAAGTCATATTATGCATCTT
Source organism: Halichoerus grypus (assembly GCF_964656455.1). NCBI lineage: Eukaryota > Metazoa > Chordata > Mammalia > Carnivora > Phocidae > Halichoerus > Halichoerus grypus. The sequence continues at coordinate 64,290,809 of NC_135712.1, forward strand.
TTCCAACTACAACACCATGAAACTAGAAAACAACCACAAGCAAAATCTGGAAAGAACATACATACATAGTGCTCCTTTCAGCACCACATATACTAAAATTGGAACAATACAGAGAAGATTAGCATGGCCCCTGCACAAGGATGACACGCAAATTTGTGAAGCATTCCATATTTTTCTTTTACATCAACATGGATGGGACTGGAGGAGATTATGCTAAGTGAAATAAGTCGAGCAGAGAAAGTCAATTATATGGTTTCACTTATTTGTGGAACATAAGGAATAGCATGGAGAACATTAGGAGAAGGAAGGGAAAATGAAGGGGGGAAAACCAGAGGGGGAGACGAACCATGAGAGACTATGGACTCCGAGAAACAAACTGAGGGTTTTAGAGGGGAGGGGGCGGGGGGATGGGTTAGCCTGGTGATGGGTATTAAAGAGGGCACGTACTGCATGGAGCACTGGGTGTTATATGAAAACAATGAATCATGGAACACTACATCAAAAACTAATGATGCAATGTATGGTGACTAACATAATAAAATTAAATTAAAAAAAAGAACATACATACATAGAGGTTAAATAACATGATACTAAACAATGAATGGGTCAACCAAGAAATCAAAGAGGAAATAAAAAAACACATGGAGACAAATGAAAATGAAAACAGAATGGTCCAAAATCTTTGGGATGCAACAAAAGAGGTTCTGAGAGGGAATTTTGCTCTATAATTAAAAGTCTATTTCTTGGTTTGCCTCTCCCTCTCTCTCTTTTTTCCCCCTTTCCTAGTTTACTGATGGTTACCAGAAGGGAGGTTGGTGGGGGGATGGCTTAAATAGGTAATTGGGATTAAGGAGTGCACCTGTTGTGATAAGCACTTTGTGTTGTAAGAAAGTGTTGAGTTACTATATTGTACACCTCAAACTAATATTACACTGCATGTTAACTAGAATTTAAATAAAAACTTTATTATTTTTTAAAGATTTTATTTACTTATTTGACAGAGAGAGACACAGGGAGAGAGGGAACACAAGCAGGGGGAGTGGGAGAGGGAGAAGCAGGCTTCCCGCAGAGCAGGGAGCCTGATGTGGGGCTTGATCCCAGAACCCTGGGATCATGACCTGAGTGGAAGGCAGATGCTTAACAACTGAGCCACCCAGGTGCCCCTTAAATAAAAACTTTTAAAAAAGAGGGAAGTTTATAGCAATACAGGCCTACTTAAGAAGCAAGAAAAATCTCCAACAACCTAACCTTATACCTAAATGAGAAAAAGAACGAACCCCAAAACCAGCAGAAGGAAGGAGATAATATTAGAGCAGAAATAAACCAAATAAAAACAAAACCAAACCAAAAAAAGAACAGATCAGCGAAAAGATCAACAAAATTGATAAAGCTTAGGCAGACTCTCAAAAAGGAGAGAGAAGGAGGGCTCCAGCAAAACCAGAAATGAAAGAGGAGATATAACAAACCCCACCGCAATGAAAGATTTAGAAAGTAACCTGCTTGCCCGGGACAGGACACATGTTCAGAAAAGACCTGAGAAGACCCTAAGCTTTCCCCACCCACCGGAGCGCACCCCACAGGAATCCGAAGAGATCTTTTTTTTTAAAGATTTTATTTATTTATTTGACAGAGAGAGACACAGCAAGAGAGGGAACACAAGCAGGGGGAGTGGGAGAGGGAGAAGCAGGCTTCCCGCGGAGCAGGGAGCCCGATGCGGGGCTCGATCCCAGGACCCCAGGATCATGACCCAAGCCGAAGGCAGACGCTTAACGACTGAGCCACCCAGGCACCCCCCGAAGAGATCTTGAGGAGGGCCACTGGCCTGGCGGATACACCCCTGTTCTCCTCACAGTCCACCACTAGGGCAATACTCCTTGGGTAGCCTCGCTCTGTTGTTCTTTCTAAATATAAATATTCCTTGACCAGGTAACATATTCCATGAATTCACCCTGAGGCAACTCCGTAGGCTAATCCAATTGCCTCCCCCCTGAAGAGTGGCTCAGGAGCTCTGCGTTTTGGGGTCCTGCCACAGACACAGTGCAGAGGAGGCCAGGGATTCGAATTTCTCCTACTTGCCAGCTCAGCTTGCCCCTCGTTGTGGGCACCTGTCCGCCGCCCTTAATAACTACCGTGTCTTTTGATGGCTGCATAATATTCCATTGTATATATATACCACAGCCATCAAAAGGAATGAAATCTTGCCATTTGCAACAACATGGATGGAACTAGAGGGTATTATGCTAAGCGAAATAAGTTAATCAGAGAAAGACATGTATCATATGATCTCACTGATATGAGGAATTCTTAATCTCAGGAAACAAACTGAGGGTTGCTGGAGTGGTGGGGGGTGGGACGGATGGGGTGGCTGGGTGATAGACATTGGGGAGGGTATGTGCCATGGTGAGTGCTGTGAATTGTGTAAGACTGATGAATCAGATCTGTACCTCTGAAACAAATAATACGTTACATGTTAAAAAAAAAAAAAAAGGGAAAAGGGAAGGGAAAAATGAAGGGGGGACATCGGAGGGGGAGACGAACCATGAGAGACTATGGACTCTGAGAAACAAACTGGGGGTTCTAGAGGGGAGGGGGGTGGGAGGATGGGTTAGCCTGGTGATGGGTATTAAAGAGGGCATGTTCTGCATGGAGCACTGGGTGTTGTGCACAAACAATGAATCATGGAACACTACATCAAAAACTAATGATGTAATGTATGGTGATTAACATAACATAATTAAAAAAAAAAATAACTACCGTGTCTTTTCTGGCGGTTTTCTTAGCTTCGAGCCAGGCCTGTTGTGGAGGCCGTGCTTGCGGACGGCGGAGGCCCTGCTGTCCCATAGCCTTCTTCCTGCCTGCTCGGCCACGAGCCCGCGAGAGCCCCAGAAGATCCCTGCAGAAACCGGAGAAGGGTTCCTTTGCCTCGGTGATGTTAGGACCTGCTGTAAATAATTCACCCTTTTTATAAGCGAGCTGCGACCAGGCACTTGCGAGCCAGGAGAGATTTGAGAGATGATGAAAGCCACGTATTTTGCCCACAACCCAAGGACTTCTGGCAAGCTGCCCCACCTGAGCTGGGATCCTGCCCCCTTTTTTTCCACCCCTAGACACAGAAATGCCTATCTTTACAGAAAGGTCTACTTTTTTTTTTTTTTTAGAGTGGTTATGGGTTCAGAGAAAAATGGAGAGGAAGGTACAGGCAGTCCCCATATGCTCTCTGACCCTGCACATGCTCAGCCTCATAGCTTGCCCGTTATCAACATCGCCCAGCAGAATGGTACATTTGTTGCAATCAATGAACCAACACCGACACATCACAATCCCTCAAAGGCCATAGTTTACATTAGAGTTCACTCTTGGTGGTGCCCATTCTATGGGTTTGGATAAATGTTTGTTTGATGACATGTATCCACCATTTAGTATCATACAAGAATGTTTTCCTGCCTTAAAAATCCTCTGTGCTCCCAGAAAGGCCTACTTTTAATCTTGGAAATAAAGGTTTCCTGGAGTGAGTTCCTAACCCTTTTCAACCTCCCCACCACCGGGTGTGGTCATGGCCTGTTGGTCATAGCTTTACAAGTACTGGGGGTGTCACCAGGCACCCTAGACAGGCTGCTTCCATTGGCACCCCAAGCCAGTATCTCACCTTTTCTAGGTCCTCCTTGTCCAAGGCCCAAGTCAACCTGCCAACCAGTGGGATTTATAATCCAATGCTCCCCAGCCCTAGCAGAATCCCCTATGGATAGACAGAAAAACTGGACTGAAAGACAGGAGTCGCATGGCCATGGGTCCCAGTCACCACTGCTGGCTGAAGCTCCCTAATAGTGAGACGCGTGCACCATCTTATTTCTGCATTTGGTTGAGGAGAGCAAGGTGAGCAATCACTTGATAAACGTTGACCCTAAATTCCAATCCTCCTCACATCCAGGAGGGAAAAATTGAGGGGAAGAGAAGAAACCAGTTTAACTCAAAAACAAGAAAACCATACTTATTCTTGCTTTTCTTATCAGGAGGGCTTGATTAAAATTTCTAATTCAAGATAAAAACAATTTAAATCAGAAACAAGTGTAAGGAAGTCCAAATTTTCCCGAGGAGACCGTGATAATCGTTTATAAATCTCCAGTTCTTATCCCTGTCCATCTAACTGATCAGTTTCCCTCGCCCCTCCTCCTCCTGCTCCCCTTTTTCCTTCCCCCAAGACCAGCTTTACTATTCTCAAGAAGCATGGACCTAGTCCACTCCCCATGCCTGTCATAGAGCATCTTTTAAAAAAAGCAAGTAGAAGAAACATAACCTGTGAAACCCCCCTGCTTTTGGCTTTTATCTATTCTTATCCCTTGAGAGCTCTAACAGCCATCAGGCTCCTCCCAGGGAACACGAAGGATCAGGCTGAGGAGTGAGGGGCTGCTGGTTCCTGGCAGGCCTGGAGGAGGACAGAGCCCTGCACCCATTCTCTGGCTCCAGGTCAGCCGTCAGTGCTAAGGCTAGAGCTGTGGGTGACCACTCCCTGGCAATGGGCTCAGCCCCCTCATCCTTCCCTCTTCCTCTCTCCCTGCGTGCCCCCTCTCACCTAAACATGCTGGCCCTCGCTCATCATCCAGTCAAGTAACACTGTCCAGGAAGGTGGCTTAGACAAATGAAGACATGATAGGAGATCTAGGTTCGAATTAACTTTGCCCTGGAGGCCACAGCACAGAGACGGCCAGACGCATGAATTTGCACAGAACCAGTTAGACAAAGCGATACTAGCAACATTCCTCCCCTTCCCCAGTGTTTTACAGTGAAGACAGGAGAGAAAAAAGTGGGGGCATGTAATGAGAGTAAATACGGTAATCGGTTCATTTGCTAGTTGGAACCCTGGACTTGGGACTTAGGAGTGCCAGATGGGGGCCACTCAGAGCCTCCGTCTGACCTGGACTGAAATGTAGGTGAGAGACCAGATTGGCTCACATCCTGGGAAATAACCTAGACGAGGGCAGAGCAAGCCGTGCTTAACTCCAACAGGAGCACAGCCTCTGCCTCTGCCTCTGCCCGGGCGAGGTGTTCACCACTGCAACAAGCCAAAGATTAAGGTAATGCTCCAGTCTTCACCAAGGCAACAACTTCAGGGGGACTGAGGTTCTGGTTGAGCCTTTGTTCCTGCTTATTCAAAGCGGACCCTAAAGGAGAAGTCACAGCAAAGAAATTGCCACCAAGCAGGTATGGATTTTCTTTCTTTCTTTCTCTTTTGCTGGTGGGGTGGGGCGGGGGGGGGGAGATTGCCTCCCCAGCTCCCTGCCAAAAAAAAAAAAAAAGTGGGAATACAATTATATTGTAACGTTCGAGGCCAGCACCATAGAGGGCTGTGTATCATGTTGGCCTTATTGCTGTTCGCATTTCCAGGATGGAAAAAACCATGAAGATAATCACTTAATATTGAGTTCCATTAACCATGCTTCCTGATCATGCACTTGCCTCCTAAAGAAATAGTCACAGTGGAAATCTCAATTTTCTGTCAGCCGTGATGAGTCATACGTACAATCGGCCCCCTCTCTGTTGCAGAGTTGGAGTCTCCTGATCCAGAAAAACACCAAGGTGCGGGACTGTGGGGGCTGGGAACAGCTCAGCCCTGGTTCCTCTCAGCTGCTGAGTGAGTGTCGGCAGCCCTTGGGGCCAGGGCTGAGACATAGCATCGTGACAGTCACAGGGCCTGATCACCTCTGCAAGGGGTCCCTCAGAGGCTCTTCCAAACCCCTCCCCAGCCCTTGGGCTGAGTTGGCTTTGGCCCAGTGAGTGTTCTATCTTTACTTGCCAGGGTAGGCGCCCTGTCCCGCAGAACAAAACCTCTTCTACATGTGCTCAGTGCCACCGAGCCCCCCTTCTCCCCACATCACAGCCCAGCCTGGCTGAGGCTATGGCCAGCGGCTTTGTTTTAAGGCAACACCATATCTGGGGATGGTCAGGAGCTACCTCTCAGGCCACTGAACCTTGATTCAGTGAGTCAGCTGCGAAGGCACTAGACTCCTCCCACACCGGATGGCTGTGTGACTTTGTTGCTGGGAAGGTCAATGGTCAGCACCAAGATGGCCAAGGTGACTGGATTATTTCCACTGTGATGGGCGTTTGATCTCGAATGATATGGCCAGAGTCCAGAATATTCTAAGCAAGGCCCCAGAGGCTACTACTTATTTAATTAGTTGGTTAATAGGAAAGATTAATTTTTCCATATACTTATTTCTTAAGTATACTTTTCAATATACTTTTAAAAATATCTTTTAGTTATATAATAAACTTAGTCTAAACCAGGGATTGGCAAACTACGGCTGACAAGCCAAATGTGAACCACCAGCTGTTTTTTTTTTTTTTAAGATTTTATTTATTTATTTGACAGAGAGAGACACAGCAAGAGAGGGAACACAAGCAGGGGGAGTGGGAGAGGGAAAAGGAGGCTTCCCGCGGAGCAGGGAGCCCGACGTGGGGCTCGATCCCAGGACCCTGGGACCATGACCCGAGCCGGAGGTAGATGCTTAACTGACTGAGTCACCACCCAGGCATCCCCCACCAGCTGTTTTTATAAATAACATTTCATTAGAACACAGCCATGCTCGTTAGTTACCTATCATCTGCAGCTGCATTTGCCCTAGGACAGCAGAATTGAATAGTTGCAAAAGAGACAGTATTGCCCCCCAAAGCCTAAAATATTAACTATATGGCCCTTTACAGAAAAAGTTTGTCAACTCCTAGTCTCAAGCTATCAACTTGTTTAATTATTATGGCATAAACATAATAAACCACCACAAAATTGACTAAACTGTTGGTAGTAGGTAATAGCTTTTTAAAATTATGAATGTAACAGATGATTACATGCTCTTTGTAAAATGATGAATCCAAAAGTTAAAAATAGAGCTACCCTAAGACCCAGCAATTGCACTACTAGGTATTTACCCACAGGATACAAAAATACGGATTTGAAGAGACCCATGCACCCCAATGTTTGTTCATAGCAGCACTATCAACAATAGCCAAATTATGGAAAGAACCCAAATGTCCATCAACTGATGAATGGATAAAGAAGATGTGGTGTGTATATATATACAATGGAATATTACTCAGCCATCAAAAAGAATGTAATCTTGCCATTTGCAATGATGTAGATGGAGCTAGAGTATATTAGGCTAAGTGAAATAAGTCAGTCAGAGAAAGACAAATACCATATGATTTCACTCATGTGGAGTTTCAGAAACAAAACAGATGAACATAGGGAGGGAAAAAAGAGAGGGAGGCAAACCAGGAAACAGACTCTTAACTATAGAGAACAAACTGAGGGTTGCTGGAGGGAAGGTGGGGGGCGATGGGGTAACTAGGTGATGGGCATTAAGAAGGGCACGTGTGATGTAATGAGCACTGGGTGTTGTATTGCAACTGATGAATCACTAAATTCCACTCCTAAAACTAATATTACACTATACGTTAACTAGCTAGAATTTAAATAAAAACTCAAAACAATAAATAAATAAAAGTAAAATGATAAATCAGCATAGATAAAGCTAAATTCTCCTTAAGCCTTCCTGCTAATGCCAATCCCGTTTCCCCAAAAGTAACTGCTATAACCAGTTTGGTGTATTTATTGCCAGTCTCCTTTGCATTCACATATACATATATGTCATACTAGTAAACTATTTGTTGTCATATTATTCTCATTCTGGTTTTCCACCCAACAAACTTTTCATATCCATATTCCATATAGAGACTATCTCCATATATAGCTCTACCTCAATAATTTTATATATATTATACATAGGATATGTGCATTTTATTTTTTCCAGAGGCTTATATTTACTTGGGGGGGCGAGGGGCCAAGGGAGAGGGTGAGAATCTTAAGCAGGCTCCAGGCCCAGCGTGCAGCCTGACGTCAGGCTCCATCCCACGACCCTGAGATCATGGCCTGAGCTGAAATTGAGAGTCGGAAGCTTAACTGACTGAGCCCCACAGCGGCCCCAGAATATGTACATTTTAATTTTTGATACTATCCAATTGCCCTCCCCAGTGCCTGCACCGATTTATGTCCCGCCCAGCAGAGAACGGCAGTTACTGCTCCTGCACACCCTGGTGCTTGCTATTAAACATTTATCACTTTTCCAATTGGAGGAGTGAAAATAGTAACCCATTTGTAAAATATGTACATGTCCCTGATTACTAATGTGCTAGTTAGTCTGCCTTCGCTGCTGTAAAAAACACCACGCGCTGGACG